>NC_063439.1:16177342-16911497 GCF_020379485.1 Brassica napus
ATGCATCCAAATAGTTCATCTAGATGTCTTATCCAGATGCTTCATCTGGGTGTTGTTCGTTTATTCATTTCGTCCATGCATCAAAATGAATCATCTGAATGCAACTATGTTCGTTTTTTTAACTTGCATCTGCATCTAGGTAGATTTGTTAATAAAATGACTAAAATATATTTTTTTATGTTTCGGCTGAAAAATAGCATTTTTATGGTTTTGGCGGAAAATACGTTTTGCGGTTTAAGCAGGAAAATTATATTTTGCGGTTTTGCCGGAAAATGAGTTTTTGACGAAAAAGTGTGTTTTGCGGGTTTGACAAGAAAACCTTTTTTTGTGGTTTCAACGGGAAAATGCAATTTTCCAGTTTTGGAGAGAAAATATGTTTTCTTAGTTTTGGCGCGGAGATACGCTTTTCCGGTTTCAGCAGGAAAATGTGTTTTCCGCACTTTTCCGGTTTTGACGGGAAAATGCGTTTTTCTGGTTTTGGCGGAAAAATATGTTTTTTCCGGTTTTGGTGGGAAAATACGTTTTTTTTTGCGGGAAAAAAGTTTTTCCGTATTTGGCGGGAAAATGCGGTTTTCTGGTTTTGGTGAAAAAATATGTTTTCCGGTTTTGGCGGAAATTACGTTTTTCCGGTTTTGGCGGGAAAATACATTTTTCGGTTTTGGCGGGAAAAAACGCTTTTCCGGTTTCGGCGGGAAAATGTGTTTTTCGGTTTTCGCGGGAAAATACATTTTTCCAATTTTGGCGGGAAAATATGTTTTTCCAGTTTTGGCAGGAAAATGTGTTTTTCCGATTTTAGCGGGAAAATGCATTTTTACGGTTTTTGCGGCAAAATATGTTTTTCCGGTTTTGGCGGTAAAATACATTTTTTTAGTTTTGGCGGGAAAATGAGTTTTTCCAGTTTTTGCAGGAATATTGCGTTTTTATGGTTTCGGCGGGAAAATGTTTTTTTTTTTTGCGGTTTTGGCCGGAAAATACTTTTTTGGGGGTGGGGGGTTGGCGGGAATATGCGTTTTTGGGTTCTGGCGGAAAAATGCATTATTTTGGTTTTGGTGAGAAATTTTGTTTTTCCGGTTTTCGCCGAAAAGTGTAGTTTTACTGGTTTGACCGAGAAGTGTATGTTTTATGGAAATATGCGTTTTACGTTTTTTGAGGCAAAATGCATTTTGCGGTTTTGGCGGGAAAGAGTTTTTTTTAGTTTTTGCGGGAAAATGTATTTTTCGGTCATGGCGGAAAAATATATTTGCAAAAAAATAGAATTTACGGTTTAAAAATAATATTTTGATTTTAAAAGGTTATTTTTGTCATTTATCATTTTGGACTGAACTAGATGCATATGCATCGAGATGCACCATCAAGACCTTCATTTGGGTGAAAATTTGAGATGAGTTTTTTAAAATTCAGGTGTGTGATCCATCTAGATGTAGCATTATAATGCACAAAACGAATATCGATTTGCATATTCACCCAGATGGATCATCTCGACAAAAGTAAGTATATGAATTTTGCTCTCTTTTTTACTATTGGAGTTTCTTTTATCAAATCTCATATTTTTATCTGTTTCAGTTACAATATAAGTAAAATATAAAATATTTTTAACATATAATATTTTTTAACGGGTAACAAGAATTTATAGAATGAGTAACGAATAATAGGTAACACAGAAAGTAACAAGACAAGTAAAAAATATGAAGATACTTGATACTTAACTTATACTTGCAAAATAATAAGATCTGACGGCTTGTTACCCATTTGACAATGTGGAGTACTTGATTTTTCAAGGTGAAACATGGCAAGTAACAACTATAAGCCACGTAAAAATAATCATGGCCAGCTAATTTTTAAAATTAAGTGAACCAAGATTTTGAGTAAATGCCAATGTTGTTAACAAGTAAATAGTCGGTTGTAAGTTAATATGGGAAATAAACTAGAATTTGGGTTTCAGACAATCAGAATTATGAGTTATAGATGCTAAGGGTGTGTGATGTACCGTCCTAGAACTCAAATGAAATTGTAAGATATCCAGTTCTCGCTGCGAAGCTAATCAGATGTCTAATTCATATTCCAGCTCTCGCATGTGAATAAGGAGCGAGTGTCGATCAATACTATCGAATGTCGATCTATACTACGATACTATAGAGTGAAGATTGATACTTCTTAGAAAATCATTAACCCTTTGATCGATATGTTCACTAAATAATTAAACCAGCTTTCGCATGCGCCTAAAAACCTAGTTCATCATAATTATACTCAGGTAATGAATCTACTTTTGCAGTTGTCAATTATCATAAGTTCAGGATTTCAGTTAGCTACTCTAAAATACAAGTAGTTGTATCAATTATTTGAAGGATCCAATTAAATCACCCTAGCAGTTCTATGTCTCAATAATCCATAAAAACCATAATTATCCCTAAATCTTACAAGATGACTAGTCAGACATAATTAACCAAAACATAAAGATAAGCTTAATGAATAGCATATATAGATAGAGTACGAAATACTAGAGCTCCAATACAAATCTCTGAAAAAGTCTTTGATTTTCTCTTCAAAAACTTCTAAATAAAAAAAACTAATAGTATGGTGAATTTAAGATGTGGTAAAGATGTGTGTTTAGCATAAATAATGGCTAAAACTATATATAGTAGGTAATAACGTCGGTCAGGGGCAATCATGTAATTTGTGAGAGGTTATGGGCCTAAGTCGGTCTGTCAACTCGCGCAGGTGTCGAGCGACACCAAGGAAGTGGTGTCTATTGACTCTTCTTCTAAATATTGACTCTGACTTTTGATATCTTGAAATTTACGAGTTTCCTCATCCTTAAGCTCTAAAAGGCTCCATAATCTCCACATTGCTCCAAAACATCCATGAACCTGAAAAAAAATCTAAAATAGATTTCAAACATAACATAAAGACTCTAAAAAGGACTTATACTATGGCTAAAGACCGGTAAAATCCATAGTATATCAGCTTGCAAGTTTTCAACTTAAGGTACTTGTTACTTGGCTTGATCATTGTAAGTACTTGATTTTAGGAGACAAGTACAAGACCAGTAGTAGGTATGACCGTACGAACCCAATGTCGAGTATTTGTGCCAAACTCATGTATGGCCATTATACAGAGCACATAATGGTCTATTTTGTTTTGTTGTGTAATTGGAGTGAGTAGTATAAATAGAGGTAAGCAATGGAGTAAGAGCTAAGATTTGAAAGTCTGTAGGATTCTTGTCTGAATGAGATTCCTTTGATTATGGTCTTGATCCAGTAAGTTACTGATCTTAGACATTTGATTACAAACATTTTTATTAATGATAATTTTACTTCTAATAACGGCATATGATTTGTTTAAATCATTCAAAAACTTGATCACCATGGAATGTCATGTCTTGTCTTGATAGCTTTGTAGTAATCACAACTAATGCATGTTTCCACCAATCTGCACTATCTAACTCATCCCAAGTGTCTTCAATGTGGTATAATATGTAGCTAAGACCATCATTCTTTGTTGTAGCGATCATTCATGTTTAGATAACTGATATTATCTTAGAATATTCGTGATGTGAAATCGAGTCATCAGATCTTTCCAAATTTTGTAAGCATCTTTGAAACAAATTATATTTCGTACATTTTTTGGATACCGAATCCAGATGCTAATATTTCACCATTGAATTACATCTTGATGAGATTCTTAAGTTTGGATGTGATTCGCTAGGTCCCACTAAGGAACAATCAATGAACGCAAGCTTTTTCTTGGCATCTAAAGCTATAATTATTATGATTCTCCAGCAATCAGAATTGGATCCATTGAGTGTTTTAGCGATGAAAGAAAGACATGGATTACCACTGCTGGTGAGAAAGAACAGTGAACGAATGTTATCAAAATAATTTCATCTAAATAAGGTCTCATAGAAGAAGCTTCAGGATTATAAATTTGAAGAGCTGGAGAGGCCATTGATCTATCCAGACGACACCTGATTTGCGGTTAATCACCGTTGTAGCAACCTTGAAAAGCTCAAAATCTTTGTGAAATCAATGATTTTTGGTTGAATAGCGTAAGAAATTGATCACAAAATTAAAAGAAAGATTAATCGGGAGAATCACTGATGAATATAGGTAAATGAAGCATAATAAAGAAGAGAATCGATCAATGTTTGAGCCTCAATGGCTGTGATACCATGTTCGTGAAGTAACAAAGAAGACAAAGTTATGTAACAAATATTTTTTATGTTATTCATCATATTGAAAATGAGGAAGAAGTCAGTTCTTATAGTATGAGCTGATTCAGGTTTATATAACAAACAAACAACCGACACACCAAAACCAACATATTGATTACATGGTTTTGTCTACAAAACATGCTTTCAAAACATGTCATGGTAGTAAAAAAAATAAGGAACACCGTACCACATAAACTTTCTTTATCTCTTGAGAAATGTGCTTCATATGCCTCACCTGGTGAGTCCCATGAAGTAGCAGCTGTATCAAAAATATTTGCGGATGGGTATAGTAAAAGTACAAAATCATGCAACAAAGGTCAGGTTTATGCTAAGTCAGATTTCTTTGTGGCTGTCGTTGGGATCATTTATTTGAGAGTCATGTTCATATGATTAGAGCTTTCCAATTAGCATACAAAAATGGGCTAATGAAGTGGTTGCTACATATACAAAGGAAGAAACTAGGATGGATCTTATGATCCGTCTTCCAGTTCCGTACTGATGCAGCTCAAATTAACCCTAGAGACTCTCTCAAATAAAAGATCAATTGTAGTACATAGGGATCAAATCCATAGGAAGCGGGGACACACAATAGATCAGATTATATGTAAGATTAAGCTAGGCAAACAAGTATTATAATGGCAACTAATAAATAAGACAGTAAAGAAGATAGATGTGGTTGTTAAACAGATAAGACGGAAGCTAGACTTTCAGGTATCCAAATTATGATGTATAGGTGCCAAGAATATGTGATGATCAAATCCTAGAACTTGAGTGCAATTGTAAGATATCCAGCTCTTGCTGTGAGTCTACATGTTCAAATCAGTACTCATACTCTTGTATCTAATACATAACGAGTATTGATCAATACACTTATAGAGTGTCAAATCGATACACTTTCAAATAAGCTTTAAAGTTCAGATCGAAAGTTCACTAAGTTAATTAAACCAATGTGTCACTGCTCCAAACAACCTAGCTAAATAGAATTATATGCAGGTACGAATATACTCTCGCTGTTGTCAAATTCTAAGTTCAAGATTCTAGTTAGCTACTCTAGAATGCAAGCAATAAGATCAACTCTGTGAAGGATTCTAGATAATCACCTTAGCAGTTCTATAATAAATAATTCATCATAACCTTTATAAACCCTAAGTCTAACAAGTTAACTACTCAAACATAATCAAGCAAGACATAAATATAAACAAAATGAATTGCATAATTAGATTAGAGATAGAAATATTGGAGTTCCAATACAATACTCCAAAGGAGTTCTTGGATCTTTGCTAAAAATTTAAAAAGCTTCTAAGAATAATAATATCAAATATGTGTCTTTCTATTTCCTAAACCTCGACATAAATATATAAATCCTAGGTCTAAAATCATCAAGGGCAATCTTGTAATTTGTGGAAGTCTTTGGGCCCACTTTGTAACTTGAGTCGGCAAGGCCTTTCTCGCGCGTGTGTCAATCGACAGCAAGGTTGAGCGTCGACCGAAACTTCCTCTGTGTATCAACTCTGTTTCCTCTTCATTTTCTCAGCTACAGTTTTTTTTTTCATTCTAAGCTCCATAAACTCCACAATGCTCCAAAACGTACCTAACCCTGAAAATACTCTAAAATAGACTCCAAACATAATATAAAGATTCTAAATAGAAAATTTACTATGACATAAAAAAGTGGTAAATCCATAGTATATCACTTACCCACTCATACATTTAGATGTCAATTGCACAAAAAATATTGGAATAAGCAGATGAAAAGCAGAGAAAATCGATCATGTCTAATGCTAATTTTTGTTTGTCATCATGTACTGTACTTTGTGAGTTATGTAGATATTTGTTATTATGCATTATATCCAGTTCCATCATGTTGACCATTGATAATGTGGCAACAAAAGTTGGTAAATTAATGAAAAATGTAGAATAATATCTGAGAAATTTAGTTCAGGTTTTTCGGATGAATGTCTTTTCTTTAATGTGGAGACTGGAAGCAGAAAAGATCTATAGGAGAGGCGATAAGAATATGGAAGCAAAACTAAGACAATGAATTAGAAAAAGTAGAGGATTGCCTGATATGTTACAGAATTCGATAAAGTAGAGGATTGCCTTATCTGTTACAGTGTGATTCAAAAATCAAATCACAACCATCCAAGACAAACTTGCATGACATGAAAAATATAAGTTTCACAAAGAATGTTTAGACAAGTGGTTCCTCATCTCTCACAAACTTGCATAACATTATTGATTTTTACTTGCTATCAAAGAAAGATGGTTTGTGGAAGAATTTAGGTTGCATTGATATGTAAAAATTTACATAATATGTGAGAGCTTTGTTTCTCTCAATGATATAACATGCATGTGAATGATGAAAAAAAGTGAAATAATATATATATAGGAAAATTTATGAGATATTTACACCAAAATGTACTTATCTATGTTTACTTTACATATATAGACATTTCTTAATTAATAGTCCTTTGAGACACCTTCACCTCTTACATTACATTTGAAATTCCTTCATTACCCTTCTTTTAACTTCACGTTAGATGCATGTAGTTGAGATCCCACCAATTAACCTAATTACTAATTTACTCTTTACTATTTTCTTATATTTTTATAAATTAGTTTGAGGTGACTCATGTGCAACTAATTATCTCCTCTAATAATCATTTAAAATGAATGGTCTAGATTCATCTTCTTTTTTTTCATGTAATAACTTTTGCAAATTCATATGATCGACGGTTAGTCCGAATTCAGACGATCAGCGCTTCATCAGAACAGGAAAAGGAAACCTCGTTTGGAGATGAGAAACGAGTATGGTGCAATATCAACCGTGCCAGAAAAAGACACTTACAATAAAGCAGAGGTTGATGAATTGGTAGCAGATATCAACGGAGCTATGAGGACGACATATGATTATCATTCCAAGAGGCTCGATGATGTCTACCACCCATTCAACAACAGTATAAGCTGGTTGACCACACACACATAGATGAGATGAAGCACGACATAGCCATGATTCAGGAACAACATGCAGTTGGCGCAGGAGCATCAAAATCGATCACTGATCACATTCAGCCATCGATCGACGCCAGCACCAGAACATCGATCAACGCTCGACTTGCATCATTCAATTCAAAGATAGACTAGAATCATTCACCTATATGCTTCATGGTGTCTACTACCCGCTCTGTGACGACATAGATTCATTGACTACACACATGAACGCGTTGCAGCAAGAGATGGACACGATTCAGAGATAGCTCGATTTTCATGCAGAACAGTCACCATCGATCGACAGACACACTCGCCCATCGATCGACAGTGACCATACATCATTGCGAGGCAAGCTGGTAACCGAGAAGTTCTTACATGATAAGCTTGATGAGATCACTTTCTCTCAAGACTTGTTGAAAGAAGATATATATCAGGAGCTGAAGGACATCTCAGAATCAACACATGCCAGATTTGGAATGCAACAGTGCAGCATTGGAAATTATCAGCATAGGATAAATGCAAGTGAGGTTGCTAGAGAAAGATTGAAAAATCAGTGGACCGGAGGAGAGAGAAGAGGAGTCCATCAGAAGCTTCATTGGTACTTGGTTCCAGATGAGCGAGGAAGAGGTAGACACTTGTTTCCCAACAAGTAATCATCCACCTCCTTATTAGCCAACCTACTTCCAAAGTCAAGCTAAATAACTATAACAAAGCGCAGCGTGGGAGGCAACCCACTATTAGGTAGTTTCTTTCAGTTTTAATATTTAAAGTTACTTATTTATTCATTCAATTTCTTACAGGTCTAAAAAAATAACAAAAATAAAAAGAGACAAACCAGAAAAACAAAAAAGAGACCCAAGGAAACGTTTACTTGTCATCGACCGATAGGATCAAGTCGACATAGTTCGACAGCACAACATCAGAAACGATTGATATACACTTCAATGTGTCGATCGAGATCAATATCAGCGATAAGGTATACCGTTTTCCTTGTTACATATTGTCCTGATGATTTATGTTATCACTAAACTCTGAGTAGATATACACGGGGGACAATATAATTTAAGTCTGGGGGGGGAGGTTTACTGATATTAATTTATCTATGAGTTTTATTAATGTTTTCAAAAAGTTTTTATTGAGACAAGAAGGGGATAATGAACTTTTACAATTTTTCTTACTTATCTAACCACTCTTTAGCACCATTCTTAGATTTATTAATTGCAGAATGTACTATAGATGCTAAAGTGGATCATCGTGCCAAATATTCACACTTGCTGAGAATGTTTGAAAGAACCAAGCTGACCTCCAACCTAATTGAGCTCAACTTTCTTGTCTTGGGGCTTGGTATACATTGGATCATAATCCTCCTGCAAGTCTGGAAGGTATTAGACTTAGTGTCCCTGGTTTTCCTTCCACCTTACTTTGGCATCCATATATATTTACAAAAGCTTGAGATGATTTCTTGCGGTGTAGAGGGGTAGGAGTGTCTCATGCGAACCCATTATTCTACTCTAATAGAATGATCACACATTGTTTGGAAGCAAGGGGTAGATACATTATCAATGACCCCACTTCACTTACAACTTTTCCCAGTAAAAAAAACGGATTCAGAAAAGTGAGAAGAGAGAAGGGGAACCAGAAAAAGATTACCTGCAGATCCAGGTACTTGTTTGAGTTGATTCCATGTGTTCAGTGATCGATACTCTCAAGGTAAAGTCTACATCTTTTGTTTATATGAATGAAATGAGGTCAGTAGAGGGGTTAGTCAAACATGATTAGTTAAATTGTTGGATGAATGGAATTGGTTGTTAAACTAGGATATTGCATGAAAAATACTTCTAAGTTAAGATTGATTTGGTGTGGTTTGCAGTATTGTTGAGGTGATGATAAATTGTGTGAGTCTCTGCTGTTTTCAAACCATTTCCAGAGAGACTGCTAGTTGTTTTGCTTGAGGACAAGCAAAAGAGTAAGTCTGGGGGTGTTGATATACCATAGATTTTACCCATTTTTAGCCATGGTATATATGTGTTTTTAAATACATTATAGTTGTTTTGGAGTCTTTTTAGTATGTTTTCGGGTTTTGGAGTGATTTGGAGGAAAGTGGTGATTTTGGTGCATTTTAGAGATAAAATGATAAAAACCCATAGCTGACCATCGAACAGCCCAGTGGTCGATGATTGAAGACAATAATCGATCGACACACACTCTGTGTTGTCGATCGACAGTGAAGCGTGCAGAGGTAAGATTTGGTTCCAGTCGACCTTAAGCCCAAGTCCCACAAGAATTACCAGACTACTCCTGACGAGTTTTAACCTAATATTTAAGTAATCTGCCATTGTTTTAGGCAACACACGCTTTCTATAGTTTCATACTTTCATAGAGAAAAATACTTAGAGTCTTAGGTTTGGAGAGAAGATCCACGAACTCCTTCACAGATTTGTGATTGGAACTCCAAGTTTTTCTACTCTATTATATTTATGTATTTTTCTTATTTCTTTGTTATAAATTTCTTAGCCATGTATGAGTAGTTCTCTTTGTTAGATTTGGTGTTCAGATATTCATGAGGGATTAGCCCAAAATATAGAATTGCTAAGTGTTAGGATATCCATCCATTAAATTGTTCTTAATGCATGTGTTCTAGAATAGCTAACTAGGACCTCGCCTATAGATATTAGGGCGCAAGCGGAAGCTTGGTTCTCTGTCTGAATTAGTTTACATTGTGCTAGAATTGCTAGAAACAATCGGAAGCTTAATTCTCTGTCTGAATTAGTTTACATTGTGCTAGGATTGCTAGAAAAAATCGGAAGCTGACTTAGTTTAGCCTAGTGAACAAGTCAAACCTGTGCGTAAAGGTTCCTGGAAGGTACGTCGATCGACAACTCATTAGTTGCATCGATCGACAATCCATAATTGGTATTGGTCGACAGTTTTTCAAGACCAACAAGCGATAGCTGAGGTCTTTGATCCAGCAATAGATAGTCTAAAATACAGAAGTTGATCGACTATTCTTTAAGTTTGAGTTCTTGAATATCCAACATACACTTAGTCTATATATCTCTGTAATCCTGATTGTTTGAATAGAAACCCTAAGTCTAACGCCTTTAATCCTGATTGCGGCTGGTGGTGTGAGGAATCTGATTTCGTCTCATCGCTCTGTGCTTGTTACTCGTTTCCTACAATATAAATACGACATTGATTATATCCATCAGACATGACCTTTAAGGATGAAACTTACTTAGTTGTAGATAACTCACCGTGAAAGATTTGGTAGTCTTACTCTTAACCCAAGTGTTCCACAGTTGAAGGGATGGGATGTTGCTCGGTTTTAAAGCTATTCTCTAAGCTGCAGTCTTCGCCACACGTACTTGTGACACCAGCCTCGACTTCCCAGCCCTCCACACATTTCCCAGCTGCTTGAAAATAACAGCTTTCTGCCACTCTTCTTGCAAGTTAAACCTCCCCTGCATCACAATAATCAAGTTAAACATGTTTATAATTTCATCTTGCGGTTAAACAAAACATACTAATATATATACAAACCTGAATTTCTTCCCACATTGTTGCTTTAGTCGTTGCAACAAGTTTTCTCCAATCGGCAAGTGTAACCGGAACATGTTCCCTCACAAGAGGACCAAGAAACGACGATAGTGTTACTGAACCAGGTCCAACATGCTCACCAATGTCATTGAATGTGACCATAATTTTATCATTGGGATTTTCAGCCACTCTACGCAACTTTGTAGGTCCTCTTTTATTTTTTTTTGGAACTTCCTCCCCTGCTAGCTCAACTCCTTCAGTACTAGGAATCTCATCATCTTGTGCAGTGCCATCTTCTTCCATATCGCGAGCTTCTTCTTCGCAAGCTTCCTCTTCGTTCCCTTTCTCATTAAGAACTCCATCATCTTCCATATTGGCCGGTTCTTCTTCATTCTCTTTCCCATTGAGATCACCATCTTCTTCATTCTCTTTCCCATTGACATCGCCATCTTCTTCATCCTCTTTCCCATTGACATCCTCTTCATCGTCTTTATCTTCTTCAGACATTGACTTCTCAGCCTGATCATCCTTATCTTTGGGTGTTACATCTTCTACTTAATCATCCTGAGCAGGTGTTACATCTTGTACTTCATCATCCTTAGGAGGTGTAACATCTTCTACCTCATCATCGTCAGATGGTGTTACATCTTCTATGTCATCATCTTGAGCAGCCACTTTCTTGATTCTACTACTTCTTCTCGTTGGCGTTAAAACTAAATTCTTTTTAGGGGAAGCCGTTTTCTTTGCTGTTCTTTTCTTCACTTTTAGTTGCGGTGCCTTGTCCTCTTGATCTACTATCTCCAAGCCTTGATTACGTCTACTCCGACGAGAACCAACTTGTCCTCCTCCTCTTATCTTTGCCATTTCTGAAACTGATAAACAAATCCAAAATCAAATCAAGCCATTCGATCAAAAAATCTAAACCCAAAATCAAATCGAAACCTTCAATCATATTCAAAATCAAATTGAAACCCACAATCATATTCAAAACCTAATCGAAACCCACAATCATATTCAAAACCTAATCGAAACCTAATCGAAACCCACAATCAAAATCGAATCATATGTTAACGCGGACATGCATGTGAAACGAGATTTGAATCGAAGAGAAACCCAAAATCAAAGAGATTCAACTCGAGAGAACCAGTCTCTATTCTAAACTCAGAATCAAATCGAAACTCATACCAATTGAAGCTTCGACTCGGTTTTGATTTTGAGGAATGTGAAGAGAGTGAAGTGAAGAGAATGAAGTCTCGGTTTCGATTAATACTTAAGTTATTTTTAATATATTTTTTTCATATACGATAGCATTTAGTTTTTGATTTGCAATGGTAAGGCGCCTCCACTTACCAAATTAACGCGGCTGAATTATTTTATTTTCCCGCGAGTACAAAGATAGCTTATACATTTCAAAAACGCTATTATAAAGGCCCGTGTTTATATACAATAGCAGAGAAGCAAAAAACGCTATGCTACGACGCTATTAATACCCACATTTCCTGTAGTGCGCAAAACCCCAATCAATCAACCGAACAATTACTTCTTCACCACTGCTATTTAAATTAAACATGTTTGCCTAGCTTAACCACGTAACTTCTAGATCTTTTGTGTGCCTTAGCTCCTTGTGAATTCGATCCCTAAGTTCTACAACTCGACCTCTTATTTGAGAGAGTACAAATCACTTCTTAGGATAATTTGAGTGATATCATTTATAAATTTCAGTTCGGGTATAGTTTGGAATTTTCGGTTACGGTTTGCCTTTGGTTATCAATTTAAATTATGTTCAAATTTAAAAAATTTAAATATAAATTAAATTTCAAAATCCAAAAATAACCTAATATACATCATATAAATTTGAATAATATATTACCAAATACCTAAAATTAGTATTAAAATAAGTTTCGTTTTGATTTTTAGGTGTAGAACCGGTAGATATTTAAGATATTTCCGATGTCTTGAGTATTTCTTAGATTTTTACTTATGGCTATTTTTATATAATTTGATATTTTTGGATTTTTGGATACTTTCGAGTATTTTCGACTATTTTGAATATTTTTGGATATTATATATAAAATAATTAATATATATAAAAAATATAGTTGTGATTTAGATCTTTTTATGTACCTGAAATATTTTACTTCAGATCAGGTTCGATTCCATTCTTCAGGTATTAAAGTTTTTTTATATGTTCATGTATTTTGCCAGTTTCTGTCTGGGTCTTTGGTACAACTTTTTTTGCACTGGCTTCGTGTAGATTCTTTGGATCCGGGTATTTTCCCAGCTTTAATTTCAGCATAATCATAAATTTTTAATTAATGCTCCCATATTTCTAATGTTTATTATTTAGATAAATATGTTTCCCTTCTGTTTTTTAGTTAGATAAATATGTTAAAGACAACTCTTTTAAACAAATAATCAAGCCGAAAATACATATACTATAACTTTTTTTTTGCGGCAAACGGCAATTCTATTACTCAAACTTGAGGTGGTCTGGGAAGCCAGACCGGAATAGAACAACCAATAAAACATAATGATCTTTGAAAAGAACGTGCATTCCTAGCTAACGAATCTGCAATCTCATTATGCGTCCTTGGAAAGTAGCTGATCTTGAAGTCCGAAAAACACAATCGAAGAGTTTGAATCATTTCTAGCTCAATTGAGAAGTTGGGCCAAGCTTGTGGCTGTTCTATCATTGCAATCAGATCCTTGCAGTCTGTTCCAAACCTCTGACAGGTCGAGTGTTGTATCATACTCTCCATTGCCCACTGTAGCGCTTCAAGTTCCGAGTGTAAAGCTGTCTCCCTCCTCCTCAAGTTCCTTGACCCCATGAGTTGGATCTTCCCCATGGTATCCTTCCAAATCCATCCCATTCCACTAAACTGAGCTAGGTCTATGAACCCATCCACCATACAAATATTACCCAAGCTTAAGGCTTGTGTTTCTTCATCAGTCTGTACATGTGGCGGAATCGGTACAGCATCTCTTGCATTGTACCAAGCTTGGCACTCACTCTCTGCATACCTGACTAGTTCCAATGGATCTCTGTCTATGCCTCTAAACAACTTATCATTCCTAGATTTTCAGATGTACCAAATTATCCAAGGATAAGAATCTCTATCATCTTATGGCTCCAGAATACCATTCTTTCGCCAAAAGAGATAGTCCATATTAGCATAAATAATTGATACAAGGAAGATTTGAGAGCTCAACGGTGTTGATGATAATTTTCATGCTTGTAAGACCGGTGGACACTAAAAGATAGCATGGGTAACGGTCTCTTCTGGCGCTCCACATCTTGGACAATAATTATCACAGCGCATATTCCGGCGTACCAGATTCCTTGTTATTGCTACATGTCCTGATATTAGTGCCATATAAGATGACAGATCTTTTGTGGCGCATTCACCTTCCAAGCAAAGGCTTGAAGTTTTGTAATGCTGGGTTGTAGAACTCATATGTTCTCCTCATCTCTCACAAGTTTGTAGCAACCCAATATCCCATTTTGACAGTATATTGTCCGTTCTTGTTTTACAGTGGGCATGGAGTATTTATAGAATCTCAAGTAATAAGAAGTCCTTCTCTTATTAATCACTCAAAGCTCTGAAATCACAAATCATATGTTATGCAACACAATATGCATCTCCATATATATAACTAGATAACTCCTAATTCTAATAGTATTATCATAAATCATATATCCTAATTCTTTAGATAATCATAACTCAAAATAGGAAAAGGAAACTTATAGCTCAAGCTTATCCAACAATCTCCTCCTAAGCTTGAACTCACTATCCTCCACATTCTTTATGCCGATTAGGATTCTCATCTCAACAAATTTGATCCTCCCAAGTGACTTGGTGAGAATGTCAGCTCGTTGCTCATTTTCCGGAACATGTTCAACCTCCACTTGCTCATTCTCAACACATTCTCGTATGAAGTGAAAACGTCTGTGTATGTGCTTGCGTCGATCGTGAAATACCGGGTTCTTCGTTAGTGAAATTGCGGTTCTGTTGTCAACTCGTATAGTAACTCGTGTGCAAGCTTTCCCAATGATCTCTCCAAGTAACTCTTGTAACCATATTGCTTGTTTAGCAGCCTCAGTAGCCGCCATAAACTCAGCTTCACATGACGACAATGCTACAATTTCTTGTTTCTGTGAGCACCATGTTATTGGACTGTCATTAAGATAAAACACATGACCCATCATATTCTTCCCACATCATCATCCACGTTGTGTGAACTGTCGCTATACCCTATCAACTCCATCTTTGTCGAGCGTTGGAAGATGAGACCAAGAGCGACTGTCCCGCGCAAGTACCTTAGGACTTGTTTCAGAGCTGCTCCATGCGATTCCTTTGGCTCCTGCATGTACCTGCTTAGGACTCCAACCGAAAATGAAAGATCCGGTCGAGTGTGTAACTAGCAGCGCAAGCAACCAATACGCTTCGTATACTCTCTCTCTCTCTCTCTCTCTCTCTCTCGTCTATGGCCTTTTCTTTAGATGACTTGGACAGTTTCACATTAAAATCCATAAGGATATGCGTTAGGTTACACTCGCCCATGCCACTTTCCTCGAGAATCTTGAGCGCATATCGGTTTTTTCTTTGTGCAATGCAGCTTTCAAACTGATGAACTTCAATTCCTAAGTAGTAAGTCAGCTTACCCAAGTCACTCATCTCAAACTTCCTTGCCATGTCTCCTTTGAACTCGCGTATTGATGATAGTGAAGATCATGTGACAAGGAGATCGTCAACATATACTACCACGATGAGGAGACCTGATTTGTCTTCCCTTCTATAGAGCGACGGTTCTTTAGAGCATCGGTGAAACCTTAGACCAACTAGAATCTGATTTAGCCATGACATTCCATGCTCGAGGTGCTTGTCTTAATCCATAGAGAGCTTTCTTTAGCTTATATAACTTAACCTCTTGTCCTGTGATAACAAAGCCTTCTGGTTGGCTGACATATACATCCTCTTTAAGATCACCGTGAAGGAACGCAGTTTTCACGTCAATATGATGCACTTCCCATTCATTCGAAGCCACCAAAGAGATAACAACTCGAATGGTTTCTATATGCGCCACTGGAGCAAATACTTCGTCGTGATCAATGCCATGCCTCTGGACATATCCGTTAGCCACTAGTCTTTCTTTGTATTTGTTAATACTCCCATCTGCATTACGTTTTATCTTGAAGATCCACTTTAAACCGATTGGTTTCACGCCTTTAGGTAGATCAAGAATGTTCCAGGTGTTGTTCAGTTCAATGGACATGATCTCATCTTCACAGGCGTTGACCCAAACTTCTAACTCTTTTGCCTCAGTAAAGTCTCACGGTTCATCATTGATAACCATCAATAGTCTTTCGCACTCAAACTCCGCAAGAATGATGTAATCATCCAAGTAAGTAGGCTTCGCCGTTGTCCTCGTCGATCTCCTTAATTGTGGCTCTTGTAGATCTTCTCTACATCTCCATCGCTTTCTTCTTCCACTTCGCCGTCTTCTACAATGTCTTCAGTCTCTTGAGTTACTTCGACGTTTGTTGCTTCATCATCAAGTCTTCTAAGATTGATAGCAAATGTGTCCGAGTTGGTCTCTTCGAGTGATGGCTGTTGTTTCTAGTTCCAGCTTCTTGTCTCATCAAACACTACATTACGGTTTACTATATTCTTCTTGGTGATCGGCTCCAGAAGTTTATACGCCTTTGATCCGGGTTCTGTCCCAAGATGTACCAAGACTCTTGAGTGGTCATCAAGTTTCTTTCTTCCTACAGCATTCGTTTTGGCATAACAAACACATCCAAAAACCCTAAGGTGCTCGATATTCGGCTTCTTGTTCCTTAAGGCTCCATATGAAGTCTTCTTATCAAGTGATCTTGTTGCGATCCTATTTATCAAGTACGTTGTGTGGCGCACCGCTTCTCCCCATAACCAATTTGGTACATTCATATGCTTCAATATGCTTCTAGTCATCTCTAGTAACGTTCGATTTTGTCTCTCCACCACTCCATTCTGCTGCGGGGAATAAGGTGCAGTCATGTGCCTATTGATGCCTTTGTGTTCACAGTAGGTTCTGAATTCATGTGATGTGAATTCACCGCCTCTATCGTGCGGAACGTTTGTATCACAGACTTCGTTTCGTGCTCAGCAAGTGCTTTAAAACACTTAAACTTCTCAAACGCTTCACTTTTTTCTTTTAGTAGTATTTTCCACATATAGCGCGAATAATCGTCGATAAGCACAAACACATACCGCTTGAGACCTGGTGTTGCCGGAGTTATGGGTCCACATAGGTCTCCATGTATAAACTCAAGAACATTGGTAGGTCGATACGAGGTCGCTTGTGGGAATGCTCGTCTTGTTTATTTTCCTCGAAGACATGATTCACACGTCTCTTTATCAACGGTAATCTTTGGTAAGCCAATAGCTAACTCTTTATTTATCATCAGCTTCATAGCTTCGGTGTTGGCATGACCAAGGCGAGCATGCCACATTGATGATTGTGTTGTTGCATCGAGCTGAAGGCAATGGATTTCGTCGGCATGTAAGGTGACCTTGTATAGTCTATTCTTTGATCTCACTGTCTCGATCATCACTCGTCCTTGTCGATCATATAACATCAGTGTGTTCTCCTTCATTCGTACCTCACACCCCGCTTTTGTGGCTTGTCCTAAGCTTACAATGTTGCTTCTCAACGCAGGTATATAATACACATCCTTCAATATTTTCTTTGAACCACCAGCGAATGTAAAACGTATTGATCCTTTGCCTTTTATGTCGATGCACGAATTATCTCCAAATTGTACCTTGCCTGTAATCCCTTCATCTAATTGATAGAAGAAAGCTCGATTCCCACTCATATGATTGCTTGCTCCGTTGTCAAGATACCATAAGTTTTGTGAGTCTTGATCTGACTCAAAGTTGATTGGGTCTACCTTCTGTTCGTTGAGATATACCACCTCATGCATAATGAGATCATCAGCGTCTTGTGTATCTTCGTCTTTCTTCTCAGCAGTTTCTTGGAGCTTAAGCAATTTGTATGGACAGTCACATGGGTAATGTATGTCGCACTTGAAACAGGTGATGTGCGAAGTATCACGTTGAACCCCTTGTCGATAAGCTTCACGTTGCTGCTGGAAGTTGTCATATCTACCACGGCCTCTTCCTCTCCATTGGCCTCGTCCTCGTCCTCGTCCTCGACCTCCATATTGATCTTGCTGTGATTCCGTGTTGGAGTACAAGAGTTTGCTTTTATCTTCTTCTTGTTCCTCATCATCTTCTCTGATCCGTTCTTCGTATGCTTTCAATCTCCCAACAATGTCTTCAAAGATTGTTAGGTTTAGGTCAAGGACTTGCTCCAGAGATGCAACAATATGGATATACTTTCTCCTCGGTAAGCTTTTCAGAAACTTCTTCACAATCTTTAATTCCTCAATGATCTCACCGAGTGATGCTGATTTTGAAGTAATCTCTGAAAGCTTCCCAACAAATGCATCATTGTATCTTCCTCTTTCATCTTCAGTCGATCAAACTCCGCCATTAGAGTTTGTAGTCTCGCTTCTCTTACTCTCTCAGCTCCAACATGTCGTGCCTTGATCGCATCCCACAATGCTTTAGCTGTATCTAGGTCACCAACCTGTAATGTTAAGGCCTCGGGTATAGAACTGAAATATCAAGGCAATAGCCATGTCATTCTTTTCTTCAGTTTTGTTTCCGGGGTCTATAGCCTCCCACACTTTGTTGACCTTGAGAGCTATCTTCATACGCATAGCCCAAACTGTATAATTAGATGATGTAAACATTGAAAACTTAATGGAAGAAGGGCCATCGTTTTTGTTCTTCGTCACACTCTCATCCTTTTCGTCTCCCATTGTTTTCTTCTAGGTTGTGTGTGTGGCTCTGATACCAAATATAGAATCTCAAGTAATAAGAAGTATTTCTCTTATTAATGACTCAAAGCTCTCAAATCACAAATCACAAATCACAAATCATATGTTATGAAACACAATATGCATCTCCATATATAGAACTAGATAACTCCTAATTCTAATAGTATTATCATAAATCATATATCCTAATCCTTTAGATAACCATAACTCAAAATAGGAAAAGGAAACTTATAGCTCAAGCTTATCCAACAATATTTCTGTTGATGAGCAGAAGATCGTGGCATGAGCTTGTAAGTAGAGTTTCAGACCTGCTACAATGAGCATATAACTTGGTTTGGTTGATAGTAATCGCAGCGGTTTTCTGTCATATGCATATCGATGAAGATGGTCTTCTAGGTCAATTATTACCTTGTCTGCTGTCGAATTGTATTGTGTAGATGGGTGTGTTCACTCTCCTTCTTTAGGGCTGGAAGCCTAATATCTATAGCAGAGTCATGCCTCTCTTTTAGAATTTAGAAATATTCATTATATCATTAGGTAATAGAATATTTTCATGGTCATATATATTAGAATACTTTCTTATTTACATTGAGATATCATTTTTGTTTCCACTATTAAGACATAATTGATATGTATATAAATCTTTTCTGTTAATCGTATGGGTTAACATTAGGGTTGGTTTGGTTGTTAAGTTTATATTTATCCGCTAAGATGTACATTAGCTAATGTATTTGTTAACCACTAACTTATTTTTATTGACCATTAGATCAATACTTTTCCTATGGAGTATAGTGCTTTAATTTTATTTTCCATGTAACATTTAAGTCACTATTACCATTGTCAATGGTCGTTATTGGTAGACGTGTCCCACTAACATGAAACTTTGCCTCTTTTCTATTAACCACTAACCAACTACATAGCAATGATTATATGTAAATGTTATATTGCATAGTGTTTTAAAAGTATGCCCATGCAAATATATTTGTACGCCTTTATATATAAATTTATAAGACCTAGTATCCAATACATATACCTATACATATATATATATATATATATTTATGAACACTAAATCATTGATAAAGCAAAGAGGGTAGAAATAGTGTACCTAAGAAGTTGCCTATTTTGCGGACCAACAATTTAATAGACCCCGATTAGACTGTCCACAATGAGCCTGTTGAAAAAATGTTTCAACTGTTGAACGGATACAACGAGAGTGTTGAAAGTATAGAGAAAAAGACGTGGTTTACTTGCCTATTGAATAGAAAAAAAGATGGGGTCCACGCAGGTGAGATGTGAGTATCTTATTGGTTTGTAAAAATATGAGCATTTTAATTTCATCACACATCTTTCACATCAATTATCTTATACTTAAGTATATTTTTTCAGAAAATAATTATACCAAAATTCAAAATTTTGTATGCTTTATAAACAGAGACTTGGTTTATTTAATTTGGACATATAATTTTTTTTCCTAAAATTGATATTTATATAACTAATTTTGTGTGAAATTGATTAAAATAATAATTTATTTAACATTTAAGACTCTGTTAATTATCTTTTTAATTATTCAAATCTTAAAAGTTACCAATTCAAAATTTATTAAGTTGTAATTTTCTCAATTTTTATAAAAAAAAATTATTAACATTAAAAATTTATTAGTTATTGTTATCTCAAAATTATTATAAGTAGATAGTTATTAAATCATCAAATATAAAATTAAAAATGGTTATGAATATATAGTTATGAATGAAAATTAAAAACTTGTGGAGTAGGGTGTTGAATTTTATTAAACAAAACTATTGTAGAAGTTTAAAATGAAATGGATGTTGAATAATGATGTGAAAGAAAGAGAAAATGATGTGGATGGTTAAAAATTTAAAATCAGAAATAAGAGTGTTGAATTTACAAATCCATTGTACATGGTCTCAAATCCTTTACCATATCTCTGATAAATATTTGTCCTTGTATTATCTATGGCGACGTGACATTGGATAAGGGCTTAGTCATCGGTATTGACACGAAAAGCTATAGTGAATTGAACTTTTATCCAAACGCGTATTCGTTACAAGTTTTGGTTCTACTAAGTAAGAATACTAAGAAATTGTCTCATAAATAAAATAGTAAAATGTCACAAGATATGCTATTCTTTTTTTTTTGCTAACAGAGTATCTTTGCCCCATCGAGGTAGTCCAAACTAGAGACCGAAATGAGCATGGACGCTGCCAGAGCGTCACCATGTGGCTCACCGTGTAACGGTCTTCGGTCTCGGATGCTGCAGCCCATATGTAAATTTTGCAGTAACCAAGACTCGAATCCAGGGACAGATACTCCAGCTGGAATTCCTATATCCCTAGACCAAAGCAACTTGGTTAAAAATTGCAAATTAAGAAAACAACCGCAGTTGCCGGGCATATGACAAAGTAAATAAGTATAATCTACATGGGCAAAGCGTGGATATATAATAAAAAGATATTGTATTTTAGAAGAAATCATAAAAAAAATTTGAACAAACATCATCATCATTTTATATTTAATTATTTTTTCAGTTTTATATTACAGTCCCATAGACTGAACTGTTATAAATGGAAACAGAGAAAGCCCACTGCATGATTAAAACCCACTTTAAACCCAACTTAATAAGATAAGGATAAAGAAAAAACACGCCAGATATATGCACATGTCTTCAGCTAGTCATGATGGAGGATACGTGTTGTAGAGCTGATGTTGCTTCTTCTCCGGAGCCGCAATGGAAAGAGCTTCTGAAGCGCCAAAACTTCTGAATTTTTCACAGCAACCTAGCATTTATTCCATTTGTAGGCCTCAATCTCCCATATCACCAACGTTTTCTTCGAAAAGTTCATTCTCTTCGCTGGATGTGAATGACCAAGAAGCTTTAATCAGTTCATACAGTCTTTGTCAAAACGCTTGTTTAAAACAAGCTTTGACTTTTCTTAAACTGTGATAAACCCTAAAAGCAAACATGCAAAGCTCTAATCTTCATTTCTTACAAAGACTTTCCTGGATTATAAAAGCAATTATTGATATCTTTAGAAGGTGAAGAAAGATAATCTATACTATTACTGCCATTGAATTTCAACTTATTTACAATGTTATGCCATTGTATTTAGTTCTATATAAATATTATTTATTTGAAATTAACAACTGAAAATTTTATATATTTTTGGAAACTAGTCTTTCCATATTTTTTATAAATGATAATAATCTAATTTATCTACAATCTATACTTTTTATTTAATTTAAACATTTAATACGCTAACCGTTGGTGGTTATACTAGAGTAAGTTTTATCTGATATATTTTTAAATTAAATGTAATTATTTTCTTATTGATTTAAATAAATTTCCTAAATATATGCGGCTACAAAACTGTGAAACCTAAATAACAATCTCTAGTTATCTTTAAATGAATATTTAAAAACTTAAAATAAAGTTTGTTTTTCTAAACTAACTATGATTAATAAGTAGACATTTTTACAATTTCTGCCTTTTCAATTTATTTCATCGAATATACAAAATATTTATCAAGTAGAAATGGGTTGAAAAAATAGATTTTTCATTTTTTTTATGAACTAACAAACATGTTAATAATTTATTAACAAAAATAATTTTGCATTTTGAAAACACGGATCAAATCTAATCTATAATATTAAAACAAAATCTCTACTGGAATTCTGCCCTTGACTTTTCAAAGTTATTTACAATTCTATGCCATTGTCTTTTTGGATTTTTTAAAATGAAATTCAAGTCATTAAACCAATATATTTCTACCAGTCATATAATCAAAATCGGGCCTACTTACTTATTTTTATCCATTTTGTTCCTAACTAATAGATAAATTATAATTCAATAGTGAATCACTTAACCTGGTTAGTTTAAAAAAAAAAACTAAACGCTATAAGTTGGCATGGTTGTCTTGTAAATCTAAAAGTCAGTTGTTTTATATTTTTCAACGTACAATAAATTTAGAAAAAATTGGAAAAATGACACTTTGAACTTTTGTTTGTCCTTTTAGAACTTTTCATATTTTTGGCAATTTTGGACATATTTTACCATTCTTTTATGGAAAAAATAGAAAACTAAACTTTAAAAATGTAAAAAAAAAATATGAAAACTATTAAAAACATATATATGACAATATATATGTTTAAATTATTTTTTTAAGTGAAATCACATTTTATTTTATCTTTTAGATACAATTACTCAGTTAGAATACTCATTCTAGTTAATTAGCTACTTAGTCTATAAATGGTATACTAAGTTTTAAACATAGATATATCAAGGATATGTAACGTAAGCTATCATTTCTTGTATATTCCAACCAAGCTAGAATTTGTTACGTTATAATCAAGAAATATGTCTTTAGTTTACCTACAGCTTGATAACGATATATAGCTACAGCTCAATGATATAGCTTCGCTATATTACGTGTCATAACATGTTCTGCCTTTTACTTTATATGACGCCTAAAGGAAGAATATGTTTATCAGCTACTCTACTTTGTTCTGCGTAAGTTAGTATACATATTCTAGGCAGTTCTGAAAAATATGGAAACTTCCATATTCGGTTTCCTAAATCGAAACTAAATCTACTATAAATCTTTCAAAGAACATTTTCTTCCACGTTTTTCTCCTCCTCCCACTCCAACGATCTTTTACTCTTCGTTCTTTGTGTCTCTATCTTCTTCATCGACAAAATCATCTCTTCTCTCTATCAATACAACATGGTTCTAATCTATGTTTAATCTGGTGATGACCTGTAGTTGTATCTCTATCATCGAGGGACGTACACATAAGTGAATTTTGTGACATTATTCATTTCAGTGTGTAAACATTGTTTAGATCATCAATGTGTTGTTGATGTAGTATAAGAGCATTGAGAAGAGAGAGGGAGTTTTTGGCGAGAAGGATAAACTCGAGACTGACGCCTAAAAAGAGAGAGGAGCTGTACATGAAGTGGGACGTACCACTGGAAGGGAAACTGAGGAAGCTACAGTTCGTGAACAAGCTATGGACAGATCCTTACGACTCAAGGCACATGCAAGAGAATGCAGAGATAGTTGCCAAGCTTGTTGGGTTCTGTGAAAGAGGCAACATCTCTAAAGAGATGTTTGAGCTCAACTTCGCAATGCCTTCAGATCAAAAGTGGAACATTGTTTGGGACAACATCTCTAATCTTCTTCATCTATGAAGATAGTTTTTTTTTTTATATATAAAAAAAGTAGACGACACATAAGAGTACTCCTAGTTATATCATTATGGTTGTGTTTGTAGTACTAGATTCCTTGTCAAATTTGAGACTATAACGATCAGATTACCATGTATGATCCTAGCGCCAGTACCACGTCCTCTTGACAGTGGCTACAACAAACCTCAGTTTTAGAATTGATTTTGATGAGTCAAGGACATTGTATTGCTGGGGAGGCTCAGCTAAGTGATTCTACTTGTAATGAAGTTTTCTTCCACTGTCGCACATAAAAAAGGTTCAACATTAACCAGATTAATATTCGGCAATATGAAGGTACACAACAAAACTGAATCAATATCTGCAACCTGAAACTTTTGTGTGAAACAACAGGCCCTTATTTTCTGAGGAACACTGTAATATTGGAGCATGAGCGTAACCAAATCTATGATAAATAATGACAACAACTGAACAATATTGAATCAAACAGCAAGCTTAAGTTTCTTTTATTTTGTTGGAAAATGTAATTCTAGTTTTCCTCCCTCTCCATGTGCTCATGTGATGAACTGTATAAGAAACAGCTAAACAATACGCAACAATGGCATCTGTTAGATATATTGTTGGTTTACGTATGCCTGTCGAAGAACTTCTCTATGAGTACAGAGAAAGTTGCAAAGCCAGCGCAGCCTATACACGCAGCTTTTGGCCGACCTGAAACAAAATCAAATTCATCAAAATCCCCAGAGACGTAACGTATAGTGAGAGCAAAGAAAAATATCTTGAAAGAGAGCATGTGAAATGTCCAAAGAACAAAAGCAACTACGAGACTTCAGTTTGAGAATCAAGAATTATTACCTACTGTTAAGAAACGTGACATTTGATGGAAGAACACTTCGATTTGGAATTGACCCATCCGACGAAACTAGTTGAGGAAGAAGACTTTGATTTCGTTGTTTCTTCAGTGAGATAGAAGAGAAAGATGACGAAAACGAGGTTAGATACTAGGGCATATGAAGAGCTCGGCGGAGAAGACAAGGGTAGATGAAGAACCCTAAATCGCCATGGAAAAAGCTTTTAGGCGGAGAAGATGAGGTAAAAAAAGAAATTAGGGTATCGATATTTTAACCCACGTCTCTCTTTTGTTCTCTCTTTTTTTTTCTTTTCTTTTTTTCTTTTTTTTTTTACTTTTTAACTATTAAATCTAGGGGTTATTTGTGAAATAACCAAGAAAATAAATAAAATTAGTTTTCTAGAGAGAGAGTAGAGAGAGTGTATTTTTGGTTGTTTAGTTAATTTTGTTTTTTTTCTTAGTCACTGGGTGCAATTTCCCGTAAATCTATTACGAAAATTATTAGAGAATTATTACTTATAATTATAATTCAACTTAATTGATTAATTTAAAGGCATTATGGTATTTACATGAATTAAAATCCTATTTTTCTAAAACTGTTAGCGGAAATCTTAAGGAGATAAATTCAAGTTCAAAGTGTCTATTTTTTCTAATTTTTTTATAAATTAATCAAAATGAGAACATCAGATTTGTTAGGCTCCATCTCCATTCGCTTTCTGTTATGAATATTATGTGATGTCCATATGGAAAGTCTTAGATTTAGTTGATTTTTATCTTTATTATTTCAACCTCCATAATTTTTATCTTTATTTTTGAAGATATTTGCAACCACAAAATATGGGAACTTACGTATCTTCTATGATTATATCTTATGTAATTTTAAATGAGAGGTCTAAACTATTAACATAAATACAGACATACCTAGCGGGGTTTTTACTATCACGTTTTCTAGCAAAAAAAATACACACATCACGTCTTATAATATGAAAATCACAGTGGTTAAATATCATTAATCCAGCTTAAAGTGATTATAGGTCCATTAAAAATCTAACTATTTGTAATTTTGTTAAACTTTTAGCCTATTTTAAATCACAAATCAACCATTTTTTAAAATAAATTTTGGATAATTACCATTAGATTATTGAGATGTTAAATTAAAAGTAAAACATCTGATAATTAATTACAAATTTAAGTGCATAATATAACTTTATAGTAGAAGTTAATTATAGATATTTCAGTACCTATTTATTTTTCTATTTTATTTTGCAACAAAAAATATTAAAATATCATTATCAAATTTTGGCAGCAAAAATTATATTTGGTTAAAAATTTATGTTGTCAACCAAAGAATAAGATATATGTGATCATATTTGTGTAATTATATGTATACTAGTTGATGTCCCGCACCTTGTGCGGATTAATATATATATACTTAACAATTTTTAATTCTAGTGTTCATTTTATTAAAAATTATTAAATTAGATGTAATTTTAAATTAATAATATAAAAATAAAACTTCATTACTTATATTGATAATCAATACATTAAACTATGTTCTTTTGTTTCATAATTTATTTATGGGATGTGAATTTTTGTTTAAAACCTTTTCTACAGTAATAATCAAATCAGGAAACTTGGATTTGAAATTGAATATTTATTGTATTTGGACTGAAACAAATCAGGTAACACTTAAAACAATTATAAGCAATTACAACCCATAATACGTCAACAAAATAACAATAGCCTAGAAGTGTTCAATCCGGTAAAACCAAACCATTTAAAACCCTACCAAATTGAAATAGAAAATATAGTTTGCATTTGGTAGTACCGAATCAACCGAATGAATGTTATTTTAAAAAAACTCGCATTATATAGATATGGTTCAGTATATTAACTGATCCAACTGAATAAACTGAAGAAAATGATTAATTAAAATATGTTAGTATACTTGTATATAAATTTTATAATAATTTGTATCTCGATCAACATTTTGAATAAGAATTGGAGAACTTGCTATAATATTAGTCATGAAATCATAAACTAATATAGGATAAATATTATGATATTATCAGTAGATATTGTAAATATTTATTTACTAATTAAATGTTCTAAATATGATGATAACTCTATATTAAAATATATTTTAAAAAATAATGGTATATATATAGATAAAATAAGTTAATATTTATAAATTATCTTAAATATCATGATAAATATATATATATATATATATATATATATATATATATATATTAACATAAAATTTAAATAATAAAATTAATTAATTTAATTATTTATCCTAAAATCATGAAAATTATGACAAATAAACAAATTCACTAAAATTATGGAGAAGATGATAAGTAAGCAAATTTACTTCTCAAATAATAGTATAGATATTGTATATGTTGGTAACCAAAAAAAATAAGATCACTGAAAAATAAAATATATAAATTATGTACAAATTTTAATTTATGAAATTATTTTTGCTAAAAAAAATATTAATCATGCGCTTCTAAAGCGAGGATCAGAATCTAATCTATACTATTAAAGCAGAATCCTATTGTCCTTTTTACCTTAGCCTGCTCTTTTCTTTACTAACTTTGCATGTTTCATTAAGGGCAATTAAGAAATATTAATAACACATCTATATTGGGTCATTTATTTCAGATCTAGCACACATCAGATCTCTTTTGGGTCATTTGGGCAGATTAAGAAATCAGATCTAATTCTCACTTTTTTTTTTGGCCATTGAGTCCAAATTCAAATAATTTAATTTCAACTATTTTTAATTATTATATTTTTTCGTTTCTTAATATAATTTAAGCATTCATAAAAAAACTGATTTTTTTCATTGAAAAGTATAAATCTTTATTATCAGTATATAATTTTTTTAATTAAAATATTAACCACATAATAAAATTAATTTATCAGATTTATACCAACTTAATTCGTTAAAGAAATAAAGTTTAATTTTTTAAACATAAATAGTCATTTAAAATGAAATACGATAAATACAAATAAAAAGTTTAAGTCTTTTATAAAATAAAATACAAATATATGAAAATATGACATTTACTAAATAATTGTCAATTGAAAAAGAAAAGAAAATAAACCCGCGCTTTGAAAGCGCGGGTCAAAATCTAGTAACCAATTAAAGAAGAATTTTCCAGAGTTAGTTGGATTTAAAAATTAAAATAGAGAGAAGAAGCTTAAAACGAAAATATAAATACTACAAAAGTTGCCGTACGAAAAAAGATCTAACTTAGCGGAAGCGTGACGAATAACAAAGTTAACTCAGAAATAGGGCTTATGGATATAGAAACTTGATTAACAATACGATTGAAATAGAAAAACTAAACTATGATCAACAATGAAAAATAAATGTTTTATTGATGATATTGAAGATGAATACAAATGGTACTTTATAACAATGGAGATCGTATATAATGAGAATATAGTTTAGCTCTCGAGAATTCGGATCCCTTGATTTTGGCTCCTCCTTCTTTTATAGGTTTTTCAGGTGAATCGTAATGGTGGCGTGATTTTGAGCATGGATCGAGTGCTTTAATGATTGCTTTTAATATCTTTGATTCTTGTACTTTTTGAATTGATTCTTCCGAGTTTGGTGCCCTGGAACTTGTGAGTCCAGGGTGAGCTTTGACTTTAGTGAGCCTATGTTCCGCTTGGGCTTTTATGATGATCGATTATCGTTTCTATCGATTTCGGGTCAGAATCTCGGACCAGATCTGGAATTGGGTAGAACAGGGTTCCAACAAATAAAAAATATGACAGCTGATCAGTTGATCGAAGGTTATCTACAACAAAAACAGCATAGACCACCAGTCACCAAAACTGAAATTCTGATTAAAATATTCTCAGTGAGATCGTAGAGAGTATATATATATATATATATATATATATATATATATATATGTCCTATAGAAAAAAAAATATATATATATATATATATATATTTATGTTTATTAAATTGTACTTAAATTTTAATATTATTTTGAATTTTTTTAGTGAATCTTAGTTTTAAGAACATGAATTTAATTTAATCTAATTATATTGATTATTAAATAAAATAAATTGTTTTTATAAAATTGCTTTTATAAAACTTTTTAATGTGATACTAAAAGATTTATACGAAAACAAAAAAGAATTGAGGGTTAAGAGAGCATTTGGAAATGTTAAAAAGCATTTTATTAACAATTGTTGATGGGAGTGGAAGATCTGTGGCCTAGTGGTCAAGGTTTAAAGGCTTCTACACTCAACGCAATTTCTACAGGAAGAGATGTGAGTTTCAATTTCCGGAGAAGGTGAATTATGCAAAAAATTAGAGAAAATGCTTACAAGAGATCTTCAGCATGGCGCAAGAAGTGCCGTCAGGAATGGATCTCATAGGGCTGCAGTCAGACGTGAATCTCCTCATAAAGCTGGTAAAATTGTCGGCTGTAATATCGTCTATGTAATGTTTCTCATAATTTGTAATAGCATAATTAACCAGAAAAAAAAACAATTGTTGATTGGATGATAAAAAAAAAGTTTAATGTTCTGCTATAAACTCTACGAATCAAGCAATTAGTTTTCAATCGGGATACTCGGGCGTGTTTTGGAAAAGTAGGACTAGGATTGTCGTAAGGTTCTGCAGGCAGATATTCAACGAATGGCTAAGCGTATTTTCAAGCAGAGGACGACAGAGTTGATATCTAGAATGTACCCATAGCTAATACGGTTGCAGAACACTGATGGGAAGAGGAGACCATTAAAACTTTGGTTAAATGAAACTATGATGGTAGTTTTCAGATATAAAGGAATAGGCTGATCATTACAATACTCTTTTGCTATTTCATCCTAATTGATTCAAGCCTACCAACGCACTGAGCCAGTCCAATTTTTCTACAACAAAGTTTTCCACAACTGTTATTTGTTTTGCGTAATTTCTTCTCCAGCGGAAGGCAGCAAAAATTATAAGAAGTTTGCTGTTGTATGACGATGGGACGGTATACAGAACATCCAGTAATGAGTATAGCTACTAGCTCGCTAAAAATGTTTAGCTACTAGCGCGCTTAAAATGTTCACGAATAAATCTCTCGGCGTGAGACGGGTATCTATCTCGAACATAGGCTCGAAGACACTTCTGGTAGGAGAAATCTATCCATCCACCATCCGTTCTCACAACAAACAGGCACCTCGAGTGCCTGAACTGAGGATGCCGATCAACCTGGCATTAACAATAAGTTTTTTTAGAAGCAAGCAAGAAGTTACTCATCATGGTCCAAGAACATGCACAACAGTTCCATATGATTATTTTTATATTTGTAGACTCTCATATAAAGAGATGTCAGGCAACCTGAAGTAACGCACCATTATAAAATCAAGACCGCAGCCAATTTTATCTTTGGCGTAGGGGTGAAAAGCAAGAAGTTTTTCCATGATAATTTTCTCATCCTCAAAGTCCAAGCGTTCTCCATCCAAATATCTGCTTATCAAGATGAAAAAAACAGACCAGTAAGACCAGACCCACCTTTCTTAATTAGCTGCCAAAAAAAAAAATGATAATTGCCCTTATGCTACAAGATTTTGATGCCCTTAAACTCTTAGATAAATTTTAGTACCTAAAGTTGGTGCTGCAAGACAGCAAAAATAATCTCCACGAAAGGGGTATGCACTGAAGCCTTAGCTAGCTAGAAAAAAAAAGATTCCCGTTTGGCTATTGTTCTAGTAGACTGAAGATACAAGAGGAGCATCTATAACACTATGGAGGACCTAATTACTCTGCATCTGCATAGACAACTATAATCCAAACATCCATGTCTTTGTACCAAGAGTTTGGCTTGGTTGGAACTGTTGTAGATTATGCCTCAGGTAATGAATCAACGGATTAAGCAAAATTGCCACATCAATCCAAAATGGTGTCTCTACGATGTTAAAGAAGTCAATCAAGAATCAACCAAAACAAAATCAAAAAGTGCAATTTACCTATCGGAGTGAAGAATATCTTTGGCGAGAAGAGCTACAGGTTCGATATCTCCAAGTATCTCCGCCTCAAGGTTCTTCCACTTGCGATAATCAGGATCTTCATAACGCCAATTATCATCAACAGGAGCCGTCGAGCTCATGGCCGGCATGGGAGAATCATCCTCGCGAAACTGCGGTTTATCAGCAAGAGAACACAACAGACGGCGCCGGTGAGAGTGGAAACCCGCCGATGCGATGCTGAACTGATGATGACGGTAGTTGAGAAAACCGTTGCGGAGGAGGAGTAGCGAGGTCATTGACTTGACCCCCACCTTCTCTTCGATATCACCTAACGAGAAAACTAAAGATGAGTGAGGAAAGTAAAGGAAAGCTTGCACAGTTGGAAGAAATCTGGGAAGAAGATAAGGACGAAAAGGACAATTCCTCAGATTTTTTGTATCGATCGGGCCCACGGAACGACACCTTAGATTATCTCAAATATGACGAAGACGGAGCATCGAACCTGTAATGTGGAAGCCAACTGACTCGTTAGTCGTAGAGCCACCTGCTTAAATATTTTATTTATTATTTAATTCATGACGTACACGCTTCTATAAATATCTTAAAACAATGATCCAACGGCTCATATATCGTATTGTTGCGTGTCAATACTGTACGTAACTCATCGCCGAATCTTTCTCCTCATTTTATCTACGAGGGTTATTTTTTTTTTTTGAGAAAATATCTACGGGGTTGGAACCAAAATTTGTAGAATTGGATGATTTTTAAGAGTTGAGTGTTTTTTCTTCTTTTGAATAATATGTAAAATTTGTTCAGAAAAAATAGTTTTTACAGCCATGGTTACTTTAGATAAAAAAAAAAAAATTCTTCACAAAATAACAAAAATGAACTACTTGTGGAGAACAATATTTGCAGAGCATCTTCATAGTGCCGAATTCTCTTAGAGTCCATCGTCAGACATTGATTACGAATCTGTCTGTCTATGATTGAAGTCTGTTGTCCTGCTAGAACCGGCTGAGAGCCATGACGACGGTTGTTTCTTTCCCTCCAAATAGAATGCAAAGCCACTTGGAAGCTGTAGCGTATTAGGTAGAGCTTCAACATCGCGAGATTTTTATCTGCAAGAATCACCATACTTCATTGCCATTGATCAGAGAAAAGAGAGGGAAGAAGTCCCTGAGCCAGCCCCGACCAAACCTCCTGAGAGTAGCTACAACTGAAAAGGAGATGATCTCTTGTTTCGAGATGTTGTTGACACAAAACACAGCTCGCATCAATACCAACATTCCTTAAAAACATTTTGTCTCCAGTCATTAATCTGTTATGCATTGCTAGCCAAGCCATGAATGCATACTTCGGTGTTGCATAAGGAAACAAGATTAGTAGAGTGCCAACTCACATGAAGGCGCATGACTTAGAAGAAGAGACCATATATTTCTAGTATTGAACTAAGTTGAGTGATTTTAAGAAGTTACTCTTGTCTCCAAATTGCACCCGAACTTCATCTCTTGATTGCTTAACCACTCTTTAATTACGGAATGTTTCAAATGTTTGTTGAATCCACGCACATTCCAAAAGAAACTTGACATATTAATGTTTCGGCGAGAAGAGAACCTTGTGCTCATCATCGGATTTACATCCAGTGATTTGGCCTTCTTTACACCTTTATGCGCAACCTTCTTCTCTTTTACCGTCTAACAGCTGAGAAGTCAGAAAGAATATTGGGTTCTGTATTCCGTGGATGGTCAGCTATGACTAACTACGAGCACAGTCAAGGTGGTAGGATTTGGCTAGTATGGAGAGATTCTGTTCGTATGACACTGGTCTAAAACACAGATCAGCTAATTACAGTTTCAGTTGGCTTACAAGACGAGGAGGAGTTTTTCTGCACAATTTGTTTATGCAAGCAACCTGGTAGAAGGAAGAAAAGAGCTGTGGGAAGATATATGTCATCACCATAACTCTCCATTATTAAAAAAATAAAGTGTGGTTGATTATGGGTGATTTCAATGAGATAATGGAAAGAGATGAACACTCGGGGTTTTCAAACTTGCTGAGAGTGCCTAACAGTATGCGATATTTTCAGAGGATGGTGCTTCACTGTCATCTTCTTGATATGGGGTATCAAGGCCTAGTTTTCACTTGGTGCAATAAGAGGGATGAAGGATCAATCTGTAAGAAACTAGACAGAATATTAATGAATGATGTGGCCTTTCATCGTTTCACTAATGCTACCCAGTGTTCGAACCTGGAGGCTGTTCTGATCAGAGGAGGTGCAGGATCTGTCCGTTGCAGCCTTCTGAGAAGATTTGGAGACCATTCACATATGTTAACGCCATTGGCAGTCTACTTAACTTCTTGCCAATGGTAAAGGAGTACTGGGAATCAAATGAGAAGTTATTCCATTCTACATTTGCCATGTATCAGTTTAACAGAAAAAAGTCCCTAATCCGCGAGATAGGAAGAGATCAACTACGTAACCCAACTAAGAGAGCTAAAGAAGCTCACTCTACACTTTGTGAGAAGCAGAAACTTACTCTATCAAACCACAGTCCAATAGCGATCCAAGAAGAAGCAGTAGCATATGAGAAATGGTTACACGTCGCTGAACTAGAGGAGGATTTTCTAAAGCAGAGAGCAAAGCTTCATTGGTTGGATGTTGGAGATCAAAACAACAAGACATTCCATAATTCGATCAAATCTAGGCAAGCGCAAAAAACCATTCGGGAAATAAGGTGTTTGGATGGTAGTGTCGCTGTGAAGCATGAGGAAATAAATAATGAAGCAGATAGATTCTTTTCTGCCTTTCTCAACCAGATTACCGCAAACTATCAGGGGGCTACTGAGGATGAATTAAGAGAGCTAACTGATTTCAGATGCAGTTAGGAAGATCGTAGAGCTTTGGAAGCTGATGTCATAGCAGAAGAAATAAAGAAGTTGTTCTTCTCAATGCCATCAAACAAGTCTCCAGGGCCTGATGGATTCCCTTGTGAATTCTTCAAAACTGTTAGGTCGGTGATTGCTCATGATTTTACAGTCGCTGTCCAGTCTGTTTTCAGAATGGGATTCTCACCGAAAGGCATCAACTCGACAATCCTTGCTCTAGTCCCGAAGAAAACTGATTCTTCAGAGATGAGGAACTACAGACCTATTGCATGTTGCAAGGTGCTTTACAAGGTTGTATCAACAATTCTTGCAAATATGCTGAAGGTTGTGTTACCAAGGATAATCTCTGAGAACCAATCAGCATTTGTTAAAGGGAGGCTGTTGATGGAAAACATGCTATTGGCTTCAGAGCTGGTTAAGGGTTATCACAAGGACTCGGTTTCGCCGAGATGTGTTATGAAGATTGATATATCGAAGGCTTTTAACTTTGTCCAATGGTTCTTTCTCCTCCAAATTCTAGTAGCATTGGGGTTTCTGGAGAGATTCATTCATTGGATCAAGCTGTGTGCCACCACTCCCTCCTTCTCGGTGCAGGTAAATGGTGACCTTGCAAGGTCCAAATTTTAGCCAGTTGGGAGGACGAGGTTTCCATCCCAAAAGAATTTTCTTCTTTCTTTCAAGATCAATAGCTTTTTCGTTTTTTTCTCCACAGCTTTGATAAGAAACCAATGATTTACTCCATCATACACTTGATAGAGAAAGTCTGGAGCTTTGGCAGTAGAGCCTTCAAAGAAATACGAGTTCATGTTCTTCCATATGCTCCACATGATCCAAGGTCCAGCTTGATACACTAAAAATGAATCCTTGCTACTGTCAAGTTAACAGTGGCAATTGTAGTATTTGAGATTCAATCCAGAGGACCAGTTTACTCTTTACTCTTATGAGTTCAATGTTAAGCTGAGAAACAAGTGGGTTTTGAGAATTAATTGTGACAAAAGTAACAAGAATGCCTCGGTAATTCGAATTCAATTTAAATGAAGCTGGCTTAGGGTCAATGATCGGATGTTAATTGCAGAACTGAACAACTATTCAAGTGCGATGAAATACGGTCTAGAACTCAGATCACTCGGCTGGAACAACTCACTATCGTGATCTTGTTCCCTATGCGTATCGGTCTTGAATCCTAAGCTCTCTCTTGGAACAAGACGCGATAGCAAGCTTTAGATGCGAGATCTGATTAGTTCACTTAATACCCTAATATCTACTCTCGCTGATTAGGGATACAAAGCTCATTCAATATATGTCAACTTATCTCCTAACGGTTAGCTAGAGGACTAAATCAAAGATCTAACATTAAGTGATCAGTTCAATGCAGGCAGTAAGATCAATATGAATGAAGACAGTTGAGATCACTTATTTGTGTTCAGTTCATGCGGCTAACACCCTACAACCCCAAGCAAGCTTAGCCTACTACTCAATCATAAAGCAGGATGACACAGACATGATTTCTGAATAATACTGCATATAAAATAAGTAGAAAGACAAGGGTTCAGGGTAATCTTCTCGTGAGAATGAGAGATGGAGCCTTCTCCCTTACAAGTTGCGTAAATCCAAAGAGAAATCTAGGTTTCTTGCAAAACTAGCGTGAGTAAAAGAAAACGATAGCCTAGGCCTTTTATAGGGAGGCGCTAGTGATAGGAAAATAAGAGAAAGAGAAAGTCGAAACTAGGGCAAACTCCCGGAATAGGAAGTTTCCTTAATGATCGGGAGCAGTCTAATGCTTGATCTCTTCGGGAGCAACCCTTGGGTTGTTCTAAATGACTGTTCCACGTTGAATCCTTCAAAACGGCATCTGACTTCCTGAAGCTCTCTTCTTTACTCTTTCACCTGTTCCCAACCTGGAATGATGTAAATTAAGCACGAATTAGGACTGAAAATGAGCTCAAAGTGCACATATATTGGTATTAAAAACACCACATATCACAGCTCTACTTATATTCGATGGAATAGAGGGGATATCTCGAGCTTTCAGCACGTAAAATATGTTAGAGTAGACTGAGGAAGAAGAGAAACCTGAGTGAGGCTGAGGGAAATCATTTATCGCCCAAAATCATTTATTTAATTACAATCTAGTCGCAGAACGTTTTTCATAGACTTTTGAGAGGATTCTCATGACATATTCTTTAGAGCTCCTTGTAAACATAGAGGAACGAGATCCAGTTTCGCTTCATCACCATAGTGCCCGAGTGTATTAAAATACTCAATATCAACAATCCACTCCGAAATCTTCGATCCATCACAAAACGGCATCTCAACTTTCTTCAATATACTCGCACAGTTCTCTAAATTCAACTCCTCCGCTCGAAACCCCATCGAAACGCTCCGATTATGCTCCAAATTAGGTCGATGTACCTGAGATGTCAGATTCGACGAATCCGAGAACTGATCCATCTCCTGAACTGGCATCTTCCGAACGGCTTTCATCATCGCGTGAACCGCGGAAGTCAAGTTTGTCACTGCCGATTCCATCGAAGACATCTTCCCCTCCATCGTCGACACCGTCGAATTCGTCTCTTCCTGCGACTCGTTCAAACGACTGAACGCGCCCATCAAAAACTTCACTTGACCTTTCAGTGACGAAGTCACCTCCTCCAGATCTTCCTCGTAGATCGACTGCATCGGAAAACCGCTCGTCGACATCCAAAGCTTCGCATTCGAAATTTTCACCGCACCAATGATAGATTTAAGCAATCCTGAATTCTATAACTTTTGTAAAACTGTGTTTATTGAAATCCAAATAGCTTAAAGTAGAAATACAATCACGATATCATGACGATAGTGAGAGAAGACGCATAGCGTCTTTCATCTACAACATCAAGCATAAACATGAAAAGAAAGTTTTGACTCTATTTAAACTATCTCGAGCTCAAACGATCGTAACGGCAAAGCCTCTCTCCGCACCAGAGTATTTGCCAACTCTTTATTCTTCAAATCTTCTGCCTCTCTTCAAGTCTTTCCCTCCTCTACTTATTTGAATCTTTCCCTCCAACGGACTCATCCACGTCACCACCATCAACCCCTCCTCCTCTGTTCCTCCTCTTTCGATAGTAGGAGTTATGGAATCTATCAGTCTAATGAATACATTATTTCCTCGCTTTTTGTGGCTTCTTCACAGGCCATCGTAATGAATCTACAATCTGTAATTTAAGTTCATCTCTTTACTACCGTGGTCAAGACGTTTACTCTGGATCCAACAGTAACCATACTTACCCTACCGTGAGTCCTAATCATATATCTGTATTGCTCATGATTCACACCGTTCACTTTAACCTAATTGATTATTTCAGGGTAAATATAGATACCTGACTTCTTACAAAAGGCATAATCAATCAGGTTAACAATGCTCACCCTAGAGAAGACAATGATGCTAGTGGAAACAACTCGCTGGACGCATCTAGAGGAAACTGGTGGGAAGGCATATTCTCTTACATAATGATCTTTGTTACATGTTACAATCCCATATTCCCATGTCTTTCTTTGTTTCCTTCTAACATTCCCCATATCTCTCTATTTTTGCAGGTTCACTTTATTATTAGAATCTTCTTTCCAAAGTATGAAGAACATCAAATCACAGAACGATTTCAATTCTGCGTATCAATGATGCTTTATTAGTCTCTTTGTCTAATATTAATTCAAAGACTAGTTTTGCGTACTTAAAAACATTCGAGTTCTGCATGAAATGGCAGTTAAACCTAAAACCTGAAGTAGAAACAACAGAGATGATTGTCTGTGGCCATCTAATCTGAAACTCAATCATTTAAGCGAATTAGTATTGTAGAGATCCAAAAGAAAATATGATAAAGCATACAGGACAAGGAAGAGAGTATATTTGTGTTTCTCTGTTTAGAGTTAAGCTAATGTTTATATATTTTTGTATTTCAACTCTGCGTGATGTGGCAGAGTAACTCAGAAAGATTTATCTCAGGAAGTGATCTAAGTCAAATCTTTTTTTTTTTTTTTTTTTTTTTTTCTAAGTCAAATCTTTAACAAGAAGTGTTGTAGAAAATATCAATAAAGTGCTAATAAATGAAAGCGTAAAGAACAAGTAAGACATAGATAAGAAGTGCAGAAGGAACAAGCACAACAAGAGGAACAATAGCTGCAAGCGTGTTAAAGCTTTTCATACATTCCAAAGGCCCAAGCTTGACCTGAACAAGATCCACTAAAGCCATCGTCAAGAACCCACATCCCAAAACAGATCCAACACACGAAGCCACGATTCCAACTCTCAAAGCCGCCAAATTCACGCGCCCCATTCCCGCGTTTAGCACCCGCGCCTCCTCCTCAACGATGCTCCCGTTGGTCGTTGTCCGGATCGCTTGCTTGAGAGACATAGCGATGAGGCTGGAGAAGAGAAAGAAGCTGAAAGAGTAAACGTGGCTTGAGACTAGCCTTTCCGCTAATACTGGGCCTTTTGCGGCAACACATCGGCGAAGATGTTGGTTTCCGGCGGCGGCGGAGGAGGAAACCGGGAAGGTGATGTTTCCGCTTGTGGTGAGGCCGAGGAAAAGAGCGAGCGAGAAGAGGGAATTGACGTTCACGATGCCGTCAAGAGCCGTGACGTGGATTAGCGTAGTTGGGAGGAGCTGTCGCCGGAGAAATGCCACGGCGTTACCGGAGATTGCCATCTAATAGATTTGAATTGTTGCGCTCGCTATACACTTTTGAGGGACAAATATAAATTTGTGTTGAACACATAATGGTGTGTTTTTCTTTTGGTCCGGAAAGACTGGTAGAAAGAGTGTGTAGCGTAGAAGCCAAGCATTGCGTGTCGTCTCTGATCAGGAAAAACGACGGGACAGGCGATGATGGGAAACGTGAAACCGGATTTTTCGATCTACTTTGCTAATCACCTTTTGGTTATGTAGCGAATACGCAAAGTATTCAACACAAGAGTGCATTATTTATTGACTATTGTCCTACAAAAATAAACGTAAAGTAGAAAATTAAGTACACAAAAACGTGAATCTAAAGCACATACAACAATCCAGCACAATTGAATGTTAGTTTCAGAAGATGAAGAACTAGATGATTTGTGTTATTTTTGCGTGTCCATTGAGGCATTGACCATTGTAGGGAACAAGGGTGACTTGCTTTCTTCACCAGAGTTTCTTTCTCTGCATTTACTTCTACAAAACCATTTATTGATCAAACTGAAATTACGAGAATGCGCAGCCGAAATGAAAGATGAATGAGTAGACGAATAGAATATTACGATTCGATGGTAAAATAATAAAAATAAAAAATTATTAGGGAGAAAGCTCGATGTTGGAGATGGCGAGAAGCCTTAAAAATGGCTTGGTATGATCTAAAAATTCCCCTTATGTAAATTGATTATTGTAAATCCGCAAGTGAAACTTAACTATTCGAACTTGTTAGACTTTTCAATGATATTGTTCTTTTTAGAATATTTTTATAATAATATATTTCATATACATATATATATAACTTTGGCCAATATTAGTATATTCTAAAACGTATAAAACATTGCCCAGACGTTGGATTAATGGAATATCGATCAAACTAGAGAGGGAAGGAAATAGAAAGACCGAAACAAATTAAAGTACAAAAACAGCACACGATAAGTCAACAAGATCCAGAGTTTGTCAATACAAGCATTAAGAAAACCTGCAACTGGTAGTTGAGGCTTCCTTAATAAAAACAAATTTGACTAGATAGGTTTTTAAAGGGAATACGCGCTAGTACTCCTCCTCTTGTTGGTATTCTCCTTCTTCCTCATCCTCGTACTCGCCTTCTTCATCTGCAGTTGCGTCTTGGTATTGTTGGTACTCTGAGACAAGATCATTCATGTTGCTCTCTGCCTCCGTGAACTCCATCTCGTCCATTCCTTCGCCAGTGTACCAATGCAAGAAAGCCTTCCTCCTGAACATAGCTGTGAACTGCTCACTCACACGCCTGAACATCTCTTGGATCGATGTTGAGTTCCCAATGAAAGTGGAAGCCATCTTCAGACCCGTAGGTGGGATGTCACAGACTGTTGATTTCACATTGTTGGGGATCCACTCAACAAAGTAGGAAGAGTTCTTGTTCTGCACGTTCAGCATCTGCTCATCGACTTCCTTTGTGCTCATCTTGCCACGGAACATGGCGGAGGCTGTGAGGTAGCGGCCGTGTCTTGGGTCAGCAGCACACATCATGTTCTTGGAGTCCCACATTTGCTGGGTGAGTTCAGGGACAGTGAGGGAGCGGTACTGCTGAGAGCCTCTTGAGGTGAGAGGAGCAAAACCCACCATGAAGAAGTGAAGACGAGGGAATGGGATCAGATTGACCGCAAGCTTACGGAGGTCAGAGTTAAGTTGACCAGGGAATCTCAGACAGCATGTGACACCAGACATTGTGGCAGATATCAAATGGTTCAAATCACCAACTACACAAAAGAGAGACAAGGATGGAGCACAAGAAACAGTAACAAAACAAATATGTAACAGAGATGAAAGCATGAATGCAGTGGAAAATTTGCAAAATAGAAATGCTATAAGATAAAATGGCCAAATCAAGTTCACAAAGATAAATAGAACTCTTAACAGATCAAAAGATTCAGGAAGAGTAGGACATACAGCTGGGGGTAGTGAGCTTAAGAGTCCTGAAGCAAATATCATACAAGGCCTCGTTATCAAGAACCATGCACTCATCAGCATTCTCAACAAGCTGGTGAACAGACAAGGTGGCGTTGTAAGGCTCGACGACAGTGTCAGAGACCTTTGGGGAAGGAAACACTGAGAAGGTCAACATCATGCGATCTGGGTACTCCTCCCTGATCTTCGAAATCAACAAAGTACCCATCCCAGATCCAGTTCCTCCTCCCAAGGAATGGCACACCTGAAACCCTACAACAACAACCTCACAGTTCAAAAGCCAAAAGCATAACAAGCTTGAAGAAGAAGAGTTCTACTTCTATGTTACCTTGAAGACAGTCACAGTTCTCAGCTTCCTTACGAACAACATCGAGGACGGAGTCAATAAGCTCGGCGCCTTCAGTGTAATGTCCCTTGGCCCAGTTGTTACCAGCACCAGACTGGCCGAATACGAAGTTATCGGGACGGAAGGTCTGACCGTAGGGTCCAGATCTGAGACTGTCCATGGTGCCAGGCTCCAGATCCATGAGCACAGCACGAGGGACGAATCTTCCGCAGCTAGCTTCGTTGTAGTAGACGTTGATGCGCTCGAGTTGGAGATCTGAGTCTCCCGTGTAACGACCGGTTGGATCTATGCCGTGCTCCGCGCACACGACTTCCCAGAACTTGGCACCTATCTGGTTACCGCATTGGCCACCTTGGATGTGAAGGATCTCTCGCATTTTCGCTGGGATAGATCTAGGTTTTCTTTAATTAGATATACACCGAGCGACTGAGTGTCTGTGTGTGTGACTGAGGAGTTTTATATTAGACGAGTTTTTATTTTTCTTTTTAATATTTCTTTTATTATCTTATCGTTATCGCCTTATTATTGCCTCATAATAAATATTAAATATATATATATATATATATATATGAGGCGCCGATTTGCTTTTTCAAAATTTGAAAATAGTCTTCTTCCTTTTTTCCCTAACAAAAAAAAAAAATAGTCCATTTCTTTGTGGAGTCTTGTTTTTTTTTTTTTTTTGAAGTCTTCTTATTATTATTTTTTTGTTTTTTTACAAAGCAACAGAAAAAAAAACTTACAAAACCAGGTCCAAACAAAATGAAAAAACCTAAACCCATAACCTTAACAGAGAATTAAAAAATTTAGCGCTAAAAAGATCGTAAAAAACACCGCCGAACAAAACATTTACGTCCGCAAAAAATACTTCCAAATCAAGAGATCGGAGACCAAAGCTGAATTAAAAGCACTTTTGCTAAAAAACTAAACAATTGAAACTAAACTAAGCGAGACAAAAAGAAAATCATCTGCCGCAGTAAACGAAAAAGTAGATAACCATATCTAAAAAACAAAAAGAAGAGGAGCGCACATAGCTGGAACAAGTAGATTTGTTGGCTTAGCTGGTTCAGATCAGTGGATGGATCGACCTAAGTCGCATCCTCAACCGACTCGCTTCCACCTTCACCACCATCGGAGAGACACAAGCAGAAGCTCTGCTCGCTATCCTCGCAGTAAGCTGCAAGCACCACCGTGAACCCAACAACACAAACATGAAACAAACCGACCCACTATGTTGCATTTCAACACCAAGAAGCCACCACCGACATGTCGCTAGCTGGGTGACACCTAACCACCATGAATTACAGAGGGAAGCCGAGGAAAGCTTGGGGTAACACCATTATGATCTAACCAACATATCAGAGTCGTGAAGCGTGAACTACAACATCGCCGTAAATCATTGTAACACCCAACACCACCATAGATCTCAAACGCTAGTGGGTAGAGTAGTAGGAAAACAAAAACGAAAAAGCCCTCTCACAACCACTAGAGAAACACCGATGGATGGAGAGATAAAGCGAGAATCGATGGTTTGTTTACAAGAAAGAGAATGTGTTATTTTAGTCCTATTAAAATTTGTTGTCTTTGTGGAGTGTTGTTGTCACTTGTAACTAGGTTTACTTGTAACCTCCAATTTCAAAATTATTTATTTCTCGAATATCACTTCCAATACAATAAAATTTAATCAAACAAAACCAAATAAAATATAGCTTGAAATTAGTAATATATGTATTGTATAAATATGTTTTTATGGGTAATATTAGTTTTTAAAAAAACAGCATATGAATATAATTTGTTTATAAATTGATTAAACCAAAAAATTAAAAATATGATTAATTTAAAATATATTTGCATAATTTATTAACCTATATAATATGACTCATATAATATAAATAAAAATTACTTTATTAATCTAAGTTTGATATTTGAAACTTTAATTTTAATAATATATTATTTTGTTTTAATTTAAAAGTTATTTTCATTAAATAAAATAAATATCTTTTATTTTTGTCAACAGTTGTTTGTGCTAAATACTAGTTACTTAATATTATTATAATTTATCAACTTATTTTTTTTTTATAGAAATTATCATGATTTGTAATTACTTTTATTTTAATTTTTCTAATTATTTTTATCTTGATAGTACAATAAAATAAAAATAAACATTCTATTTAAAAGTTAGAGAAAATTTCTATGATAGCGGTTTTTAGTTGATTTCACAAAAATAGCTATCAAAGAAGAAAATGACAAAAAAGTTTTATTAAAGGGTAAATATATATTTATTACTTTAGGGTTACCTAATACAGACTTAGTGTTTAGAGTTAAGAAGTGGGGTTTCGATGGTGGAGTTTCATAATTTTCAAATAAAAAATAAATATTAAAAAATTTTAAAAGAAAATTAGGGTTATTTTGGTGACAAAAACTTTTAAAAAAAATCTATTTGAGAAAATTGCCGTAAAAGTTATGATACTGAAAATAAAATGTTCTAATAAGTCAAATGTTCTAATCATATAAGCTAAAATTCAAAAATGTTATATATATAGTTAGTTTTTGTATAAAATTTAATAAACTAAAACTGAAAGTATATAAACCAAAATAAATCAAAATAAATATGTTTTAATTATATGACTAATTTTTTGATAATTTTTTTATGAATTGAAATAGTGAAAAAAACGAACTAAAACGACACAAAAATTCAAATTGATCACTTCTAGTTGTTCTCCTTGTAGCAATTAAACTATTTTTGTCAGGATACTGAAAACCGCAAATCGTTATAAATATATATTTTTTTATAAATTTGTAGTTTCTGCACATATTTTTGACCCATATATGAAAAGTAGAAAAATAATAATGGAGGACCACATGATTTATTCTTTTTTACAGAGGAGGATAACATGCTGGGTCAGACGAAATTCACTTTGCTCAGAACTCATTTGTTAAATAATAGTTCTTGACAATATAAAAAAATTAGAAATAGTGTGGGGTGCTATTATTGATGGTTTTTCGTGACACTTGTCGAAATTACCATTTAGGGTCTAAATGGTAACCGCAATTTGATATTATAAACGGTACTGAGTGAAAATACGATATGATCCAATTTTTCGATTCTAGAAGTTTAGAATCTGCTCATGTTGATCAAAAAAAAAGAATTTGTTCATGTATTTAGAAAATTCAGTTTGGTTTCAGTTCAATTATTTTGTTTTTCGGTTTGGTTTGAGTAACAAAGTTGGAAACCGACTAATATCTGAGGTAAGTTTGGATACCATTTGGTTCCGATTCGGTTCGGGTTTTCGGTTAATTTGGGTTGAATTGTCAAAAACTTTGGACTTTTTGGATTAAATATCTTAGTTTTATGGGTTTTCGAATAATTTTAATTATTTCAGATGAAAATTATTTTGGTAATTCAATTTTTAGGTATTTCAGTTTAGAAAAAATATTTTTAAAATTATTTGATTATTTTAAAACTAAATAAAATTAATATTTATAAGTTTATAAACTATATTATAAAATTTTAGTTTTGGTTTTTTGGTTCTATAGATATAAGGTCCGCTCAAATAAATGACAGGATTCAAACCAAATTAAATTCTGGTTTTTTGTTTGGTTTTCGGATAAATATGTCCATATCTACTTTTGACTGTAAATGAAAACATATTCTCGCAAAGCCTCTCCCTCAGTCTATGACTTTGCTCAACTTGTTCCCGCCTCATTGAGTCAATGCTTGTGTTAACCTGCTCTCCCTCTACATCTTTAGAACCTCAAGACTCTCACCCTTGCATGTAGTCTTTTCCTAAATTAAACCTTTTGGATCGTATCATTATCCTTCTTGGAGGTCATGCAGCTGAAGAAGTCGTATATTGGGGAGTGTATCAACAAGTGCAATTGACGATATCAGGCGGGGAACTAAAATGTCATACAAAGCAGTATGTCACGGACTGATTCTTCAGGACGTGCAGCCTTAGCGCCTGTTCACCCTTGTGATTGCTAAGTCAGCCTTTTGGACAACTCGATCAGTACTTAGAGAGAGAGAGTGACGTTTTTAGAGAGAGGTCAGAGCTTTTTAACTTGTTTTCTTATTAAGTTCTGAATGAAATACAAGTGAGGATCTCAGCCTCTATTTATACACAACAACCTCCTCAATGGACGGCTCAGATTAAACCGATCTAACAATCCAGATCTTTTCCCTCCTTTGAAGTAACTTCACCATGAAGTACTTTACCCTTAAGCTACTTATCCTTTAAGTATTTTACATCCTTCCACATACTTCTTAATAATATTTTATACTTAGATATTTTACAAAAGCTTAAGACTTAAGAAAATTCTAAGTAAGGTCGGTTTAAAACCTTGCGGTCCCGACCCGTTCTTGCTTCAAAAAGTTGGGGCGTTACATCCTCCCCCAGACGCCCTCGTCGCCGTATATGCCTTCAGTGCATCCCGGAGTTGCCACAAGTCCTCTTCCGGTTCCCATGTTGCTTCTGCCTCTGGCAGTCCCTTCTATTTGATGAGAAAATGGGTCTGTCTCGGGACTCCTTGCTTCATCACTTCCTTGGACGCCATCACCTCTTCGACTCTTTGTCATAAGACTTAGTCACCACAGCTGGTGCTCGAGTCGAAACTCCTCGGGTTTGGTCATCCTCATCATCATGGTACGGCTTCAGCATGCTCACATGAAAGACTGGATGGATCTTAAGTGTATCCGGTAGGTCAAGTCGGTGGGCGACCTTGTTCTGGTGAAGCTACTTCCTCAACAGTTCAAGGCATTCCGGAGCCTACACAAAGGCTTGATCCGGAGGTATGAAGGGCCATTCGAGATAGTTGGGAAGGTGGGAAATGTTTCCCACTCTGACCTCTCTCTAAAAACATCACTCTCTCTCTCTCTCTCTCTCTCTCTCTCTCTCTCTCTCTCTCTCTCTCTCTCTCTCTCTCTCTCTCTCTCTCTAAGTACTGATCGAGCTGTCCGAAAGGCTGACTTAGCGATCACAAGGGTGAAAAGGCGCTAAGACCACACGTCTTGAAGAAGCAGTCTGTGACAGTTGGTATCAGAGCTTTTTAACTTGTTTTCTTATTAAGTTCTGAATGAAATACAAGTGAGGATCTCAGCCTCTATTTATACACAACAACCTCCTCAATGGACGGCTGAGATTAAACCGATCTAACGGTCCAGATCTTTTCCCTCCTTTGAAGCAACTTCACCATGAAGTACTTTACCCTTAAACTACTTATCCTTTAAGCATTATACATCCTTCCACATACTTCTTAATAATATTTTATACTTAGATATTTTACAAAAGCTTAGGACTTAAGAAAATTCTAAGTAAGGTCGGTTTAAAACCTTGCGGTCCCAACCCGTTCTTGCTTAAAAAAGTTGGGGCGTTACAAGTAGCTCTATTTAATCTCAGCCAGAAATGGAGCCTTGTCAAAACTTTCTGGTTGTGGGAATGACGAAACAAGAAGCTCACCATGGAGAAGTGATGCAGAGAGATATTTGGATATATTCCAAACATTATTATTATCTAGTTTATTATTTATTTAAGTATTTATTTTAATTAGTGGAAATTATCTTAAAGTTTTTAATAGTTTTAAACTTATCTGGTTCTTATATAACTAGATTTATTTTCTTCCTTCAAGATTCTAACATATACCAAGAGCAACTAATCTAGTGGCAGACAAAGCTTGCACGAGGTGCTCGGAGTTCCCCTTCAGTTGTGTTCTATGTTGATTCTATCCCACCGGCTTGGCTTTCCGAGTCGGTAGGGCCTTTATCTTAGTTTAGTTATTATTGTTGTCAAAAAAAATTTTTAAAAAAAAATTATATATATATATTTAGGTTTCTTATGTCATGAATGTTTTCAATAAATTAAAAAAAGACATTGATCTTTTGTATTTTTAGACTAAATAAAATCTTTATAATATTCTAATTTTTTGGATATTTTCAGAATCAACGGATCCAGGTTATTAAAGAAATCAGGTAACGTCATTTTATGCTGTACTTAGCTGGGTTTCTATGGTGTCTCTTGAATTAAGGCAATTATTAGTAACCTACAAGTCAACATAGGGAAACTAATTGATCTTGTTGAACGCGAAGTGACAGATCTGTTACAACCTGCTCTTGCTGTTGCACTGTGTGTTTTACGAACTAATCTTAGATGTATTGGAAGCGCTTGGTGCTCAACATGAAGGCAGTCCGTTACCAGATAGTATAAGTTTATTTACTTTCATCCCTAAAGTGTAAGACACTGAATAAGATATCATCCCAAAAAGCTTGGCTTGAGTTTGGTTGATCTGCTAACTTGCTCACTGATAAAGTAGAAGAGAAGATTTGAAGAAACGGTTAAGTATGGTGATCGCACCTGAAGAACTCGTAGTCTTTGTCAAAGTAAAGCAAGAGGCTTTGTTCCCGGCAAGAGCTAGCTCCTGTTAACAGCTACAATGATCTCGTAATTATAACCATTGCCAATGCATATCAAGAATGGTTCCAGCATGCAAGCAACACTTGAATCGACATCTAAAGAACTATTTTGGAATACATTCCGTTGATAGCTTGTCGATAAGATGAAGAAAGGAGCAGTTTATATATATAACTGAAATCTGAAGAATGTATAGAGAATAAACAACACAGAAGCAAATAGATAATGCAGATTTACATTCATTTTTTGTTGAAGAGGCCAGCTAAGCCGCCGAGCCCACCACCATCGTTCTTCTTTGGCGCCACAGGCACCGGAGCAGCGCTTTTACCACCGCCGCGAAAGGTTCCTCTGCCTCCAGTGGTGCCTTGTTCCTTCTCCACCTTCTTGAGGATTGGATCAGTCTCGTAGAACTGATCTTGCTTTGTCAAATAGCCCAGCACAAAGTCGAGGGGACTCTTCTCCTCCTTGGCGCCGCCTGAAGCTCCTTTTGCGGTTGTGGCGTAAACCCTCACGGTGGCCGGAGCAAACGACATAAGAAGCGAAGAAACCATTCTTGTTATCTCCTTACGATCTCTCTTTCTCGGGATTGTGTCTGTGTAAATGTATATGTCTTCGTGTGGCTCAAAGGGATTATAATGAGGTTTGGTGAATCTGAGCCGTCGGATCTTTTTGGCACAAGCTCTCCACAGGTGTCTTATCTTCTTTCCCCTTTCTCTTCACATATTTTTCTTGGATCGATGCAGTTCTATGTTTTATTTATCAAAAAAGGAGACTTTTTTTTTTTGAAATACGGTAGGATAGGCACAAATATAGACTTTATTAATCAAAATAACCAAAATGTTTCATTAAATAGGTAAATATACACTTATACACTAATTTAAACTTTAGGTTTAAAGTTAAGGGATAGAGATTTGAAATTGAGATTGGGATTTAAAATTTTGTAAAATAAAAAATAAATATTAAAAATTTTAAAATAAAAATTTTAAAAATAATTTCAAAAAGTACTTTCGACTTACAAAAAGAAATTTTGAAAAAAAAAAACAATTTCGAAAAGAAAAAATATTTTTTTATAAAAAAGTTTGAATTTGAAAACATATAATCTAAAACTATAAAAAAATTATTCTTTTTTTAATTTTTGAATTTTTTTTTTACTTTTCTAATTTTTTTTTATATATATATATATATATATATATCTAATGTAGTAGAGTCCTTTTACCTATTAAATGAAACATTTTGGTCATTTTCCTCATTGTGATCTATTTTTGTGATCAAAATTTAAAAATGGTATATTTAGGAGAATTGCCTTTTTTGTTGGTTTAATACGGAGCATCTTAGAAAATAGAGTGCATCCAAAATAAAATTGGGTTTTATTTCATAAATAGATATTATTTTAGAGTAAAATTAGAAAATAAATAACTACATATAGTGAATATAGTTACTTATTTTTAAAATAAATAACTTTTACTCTTAAAAGGTGAAATTTAAAATTTCTTTTAAAACAATATCTTTACATATTAAAGCAGAAGTCGTAACTTTTTCATGTGTGATTTTGCTAAGTTGAGTCATTTCTTAAATGCTTTATTAAATGTATATTAATATTATGAAAATTTGTCAAAATGACTCAAAACTTGATTTAAATGTAAAAGTATACCTAAAATTCAATCAAATTCAAAATAACCTATAATAGTGAAATTACAACTAGCTCTAGTAAACAAATTTATAAATATAACCTTATGAAGTCTTTTTTTAGTTAATGATGTCTTCTATGACTTCTTCTCCTAAACTTAATCTTAGAATTAATTTATAAATTTTATAAAAAGTATTTTGATAAAAAATAAATTGAAAGCATGTAACTATAAATGGTTAAAAATGATGTAAATTTAGATTTAATAAAATGGAACTGTTTTCAACACAGATGAATGAATATAGATTGTAAGTCATGGTTATTATTGGTTTAAGATTTGGTAACATATTTTCAAGTATTGTTTATATTTTAGGGTTAGATTATTTTAGGGTAGATTTAGAATCCTAAAATAACTTGAAATTTAGACATATATGTTTTTAATTTTGTATATATCAAATACTTTATATATTAATTTTATGTCTAATGAAGTGTTTGTTGCTATTTAGTTAATTATATAATTTTAGGATTTAGGATTCCTTGAGAAGTCTTTTAGTGCGTTTTATGTTAAATTAAACCAAATTTTATATTTTTACCTTCAATTTTAACATAAAGAACTTAAAACAAATTGAATTTAACCAAAGAAGATCAGTTACCGGACATATAAATAGATTTTTTCACTTTTTACCGGTAAAAAACTAAAGAAGCCCTAGCATTTTCTCTCCACAGGCGATTTAAAAGGCGATTTTGGTGAAACAAGGCGATTTTGAAACCTTTTTTTTATTTGTCGTCTTCACCTTTGGTAATCGTTTTTCCTTTGTGACCGAAGAGTATTTTAGTATCTTGAACTAACCCACTTACTTTTTTCAGATCTGAAAGCTAAACGTTGTCATTGGTGTCCGCCGCTGGTAAGTTCTTCATCTTTCATGTCGATTTATCAGGGTTTAAGTTTAGGCGACCCATACAGCCACTATTGAACCCTAAACGTTGTTGTTTATATTATATCCATTCAATTTTGTAGATCTATCACTATTGATGTTGTCTGTGGACCATAACTCATTTGTTTCCGACCATAACTCCTCCACTTTCGACTATAAGTTCTGGATTTTGTTTGATTTATTTGGGGTTTTCTTTAGATCTCTAACCGTTCTATTTATTAGATTTTCTCTTCATCTTACTCTATTAAAAGAGGAATATAAGCTCCATTGAGCCTATCCACCTCAACAAATTAAATCAGCCAATGAAATATGATTTTTTTGCCATGTCACTATTTATTGAATCCTATAAAAGACTTCATCTTCATTGTTCTTATTGAAGTCTCTGAAATTGCCGGTATCCTACATTTAAGAACCTCCATTTTTTTAAACTTAATTCCCTTCGTTGATCCTTGCAAGATGAGAGACGATGACGTTTCAACTTCTGTTGTTTCTCTCTTTATAACTCTTTCGCTGAATCTTAGCCAAATGTATCACTTTTTATAATTTGGAATCCTCCTAAATTTTAGATGTAATATTTAGTTTACAAAACAAAATAAAATAACCATACACTACATTCTCATCTTTATTGTGTTAATCATGTTATTCTTTTTTGGTTTCGTATGATGAAAACCTATTTTACAACACATAATCCATGATACATTTGAGAAGCTAAAAATAAAAACTTAAGCCTTTTTCAAAAATAAAAAATAAAAATAGAAAACTCTATACTACAAAATATATGCAAAACATAGTAAAAAACATTCGGTTTAAATGTGTCAGACAAGAATATATTCTAAATTTACACTGTTAAAAGGGGAATATAAGCTCCATTGAGCCTATCCACCTCAGCAAATTAAATCATCCAAAGAAATATGATTTTTTTGCCATGTCACTATTTATTGACATGATTTTTTTGCAATGTCACTATTTATTGAATCCAATAAAACACTTAATCTTCATTGTTCTTATTGAAGTCTCTGAAATTGCCGTTATCCTATATTTAAGAACCTCCATTTTTAAAAACTTAATTCCCTTCGTTGATCCTTCCAAGATGAGAGACAATGACGTTTCAACTTCCGTTGTTTCTCTCTTTATAACTTTTTCGCTGAATCTTAGTCAAATGTATCATTTCTTATAATTTGGAATCCTGCTAATTTTAGATGTAATATTTAGTTTACAAAACAAAATAAAATAACCATACACTACATTCTCATCTTTATTGTGTTAATCATGTTATTCTTTTTTGGTTTCGTATGATGGAAACCTATTTTACAACACATAATCCATGATACATGTGAGAAGCTAAAACTAAAAACTTAAGCCTTTTTCAAAAATAAAAAATAAAAATAGAAAACTATGTACTACAAAATATATGCAGAACATAGTAAAAAAAAATTCGGTTTAAATGTGTCAGACAAGAATATATTCTAAATATACACTAAATACAATCTATAATGCAAAAATATACATAAAAAAATGACAAGTTTTACCAAATTATACCATATCATTCGCATGTAAATGTCCACGTAGTATATGGAATAATATGTTCAAATAATAAAAATTGTCAGATCACAATGGTCCAAATAACAAACCACTATTTAAAAGGAATAGATAAATATGCAAAGTTATAAGTTTTAAAATTACAAGTAACGCGTAAAATTGTAGGACAAAACAATTGAGTCCAATAAATAAAATTACATAAAGTTAACGAATTTTTAAAAATAAATGCAAAAACAATACAAAATATAAACCACGCGTAGCACGCTTAAAGAATCTAGTATCTGTAGTAGGTGTTATTAATCTTACACAATTTTAAGTTATGTAACTGTTCTATTTTTAGGGTTCACTGGAAAACTTCTTAGAAGAATTCTTACGAAGTTTTCCATGAAGTTACTAGGATTCTCTTGTTTTGTTCCTTTGTATTTTGAGATGTTAATTTTTCATTATTTTCAGACCGAAAAATGGATTTACCAGAACTCCCGAAGAGGATATTTACCATAAGTGGAAAGCCCTTAACCAAAAGCATTGTGTATTCTACTGATGAGACGAAGTTGCCTTCTTCTATAAAAGCGGTTCTACATAATGATGAATGAGAGGAGCTCAAGCACTCAAGGTTGGGAGTGTTCATCAAGTTCAAGGAGCTAAAGTTTGGTTGGGCATCAAGGCTGGTTCATTTTATGCTATGTTTCCAGCTTGACATCAAGAAGAAGTATGAAATTTGGAGTCTCATTGGTCCACAACCATTGATTTTTTCACTGATAGAGTTTTTCACTGCGAATATTTAGGAAGATTCATTACTAACTACGTTCATTACCTTAGCTTAATAAAGATTTCCATTTATCCTTGAATAGAAAGAATCACCTGACCTGGAACCCATAACCTGGAAACCGGAACCCGGAAGTTGGAACCTTGAAACTGGAACCCGGAAGTTGGAACCCGAAACCAAGAGATCGTGTCCTTCTCTAACTCAGAGGTTCTCGTTCTTAGATTAATTTTTGGAAAAATGATTGCTGGCTACGTGAAGTATTGACCTAACTACACGAAGTATATGAAATGCATGGCAATATACCTCAAGTTAATGATGTTATGTAGTTAACATCACGTGCACAATTTCATTAATCCTAAAATTGATGTAGATGTTGGAATTGACTAAATCGAGAGAGAGGAGTTAATGAATCCTGAAATCGATTAACTCCCCCCTCTCTCGATTTTGGTCAATAACCCCAACACTATTTCACCAACTTCATTTCTCTCTCACCGATTTGAATCAAAACCCTAATTTCTTAGATTTTTTTCTCTTTAGTCGCGGCAGAGAGACGACGTCCCCGAAATTTAATTTTTTTTGGGTCAATATTAAATTTGTGTGGTCAAATTTAATTTTGTTTTATTGGGATGGGTTGGGTAAAACTTTAGTTAAAATATGGTCGGGTGGGTTAAATTTTAATTGATCGATGGGAGAATTAAACATAGTTAACGTCTCCGATGTCCATGTCTCTTTTTGGATTAATGAAATTAAGCTCGTGATATTAATAATGTAACATCATTAAGTTGAAGGAATGTTGTCATGAATAACATATACTTCGTGCATTTAAGTATACATTAGTTCAGTCTACATAGCTAGCCATCTGGTGGTCAATATTTCACGTAGTCAGCAATCATTTTTTTAAAAAGTTTTTTTAACAAATAGGAAAAAAGGCACGTAGTGAAAGAAGTCACTCAACTTTCTTTAAAAATATTTTAGCAGAGAAATGGTTTAAGATTTGTCGCTCTCTTTCCACTTTTTCTTGTTTTTGTTTTAGTTATTTTATTGTTGACAATCCTAGTGATCTTATCAAACTATTTACATTGTTGTCACAAATACAAGAATGTGTATTTTCCCATACTTATTTTTTACAATTGAAAAAGATGCATAACTGATAAGAGTTGGAGAGTCGACTATAGAAGGAGGAAAAGGAGTAACGAGATCAAAGGAGCTGCGGATCAGCTGGTATAGTGATATGAGTATCTTGATAAGAAGATCTACGTATCTTGATAAGAAGATGTGGCTATAACAGAATCGGTTATGGCCGTTACGAAGTGTAGAGTGAAGTATCGAGTATAAAGATTGTGTTGAGTCATTTGTAAACTTTGGCCATTTGGTGAGTTGTAATTGGGAATCTCTTATGAGATTTAGGCTTAGTACTTGTATTGAGTATTGAGAGGATAATAAAGAAAGTATTTTCACGTTATACAGAGTAATGTTCTTTATCATTTGGTGCGGTGAGCAACTTCGAGATACGTGACGAGAGTCCAGAACGGCGATGAAGTTGACAACGAGAAGCGGAGCAGTCGATGAGTCGCTGCAACGAATCGGCATATTGGACAACTCCATCGCTGATCTGAACCGACGATTCAACGATCTGGATGAGAAATTCAACAGAATTGCGGCAACGAGTCAGATCAACACAGATTCCCTTACGGCAACGGTGAAGAATGCCGAATCGAAGATCGATCCTTGGAATCAACGATTAATTCATTCATCGCATCATTAAATCCAAGAACGCTTCAAGGCGAATCGAACAGAGATCAGCAACCTCAACCGATATCTCAAGATACAAATCAGGTACTTCATTCTTCATTGGAACGAAATCGGAATGATGTTGAGCTAGGTTATCGGTGTAACGCTCATACATTTAAGGGTAGAGAAGGCAGATATAAGAAAGTTGAAATGCCATTGTTTGCTGCTGAACATCCGTTTGATTGGATTGTGCAAGCAGAAAGATATTTTGAGTTACGGTAAGCGATCCAGAACGGAAGATGGAATTGGTTTCGCTGAGCCTCACGGAAGACACTCTTAGCTGATTCAACTATGAGCACGAGTACAGACCTTTTACGGATTGGTCTGAGTTCAAACGACGATTGCTGGCACGGTTTACAGAATCATTTGAGCAAACGCCGGGGAAGAGGTTGTTTAGTTTACAAGCAATCTGGTTCAGCTTCAGAGTATGTCAGAGAGTTTCAGGAGCTAGCTCATCAGGTTAAATTGGCGGAAGAAAATTTGATCGACATCTTCTTTAATGGCCTCAAACATGAGTTAAAAGAGGTGATCAAGATGAAGGAACCGAAAAAATTACCGGATCATATTGAGGCAGTGATGAAGATGGAGGATAACGAGTTTTGCAAAATGTTTGCATTACTTAAAGAACAAAAGAACAAGACGGGGAAACAGTCCACAAAACCATCTCCGCGCCATTGTTCTCAATATTGGAAACCGAAGCAACAGACTTTTGATTAAGGACAAAAGCATGAGGATAAACAAGGTCAGACGAAGATGGTAGAGAAGCAACAACACCAACTAAAACTTTCTGATGCGGAGTATGATTACAAGAAGAAGAATGGTCTCTGCTACAAGTGTCCGGGACGATGGTCCAAAGCTCACATTTGCAAAAACAAGTCGTTGCAAGTGATGGTTGTGAGTCATGGCTACGATATGGAGTTGGTAGACGAAGAATTTTTTGACACATGCGAGGGAGATGAGAGAACAGAAGTAATGGAGTTATCTTTGTTTTTATTCTTTGGTTGGTCTTCTCCAACAACAACAAAGATAAAAGGCAGGATTGGGAAAACAAGTGTAGTGGTTTTGATTGACAGTGGGGCCATACACAACTTTATATCACCTGAAGTAGTGAAGAAATCTCGGTTACAAACTACAATGGGAAGTAAGTTTACAGTGATGGTGGGTATATGAATATCAGTACACGGTTCTGACATCTGCAAGATAGTGGAACTACAATTATAGTCAGTTCTAGTGACAACTAACTTCATTGTACTGGAACCGGGTAGTGCATATGTGATATTGGGCGTTCAGTGGCTGCGTACTTTGGGCAGATGCGAAGTTGATTGGCAAAATCAAGAGCTATCCTTCATGACAAAAACATGCAGAGTTACACTACAAGGAGACGTTTTGTCAGATAACTTGATTAATGGTCAATCAGTGGAGTGTTCGGGTATTGATTGGGATGGTTCTACAGTTATTATGTTACTGAATCAGCGTCAGTAACACCGCCGAGAATCACGGAATTGTTGAGTGAGTATGAGACAGTGTTCGCAGAACCTACATAATTGCCACCAAACCGAGGATTTGAGCATGCCATACGATTTGGGAAGGGACTAAACCAACCTCAGTAAGGCCTTATCGTTACCCTCATTCTCATATGGAGACAATAGAGAAGATGGTCAAGCAAATGTTGGAGGCAGGAGTTATAAGAAACAGCAGAAGTCCTTACTCTAGTTCGGTGTTACTTGTAAAGAAAAGAGATGGGGGATGGAGATTTTACATGGATTATAGAGCAGTTAACAAGGCTACGGTACCAGACAAGTTTCCGATACCAGTCATTGACCAACTGCTCGATGAATTGCATGGTGCAGTGATCTTCTCCAAGCTCGACTTACGCTCTGGATATCATCAGATCAAAATGGTTGAAGCTGATATTGAGAAAACAACATTCAAGACTCATGAAAGACAATACAAATTCGTCGTGATGCCTTTTGGATTGAGCAATGCACCTGCTACTTTCCAAGCACTCATGAATGAAATATTCAAACCTTTCCTTCGCAAGTTTGTCTTGGTCTTCTTTGATGATATCCTGGTGTACAGCCGATCAGTGGAAGAACATAACTCACATCTCGCAGCGGTTTTACAGAAATTAAGGCAACATCAGTTGTTTGCCAATAGAAAAAAATGCTCCTTTGTCCAAGAACAAGTTGACTATCTCCGGCACATTATCTCAGCTGCGGGCATGGCTATCGATCCTAGTAAAACTGCTGCAATGAAAAATTGGCCAATTCCAAGAACAGAAAGAGTTGAGAAGCTTCTTGGGTTTGACAGGATACTACATAAACTATGTGAAAGGCTATGGCGTGTTGGTGAGACATTTTACTGATCTGTTGAAAGCGGAGAGTTATGAGTGGTCGAGCAAAGAATAACAGACATTTGAGAGGCTCAAGCAGGCAATGATCACAGCGCCAGTTTTGTCATGACCAGACTTCAACGCTCCTTTTGTAGTAGAAACTGACGCCTCGGGGTATGGGTTAGGTGCGGTTCTAATGCAAAATAAGAAACCTATTGCATACTTCAGTAAAGGGTTGTCAGACAGGGAACAGTTGAAGCCTATCTATGAACGAGAATTAATGGCTATAGTCATGGCAGTGCAGAAGTGGAAGCACTACTTGATGGGAAAGAAATTTACCATTCATACGGATCAGAAGAGTCTCAAATTCTTGCTGGAGCAAAGAGACATTTCATTAGACTACCAAAAGTGGCTAACGAAACGCTTAGGCTATGATTTTGAGATTCTTTACAAGGCCGGGGTGGAGAATAAGGTTGCAGATGGATTATCTAGGGTGATGATAGACAGACAGGTTAACACTGAAGGTCTGTTATGTGCTTTAACGGTGTCATCTTCTATCCAGATGCAGCAGATGTTTGATGAACTTGATGCTGATGAGAAGATCAACAACTTGATCAAAGACGTGATGATGGGAAAGCCTGAGAAAATGGGGTACTCAGTGGTGTCTGGTAGATTGTTGTATAAGAACCGTCTGGTACTACCACGAGAGAGCAGATATTGAAGGAATATCATGACGGGATTTTAGGAGGTCATTCAGGCATTTTGAAGACTATCAAACGGATCCAACAACTATTCTATTGGTCCAAAATGAAAGACGATGTGAAAAAGCATGTTGCGGAGTGCAACATTTTCCAAACTCACAAGTACTCCACGTTGAATCAAGCTGGTTTACTACAGTCGATTCCATTACCGTCTTCAATTTGGTCTGAAATCTCAATAGATTTTATTGAAGGCCTTCCTAAATCTAAGAGTGCAACGTGATACTGGTGGTGGTAGATTGACTGAGCAAGTACGCACACTTCTTAAGTCTTAGACACCCTTTCACAGCTACAACAATTGCGGAAAATTTTGTCAAAGAGATAGTGAGGCTTCATGGCTACCCCTCTTTGATTATCTCTGACAGAGATAGGATCTTCTTGAGCAAATTCTGGCGCGAGTGCTTCAAATTAGTTGGAACAAAATTGAAGTTTAGTACAGCTTACCACCCGCAGAGTGATGGCCAGACAGAGGTGATCAATAGATGCCTTGAATCATATTTGCGATGCTTCACATCGGCTCATCCCAAGCTTTGGCATAAGTATCTGTCATGGGTTGAGTTTTGGTATAATTCTACATACCATACATCATTGCAAACGACCCCATTTAAGATGGTTTATTGCAGAGACGCTGAAGACCAGGGTTCTACGGGTAACAATGAGTTGGAAGAGATGTTGAAGACCAGGGATTCGATTCTCATGGATGCACAAGCTCATCTATTAAGAGCTCAGGAACAGATGAAGAACAATGCTGATAAAAAACGTCGTGATTTGGTCCTTGAGGTTGGTTCTTTGGTGTACCTCAAACTGAGACCCTATCGGCAATCATCCTTGACCAAGACTTTCTGTCAGAAGCTTGCAGCAAAATACTATGGGCCATTTCCGGTGTTGGAGCGAGTAGGTGAAGTGGCTTATAGGCTACAACTTCCTTCAGAAAGTAGAATCCATTATGTCTTTCATGTTTCCTAGTTGAAACTGGTTTTGGGGAAGGAGCATGAAGTTTCACCATTACCGGTAATTCTGGAGGAGTCGGAGGAGTTTGTCTTAAAGCCAGAACATATACAGATCACTCGTTATGATGCTGAAGGTCATCTTGAGGCTCTGGTTCATTGGAAGGGCTTGCCTGACCATGAGGATGCATGGCTTCGGGTGAAAGACATTGCTCGAGAGTACCCATCCTTTGAGCTTGAGGACAAGCTCTCTCTCACCGAAGGGGGTATTGATAAGAGTTGGAGAATTTACTATAGAAGGAGGAAAAGGAGTAACGAGATCAATGGAGTGTGGGAACCGAAATTCGCACTGTCGATTTCCGTTTAAATAAGGAAACTAGGAAAACCCTAATTTCCCAGAGGTCCCGGATCTCTGCGAGAGCCAACGACAAGTGACCGCGTAAATCTTCTTTCGAGTCCGCGTAAGAGCGTTGCGATCATTACAAGAGATCATAAAAGCTTTGGCCGCAGAGGCTGTCAGCGAGTTACTTAGTTCTAGCGGCCTAATAGCTCAAACCTAGTTGAATCGCAGCTCGATAACAGAAGACGAAAAATATACATAAAAGGTTTTTGATTGATTTCGGACTGAACCTTGCTAAAGGCTGCCTACGTACCCTTTTCGAGGATCAAGCCGAACATAGTTCAATTGATAGAGCTGGACAAGAAATCGAACTGCCTGGACAAATTCGTCTAGTAATTGAGTGCCAGTCATAGAAACCGAACTTGTCGAGAATAAAGCCTAAAGTTTCTAAGTGCAGAGAATTCCGAGTCTAAAAAGTTCTCATCCATGCTCCTCGCCTAGGACTCCTTATATACTAGCTCCAAGGTCGGTTTACACTTTTACTCTTCTGCCCTTAAGCCGTCATAGCATAAAAATGGAGATATTCCATTTTTCCCGATCTTCACAATTATCTTCAAAACTTCCGTATTTATCCGCGGAAACTTGACATTTATCCTTCCTTGTGGACCAAGCGTAAATCGTGCTGCGGTTTACGGGCTTTTGGTTAAGAAATCGTAGGATGGGCCTCGAGTCGTGTTTTAGGTCCCTTTGGGTCGTCTTCCGACTCGACACGTTTACTACGATTTCTTTTGATAAAGAATAAACTTTCCGAGGTTTCTAATCTGCGAAGTTTGATCGATGAGTTAGAATAGCGGAAAACATGGAATGAGCTTGCTACGGTCTTCGGGAGATAGCATTCGAAGGTTTGACGAGAATGCATGGATTGGTGTCGTATCGATGTTCGGAAGAGTTCAATCGCTACACAGCGACCGAACTTCGGCTCGAGCGCTCGGTCGCTACGTAGTTATTTATATGATGAATGTTTCGTTTCAAGTTTTTCAGAACAGGGTCGAAGTAAATATGAGTTGTCGTCTCGTATTTAGTTCTGATTAGACGTTCGATCTGTTAGTTCGTTCGTGATTCTCGTAAAAATTACCTATCTTTACGATTTTCGAGAACATTGAGATACGAACGGAGAGACATGGTTTAGGATCTCGTATCTTTTAGATATCATGCCTTGAGATGTTTGAGACCAGAGCGTTGGGTTTAGGGCAAGACCTAGGTTTACTTTCGGTTAAGGTTTGTGCGGTGACTAGCCGGCTATCGTTTTTCCTGTTGCGATTTCTTCCTGACTCGTACCGATTTAAAGTCCGCGATAGGTTCTCGGCTTATATGACTTGTATGGTACGAATCGAGCATCTTCTCAGAGTCAACTGGAAGTGCTAGACCAAAATTTCGGATTTTTGTTGTAGCGCGCTTTTGTCCTTGTGTTGGACGTTTTGAAGATCAAAAGAGTGATCGAATTGCGTTTGTTTAAGACGGCTAGCGTGTTCGTCGGGGCCAATCGACGAACGGGGTGTAAGGTTTTGGTGGTCGCGTTCGGACAATTTGTTAGTATTATCCTCGAATTTTAACTTTTGCGACGTCTCGCAATTGTTTCGGGGATTATACGTGTATCCTTGCGTGTTTGAAAGATGATAATTTTTACGATTTTTGGGCCGGATGAGGCCGCAGAGAAGAGTCTTAATGTTTCTAGGCGTGTCCTGAAAGTTTCTTTTGTGTTTTACTGAAGCGTAAACGTTTTCGATAAAAAGGACAACGTATATTGTAGTAAAAGTTTTTGAAGTTTCTAAGAACTCGATTACAATAATGAAGATTTTTCTAAGTGGTAGTATACGAGTATACGCACCCACTCCCCCCCCCCCCCCCCTTTTTAGAGAGGGGGATAGCTGAACTCGTGTTTTGACGAGCTGTCTACGTACCCCTTTCGAGGATCAAGCCATCTCGTAGTTCTGTTTCATGCCGCGAGTGTTCTTACTCGGCGGTAGATGTCGCGATGTCCGCCTTGACCATGTCGATCGTGGCTGGGTCAACGCTATTTTCTGGATGTTCCGGTGGAGTTGTAGCGTGGGCTTTGGACTTGTGTCGAGCTTCGACGTCCGATGCGTTTGCGTCGGTAGACGATTTTAATTCGTCTTTTCCCGGAGCGCTTTTGGCCGAAGATTGGTCTATCTTCGTGCGCTTGCCGTTTGCAGCTGCAGAAGTCGTGATTTGCCTTAACTTGTGTTCTGCGAGGAAGCATAGCCGCAACTGTTTTTGGAATCCCCAGATGGCCGCGACTCCGCTTGGCGTTGGGAATTTGAGACCCAGGTGATAGGTTGACGAAACTGCCTGCATGGCGTTGAGCCATGGGGTTCCCATGATCACGTTGTAGATAGCGGGATGATCGACTACCGCAAACTCGACGATTTTCGTGATCTCCTTGGCCATGACTGGCAATTGGATCGATCCAAGAGTCATCGATACTTCGCCTGAAAATCCCGTGAGTGGTTTTGGCGTTGGAATTAGTTCTCCGAGTTCGATGCTCATCCGCTTGAGAGTGTCGCGGAAGATTACGTTGACCGTGCTTCCCGTGTCGACGAGTACCCTTCCGACTTCTAAATTTCGTATGACGAGATCTATGACGAGCGGGTCGCAGTGAGGTTGGTCGATACCGCCGAGTTCTTCCTTTGTGAAGGTGATCGAGCAATTTTGGCCATCTCGAGGAGGAGACCATGTAAGCCAATTTGCACTCGACTCTGCCTTCCGTTGGTAAGCCTTGATGGCCGACACAGTATCGCCGCAGTATTGTGATCCTCCGATGATCATATTGACTCTGCGACGATTGTTATCGTTCCCCTTGTCGTCTGGCCTCCTACCGCGTTTATCCCCAAGTTGGTTTCGTTGAGGGGATTTTTCAGCGGGCGGATTTCTGTCCGTCTTTGGAGGGCGATCAGAATCGGGGATGAGATCCTTGACGCTAGTTACTTCCGAGAGCTCTCCAGCAAGTAGCTTCGCGGCCAGTCTTGCTCCCAAAACTTTGCAGTTGGTCGTGGAGTGTCCTCGGGATTGGTGGAACTCGGAGAAGGTGTTTTCGTCATACCCTTGATTGCGAGTCCATGTGTTGCCCGTGGTCTGGCTCTGATCCGAATTGATCGCATAGTTATGCGCCCCCTGGAGATCTTCCCCCTCGTGATGGACGTACTTATCGTTACGAGAGTTCTTCTTTTTCCCTTTCGGATCCACGTCTTTCGAGGATGGTCTTGCCGCCTTATGTTTTTGCGATAAGACTTTAGTTTGTTCCTCGACTATGATGTAGTCTGTTGCTTTGTGGAGGGCGTCCTGGATCGTTCGCGGTTTGTCGAGAGTTATCCACTTTCTGAATTTCGACTTGTACCAGAGCGTCTTTCTCAGCGCGTCGATGGCCACTTTGTCGCTTATCCCGCTGACCCTGGACATTATCAGCTTGAACCGACTGATAAACTCGTGGAGGGGTTCGTCTTCCCTCTGGGAGAGACTCCAGAGATCAACATCGGAAGTTTCTCTGTCTATGAATACAGAGTACTGTTTGAGAAATTCCGATGCGAGCTGTCGGAAACTCCCGATGGTGTTGCAACGAAGGCGTACGAACCATTCGAGCGCTCCTCCTTCAAGATTTTCGACGAACAGGCGGCAATAGCCGGCATCTTTTTCGCCGTCCTTCAGTCTTGCTCTTCCCATCGCGATGTGGAAAGCCTGAAGGTGCACTTTTGGATCGGCCATACTATCGTACTTTGGTACTTTGATTTTTCCCGGATCAGACACCCTCATGTCCGAAATGCGACTGGTAAAGGGGGTCTTTCGAGCTCCTTCCAGCAGTCGATCGATCTCAGGGGCAGCACTAGTAGCATGATGGATTTGAGACTTTACGGCTCTCACTTCTGCCGCAGTCTTGGTGATGAAGTCGCGAAGATCGCGGATATCTGATGTCTCGTCGGTGGATTTCCGAGCTTGTCGGCGTTTACTGCGAGTGAGCTCGGTTTGCTTTTCAGCCAGCTCCTCTTGTTTGTTCCAATAGGCGATTTCCTCTTCTTCCGTCATTGGTTTTTCGAACTGGGAGCCTTCCCGAGCGGATCGGCTTCTGGTCCTTTTTGGATGTCTGTCGACGTCCTCGTCGGTGTCGTTGGAGACATCGCTAGGATCCAGGTCAATGTGTTCGGCTTCGTTATCCTCCGAGTCCTTTGTAGGGGGCGGAAGACTTTCAGGGTTCCCCTTTTCGATGGGAGATTTCTCGCTAGGGTTTTGACCGGAAGGTCGTTCCCTCGCGACTCCTGATCTATCGAGTGGGGTAGCGAAGTCGAGCCTCTTCCCTCGGATTTTGGTGGTTCCGCGGGGACGAATTGCTTGGGTCCTTGCCGTTAAGGTCTCAACCTGTTTGGTCAAGGTATTCACGAGCTTATCTTGTTCTTCCGACCTTTTCTCATAGGTGGCGAACATCTTTTTAAACTCCTCGAGCGTCGCGGCGTTGGCTTGTGCGTTGGCCACGGATACGTCCGCTACTGGAGTGTGGAGATCGGTGCCGCTGCCTCCGTTAAGAGGAGTTTGCACGTTATCCGCGTCGTTAGTTGACATTTCTGATTGAAAGTGATGTGGCTTTTGCGGGTTAGATTGATCCGTACCCCCTCTCCTTCTAGCGCCAAACTGTGGGAAGCAAAATTCGCACTGTCGATTTCCGTTTAAATAAGGAAACTAGGAAAACCCTAATTTCCCAGAGGTCCCGGATCTCTGCGAGAGCCAACGACAAGTGACCGCGTAAATCTTCTTTCGAGTCCGCGTAAGAGCGTTGCGATCATTACAAGAGATCATAAAAGCTTTGGCCGCAGAGGCTGTCAGCGAGTTACTTAGTTTTAGCGGCCTAATAGCTCAAACCTAGTTGAATCGCAGCTCGATAACAGAAGACGAAAAAGATACATAAAAGGTTTTTGATTGATTTCGGACTGAACCTTGCTAAAGGCTGCCTACGTACCCCTTTTCGAGGATCAAGCCGAACGTAGTTCAATTGATAGAGCTGGACAAGAGATCGAACTGCCTGGGCAAGTTCGTCTAGTAATTGAGTGCCAGTCATAGAAACCGAACTTGTCGAGAATAAAGCCTAAAGTTTCTAAGTGCAGAGAATTCCGAGTCTAAAAAGTTCTCCTCCATGCTCCTCGCCTAGGACTCCTTATATACTAGCTCCAAGGTCGGTTTACGCTTTTACTCTTCTGCCCTTAAGCCGTCATAGCATAAAAATGGAGATATTCTATTTTTCCCGATCTTCACAATTATCTTCAAAACTTCCGTATTTATCCGCGGAAACTTGACATTTATCCTTCCTTGTGGACCAAGCGTAAATCGTGCTGCGGTTTACGGGCTTTTGGTTAAGAAATCGTAGGATGGGCCTCGAGTCGTGTTTTAGGTCCCTTTGGGCCGTCTTCCGACTCGACACGTTTACTATGATTTCTTTTGATAAAGAACAAACTTTCCGAGGTTTCTAATCCGCGAAGTTTGATCGATGAGTTAGAATAGCGGAAAACATGGACTGAGCTTGCTACGGTCTTCGGGAGATAGCATTCGAAGGTTTGACGAGAATGCATGGATTGGTGTCGTATCGATGTTCGGAAGAGTTCAATCGCTACACAGCGACCGAACTTCGGCTCGAGCCCGGTCGCTACATAGCGACCGAGCGGAACGAGCGCTCGGTCGCTACGTAGCGACCGAGCGGGACGAGCGTTCGGTCGCTACGTAGCGACCGAGCAGGACGAGCGTTCGGTCGCTACGTAGCGACCAAGCTTCGGCTCGAGCTCGGTCGCTACGTAGCGACCGAGCGCTCGTCCCGCTCGGTCGCTGCGCTCGGCTCGAGCTCGGTCGCTACGTAGCGACCGAGCGGGACGAGCACTCGGTCGCTACGTAGCGACCGAGCGGGATGATCGCTCGGTCGCTACGTAGCGACCGAGCGGGACGAACGCTTGGTCGCTACATAGCGACCGAGCGGGACGAACGCTTGGTCGCTACGTAGCGACCGAGCGGGACGAGCGCTCAGTCGCTACGTAGCGACCGAGTGGGTCGGACGTTCGGTCGCTATGCAGCGGCCGATATCGGCCCGGACTTGGTTGCTACGTAGCGACCGGACGGCGTGTATGCGCAGTAATTACGCAACGACCGAGCTTGTTTTGTTTGGTTTGAATCTTCAAGGATACTTCTTCGTAAAAACTTTGTATTGGTTATATTTTACGAAAGTTATATCCTTCTTTTTACTATCTCTTTCGGAAATACGATCTCCGAGGATTTTCGGGTGGTAATTCCGTCGTAACCGTTTTTAACCCCAACATGGAGCTGCGGATCAGCTGGTAGACTGATCTGAGTATCTTGATAAGAAGATCTACGTATCTTGATAAGAAGATGTGACTATAACAGAATCGGTTATGGTCGTTATGAAGTGTAGAGTGAAGTATCGAGTATAAAGACTGTAGTTGAGTCATTTGTAAACTTTGGCCATTTGATGAGTTGTAATTGGGAATCTCTTATGAGATTTAGGCTTAGTACTTGTATTGAGTACTGAGAGGATAATAAAGAAAGTACTTTCATGTTATACAGAGTAATGTTCTTTATCAATAACATACCTTGGATTTAACATTTTCTTGTTCTGTCAGTGAGTTAATACGTATGAATCCTATATCAATTGTGGCCTCGTTAAATTACAGAAGTTAGAAATATGCTCAGTTACTATTTCACCAAAAAGCACAATCGTAAGTGTTAGGTTTGAATCTACATCATGTGCTAATTGACTTCTAAGTGATAACAAAGGCAAAAGCATGGGACAAAAATAGAAGTAATGTTTCTGTCACAAACACTACTTACAATTTTCATGTTTCTTTTTTCCTCTACCTAAGTCTTGCCGTTGTCTGTTACTGCAAATCTCTACTAACAAATCCCCACCATTCACATTGCCATTCTCTGGTTTCTAGCGTCTCAAGCGAATTACTGAGGAGAATCAGAAGATTCGAGGGGGTAACACGTTTCCTCGCCACCGGTTTGCCAGAGGAAATTAGCGTAGTTAGCAGCGTAGAAAGAGTTTGTAGGGTCTGCTGATATGGCTTCTAGAAAATTCTCCTCAGCCGCCCATAGATCGTTCAGAACTTTCCATTGAAAGACTGCATATTTGCTGTATGTTTCCGCGTCTACTTCTTCTGACTCAATGGCTTTCTTGAAGCATTTCTCCACTCTGGGACATCCAAAAGAAAACATCATTTTTAAGTTACTTATGCTATGTTTAAGGTATATACACACATTTTAATCCTCAATGAGTCAAGCACCACAAGGTTATACTTTACACACTAGGACATATTTATAATTATTGAATGTTAAATGCAGGAATAGGTAAAGGACATATCACCTGTCGTAGTCTTGAGAGATGAGGTAAAGGAACTGAGCGTAGTTAGCTAAGAGTAAATGGTTGTTTGGTTCTTGAACCAAACTTATCTCATATAAAGACTCTGTCCTAGCATAATCGTCCAATTCAGTCCTTTCATTCAGTCTCATGTCACGAACCACAGGGGAGTCTTGCATTTGATCAGCTTCTTCCACTATTGAATTCCACAGACTCAGCTCATCTTCTCTTATCTCTTGTAAGCGGGAGATCTTATCAAAATGGCCACTTACTACATGACCTAATAATGTAGACTCAAACCTTTGATGCATCTGATCTTGGCCTTTAGTAACGGGTGATGCTGGTATAGCTAGATTTGATGCAACTGAATGCACAGTGAAATTCGCCAACAGGATCATCACATATACCATCAAAGTAGGGGTTTGAGAGAAGACGCTTTGGAAAATCCACAGAAATGAAGCGTGCATATCCTTCTTAACAACACCTTGTAGGTCTTCTTCGTAGAAGATAGTCTCCTTAGTCTGCAACACAAAGCTATGGAGCTCATCGATCATGAAGACCATAGAAGAGAAAGCTTTGTAGATAGAAGAGCTATTAGATTCGCTAGCTTCTTTGAGAGCTTGTTCTTGTAGCTTCCTCTTAATCATTCTAAGGGAGAGGGGTAAATCAACACTGTTTGCTTTCCGTTTAATGCTAGAATGGTTAACCATCTCTATCCCTGGAGCCTCCAACAAAGCTAAACCTGGAACAGACTCCTGTAGTAGCTTTACCTTGTCGTGGATTCTTTCTGATTGGTGCTTATTTCTCTCTAGGTCTTCTTCTTCGCCTGCGATCTTGAACTGTAATGCTAATTCTTGCATCTTGGTGGAGAAATCTTGGTCTGAGAAGAAACTGAAGCTCGCACTGCAAACTCTACGTAAAGGATAATGTTTCTGCATGCCTGTTCTGTTCTTTGTGAATTTCAAAAGCTCACATGATTTGGACCAGTGAACTTTCCCAGATTCGGTTCCAAGAAAAGTCGAAGGGTTCAATCTAGTTTGGCATGATAAAGATCCTCCTCCTCCTCCTACTACAGATGTATATACATCTCTTCTACAATAACGGCGACGTTTTGAGGAGTTTATGGTTTGTGACAAAGACTGACACTTAGGCATTGCCGCATGGCGTCCTGACCAATGAAAAGGCGTGGATGTGGCTACATTTACCTCCATTTCTTCTAGGAAAGCTATAAAAACATGATAATAAAATGGTGAAAAATCAAAACTATGAGATGCAGAAAGAGAGATGGAGAAAGCTTACTTCTGGGTACGTTTTCTCGAGAAAATTCTGGTTGTGAGGTCAAACGAATTCAGAGGCTTGAGCTCCTGAAATTTGTTAGGAACGCAGAATACTTTTCGAATTTATATACAGTCAAGAAAAGAACAGAAAAGTTAGTAAATTCTTTTAAAAGGAAAATAAATTTGTTACCGAATATAGCCGGTTGCAACATCAAAATAGGCGCGTGCTATTTCGAGAAAAGAAGAGATTAGATTTTTAATCCACGGGTAGAAATGGTAACAGTTAATTGACTTTAGAAGGATCGACTTACTATGTAACGCGGTTTATTTGGGAGAACATGCTTTTAGTGAGCCCAGTGTTTTGATAACCGGACCAGTTGAACAATTAACTAAACCAAGTCCGGCTTCGATTAAAACTCAGATTTGATTTAAACAGCCAAAACCCATACAAAATCGATGACTTGGATTAATCACAAAACCCGGTTCAACCAAATACAAAGCATAATCAATTGATTTTGATTTTTAAGAGTTATCATAAATGATATTTCTTGCTTAGTTTTAGATTTATAGTCGTTTGTAACTAGAAACCAAAATCATTTATTCTTTATTCACATTTATTTTGATTTTATTATACACACTTGGTATATGTTTTTTAAGCATTTATAGAAATAATTTTACGTAAATAATTTTGGTCATTTATATTAAGAGACATTTAGCTTAATACCCTCAAACCTAACCAAAATTACGAAACTGCACTTGATTTAATGGAAGTGTAAATTATTATAGATTGTGTGCCATGAGTTTCCTATTCTTACTTTCACTCTCTCTCTCTCTTCGTACTCTCTTTCTCTTTCACGGTTCCACCTATGATTCTTCCTCTCTCCTTTAACAATTTATTTCCTCCTACCTCACCTCTTCTTCATACCACACCTCTTTCTTCTTACACCTTCTTTCCTTCTCTTCGTACTCTCTTTCTTTTCCACCTATGATTCTTCCCTTCTTCTCTAACAATTTTTTTCTCCTACCTCACCTCTTCTTCCTCGAGCCAACTTCTCTATTGCCCCCCACTTGTGGTAGAGCCAATCTCCTATGGGCCTCTTAAATCTCCTATACCCCTATTGCTTTAATGAAACATGAATATCCGATTTTACCCTTTGTATTTTCAAAATTATTAATTTAAATCAGAAAAAATTCGAAATTCAAATTTCAATAAATTTTTATATTTTCAAATTTTTAAAATTTTCAAATTTTGGATACTGCATTATACTGTATAGTTTTACTTAGTTGTACTGAGTTATACTTCGTTTTACTGGGTAATATTAATGTTAAGTTATACTGAGTTATACCGAGTACTACTGAATGTAGTTATACCGAGTCATACTGAGTTATACTTAGTACTACTGAGTGTAGTTATACCAGATTATAATTAGTTATAATGAGTACTACCAAGTGTAGTTATACCGAGTTATACCGATTATACTGAGTACTACTACTACTACTAAGTACTACTAAGTACTACTAGTACTACTAAGTACTACTAAGTACTACTAAGTACTACTAGTACTACTACTAAGTTAGTTATACCGAGTTTGACTAAGTTCTACTAGTTATACTGCATAATACCAAGTAGTACTGAGTTAGTTATACCAAATTCGACTGAGTTAGTAATACAGAGTTATACTGGATCCAGATCTGAAGAAAATAAATAAAAAACACGAAACATACTTTGCAAAGGGGGAACAAGAACAATAAAATCCCAAAATCATAAAAAATCCAGATCTATAGAGAACAAGAAGAACCCTAATCATACAAAACCCTTAATCATAATTTAGAACCCTAAATCGAAAACATGAGGACAATAAAAACTCGAGAAGAGGAAGAATCACCATTGATGTGAAGCGCTAGAAGAAGGAGTTTTGAAGTGCATATGTTGAACCATAGGAATAATCGCCATTGATGTTGTTTCTATCACCTTCAATTCCTTCATCTTCTTCACCGTTTTCTTCAATTCTTTCATCAGATTGAGTGGCTATGGATAAGTTTTACGAAGGATTGAAGAAGAAAAAAGAAACAGAAGAACAGTTTCTAGATAGAAAGGAGTTGGGGAAAGAGAGAGACGCCACCGCAGAGAGAAGAGAAAGAGAAGAAGAAAAGAAGAGAATAAGAAAATCAGAGTCAATTGTTGTATACAGTAGGGTTAAGGGCATTAAGGTAATTAGCTTAATCTTTTGCAGTAAAAAAAATTCAAAACTAAAATAATTTTTAGATGGGTCATTTCAAGATTACACGATGAGATGTGGGGGTAGGGAAGGTGTTGGCTCTTCCTCATACCCCACTTCTTTCTTCCTACACCCTCTTTCCTCTTATTATTTTTTTCACCTACAATTTTTTCTGTAAGAAAACAATTCATTCTTTTTTCTTTTCATAATACAACTTTGGTTTTAAAACTTACTCAATTTGATGGAGAAATTGAAATTTTCATAGAAACTCATTGCATTTTTTCCTTTGCATTCTTTTTGAATTACTCTTTTTTTCATCCTCAAACATCTTTTTCTCATCTTTTCCTTTCTCTCGTCTTTACCACCATTTCTTAATATTTGAATCTTTTATTTTATATTCTAAATTTAAAGCCGATACATTAAATACTAATAAGGATGGGAGATTCATGTATCTATTTCTGTCGTTTGGAAAATCAGTTAGAGGATTATGTAGTGCAATGCGTAGGGTGATTGCTGTTGATGAAACTTTTATGAAAACTAAATACGAAGGAGTTCTACTTGTTGCTACAGCTATAGATGGTAATTCTAATATGTATCTGATTGCATTTGGAGTTATTAATTTAGAGAATGAAGATTCATGGAAGTCGTTCTTTAGACAGCTGAATGTGGTTATTGCTGATAGTAAAGGCTTAGCTTTTGTGTCAGATAGAAATGCGTCAATTGCTAAAGCGATTGGGACTGTCCACCCTCAATCATGACATGAAATTTACATTCACCACTTATTTACCAATGTGGTTAAATTTTTCAAGACAAATGGATTGACTGCCTTGGTCGAAAAGGCTTTACGGGCATATAGGTTCACTGAATTTCAGGAACATTTCACCGAAATTGTTGATATAAGTCATGCACTTGGAAGATATCAACAAGAGGCTGATGTGAGAAAATGGGCTCGTTCTCTCGTCCTTCGATCCAGGTATGACATTAGGACCACTAACCCTGCATAGTCGATAAATACAGTTCTAAGATCACCTAGACAATGTCCATTTATTCATTTGCTAGATAGTATAAGAGAAATGTTAACCCGATGGTTCTACGAGTGTGGCATGTTAAGCTCGAAGCATATTGATCATTTAACGGTTCAGGTGGAGAAAAGATTGATAGGAAAATTGTGAAGGCAAAAGGATTTCAGGAAAAATACCATGCAGGATGCCATTCCTGCAATTTATTCACGAGGTATGGAGTATAAACACATTATCTTGGCACCTATTTAATTCGGTATTTAGCAGCATATAGACATTATTAGGTCTCTGTTTTTTTGACACATATATGGAAGTACATAGATTTACTGATGGCGTCTATACCACTGCAACATGGAGAACTGCCTATGCAGAATCCATTAACCCAATAACATCTCCAGAGTCTGAATGGCATGTCCCAGTTGGGTTAAACTTGCGAAGGTTTTACAACCGGAGACAAGAAAGTGTGTTGGTAGACCAGGAAAGAGAAGGTATGAAACAGTACAAGACAATATTAGATCTTCTCAAAGATCAAGTAAGAACAAAAAGCACAAGTGCAGCCAGTGTGGTATGAAAGGACACAAGAGAGGAACATGTGATATACCTATTTAGTGTGTTGTGTGTGTTCTATGTTCTTTGTTCTCTGTTATTTTCTTATTACTCTATTGGTATTCTGTGTTCAAAAACTATTTGACAATCTTGTATTTGCAACATTCTTGAATCAAATTGATCTTGGTATTTGATAGTTTGTTTTTGTAACATTTTTTGTTCTACTCGATGATAATCACCAAGAAACATAGTCTTACACTTCATTGGAAAAAACAGAACAACCAACTGAGGCAGACTATGACCATCATGCATAGGTAAGGTACATGCAGACTATCACCAAACAACACACAAACAAAGCTTTTATGATCATTAATTCTCTAATGCATTCGATGGTCTTCTCTTCACAACATGCAATTGCATTTGCCATCTCTTCAGTTCTATTCTCATGGAGTTTTAGCAATGTCTCACAAGCTCTCATTGAATTCTGAAACTGGGAATTGTCAATGAGCAGCACGTCAACCAGTTCATGCAAGTCCTCAATTTCCTCAACAACTGACCAGTCCATTTGAACAAGTGGGTTTTATCTTTCATCATTAACATCCAACAAAAAGTAAAATTGAAACAAAGACAAGGTTATATGATTATATGACTGACCTTCTCAACTCCCATCGGACAACTATGAAATTATCTTCCCGGATTTTTAATTATTTTTGAAGTGAAAAGAGCCGCTGCCTCACCGCAATTGCATCTTGTGGGAATTCTGCGTTTTTTGGCGAGTTGGTATCTTGTATCAGACGAAGAATTGACCGAAGGAATGATTGAGTTGATCTCCAAGTTTCTCTCTTGGGTTTCTCTCTGTCGTGAAAGAATGAGGAAGAAAAGGGATTAAGTAAAAAAATAAACAAAAACAACGACGTTCAAATACCCATATAACATGTATTGTACCTAAGGTAGATCAATAAAATTTCACAAATAATCTTGTAAGACCTACTACTAGACGTTTGTACTTTCACCTCAAATCCTCTAAAATAGTGTAAATACATGAAGCAAAAATGAAGACAAATGTACATAATTAGTGACTATCACAAATACATGTCATTGTCATCACAAATGATAAGAGTTTAAAGTATAAGGTTCTTATGTACATGGTGCGTTTAGGGTTCAATTAGGGTTTGTTTAGGGTTTAGTCATTTTTTTTGGGATTTTGCTTCTCTAGCTAGGGTTTGTTTGGGGTTTATGATGTAGTAACATCATGTTTAGTAGTTTAGGGTAAAGATTGATTATAGCAAATCTTTCATGCAAAAGAAAACCACAAATTCCTAGAAAACTAAACAAGTGTTTTGTCACATAACTCTTAGAAAAATCAAACTAGATTATTGTCACAATATTAACCAAACACACGAAAGTCTTCTTCGATGTCAAAGACATCAGAAGTCTCATACTCCGAAGGCACATGTTGTGCCATAAGCTGGATTAAAATGGGATCATGTGCAACCTTCCATATATCTAAAGCAATCTTCTGTCGGCAAACCAGGATAATTTTGCCATCCCCTAAACTGAGGTCGATACCATGCAGGTGCCATTCCAAGTGTTTGAGTGTGTATACCCTGCAATCAGCACAAGACTTGTTCAATATGGACTTCATATGTACCTCTATGATCGAATATTATGAGAGGAGTAGTTTCTTCTTGTTTTCAGGTGGCCCAGCGGCCTTCAGTATCCTAATAATCCTAGCAGCAAATTTCTCTATGGATTTCCTATTCTTTCTCCGCAAGCAATTAAAGACTTCTACTTTCTTTTCAATGATGTTAACGCAGATAAAAATCCAGTGATTACCTGCATAGAACATTACTAAATTTGTAAATATAGATATGTAAATGGAGAAGTGTAAAGGAAACAATGATTATTACCATTTACAAACAAAGGAAAGTAGAGACGATCAACATCGACACCTCAGACTTTATCAGTGCGCCCATGAGCGGCAAGCTCTTCTCTCCCATAAGCAAGAAGAAGATTGGGCAATTTGTAGGCTGTTTTGTTAACCACAAACTTGCGGTATGAAGTCTCGATCTGGAGGCAGAACATGGCGCTAATGAAAGCAACACGGTTTATACTCCAACGCCTCAAATATGTATTCTCTCGCCATATATAAATCATTGCATCTATTTCCTAAATATTCACAAGGAAAATAAACCAATGCACCATCAAAAATGTGTTACGAAGATACGACCATTCAAACTTGTATAAGAAAATCAATACCTTGTCTCCAAGCCATTTTCCAGCACATATTATCCTCTGAGCTACGGTCAAATTAAAGGCCGTATGAACAATCCTTAGAGCTATTGATTCATAGACTATTTTGTGAATCTATTCCATGATTCTTCGGTGAAATAATACAGTGACGACTGCGGAGAACCATCTTCCGCCATTGGTGAATCACTAAACTCAAGTTTCTTGCTTGGTTATTTAGACCATTTCTCCCACTTTGTCGGTGTTGGAGCTGTAGTTTCTTGCATTGGTTCAACTTTTGGTAGTTTTGGACAGTAGTCATTGGAGTCCACCAATCATTTGGTTCGTTGTCCTTATTAGTCTGCGATGGATCAAACCCTGGTACGTACGAGGACTGAGAAAGCCCTTCAAGGCCTTGGGTACATATCCATTCGTTGATATCATCTGCTTGACTCAAATTCACATCCTGTTAATTCAAAATACATAAGAAATACATTAAAAAAACTTATAAACTAACGTCCATTACATGAATATCTTACACATAGCTCATATGATTAATTATAAAAAAAGTTCACAACCATTACATAAATTTCAAACAAGGCACTTACAACCCAAACACACTTCCAAAACGAGACAATATAAAACATATCACATTCCATGCTGATACATAGACAACACTAACACAAACATACATGCAAACCATACAATAAACAAGCCAAAACAACATTTCAGAGAGTGATGAAGACTAAGGGTTCTTTACCAAGCGTTTGAACCTCCTCGGCAATAGCTTGCTAGGCGATGGCTTGCTCGTCGATATCTCTCCATGCTCAGCTTCAATGCTTGCATCCTTAAGTAAATCTTTAAGTTCATACTGAATTTTCTCAAAATTTTCACCCATCTGTTTATGTAGCCTCTCTTGCATTACAAAGAAATTCTGCTGAAACAACTGCGCGGCAAAAGCCTTCATATCTTCATTAAACGGTGCATGTTGTGGTCTAGTAGAGAGAACCTTATGATTCTTTTTTTTTCATTCCACGGTCTGGGATCCTGTTCATTCCATTTCTAGCTGTCGACCCTATGTTCGTTGATCCTCTTGGAGTTCTAAAGTCTTCATCACTCCCAGCTTCTTCATCAATCCCAGCTTCTTCATTATTCTCAACTACTTCATCATCCTCTCCTTCTTTGTCATCAAGCCCAAAGAAAACTCTGGTGTGTCTTTGAAATCCCAAGTATGATCATTAAAGTCATTCTTAGTCATTATCATCCTCTTGAGAACCTTGATTCTATCATCCTCCACCTCATCTTTTCTGCGAAAATCAGCATTTTCAACAACATCATAATTCCATGTCCATGAGATGTATGGATAGATGTCATCCTACACAAGAACGGTAAACAAAGTTAGATTTAAACACTCATTTCAAACCGGATGCATTCATCTTAAATAGGAATAATTACCTCGGATGCAAAAATGTTCTTCAACCGAATGATCTCCTCGTATGAAATCTTTGCAGCTCCGGTCCAGTTTATGCATCTATGACCATTCTTAAATCATTTGTCCAGTTTTCTTCCACAGAGCTTTCCAATTTTTGGTACCGCTTTCAATGCCCAAATCTGCAAGGTGTAAGAAAAGCCAACTATCACATAACCTTCTCCTTCAGTTTGCCACGTGTTTTAGCTATTGACACGTAGAGAAGGTCAAAAGCAGCAACTCCCCAAGGATACTTTCAAACCTTCTCAAGATCCATCACCAATTTGATGTACTTGAGGGGGATATTAGCCTTCTCATATCTCGCGTAAACCATACAAACGATGATGCAAAGATACACCAGCCTTATTCGATCAGCATACTCCACTTCTTAACAGCCTTCTTGTGCCTCTTCCACATGTATAAGATACAAATTCCCTCTTTTCTCCTCACCACTCTCCTCCAGAAACCACCATCATCTTCCCAGTCAACCAACTCCTTAAGTGAGAGACTAGTATCGCATTCAACTCCTTTGGCAGCCATTCTTCCAACCTTTTCATATAACATACCATCCTGCAGCTGTAAGCCGCTTTTGTAACGCCTGAGAAATACCTACAATCAAAGAAAAAAAATTGTAATGAGAGCACAAACAAAGAAAGAACATAAACGTACTTTTAGTTCTACAACATACTTTTAATTCTACAATCTGTGTATTTCAGAACTTATGTTCCACCTATTTCTCATATTTCACAGAACAACAAACATTACAATCAGACAACTAGTGTACATGTGTAACATGAATATAAGCTCTTTGTCAAATTTTCCCTCTTACAAAAGAACCTAAGTCGATCCTTTACAAAAAAATAATAATATGCATCACTTAATTTTAGTGTATAAGAAGAGTAAACAACCCATATAACTAATTTTAGTTTAAGAAAGAAGACAAATCGGGTTTAAGAAATCTAGGGTTAAGAGAATCAAAATATGTAATCGCAAACTTAGTGTTTAGAAACGTGAGATTTTGATGAAATTGATGATACAAAGTGTGAAGGGAACATCCGACGAAACTCGTACAGAAAGAAGAAGACCGTCCGACGAAACCCGTAGAGGAAGAACAAATCTCCAATTCGTTGATTCGTGTCTGAGAAAAAGAGAAGGAAGACAAAAACGAGACTAGATACGAAAAACTCTATGATTTCGGATTAGAGACAGAGAAACAAGGGTTCTCACATTAAATCACCATTGATATGGCTTGAAGGTTTCGATGGAGAAGAGGAGTAAAGTGAAACCAGAAATTAGGGTAAAACGCGGAACTTAAGTGGTTTTGCCTCTCTCACGATTTTTTTTTTTTACTTTTTTCCCTTTTTTATAAAAATTTAAATATAATATGATTAATCAAAATTAATTAGGTTAATTGAAGAGTATAATGGTATTAAAGGAATATAAATCCAACTTAACTAAATAATCTTCTACAAATCCGGTTGGGACAAATCTAAGTTGAGAATTTATCTTTTTCCCAATTGTCTCTTAAGAAAAAGGAAAATTGGAAAAAAAAAAAGAACACTTTGAACTTTTGTTTGTCTCTTTAGAAATTTGTATATTGTAGGTTATTTTGGACAGGTCACCCTTATGTAATGGAAAAAATAGTAAACTAAATTATAATAATAAAAAAATATATGAAAGCGATTGGAAACATAAGTATGACTATTTACATGTTTAAATTTTTTTTTTTCAAAATAGTGGAATCATATTTTATTTTATGTTCTAACTGTGGATAGAATACTCACTATGGTCATCTACTTAGCTAGAAAACGGATACTAAGTATTATACGTAGATCTATCCTGGGTATTTAACAAAACAAAACTTCCTTGTATATTCAATATTTGCTAGAGTACCCCAAACCATTCTCGTACAACTTAAAAATCTGAGAAAAAACTCGATCTTTCTTCACTTCCTCCAACCTTTTGATATAACATACCATCATGCAGTTGTTATTGATCTGAGTCACTTGGATCTTCTCACCCTCCTTAAAAAACTGCTTTGGTAACTAGACATACCTATAATTAAAGAAAAAAAAAGATTGTAATGAGAGCACAAACAAACAAAGACATACCTACATGTTTAACATTACAATCGGACAACAACTAGTCTAATATTTCAAGACCCGAATTTTCTCCCTTTCCAAAAACCTAAATCGATACTCTACAAATACATATCAAAAACAGTAACGCGCATGACTTAATCGTAGTGTATAAATTGATTAATCAACCCATAGAACTAATTTAGTTTAAGAAAAATGACAAATCGGTTTAAAAAAACTAGGGTTAAGAGAATCAATAGAAGAAATCGCATACCTAGTGTGAAGAAACGTGAGAGTTTGATGAAATTGATGGAAGACCACTTCGATTTCGTAATGAACCGTCTGACGAAACTTGTCGAGCAAGAACACTTTGATTTCGTTGTTTTGTGTGTGAGAACGAAGAGGTCGATGACGAAAACGAGGTTAGAGACGAAAGGTTTGACAAAACACTGATGAAGAACAAGGATTCACTCTAAGAACCCTAAATCGCCATGGATGGAGTCAAGAGCAACGGCGGAGAAGACAAGATAAAAAAAAAGAAATTAGGGTAACCTGAGACCTTTACTTTAAATGTGTCTCTTTTGTTTTTATTTTTATTTTTACCTTTTTGAATATTAAATCAGTTACGAAAAATTATAATTGTAAATATATTTCATATTAATTGGTTAATTTTAAGGGTATTATGGTATTTATAGAAATTGAAATCCTATTTTCCTAAAAAATCTGCTAAAGGTCCTATTTGTTGGACTCAATTTCGGTCAATACATTAATGGGTCAGTATCGAGGATATGGGCTACGAAGAGTTAAAGCCCATAGCGAACACACGAGCTCAAGACGGAGACTTCAAAGATCCAGAGATCGCGGAACGGTTGCGAAGATGACGGGAGCAGCCCGTTATAAGAAGAGATCAATGCATAAGAAAGGGAGACGTGGAAAACCCTAGAGAGAGGTACACCCACACTTCGACCTTGTTTTAATCTAGTTTTAGTCTTTGATCTGATTAATCTCATTTTGTAACATTCGATCTCAATCCATTCATTGTATTCATCCATACTCATCAAAAAAGTCCATTTTTGCCTACTGGAAACTGATTACATCGTTGTGTTCTAAAGATATCATTGCTTACATCATTTATCTTCCCTACTTAGTGTAGATTTTAGGATCTACATTTTGGCGCCGACTGTGGGAAAGATAAACGAAAAATATCTTTGCTAAGAAACCGATCTAAGTTTCCTAAGCGCGACTATGGATCCTAATCAAACCGTCGGAACCACAACATCGAGAGGCAACAACATCAATCCTACGGGATCCGACTCAGGAACCAAAACCTTACCCACTGGGCCAACGGGAGCCGATGGAGCGATCAGAACAACCCAGACACAACGAATCCCTCCGATCGGAATATCGAGTCAAGATCGATTTTCCCCGATTGATCGGAATTTGATTCCAGATCGAATCTCCATCCCTGAACGAGCCAGAGCCCGAGTCTGGAACCGTCACGGAGAAAGGAAGTCTGCCGACGATCTAACCTGATCCCAAACTACTAGACCGATATCTCCGACCCTCTAGCCCAGACTCGAGAAGAAGTGACCGAGCTTCGAGGAATGGTCTCATCGTTAATCGATGACACTCGCAACCAAAAGATCGCCTATTGAACCGTCGCTGACCGACTGGATCAGGACGAACGGGAACGCTTGAGAAAGAAACCAAACACCGCTTGACCCGTTAAGGGGAACGTTGAATCCCCAAAATACCGGATTGTTTAGCACCCCAGAGATCCCAAGCGCCCGATCCGGGTGCTACACGGGAGAAACTCCAACGACCGCCGCAGCAGGGCATGACCCACCGAAGCTTAAGCTACAACGGATTGGATGAGATAGATACTGGGCTGCAAGGTCCACGAAGCACTCCAATCCAATCCCAAAACAGATGTACGGGAAGACCTGGGGAGCCAAGAACTCGAATCCAGACGCCAAGTCATCCGACCTCCGAAAATCTAACTCCATCTGCTACGGGGACCTTTCATCAAACAGGGTTCGATGACCCAATAGGACAGGCTCGGGGGTACGACCTCTGCAGACCCATCGATGTGGATCTTCAAATGGAAGACCCAGTGATCCAGAACTATATCGAAAGAAACGATGCCGAGCTTAAAAGGATACATGCCATCGTGCATATGGCGACGAGCTACGCCCCAGACATTGAGTTTCATCAGGAGTTTAATTGTTCACGTGGTTATAGCTGCTATTTTATTGCAATAATGTGCCCACTACGTTTACCACGTTAATTCCATGTTCACTTATTTTTTTTAATAGAGTTTTAATAAATGATGGTGGTCATAATTAGTTTCATTATTTAAATTTACGACAGTATTTTTTACTCACAGATTTAGTTTCATTATTTAAATCTGATCATTGTTGAGTCTGCATTATGTTCTTTGGTGTATCTGTGTAGATGTTTCTTTGATTTCCTTCTCAACTTATATGTTTTTTTGTTGGTATCGAAGATCTGATAATGTTTATTGTCTTTCCTTCAGATAATGCTTCGATCATTTATCCAACAAAGATAATTAAAGCAGCCCAACCGGTAATCAAGAATTGGTGTTACAGTTACAAAAAATAAAGAGATCTGATGGATTCAAAATAAATGGTATACGGGATTCATCTTTGTGTCAACTCCTTTATTATAATATTATTACTGAAAGTGTTTGATTACATAGCCATGGTTCGTCCTTCTAGCTTTCACAACACGTTTCCACGGTTCAAGCCGTTTGCCTTTTTGAAGTTCCTTTTCAATTTTTTTCCACCTTAGCCACCAGCCCTGCAGATGTGAAGCATGAGAAGTAATATTTACAGATCAAGCACAACAAAATCTCCTTTTAGGATCAACAATGTAACATCCCGAGTTGTGATATATGAAAAAGGCTTAAGATAATTGATTTGGCTACCTATGTCACCAAAGTTGACTTACTTTTTCTGGAGCACATCCTGAAAGAACTCCAGAGTTAAGCGTGCTTGAGCCGGAGTAGTGGAAGGATGGGTGACCTATCGGGAAGTGATTCGCGATAGCGTGCGAGTGAGGCCAAAGCATGGGAAAAGGTCGGGTGGTGATTGCAGGGTCAGTAAACAGTGATTTCGAGCCTTTAGAAAATTAACGGACTGACCGTCAGACGGGATGGGGCTCACGGGCCGAGAGAGCGGGCGTGGGTGGCCCATTAGCCGTGGGCGGGTCGGGGCGTTACAAACAAACTTTGGATGCATTAGCAAAATCTCATGTGACCTGCATTATACCATCCAACTCTTTTCTCATTTATTTCAGCTTATACGGCTTATGAAACATGAGAAGAGATTACAGGTTAACCATAATAGCTATATGTTGTAAAGGCAAACAAACTCAGATGTACAACACCATTCTCACTTACCTTTTTCAACGACTTGGCTTTAGCCAACGACTGTAACATGAGAAAGAAAAATCAGATGGAGAGACAGATAAAAGAAACAACCGTAGTCCATAAAAAGACCCTCAAGACCAAAAAGGTTTCGAGTCCACTCATATATCACAACAGATCAGATCTCCCATTTCTTGAGCTACATACCATCAGGAGGAGTGCTCTCGATTTTCTTAGTTCCAACCTCTTTCCTGTCTATTGAGAACACTGTCCCATTAGATTCCACTTCTTCATTGTACAAAAAGAAATCGCAAGAGAGTCAATAAAAAATGACACAAAATTTGTAGTCTCCATGAGAGAAGAAAGACTACAGAGAAGATACTCACAAATGATTTGCTCATTTCACGCCTCATATCCTCATCAGCATTTGAATAAATTTTACGGAAGAACTTGTTCAAAGCCGTGTCACCTTCGGGCTTCTCATTCTTCTCATGTTTCTTCACTTCATCTTCAAGCTTGTCCCAGTCCTTAACACGCATGGAAGAAGGATAAGCCAGTCTCATAGAAACATTTGCACCAAAGTTCCAAATGTCAAGAGACTGTGATTTAAACCTCAAATTAAATAAGAAGAAAGTGTAAAAAACCTGTTGAGACATTAGGCTTTGGCAAAACCGTAGGCCCTTTGCCGTGTTTAAGAGAGGCCCATGTGATGATCTCTTCTTTTGCAAGACGTTTCTCAATCTTGGTTGACATTACTTCATATTTGCACTTCTCTGGTACTGCATGAATTAAATAAACAAAAGGTGAAACAATGATTTTCAAAATCAGTCTCGGTTGGAGATGATATGCTTCCTCTCCAGGAACATCAATCACAACACTCAGCTGCAAAATCACAGCACAATTAATACACACAGTTATAAAAGAAAGCTTCTACGTTGGAGTTGATCAAACATGGAATTCAAGTGTGTGAACATCAAATACTTAAGAGAATCTAAATTCAAGGAAGCGGAGATGTGTAAAACATTGAACCGGTGATTTCAGAAGGTGAAAGTGTGTGAACATCAAATATTTACAACATCAATCACCAGAAGCTGAAAAAGGACTCGGTGTGAAATCTATCTATCATTTAACCGGTGAAACCAAAACTAAAGGCGGAGCTAAATATATAACTTGAGAATCAAGCAGGAGCATGTCGACTCCCATGTGATCTCCACCACGGCGTACACTCCGGGCCTCCCAGAAACGGAACAGGCGAACTTGGACGGAGAAGGAAGAGCGGCCAGTATGTAGATCGGAGAGGAAAACCAAAGCGTTAGCCATAACTAAGAATTTTTGGTTTGCTTTTTAACTTTAGAATAGATGAGAGATGATTGTAAATTCAGAAATTCATACCTTTTTATATTCAAACGCAATCACCTCGCAGTCTCAAGAGCCGTATTGAATATAGATTGTGGATGTCGATTAATGGAGGTTTTTATGAGGATAATCGGTTACTGGTACTGTTAGGAAGAAGATGAAAGATCTCGACTGCGCAAACGAATAGCCATGAGCTTTAGAGTTGCGAAGATGATCTCGCGTTAAACCTAATGGAGGAAACACAGCGTTTCATCCGGATGATTCTGTCGACATCGACACAACGTTACGGGCCTCCGACACCAAAAGCCCAAATATGAATCAATATGGATCAATGCAGGAGACAAAAAAAATCTGACTGGTTAGAACAAAATAATTGACACGTGTAATGCTCTCCTTTCCCTATTTTCTTAGGTGGCAAAAGGAAAAAAGAATAAAGCTTTACTTTATATTAATAGATAGGCATGTAGATGAATTAATCAAAGAACTTAGGTTGGTCAATTGAATTTTACACTTGGATTGGGTGGGTGAGCTTTGTGCTGGGTTTTGTTTATCTGACAAGCAAATTTTGTAAAATAATTTTTGTTGCAAAATTGTGGACAAGTTCTTGTAATTTACAGTTTGGTATTAATTGTTTGAGGCATACTTAGTTGAACCATTAAATTAAATTATAAATAAAATTGACGAAAGCTAAAAGTATAAATAAGTATGAATAGAATGGGTTAATGTAACTAGAGACTAAAATTTCACATATAGAAAAACATTCACGAGGCTAAAAGTATAAATTGCGATGTATGATATCAAGACGAAGTTTGTATGATTATGAGACAAGTACAACTGAAGAATGTATAGAACTTTTTAAAGTGAAGAATGAATTTTGGCGACGTGTTTCTAATCGATGATTGAAATATCTCCGAGATTTTATCCGTGAGATGGTTCAGAGCCGCAAATGGGACAAACTTTCTTTGTCTGAAGCCATTTGGTTATACATTCAGAGTGGTACGGATGGTTACAAAGTCGGAGTACGACCAAAGATTCTCCTTCTTCAAACTCCATTTGGCAAACCACACAACGATCAATCTCGTTTTTGTTATGTGAAAATACGTAGCTAGATGGCTTCAGACACGTGGAGATTTCGATCTGCGTCAGGCCACGTTTTTCAACTCCGATGAATTCTCCAAGTGCAATCAGTTCCTCGTAAGACAACTGGTCGGGGTCAATCTCGTCTTCTTCCTCCAGGAAATCATCCTCCTCAACGTAAGAGTTGCTTTCTTGGTCCTCAAGATACTCATTGATTTCATCTTCATCTTCTCCAAACCCATTGCTATCGAAATACTCGTAGTAGTTATCATTTCTTCCTTCTTCGTCTTCGTCTTCATCTTCATCTTCATCTTCAGATTCTCCATCACTTTCCATCATGGAAAACCTTGAGGAGGCCAAATCATGGATACGAGGGGGAAAATGGGAATTAGCTTGGGAGGCAGCAAGAGCAACTTCTGAATTTGCTTGCTCAAAGACGGTTAGATCAGGAAATTTGTTTGGAGGTTGCTTGGGATCTTCTTCTTGGTTATCCATAGGAGAAGAAGAAGAAGCAGCTTGTTTTGTGGTTAGGAAGCCTTGCTCTAAGATTTATACGAAAATAAGTTTCATGCAATAAGGTTACTTAAGCGTCAAGACAGGAATAATGTAGACAGCCTCAGTACAAAGTAATACATAAGATAGAAGTTAGGGTATCCTTTTTCACTGTTGTAAGCAAAGTAATGCATTAAAATTTAGTTTACAGATCAGGTCTGCATTTTCTTTAACGTTGGGTCTTCCAAAAAAGTCATAAATATAAATGATAAATATAATTAAATAAGTTAATAAATTATTTTATTTATTAAAAATTAAGCTTGAATAAGTATGCATATAAAACAACACTATTTTTCAAATAAACTTAATTTTTGGTAAGTTAATATCCTAAATAAAATATTTAAATTAGTATCAATTGAATTTAAATTTTTATTAATTAAATATAAAATATTAAAAGTTAGATCAATATATTTAACTTAGAAAAAGATATATAAATTACTAAAATTATATTGTGGATCATATTTTTAATAGATGCTCTTACGATTACATGTATATTCACCAAACATATAAACTATTTAAATTAATAAACGATTTAAAGAACGATTTATCTCATTTTGTTAATAAAAATACTGAATCAAATTTTGACTAGTGTGAGGTGAGTTAAAAGGATTGATCTACTCATTTTAATAATAGAACATTCAAAAATCCAATGAAAGACAAATTACATAGACTAATCTTTTCAACAATAACTTTATTTAATTTTATCAACTAAATAAATCATAAAAATCAATTAATGAAGAGTTATATTTTCAAACTACAACAATTTTAGTCCAAACAAAAGTATATGAACAATAAATTCTTATCTAATCTATTAAAATGGGAGTATAAAATTAAATTAACCCTTAGTTTTACCACTTATTTACAATGGCATGTCATTGAGATATTTATTGAACATATATTTAACTATGTTTGTCTTTTCTTGATTTAAATTATAAAATTTCTTTAATCGAATCTTAACCAAAATATATTTTCCAATAGATTTCCTAATATATTTTATATTAATGTATTAAATGTTTTCTGATATTTATTAGTAATAATCTAATCTATTAAAATGGGAGTATAAAATTAAATTAACCCATAGTTTTACCACTTGTTTACAATGGCATGCCATTGAAATATTTATAGAACCTATATTTAAGTATGTTTGTTTTTTTCCTAATTTAAATTATAGAATTTATTAATCTAATCTTAACCAAAACAGATTTTCCAATAAATTTCTTAATTTTGTATTAACGTATTAAATGTTTTCTGATATTTATGAGTGATAAATAATAAAGTAAAAACCACATATCGTAATCAATTCATATAATATACAAATAAAATATAAAATAATCTATTCATAAATTATTGGTATAATGTTTTCATATATATAAGTCCAGTTAACTAATTGGACTTATATATATGAAAACATTATACCAATAATTTATGAAGCACTGTGATATAATAAACGATTAAAATAACAACAATATAATTATTCAAAATAATAAATAAAATTGTTAAGTTTTAAAATGTTACTAGATTTCAAGCGCGGGTTTTTTGGATTATATTATAATATAAAATTTTATTATATCGAAAAATATAATTTTTTAACAGTTATATAAACTACGAATTAGTTTAGTTGAGATTTTATATATACACTTTTATGTAAGTTTCTTTTAGGCATGATAATTATATCCGTATCAAAAAAAATAAACCGAACCAACCCGAAAATATAGGTTTAGTTCAGGTCCAGAGAAGATAACCTATTGAGTTTTTTTTGAACTGCAGGCTTTTGTTCGAGTCTGGGTCCTACTCTAGACCCGATCATAAATATATTGTGTTTATTAGGTATATTTGGATATTTCGATATGGATATTTTTTTAAGTTTTTGGTTTACGATTATTGTTTTTGATTTCATGTAAATTTTCAAATTAAGAAAAAAATCGGGTATTTTTCAGTTCATCGTGTCAAATTTTGAATAAGATTTTGAATTTTTAGGTATTTGAATTTTTTGAGTATTTGTTTAGAGTTTCGAGTATTTTTCAGATTTTTTAGATATTTTGAATATGTTTCCGGTATTATGGATCTTTTTTTAAGTTTTTGGTTTATGATTATCGTTTTTTATTTCATGGAAATTTTCAAATTAAAAAAATGGGTATTTTTCAGTTCATCGTATCAGATTTTGAATAAGATTTTGAATTTTTAGGTATTTGAATTTTTTGGGTATTTGTTTGGAGTTTCAAATATTTTTTAGATTATTTAGACATTTCTATTTTTTATAGGATCCTAAATACCCAAACATATATGGAACGTTATTGTACAAAAAATGGTTGATGAAATATTTTTCTGAGTAAAGGTATCATAAGTAATAATATTAGGATTTGTTGAAAAAAATTAAAATATTGTATGGTTAGAATGATTAATGGTATTACAAAAAAAATATTATACATGATTCCAACAACTTTTTTTATATTAGATTTTTAAGACTATTTCTCTTTTAATAGTATTGATTCGTTTTTAAGTGGAAAATATATAAAAGTATAATATCTAAACCAATAATTTTCAAAATCGTGAATAATCAATACTGATATCGTGAAGTCGGGTTAACTTTAACAGAACCAATGAATTTCTACATTTTTCTGAAGGTAACATGAATATTCAGAAAATTCATTTTTAAATATAAAAATATCTATCAAACTATAGATTGTTGAAAGTTTAGTATATGATATGAGATTTTAGTGGGAAAGTTTATATATGATATGATTACTTTATTATAAAGGAAAGAGGAAGTTAGAATGTACACATATATATCGTGTAACTTCTCTTGCCTTAAATCATATATTATATGATAAAAAGATAATATAAAACATTAGTTTCAATGCTTTTACGATTAAAAATCAAAATGGTAAATATAATAATAGTAGTGATTAGGATTTAGGAGTGAGATTTGAATAAATAAAGGAATTGAATAAATTATTGTTAGAGAAATATATGGTAACATATTGTTAGTCTATATTTAAGGTAAGACAAAAATATAATGAGATAAATGAAAGGGTCCAAACAACTTTCATAGGTAGATTTTTTAAGACTCCTTCCCTTTTAATAGTATTGATACTAACAATTAGTTAATACATTTTAATTTACAAATATATATTATACCATTTAGTACAAAAAAATTAAAGTGGAAACGAATATTCAGACAGTCAGAGGTCAAACTATAAAAATAAACAATAACAGAGCAGGATAATATTTTAACAATTTTTTTAATAGAAATCTTAATTCAAATTTTTTTAAAAATTTATTTTAAGGGGTGCTAAAATTTTGGAATTAGAAATATTTATGACCCAACCCTATATTGTTTTAGTATGAATAATTGAAATTTATATCATGGTATTTTATTAAAATTTTAATTTTACTTTTTGTTATAATTGCATAGTTTACTTTTCAATCTAAATCTATGAATAAACGGTGCAACTTTATTTTGTGATATACATTTTTGTTTGTGAAAAATAATTTAAAATATATACTACAAAGTTTTATGGAGTAAGAGCAAATAAATATAAGACTTTAAAATTCTTGAAATTATCTGTAAAAATGGTAGAAGAAGTAAAGGAAGAAGAAGATCATACATGTTGACTATTGCATTATTTTGTTCAAAAAAACCATAAATGTTTGAAAAGATGGTTAATGTTAAGAGTATTTACCATTAAGATGTAGAATTATTTTTTTACATATATAAAAATGAAAACAAACACCCGCGCGGTTGCATGGATCAAGATCTAGTATTAAATTACAATTACACCCAGAGAAACATTCGATGACAAGATGATACATGAGCGTAATAAAGCATAGATGTGGCAAATAAGAGAAAAGATCTGTAGAGAAGCTATACTTGGAATCCTAAAGCCAATGGTCGAAGGAACCTGATGAAATCGGGTTCAAGAGGGACATTGAAATACCCTACTAATGGGGTTTGAGAGCGATTGATGACCGTCTCTGATGATGCTAGGAGAGCTGGAGAGAAGTACTGAAAGGTCCTCCATGAAATCTCCTTGGTGTAGGAGAGATGGCCGTGAACTCTGGTTCTAGTATTCATTGAAAAATTACTAGATACTCTTTCCAAATCAGAATGACCCATTGTGACAGTTATAGGCTCGACGGTGCAGCGCGACGAATGAAAAGTTGGGTGAATAAAGGGCAAGCCGACGACACTAATAGTAGAGTCAACAATTCTGGTTCTAGAGTACTCATCAGGAAAGACAAGATGCCATTTCTGGGACAATAAAGAGACTCATCGTGACAATGTTTCCAAAATTTTCTAGTCCTAATATACTGTTGGATATATCGATTACTTAAGATGAAGAAACAGAAACATCTGCTATAAGAATATGAAGAGAAGAATATTTTGTACAGTTCTGTTAACAGAAACATTTTTTATATGCTCTATGGGCACTGGAAATATGTCTTAGAAACCACTGGATATATGTCCTAATGATTCAATAATAACTTTTTACCCTTTTTTTTATATGCTCTATGGACAGATACGGCCGATCTTGGAAGAACACACTTAGTGATAGAAAGCGGACTGGTTACTACAACTGTGTATTTCCTCTTTACATTTCCTAGTATTTTCATGCATCGTCATTAATTCAAATGAAACCACTAAATCAATATAAACTTCTAAATCGGTCAAACTTAGCAAAGGTGAATTGAAAATTTTATACCACATTTCACGAATGAAAAAATCTGAAATCTGTATATATGCAGAACAAAAAAAAAATGCATATAACAATGGAAATTTATGTTGACTTTAGGTCTTCATAAATTAAAGACGAGGTGACGACAACATTACGATGATAAAGAAATTGTCGTAAAATGGATGTAATCTTATAAGGAAGACATTTGTCGTAGAACATACAGCACATTAACAAGTTTTGTAAAGAGTCATCGTAAAATCTTTGTAAAGTAATGAATAGTTTGCGACAAAATATATTAAAACAAATGAGTGAGTAAAAACAATAGTAGGTGGAATATGATTGTAGTGTGTTATACTAACATATTTCGTTGTAAATTAACTGTTATATGGATGTAAAAGTTGTTTCCTCTGAACTAGTTAACGTAACACTCTCCCAAAAACACACATACCATAATATATTAAAGCAATTATAAGGTTATCCAATGTAATATCTCATCCTCTTATATATTAATTGAGAAGTCACTTTAATGACTTCTGCTGACGTGACACTCATACATGCAGTTTGAGAAAAAATCCTTATAATTTCATTGGTCAAAATTTTTAATTTTCATTTTTTTTTTAATAATTCGAAAGTTAATCCTAGAAATAACATAATCCTATTGCTAAACAACTAAAAATTTTAACCTAAAATTTATTTCTTCGCTATCTCCGTCGTTAACATAAACAAAACATAATTACCAGATTTGCTCACCATACATCAGATCATGCAATCGCCATTGACGTAAGAAGGAGGCAAGCTTTTCCATGTATTCTTCTTGTCCTACTTATGCATCTTGTAGATTGTAGGTTCTTTTTATTCTATGGCAAGTAGCAACAATAGGCTGCTATGTTCATTGATCTCAATCTTTCTCTTTATTATGTTTCTCATACTTACACTTAATTGGGTATATGTTAAAAGCATAAAGGTTAAGGTTGTGCCTTAAAGCTTGGTACTGTCTTCTAATAAGTCAATTTTTTGTAGGTTGTGTTACTGTATTCTAAATTGAAGGTGCATGATATATAACAACGAAAGGGAAGCGAGGCTTCGGGACAGTTTATGGGGAACGTATGATCAAGGGTTTGATGAAGCTGACTTCTGTACATGATAAAAACCAGTTGTATAAACATGGGATATTGGGACTCAAGAGCTTTCTGTTCGAGTACAGTTACCTACAAAGATTAATTTTTTACATTTGTATGCTTCCTTGGAAACATACATCAAGTGAAGGTAACCATGGGTTTGACTATTTATTAGCTGATGATTCTTTATAGTGATCAGGAGCAATTCTTAGTTTATCTTGTTGAGTTTCATGCCTAGAGTTGCAATATTGATTTCTAAACTGAAATTGCAATACACGCTATTAGTACATGTAAACATGTCTGGATGGAATTTTGAGTAATGTTACTTTATGCATGTGTTTGCTTTAATACGATCTGAGGATCCATATTGGATCCCTCGCATCTTTTTGTAGTTACATATATGAGGATTCATATAAAAGATGGTACTAGACGCTGCTAGATTTTAATCTCTCGGGCTTCAAGCTCTTGGGATTCAAGTTTGTGGAGCTGCAGGGCAAGAACTGGTATCCACTTCCTCCTTTCTGCCTGAGACTTCTCGTCACCATTATTATTTTTGTTTCGGTTGTCAGTGGAATTTACCGGCTTTTATTTCTGAATAGACAATGGCTTAGTTGTTCAGTTTCTCGATGATTTCCACTGTCTTATTAGCCATGTGCCTAAAGACATGTCAAAACATGTTGTTCATCGTATCTTGTTTTGATTCAATATTTATGACGTTTTGTGTTATTTTTGTTTGTTGTTGGCCGATCAGTCCAAGATTTCCACTTTCTTGTTTCTTGATCAAATCGTTTGGATTGGTAGTGATTTATATCATAGACTCGTCCAACAAGGTAAATTTTGTTACTACTAAGTAATGTAATATAATTATTAAAGAATTTAACCCAAAAATAAAAAAGCTACACATCTATCTATATATATAAAGAAATGTTTCTTCCTCCTGGTGATGCCACGTCAGAAAGTCAAGATTCATATGCTGACATGTGTCATCTATTAAAACTCCGCGTAATGCGTTTTGTTTACTGGTTACTTAATATTTTATGGGTTTTAATAACGTGATCCAGCCCAAAAGACAGCGAGCCCAACAAACAACACTGAGTTTTAGGTTTCATGATCTTCTTCCGTCGTTGAATCCAAGAGTCTTCTCCTTCTTTCTCTGATACGAGCCATGGAGTTTCCAGATTTCAATCCACGTGAGGAATCATTTTTTGAATCTCCAATCGCGACGTTTTGTCTTCTCTGCTAATCAACGGAAACGTTACACGTTATTGATTCATTGCCTTTATCATACTCCTTAACTCCATCACACCCCTTCGAGCATGATCTGTTATTGAATGCAGCTTATTCTTTTGCAAGGCAGTGTCTTTGCTCCTATAAAAGGTAACCTTTTTTCCTTGAACTTCATCCTCTCAATTCCAGAAAACAGTAAAGAAAACATATGTCCTTTGCAAGGTGTTATCTATTTTTTTGTTTAATTTTAACTTTCTTTGATGATTAGGTTACGGCAATGACAACCCGTCAATAGAACAACATATGTCTTCAATGATCTTTCATCAAACTTTTTTGTCCAGTTATTAATATATATTTTAAGAGTCCCTATATTTAAAGGTATACTTCTCTCACTTTCTTGGAAAATTTTGTTGTATGAGTCTTGGATTGTCAGCTAACAATAGGTTTATTCTAGGATTTAACATGCAGAGTCAGACACCGACCAAAACAATTTTATAGAATTTGTTTCCAATTCTTTTGTATAAACCAAGTATAAGATGATGATCTTATTCTTCAAGAAGCTGATATATTTTTCTGTTTCTCTTGCAGCATAACGAGAATGCAATTGAGAAAGAGACGCCTCCTCTGTTCCCAATGTTCCAGGTGCACTCCTTCTAAAAAACCTTGACCTTTTGGACACAAGTACACATGTTCTGTTTTATGTGCTTAGACTGGTGTTTATATAAATCAAAACTTTGTTTTCCCAAATTTTGTTCTAAGATTGTCTTTAATTCACCCTTTTGATTCTTCTTTCAGGATCTCCGATCAATCTCCCTACCAAGAATTGGTTTTAAAGGTTTTACTTGCCAATGAGTGACGTTCCATACATATTTCCATGGTATAGGAAAAAAAATTATTGAGTATCTTTCTTTCTTTATTTATGTTCTATGAATCTTTTATGTCATAAGCGTTCTATGATGGTTGATGTTTTTGATTTTGATATTGGCAGGTGAGCCACGAAGCCGTTTGCTTCATAGTGGATGGAGCGTGTTTGTTTCATTGATGTGAAGTATCTAATTTTTCTATAGAGGCGAGGATGTGGAATCACTTGAGAAAGTATTAAAAAGGACGAATTAAGTAAGAGGGAAGATTCAATGCAGAAAAATGTATCAATGGATCAGTTGCAGTCACCAATTTATATTAAAATGAACAGGGGAGGAGCTTGATATTTTCGTAAACGATGGAGGCTGCATCATGGAGAATCGGGGATGGTCTCTCAAGTGGCATCTGGAGCTATACAGTGTCTTTATAATTAATCCAACTCTCATGCCAGATTTTTTTATCAATCTCATAAAAAAAATTTATGTATTTTTCTCTGTTTTTCAATAAATGTTGAGAGCTTTGCAAATCTATCAAGAACACTTAGCAATTGTAAAGGAGAGTCCTTTTATTCACGTTTGATATCGTAACACCATTTATATGTAACGACATAGTATGTATCTTACAGCTATACACACTAAGTTACAGAATGTAACCGACCTATATATGGCCAAATACTTCATTAAGGTTACAAACATCCAACTTGAATAGACAAACACTTAACTCAAGATTTGTAGTTATAAAAATTTGTAAATCATTTTTATTTAAACCAGCTTCAATTTATAAACCACTTTCTGCTAACAAATTCATGCTAAAGTACAAGATGCATCAAAAATGGTTATTCGATTGTTTCTTATAAATTTTGAGATCTGAGATTAATATGTAGTGTACAAATTAAATAGGATAAAAGTAATCACTGTTTTGTTAAATGCGTGAAAATAAATAAATAAATATATATATATAATTGGAGGATTAAATTGACGCTATGTTGAATGTGTCATTAAAATTCTTAAAATGAATAGTAAAAATATATAAATAAAATTGTTGTAAAACAATTATGAACCTTAATGCTATTTTTAGTTAATGTATATTAAAATTTAAAATATATATTTTTTTATTAGTTTATTCACACGTCCGCCCGTAGGGCGGGTTTACCCTAGTATATATTATAAGTAGTTAGAATACATACAATTTTTTAGTTTTACAATGTGTATTACTGTAATATACTCCTATATATTAATTGAGAAGTTACTTAAGTGATTTATGCTGACGTGTCGCTTATAGAAGAACTTTCAAATAAATCATCTTAATTTGATTGGTCCATAATTTTATGTTTAATTAATTTAAAAAAAAATCGAAAGATCAATATTCCTATAGTAACTTCTTGCTGAAATGTATAAAAGACATTGTTTATTTCATATATATGGTAAAAACATAAGCGAGAAAGAGAAAGTTAGTAATTAACAATTTGGAAAATAATTAATGAGGCAAATTGTTAAAAAATATCAATGAGGCAACAGATTTGTAGAAACATTCTCGCGATAGTTATAGCTGTGTTTTTTTTTTTTTTTTTTTTTGACAGCAAGCATTTACAGACTCATGTTGACTATGTAAACCAAATTGGCAATTCCGCATCCATGTGAACGATGAAGGACGTTTGTTTCCTAGCACTGCGTGCTAAGCTATCCGCCCGTTTATTCTCCGTTCGGGGAACATGAACGATGTCTGAGTTTAGAAAACTTCCTTTCAAAAGCTCAATATCTTCTAAGTAGCTTTCAAATGCTGGTCATTCCTCTGGTTCTGAAACCATCTTTACCAGCTGAGAACAATCCATTGCAAGTGTTACTTGAGATTGTCTTAAGTTCTTCATACATTCCATTGCCCAAATTAATGCTTCCACCTCCGAATGCAGGGGTGAAAGACTTGCCCTGACATTCCTTGCCCCTAATAAACCATCAAAACCCGGTAAAGTACTATACCAGCCTTGGCCAGAAAAAACCTCCTTATCCTTTCATAATCCATCTATGAAACACCATCGTCCTTGGGTTACTAAAGTGGAACTAGGTCGTACCTGGTGCCCCCTCGTTGGATCACGTGCTACCTGTGCCTCAGCCCATAGCGATGATTCTAATTCTGCTTTTTGAAGTGTTTCCCTTGGATCTATATCTAAATTACTGAAAATTTTATTATTTCGCCCTTTTCCATATATACCATAATATCCAGGCAAATTGATGATCCTCCATCTTAGGATTAACCCGCCAAAAAAGATGATCCATATTAGCGAAAAATGAGCTAATAGGAAAAATATTGGGAGACGATGGTATCTTGGATAATGCCCACACTTGACGTGCTGGAGGGCATTCAAAGAACACATGGTTTATTGATTTCTCCGGGTCGCCGCAACAAGCACAACATATATCCCCTTGTATCCCTCTCGACTTTAGATTTTTCATAACTGCTATACATCCTCAGAGAAGTTGCCATAAGAAATGCTTTATCTTCGGAGGACATCGCACTTTCCAACAAAACGCTTTTAGGGTATCCACTGTGGGTCCATAAAAGTCGGGTGGTTTTTCCTTATCAGGATAAACCCGCTCCACCTGATAACCTGATTGGACCGAATATTTTCCATTATTAGTAAAATGCCACCCATTCCTATCCTCCATCGGATTTTTGCTTAATGGGATACTTTCAATAATTTTTACATCCTGAGGATCCACCAAAGCCCTAATTGCCTGAAAATTCCATGTTCGGGATTCCGGATTAATAAGGGAATCCACTGTGAGATCCGGGTAACTGTTTTGAAGGTGTTTGTTTGCTGGTCTCGGGCGAGTGGCTGGGATCCAAGGATCATTCCATACTGAAATAGATGAACATGTTCCCACCCTTTTAATTAGTCCTTTACAAACCAGAGATCTAGCAGAAATAATACTCCTCCAGCCGTATGACGGGGAGTATGAACGAATCGGTTCCAGGGGTGAAGCATTCCTAAAGTACCGTCCTTTGAAGACTCTTGAAAAAAGAGTATTCGGCTTTTCAATCAGCCTCCACAATTGCTTACCAAGCATTGCCGTATTAAAGTCCATAAGATCCTTAAAACCCAATCCACCCTTTTCTTTAGATACACATAATTTGTCCCAAGATTTCTAATGCATACCTTTTGTGCTTCCTCCTGGACTCCACCAAAACTGGGCTACTGCACTTGTTAGCTTTTTAATTGTAGTCTTCGGTAACCGGTAAACAGACATGACATGGTTTGGCAAGGCCGTAACTACCGACTTAATAATTACCTCTTTCCCTCCTTTAGTAAAAATCTAAACGTCCATCCATTAACCCTTTTATTCAAGCGGTCTTGTACAAACCCAAACACTTGTACCTTAGAACCTCCAAGGCTTTCTGGTAATCTCAAATAGGATCCCATCCCACCTATATTCTGAATTCCCAAAATATCTCTCAATTCCTGACGGCTAGTCTCCTCGATCTTATGTCCAAATTGGATTGAGGATTTTTGGAAATTAATTTGTTGCCCTGAGACAGCCTCATATTTCTTTAAAATTCGTAGGATAGTTTGACACTCCTCCTTATTTGCCTTACAAAAGAATAAACTATCATCTGCGAACAGCAAATGAGAAATCGTCGGACAAGCTCTTGCCACCTTTAGACCAGTTAATTGCTTCACCCTTTCCGCCTTCTGTATATTCCGGATTAATGCCTCAGTACACATAATAAATAAATAAGGAGACAAAGGATCTCCTTGACGCAAACCCCGCTGTGGAGTAATGAGGCCCCTTGGTTGACCATTAAGAAGTACCCTATATTGAACCGAAGAAATACATTCCACCATTAAATTAATCCATCGAGGATCAAATCCCATTTTGTGAAGAAGAGCCTTAATAAAATTTCATTCTATCCTATCATACGCCTTGCTCATATCTGTTTTTATCGCCATAAACTTATTCTGGCAAGATTTATTGGTCCGTAATCCATGAAACATTTCCTGCGCTATAAGAATATTATCTGATATTAACCTGCCCGCTACAAAAGCCGATTGTGTCTCTGAAATTAGCCGTGGTAAACACATTTTCAATCTTTGACACAAAACCTTCGAAATAATCTTGTAACCAACATTACAAAGACTTATTGGCCTTAATTCCGTCATCCTTGTGGGTCTCTCTGTTTTTGGGATCATACAAATATTAGTCATATTTAAACCTGGATCCAAATTTCCTGTAAGTAGAAAGTTATTCACCATCTCCACCGCATCCTTCTTAATAACATGCCAAGAGTGCTGGAAAAAAAGAGCTGTCATCCCATCTAGCCCTGGCGCCTTTTCCGGGTGCATCATAAATAGTGCTTGTCGGACCTCTTCCTCTGTTGCCAGTTTCAATAAATGTTGATTCATTTGAGGAGAAATGGAAGGAACTATCTCTTCCAAAAAACTATCAAATTCCATTGGTCCCGTGGTCTGAAACAGACCGTCAAAATAGTCAACCGCCACCTTCTCAACTCCGTTCTCATCAGTTATCCAGTTACCCAGATCATTATGGAGATCTACTATTTTATTACGGACCCTCCGTTGTTTAGTCAGTGCATGGTAAAACTTAGTATTAAGATCTCCTGATGAGTGCCACATATTTCGACTTTTCTGATGCCAATATTCCTCCTCATCCTTATAAGCTTCCTGTAACTTTCTCGAGACCTCAAGAATCTCCTCTTGTGATTTATTGTTATCCATTTGGACTTCTTCCAGAGCCTGCTGAAGTTCTTTAATTTTGTCCTTCCCATATGGTTGATTATCTTTTCGCCAGGAAGATATTTCATGACGACAATTATTAATTTTTGTAACAAAATCCACAATTTGTCCTCCCTGTCTTTCCGTCCAACCTGCCACGATTGAATCTATAAGGCCCTCTTGTCCGATCCACCGCTTATCAAACCTAAATTGTCCCCTTTTTTTCTTTGAAAACTTGTCTTCCAGAACAGCAACCACAGGGCGATGATCAGAACCCACCATCTTCAAATATTCTGTATAGGAACAAGGAAAAAGCGTATGCCATTCCTCATTTGCCAAGGCCCGATCCAACCGACATCTGATCGTCACTGCTCCTTTTCCTTTGCCTCTCCTTCCTTGCCAAGACAGTGTATTACCTCGAGCCGGAAATTCTAATAGTCCACTATTCCTTATCATGTTATTAAAAGGGATAAAGGAAGTTGTGCATCTCAGGGAACCCCCATCCTTTTCATGATTCCCGGTAATCTCATTTAGATCACCAATAATAAACCAGGGATCCGATCGTGATAAACCAAACCGAGTTAATCTCTCCCAAACTTGTTCTCTTAACTTTGGTACTGGATCCCCATAGACAAAAGTGAGATATACTTGTTTTCCTTTAACCACCGCCTCAATATCTATCATCCTTTTACTAGAATATAAAACTTTAACTTGATGCTCATTGTTATAAAAAAGAGCCAGCCCACCACTTCTCCCATTTGGGTCCACAGTAACCAAACTATCGTATCCAAAATGAGCTTGGAACCCTTGTACGAATTCGAGATCCTGTTTCGTTTCAGATAAAAATAGAAACTCTGGTTTATGTTTGTGCCATATTTCCCGAAGATAACTTATAGTCCAATGACTTTCTAGTCCTCTACAATTCCAACTGAGTATTTTCATAAAAAATAATATTTATATTGATCCAAAGAGCCATAAAGTACAGGTTTAATGATACCCGAATTTGTCCAAACCTCGTCCAAATAACTAAAGGGACTCAATGCCATCAGTTTCAAATTGTATTTCAATGACCCGTAGCGCCAAGTGACCCAGAAAACACCCAAGAAGAACCAAGTTACTGCAAAAGAACCACTAGACCAATCATACTGTAATATCAGACAAGAATGGTCACTCAAGAACATAAATTCATATCAACAAGATAAACTAAGAATTATATTTATCACGATTCTTAGTTTATCTTTGTTGAGTTTCATATTTATAGAAACACTTATTTATTTTATGAACTCATTCTATGAAACTATAGTAACTATTACTTGAAAGAAATAAATTCATATCATACGGATATATATTTGCTACCATATGTGTTCGTATAATAAATAATTTCAATGACCATTATAATAACCTTAACCAACTAACGTGATAGATTATCTTTCCGATACCAAGTATTTATGCTAATATGGATTATCTTTTTTGGAGAAAGAATAGTATTTTGGAACCCGAGGATGATAGAGATCCTTATCCTTGGATAATTTGGTATATCTGGAAAGCTAGGAATGATAAACTGTTTAGAGGTATAGACAGAGATCCATTGGAGCTAGTTAGGTATGCAGAGGGAGAGTGTCAAGCGTGGTATAATGCAAGAGAAAATGTACCGAATCTGCCAAATGCACAGAATAATGAAGAAACACAAGTCTTAAGCTTGAGTAATATTTGTATGGTGGATGGTTCATGGACCTCCACAGCGCAGTTTAGTAGAATGGGATGGGTTTGAAAAGATACTTTGGGAAAGATACAGCTCATGGGGTCAAGGAATCTGCGGAGGAGGGAGACATCACTACATTCGGAGCTGGAGGCGCTAAAGTGGGTCATGGAGAGTATGCTACAACACTCGACCTGTTAGAGGTTTGGGACGGACTGTAAGGACCTGATTGCAATGATAGAGCAGCCACAAGATTGGCCCAACTTCTCAACTGAGCTGGAAATCGTTCAAACTCTTCGGTTATGTTTTTCGGACTTCAAGATAAGCTACGTTCCAAGGACGCAGAATGAGATTGCGGATTCGTTAGCTAGGAATGCACGTTCTTTTCATAGATCCTTATGTTTTATTGGTTGTTCTATTCCGGTCTGGCTTCCCAGACCACCTCAAGTTTGAGTAATAGAATAGCCGTTTGCCGTTAAAAAAAAAAAAACCAACTAACGTGATAGAAACCTCTATGTATATATTCTATATTCACCTTATACACAATCTATACTAATAAAGTAGATTTTTTCTCTTCTTCTAACAAGTGGCAGGAGGTTTTTACGACACGTGGTATCTATGTATTTTTAATATATTTTAGATTCTTCTTTTTTTAGATTATTGCAATTTGGCTAAGTACTTTCTAATCGTGAATTATCTAATTAATCATTTTCACACTAACTAGTATGAAGTTTGATAATCTATTTTATTGTTCACTAAAATTCAAGATAAATAAAAAAATAAATAAAATAATAAAATATGTTTTACATATTTAATTTATTCACAACTAAAAATAACATAAATTTTTGTTGTTTTATTATTTTTTACCATTTTCTATTATTTAATTTACAAATTGTATATTTTTTTAACTATTAAAAATATAAAATGACCAAACTAATTCGAAGAAATTATAGTGCAATACATAATCTAAACATAAAACTTCTACAATCACAGAGAAAAAGCAAAATATCATATTAACACTAACTCAATAAAAGTTTGGAGTTGAAAAAAGATCAACAAAGAAGACTTACCTATCTCATCTTACCATAGAATGTTTTGGCTAGAACAAGCAGATGTCAGAAAAAAAGTAAAAAGATAAAATATGAGACAAAGCAATCCCCAGAACACAAAGGATCGCAATCAAGCACCAAAGCAAAAAACCAAAAAAGCAGGTCAGAGAAAGAATAATCATCGGAAGAAAAAAGCCACCACGAAACAAAAAGATGCATGTCTAAAGCACCGGAAGCATAACCACTAGCTAAGAGATAAGAAGTACCTCACAAACTAAATAAGCACATACAAGGCGCTCATGCCAGCGAAGAACCACGAAGCTCTGAATAAAAAAACCAAAGCTCCAAAAGACTAACTTCGCACACCTACACCAAGGGATACATGAGAAGAAGATAAACAACCTGAGTGGGGAGAATGGAAACCAACCACCGGGAAACCAAAGTTTAAGCTTGAGACCATAAACAACGTTCGAAGCGCACAAAGCATACACAGAGAAAAGCACTATCCAAACCTTGAGTAGAAAATATGGCGAAAGGGAGAGCCACAAGAGATGTGATCAGCGATGAAAGGTGCAACGAGATGATAGAATAAAGAGATAAAAAGAGACAAAATGAAATCAACAAACCGTGGAGCCATCCTCGAGCTATGAAAAAAGCATAGAAGTCAGATCACCAAAACAAAATCTTGAAAATCAAGACGAGCAGAGACTATTGACGGTAAACCATCGACGAAGAAAACAACATCAATGAAAACTAAACTCTGAACCAACCCAACGAGATGTAGTTTCTACCTTAGCCAAAACCTAAGGAAAAAGAAGACCAATACTAACCGAAATAATATACAACGTTGTAAGAAACAACTTCACAATATGGAACTAATATACCTGATCTATAACAAATACCAGATAATCTCACAGAAAAAGAAGCTGAGGAAAAACAAGAGCACAGAGGTGAGTCTTCTCCCAGTGATGGTGAGAAGCATTTCACACCAGAGAAGTAAATAAAATACATAGATTGTGATGGCTCAAGGTCAAAATATGGGGGAGAGTGCGAAAAACACCTAAAAAGAGTAATGTTCAAAAATGTGAAAAATTAAAATATAATTTTGACACTGTTAACCTTAGAATCAACAATATCTAAAGACAAAGTTATTGAAATTCAGTATGTTTTACATTAGAAACTCATTTCACCACTAACAAATAGTATTATGCATACAACAACACATTATTAAAGAGACAAACACATAATATATTAACTTATTAACTACTACTACATAACATAATAAAACATCAAATAATGCTCTTCACAAATAAATAATGACCACATAATCACATCATCAGAAAATCATATTTAAGAACAATAAAACAATATTCCGCGCGAAGTGCGGACACCCCTAGTAATACATAAACTAGAGTTATTTTAGCCATGTCTCCTTTTTATTAATGTCAAGGGTTTGTAGTGTTTATGTAAAACTCTTCGACATATTGATTGTTGTGTTTATGTAAAAAAATATTAATGTTTACCGTAAAAAACGTATATGTTGAATCACTTGAGGCTATATTAGCCAATGACAAGGTGAATGTATTTTTGTTTGTGAAAAACTATATTTTTTGGAAGTGTATTTTGGTTTTCTAACACATTCTTCTGTATTTTATGTATTATCTTCTGTATTTTATGTATTAAATCACAATTACAGAATACAAGCTTCTATTAAAAACTAGATTGTCAGCAAATATGAACCAGAGCTGACTGATGGTGTAAACTGGATTCAGATCTCGAAATTTGATATTTCACATGCAGATGAAAATAACATAACCACTGGCCATTTCTGCAAGATTTCTTTAAACAAACTGATACTATTGTTTTTTTTTTTTTGACATTGAAAGCTCCATATTTTATTAAGAAACTACCAGGAAGTTGGCTACCAGGAAGTTGGCGTATCTCATCTTACCATAGAATGTCTTGGCTAGAACAAGCAGATGTCAGAAAAAAGTAAAAAGATATTTGATTTTAATTGAGCAGTCTTAACCGAGTATATTTTTGAATGTATTTGATTTTAATCAGGCCACCACCTAATATGTATTAATTGAGGACCATTATAACATTGTTTGTAGCCATGTGTCATCACTATGATGATTTTTAGGATCTTTAGAAAAATCAATTGGTCCATCCATGTAAACATATATTATACTTATTAGTAAATTAAATATCAAATTGATTAGTAGTTTACAAAAAAAATATTCTCATGTCGTTCCTTCAATAAAAGCTACCAAAATACCTAATATGATTAACATATATATGACAATTGATGATTTTGAAAAAATAAAGATTTGATAACAATTTTTGTATCTTTCATCAATTTTTGTTTAATTTTATATTCTTAAAAGAAACTAAACAATCAGATTAATCATATAATAAAAGTTATATATTTTTTCTTATATGTTATATATTGAATTTTTTAAAATGACTATAGATTACTAATACTGTTAAAAGTCTCACATTAATAAATTTATGATCAGTGGTTTAACTTATTTTTGCTATAACAAAATACAAATGATCATAAAATCATATGGAATAAAAAGTTTCATTTAATAGACATTCAGATTAAATATATATATATATATATATATATATATATATATATATATTATTTAGTCTAAACCACATGCCATATAAAATACATATACATGTTAATTTTAAAATTTGCATTGAATTTTTAAAAATGATTTTAAATTATGAAAATCATTAAAAATATCACATTGAAAAAATTGTTATTAATAGTTTAATTTTTTTAGTACAACAAATATACAAATGTTAATACAATTATATGAGTAAGAAGCCTGAGTTAATAAATATTCATTTTGAAATATATTATATATCTATGTCAATATCATTTAAATTTAACTATATAACATATAAAATAAAGAAAATAACTATTTTATTTATTTACCAATAATAATTATTGTAAATAAACAAAATGGATAGTTTTGATTTATGTGCTTACTCCAATTTAATTATATACATAATAGTTACTATTTTTTCAATTATTCAATATATATTTATTATTTCATAATACGTAAATAAACACAAAATAAATAATAATATTTGAAACTAATTTGTATATATAATATTCATTCCGCGTCTTCATCCCTCACAAGGCGCAGGTTTTCACCTCGTATATAATTAATAACTATATTTTGCTCCGCTCTTTCCAAGCGCAAGATATTTTACATGATGAAAATCCAATGAAAACATATCAAATGTTTTGCTATAGATGTTATAATAGGAAAACATGCCACATTTGATCCATTCCATTTAGAAACTACCCCAATTTAAACTTCATTTAATTCAAAACCCGTCTTATTTAAGTTTGTCCCATTTATCTCCGTCCATTTAGAAACCTTCTCATATTTTGTAAATATGTTTGTATATTAAATTTAAAAAAAATATAATTTAACATGTTATCTTACCATATTTTGAAAGCTATAAAGTTTGACCACTATGATGAAAAATTAATTATATGAAAGGTATTTTACAATATAAAGATAATGAAATGTAGTATGATCATATATTATCTTTACTTTAATAAAAGCAAAATCATATTATTATAATGTAGATATGCAAACTCGATATAATAGCATTAAATATAATTTAAAAACAATGTAGTTAGACATGAAAAATGAAATATTAAGTGATTTACCATTAAGGATTCTTGTGTAAATCTCCAGAAAATAAACTACATTAAGATATTAATTGAAAATATAGTCATTTCGGTATATTTATACTTAAAGTGTATTTCAAATATATTATCTGTAACTATTATTAGAAAGTATTTAGTAGGAAAGAAATTAATATATAGAGATATTCTAAAGTTTGTTCGATATTTCAAATTATTTTTTTTGTTGAGAAAATTATTATTTAAAGCAAACTATAGTTTTGTACGTAATTTATATATATTAAGTTTTTCATAATATGTTTACATTTACATAAATTAATTTTTTTGTTGACCATTTACATAAAATAATTATGTTAGTTATATTTATTAACTGTGCTATTTTCAGGGTTTAAAGAGAATTATAACCGACCACATAACGCATATTTTTCAAATAATCAAAATTTAAATGAAAAATCTATCTTATTAAAATAGAAGTACTTTAAACTTTTGTTTGGCAACATAAATAGCAGTTCAAAAAAATAGTGCTGTTTGGAAACAAGGATAGCAGTAAGTTGGGAAAAAAAAAGTAATGGATTTATGCTATTAAAAAATTGAAAGTCTATTACATTATATTAAAAAGTAATGAGTTTATGTTACTTGATATACATATTCAAATCAAAATAATAATTTAAAATTAATTTATATCAAAAATCAATTCAAAAATATACATATGTTCAAAATTTGATTTTCACTACCATATTTTCCAATAACCATTATAAAAATAGTTTCAATATATATAAGAAAAATACAATACATAGCCCAATTTCAAACACCAACTTAAATTATGGTTTTTATATTTCACATTGAAATTTAAAATATAATATATGTGATTATTTATATGATTGTACGTATAAAATATTATTAATTATAAGAAAACTTATTTGATGGTAAGTATAAAATACGATTAATTATATGATATCACATATTTTCGTAACCTATGATGACACACAGAGGATATATAATAGTGATTAGGGGTGGGCGTTCGGGTTTGTTTTCGGGTCTGTTTGGGATTTCGTGTTCGGTTCGGATCTTTGAGGGTTCGGTTCGGATTTGGACAAACAATTTAAATTTGTTTGGTTTAAATATTTTGATAGAGAATAAATAATTATTTAATTTTTTTTTGGAGTTTTGAGTATATTTTAACTATTTTATATATTTACATTTGATTATTTGTATATATTTTTAAGTATTTAAATGAACTTAAAAGTATCATATATATTATGGATGTTTTTATATATATTAATTATTTTTGGATACCTTAAAATAATTTCGGTTCAGATCGGATTAGGTTTCAGTTCTTCAAATACCAAAATTTTGAATAATTCAGATATTTAATCAATTTCGGTTCGGATTTGGTACTACTTATTCAGATTGGGATCGGTTCGATTCTTCTAATTCGATTTTTTTGCACAACCCTAAATAGTGACATAAAAAACAAATAGCATTATATTTTTTTAAAAAAATACACACATGCCCGCGCGGATCAAAATCTAGTTATTTAATCGAAGTACTATCTCCAATTATTACAAATTTTTAAGTTTAACCTTTTGATATCAAGTGCAAATATAAGGGATCAAACTTTATTTTCAAATTCACCTAGAAGCAAGTTGGTCCCAACACAATCTTCATGTTTTAATTAGATAGATTAAATAGCACATGATATCGAAGATCATATTAATATATAATTGACCGAAATGTTTGTTTAGATTGGCTTGTTTATGTCTTACCATAAGATAAATTTTAGGAAAGTGATTAATAATATTAAGCTTGTAGACGTCTGTTAGAGAGTAGTTTTTATTTTATTTTTTTCATCTAGAAACAAGTTAATCCCGTCTGTTATAGAGTAGTTTTTATTTTATTTTTTTCATTTAGAACGACATAATGGTTCCTGTTTTAATAAGATAGACGTACAACCAATTATATACAAACATCAAACATCCCATTCAAACCTTACCAAAATACAAAAAAAAAAAGGTCATTCATACATTCAAATCTTCATTAGAGAAAAATAAAACCATTTTTTTATTCTGAAAATCATACAAAACACTTAAATCCAATAGGACAGCATATTTAAAAGACAACACAATCCCTCCATTTTCCCCTTCAAACTCATGTCTGAATCACAACTCCATGTCCCATCATCATAGGCGTGTCTTCAACTGTCTTAGGAGGAGGCAAGGACACTGCCACCTTACTGTTGCCGTCGTAGTCCGAGAGGTGAACTCCGACAGCGGCTCTTCCCGATGGATCCATATTGTTGGACCAGTTTGCATCCCACTCCACTGCCTTTGCGGTCGAGCACGCCACGGTCGCACCTCCAGGAACAGTTAGCCTTGCCGAGTTCTGCTTAAAAAGCCGGCTCCAAAGTTTGTAAATATGTTTTAAAACAAAACCAAAGAGATCCGATACATCTTCTGGAAATTTGCAAGTCTCACCTGTGGGAAGAACCTTTCAAAGATCATTCTGTAATAGTAAGCTTCTTTGGTGAGTGGAGTATTGTGAGGGAAGATATGTGCAGCGTTCGACATCATCTTGTCATTAACCTAAAACCATAACATAAACAATCAGATCTAAACCAGAATTTAGCTACACAGAAGGGATCAATATAATAAGAGATTTTGTTTTGTAGTACATTTTCAGCAGCATGGGCTTTGAGGCCATCAATCCAACTGTAGCCAACACCATCACTAAACTGCTCTTTCTGCCTGTAGAGAATGTGTTTTGGTAAATAAGGACGTTCTTCATCGTCAAAGGCTCTCCTTAAAACCCATTTCTCAATCCTTCCTTCCTCTGGTTTGATCTAAAAGTCCCATATAGAACATTTCTTCAACAAATCTTAATTTGTGAAAGAAGGTGTTGAATTAGCGTTTTCAGATTTCAATTACCATTTTGGATTCAGGGTCAAGAGACATAACCGTGTTGATAAACTCTTTGTCCAGAAATGGAATACGCGCCTCTAGACCAAAGGCAGAGGTAGCTTTGTTGGCTCTTAAGCAGTCGTATTTGTGAAGAGCCTTGATCTGCAAGGCAACACACACACAAAGTTAAAAGATCTCTGTTTTGATGATGTCCATTTGTGATTACATTGAAAATTCTACCTTGCGACAGGTTTCTTGGTGAAACTCTTGCTTGTTAGGTGCCTTGTGGAAGTAAAGATACCCTCCAAAGATCTCATCAGAACCTTCACCGGAGAGAACCATCTTAACACCTAGAGACTTGATTTTCCGGGACATCAAGAACATCGGCGTGCTAGCTCTAATTGTCGTCACATCATAGGTCTCAACATGGTAAATAACATCCTCAACCGCATCAATCCCGTCCTGCACCGTGAAATGGAACTCATGGTGCACCGTCCCCAAATAATCCGCCACTTCTTTTCCCGCCTTCAAGTCCGGCGAGCCCTTACAGTAAATAAGAAACAAAACGTGATACTAAATTTGAATTTCAAACTTTAAAACACTATTCACTCTGTTCTGAAAACAGAGGACCTCTGTTATATATAACACACCTCAAGACCGACCAGGGGCGGTCCTGGAAAAAGTGGGGCTCTAAACAAATGAAAAAATGGGGGCCCTTCTAACATAACTGAAATTTTAAAATTCGTGAGCAAGAATTTTTTTTTTAAGCAAAACAGAAAAAAAAAACTAATTCTCAAACAAAAAGCTAAAAAAACTGTAAATGTGGGAAGAGAAAAGATTTATTTTATGTAAGTCCCACTAAATTCTGTTGTTCGATTTTATTATTAATACATATAAATATTTTTTTAATGTTTCAAAAAAAACAAAATATTTTTTTTTTAAAATAGGGGCCTTTTAATAATGGGGGCCCCAGGCCCATGTTTCAAATGGCTCTCCTCAGGGACGCCCCTGAGACCGACGCAGAAGGAATGGAGCTGAGAACCCCATCGCTTAGCTGCTTTAGTACCAGCCAAGTGACGGGCAGTGATGGAAGCTACAAGAGAAGAATCAAGACCACCTGAGAGTAAAACTCCAAATGGAACATCACTCATCAACCGCTTAGTCACAGCCTACAGAGAAAACCAAACAAATTAAAAAGAAGAGGTTTTAAGCTTGTTTCAAGTGCAAGTTTTCTTACGGCTTCAAAGGCATGTCTAACTGCGAGAGGCTCATAAGGCGTCGAAGGAACTGACTCATTGTACCAAGGAGGATTGTACCATTGCTTAAACCCTCCTGATTTGCTTGAGTACAAAAGACCTGGAGGAAACACTTCGAAATGTTCACAATCCTCATGTAAGCCTTTCATCTCTGAAGATATCCACACAGATCCGTCTAGTCCCCAACCAATGTAGAGCGACGTGACACCAATCGCGTCACGAGCCACCATGAACGAGTTATCTCTTGTGTCCAGTAACACAAAGGAGAAGACTCCATCCAACATATCCACAAAATTCTCACCATGCTCCTCGTACTATATCTCCAAAAAACACACAACAAACTCAAATCAAATATCTAACAACCAGTAAATTAGCAGAATGAAATCACATCTACCAGATGAGAAATGACGTCACAATCACTGCCGGTACGGAACTTGTGATTCTTCAGATCCTTTCTCAGCTCCTCATGGTTATAAATCTCTCCATTGACCTTCAGAACAATATAACATTCAAGAAAAATCAAAAAAAAAGTTATTAGCTCCAAATGGATGAAGATCTTGAGGCGTACTGTGACAACAATGGTCTTGTCCTCGTTGAAGAGAGGTTGGTCACCAGAGTCAGGATCGACGATCGCTAGACGTTCATGGGCCAAGTAATTGTCTCCATGCTGGTATATTCCACTCCAGTCAGGTCCTCTGTGCCTCAGTCTATAACCAAATTGTGAAAAGATAAACTATTAAAATCAAATATTAAATATTTGATACTTTCTCCGAACCAACAATTTTTTTTAAAGAGATCCACATAAACTATTCACAGGGGATACGATTGAGCTGCTCAAGCATCACTGTTTCTGTCAAGTTCAACAAAAAGAGCCTAGAATAATACTACAAAATGGTTAAGTTCAAAAAAAAATAATACTACAAAATGGTATTAGATCACATCAAATCTTTGTAATAATAATCTGAAACAAATATAATTAATTATCGTGTGATGTTTAACACCAAACTAGCCGTTTCTTATTTTAAATAAACTGAAGAAAAAACAAAACAAAGAAAAGAAGAATTGCCTGCGAGAAAGCTCAAGAACACGAACTCTCTTGGCCTGAGAATCGTCGGTGCATCCTAGAACGGCAAGAATCCCACACATGTTTCTTTTTTCCTGTCGTTAAAATTTTAGTCTAGGTGCAGAAATGAAAGATCACGAATAATGTAAAACAGAATTTCCGAGTATAAAAGTCCAAATAAAAACAAAACCGACAGTTGTCGCGAAGAAGTAAAGTGAACGTAGTGCGTTTCGGCTTTCGCGTTGCATGTCTTGTTTTTTTGCAAGCGGTCGCTCTATTATAGGAAGTCCAAACGGCGCTGTGATGTCGCGTTTCATTCGAAGGGGTCGAGGGGCCAATTTAGTTATACCTTCTACGGATAACTCTGACCAGTTGTTGCCACGTACAATTAGGCCTACGTACAATACTGTTTATTTTCCGACGACTAAAGTGTAATAACCTGTGGAACGTGGAAGTTCTCTTAGTCCAGTGGTTTAACTAAAGATTCATTAATGCTTTTACATTAGGAGGTCTGGATTTCAATTTCCAGAGGAAGTGGAATTATACGAATTAATGGAGAAACGACATACAAGAGATTTGCAGCATGACCCAAGGAGTACCGTCAAGCATAGATCCGATAGGACGGCTCAGGTGATGCAGTCAGACGTGAATCCTCATAAGGTAGGTAGAATTATCGGCTGTAAAATCGTCTGTAATATTTCTCAGAATTTGTAATAGCATAATATATCCAGCATTAAAAAAAAAGGTGAAATGACCCAATTTCAGGCCCACGATTTTTAGCCCGTCAAAGTCCACATCCAATTGAAAAAGCTAGTCGATGATAAACTCTATAAAAAACCAGCTGTCCACTTTGTTTTCTTCACCAAAACAACAAAATCATAAGTTTAAAAATGAAATATAGAATCGTAGAGAGTTCTGAGATTGTCACAGGAGCCACCGCACTCCGAGACCACATTACTGTTAATCTTTTACCAACCGCTTGTGTTACACAACAATCACAGTGTGTTACACACGAGTTCGAGAGAAAATAAGATAGACGTTTCAGGCTTATAAACTTTTCTGAAAATACTTTTGTATTATTGAGATTCTTTTTGATGTTATTTACAACAAAAGATTAATCTTTATATAGAGATCGAATCATTAAGTTAAGAGACACACATCTTAACATGAACAGTTACAACTCTTTGTGTAATAACATAAATAACTAACTTATTTAAATGTATTAACGAGAGATTAGATTATATAGTTCAACACTCCTTCTTAATCATATCTCGACTTGACTCCAAGCTGCTTCTTGAGATCTTCAAAACCTTGAACCGTCAAATGCCTTTGTGAGAATGTCAACGAGTTGATCATCCCCTTTGCAATACTCCAGTTCAATGATTCCTTTTTGCTCAGCTTCCCTCACAAAATGGTACTTGATCTTTATGTGCTTCGTCTTTCTGTGTTGCACCGGAATCTTTCCAATTGCTATTGCTGATTTGTTGTCACATAAGATCGGAATGCCTCCTTCAAATTTCTGACCAAAATCTTCAAATAGTCTTTGTAACCAAACAGCTTGATTTGCTGCTGCACATATGGCTATGTACTCCGCCATAGCCGTTGATTGAGCCACTATTTGTTGCTTACTTGACTGCCAACAAAACATGGCTGATCCAAGAGTAAGCACATAACCTGAAGTGCTTTTCTTGTCTTCCTTACAGCCACCCCAATCGCTGTCCGAGTAGCCTACGAGTCTTGGTTCTTTCACGCTTGTGAAGTACACTCCAAAGCTTGATGTTCCTTTGCCATATTTTAACACCTTTTGGCTTTTTGGTAGTGGTTCATGCGAGGTGATGACATGTATCTTGAGAGATAGGCGCTTGCATACATCACATCAGGTCTTGATGCACACAAGTACAAAAGTCCCCCAACAATGCTTCCATACTTAGTTGGATTTCCATACTCCTTGTCATCCTCAACTCCTTTCCCTTGTGGTGTAAGTGGATTGCTTACACTCTTGTTGTCTCGCATCCCAAACTTATCTACAAGTTTGTTTGCATACTTTTCTAGTGAAAGAAATATGCCTCAATTGTCTTGAATTACTTCCATTCTAAGAAAGTAGTTCAACAATCCAAGATTCACCATCTCGAAATTATTTCTTCATGTTCTCCTTGAATGTGTTGATGATCTGAATGTTTCTTCCTGTGATGATTATATCATCCACATATAGACTCACGGTCAACACATCTCCTCTTTGCTTCATGATGTATAAGGCCGCATCATTCACACTTCTCTTAAAACCGTTGTGAAGAAAGTATGAATATATCCTTCCATACCATGCCCTTAGGGCTTGCTTTAAACCATATAAATCTTTGTGTAGCCTTAACACCTTGTGTTCCTTCCCGTGTGTCACATACCCAGGCGGTTGTGTGACATACACTTCTTCCTTGAGGTCGCCATTGAGAAAGGCTGACTTCATATCCATCTGATACAATCACCACTTCATCTGAGCCGCATAGGCAAGTATGAATCACTAGGCTCTCGCTTTCTAGGTTCGTCTATTGACCATTGTTGATCGATGATTCTATATGAATATCTATCGATTCACTATTCAAAACGTTGACCGATTATTCTATTTGAATATCGATCGACGCTGTTGGTCAAGCGTTAATGTGCGGGTTGAATGAGCTCACTAGATCAGCTCTTGCCTTACTCTTAGCAAGATCTTAGTTCAATTAGAATGGTTTCAGGATGAGATGAAAGCTATCGCTTATATCTAACAATCTTAGGGCAAGTTCTAGGTAGCTATTCTAGAATCAAACATTAATGACAATCCTAATGATTAATATAACAACTTAGCAATCTATAGTCGGGGCTAATCCCTCATAAACTATTTAAACCCTAAAATCTAACAAGAAACTACTCAGACATGGCCAAGCAATTCATAACAGCAAATAGATATGAAAACTGCATTAAAATAATAGATAGACGAGGCAAGATGGTATATGGTTCTGGTATCGGTTTTGGAGATGGTATTGTGTTTGGTCTCATCAAACCAAATGCAGATTGACTCTAGCTGCTAAAATTAGGATCATGTCAGGATTATGGGCTTATTTTATCAGCAGCTTTGTGGTCAGGACAATAACCGATATAATGGTGATGCTTTGCGTGCACAATGGTCAACTTCAAAGAAGTACCAGGCAAAGAGTGTAATAGTTTTAATAAGAAAAGACTTATGGAGGATATTAGTTGCATTCTGGTTATGGCACTGTATGGTCAAAGCATATAGATATTATACAGATCAACTTTTTGGCAAAGTTTGGGTACATGTAATGGTGAACATAATGGGCTCTTTAGTCGTACGGTATTTTGTCTTATGGGAACAAAAGCAGAGTGAAGGAAATCATCTTCAATATTTTTATCAGACAATTTTAACTGGTGAATGTAAATGGTCCTATTTAAGTAGGACTCATGCTTGTTTTGTTTCGATATGGTTTGCTCTGTGGGTGATGGGAATGGATTGGTATCGCGATAATTATCTGGTTATACGGACCGTAAGGCGAGTTTTTGAAACCATACTGCAGCGGTTTCAGTACTTGGTCTCATCAAACCAAGGACTGGATCAGTTATTTTATGTGCAGCACATGAGGACAAATGGGCTCATTTTTGTAGGCTACGAGATGGAAATATGGGATGATTTGTGGTTTGTTGTTGGTAACTATAGTTATAATAATAGAACAATAATTAAACAGATGAAGAAAGCTTTAGGATTTTCATTGAACTTACGGGCATTGACATGCACTAGAGGACAGAAAAGTCATAACAAGGGTTTGTGGACAATATGGGAGCAAGGAATCAATTCATCTTGTGGACGTTTTTTGGGTATATTGCTTCACATATGTGATAAAGACGATTACAAATATTATTATATATGAAAATACTAAGATGGAATTGTAGAAGACTCGGAAGTCACTGGACCATAAGTTATCTTTGGGAAATATGGCACAAACATAAACCAGATTTTTTTTATCTGAAACGAAACATGATTTCGAATTCGTACAAAAGTTTCAATCTCATTTTGGATATGATAGTTTGGTTACTGTGGATCCAAATGGGAGGAGTGGTGGTTTAGTTCTTTTTTATAACAACGAATATCAAGTTAAAATCTTATATTCCAGCAACAGAATGATAGATATCGAGGCGGTGGCAAAAGGAAAACAAGTTTCCTATGAGGAACCGGTACAAAAGCTAAGAGAACAGGTTTGGGAGAAACTAACTCGATTTGGATTATCACGTTCGGAACCTTGGTTTATTATTGGAGATCTAAATGAAATCACTGGAAATCATGAAAAGGATGGGGGTTCCCTACGATGTACAACTTCCTTCATTCCTTTTAACAACATGATAAGGAATAGTGGACTATTAGAATTTCCGGCTCGAGATAATACACTGTCTTGGCGAGGAAGGAGGGGCAAAGGTAAAGGAGCAGTGATGATCAGATGTCGATTGGATCGGGCCTTGGCAAATGAGGAATGGCATACGCTTTTCCCATGGTCTTACACAGAATACTTGAAGATGGTGGGTTCTGATCATCGCCATGTGGTTGCTTTTTTGGAGGATAATTTATCAAGGAAAAAAGGGGACAGTTCAGGTTTGATAAGAGATGGATTGGACAAGAGGGTCTCATGGAATCAATTGTGGCAGGCTGGACGGAAAGTCAGGGAGGACAAATAGTGGATTTTGTTACAAAAATTAATAATTGTCGTCATGAAATATCTTCATGGAGAAAAGATAATGAACCATATGGGAATGACAAAATTAAAGATCTCCAACATGCACTGGAAAAAAATTCAAATGGATAATAATAGATCTCAAGAGGAGATTCTCGAGGTTTCCAGAAAGTTACAAGAGGCCTATAAGGATGAGGAGGAATATTGGCATAAAAAAAGAAGGAATATGTGGTACTCATCTGGAGATCTTAATACTAAGTTTTACCATGCCTTGACAAAACAGTGTAGGATTCGTAATAAAATAGTGGGACTCCATGATAAAATGGGTAGTTGGATAACCGAAGAGAACGGAGTTGAGAAGGTGGCGGTCGATTATTTTGAAGGTTTGTTTAGGACCACAGATCCAATGGAATTTGATAGCCACCCCCCCCCCCCCCCCCCCCCCCCCCCCAAATGAATCAAGTTTTATTGAGAATGGCAACAGAGGAAGAGGTCCGACAAGCTTTATTCATGATGCACCCGGAGAATGCGTCAGGTCCGAATGGGATGACAGCTCTTTTTTTTCAGCATTCCTGGCATGTTATTAAGAAGGATGTGGTTGAGATGGTGAATAATTTTCTACTTATAGGAAATATGGATCCATGTTTAAATATTACTAATATCTGTATGATTCCGAAAATAGAGAGACTCACAAGGATAACAGAACTAAGGCCGATAAGTTTATGTAATGTAGGTTACAAGATTATCTCGAAAGTTTTGTGTCAAATATTGAAAATTTGCCTACCACGGCTAATTTTGGAGACACAATCGGCATTTGTGGCGAGCAGGTTAATCTCGGATAATATTCTTATAGCGCTGAAAATGTTTCATGGACTGAAGACCAATAAGTCTTGTTAAAACAAGTTTACGTCAATCAAAACAGATATGAGCAAGGCGTACGATAGGATAGAGTGGAGCTTTATTGAGGCTCTTCTTTACAAAATGGGATTTGATCCTCGTTGGACCAACTTAATGTTGGAATGTATTTCTTCGGTTCAATATAGGGTACTTCTCAATAGTCAGCCACGAGGTCTTATCACTCCACAGCGGGGCTTACGACAAGGGGATCTTTTGTCTCCGTATTTATTTATTTATTATGTGTACTGAGGCATTAATCGCGAATATTAAGAAGGCGGAGAGAGTGAAACAATTAACTAGTCTAAAGGTAGCAAGAGCTTGTCCAGTAGCTCAGTTTTGGTGGAGTCCAGGAGGAAGTACAAAAGACATGCATTGGAAATCATGGGATAAATTATTTGTGCCTAATGATAATGGTGGACTAGGTTTTAAGGATCTTATTGATTTTAATACGGCGATGCTTGGAAAGCAATTGTGGAGGCTGATTGAAAAGCCAAATACTCTTTTTTCAAGCGTCTTCAAATGACGGTACTACAGGAATGCTTAACCCCTGGAACCGATCCGCTCATACTCCCCGTCATATGATTGGAAGAGTATTATTGCTGCTAGATCTTTAGTTTGTAAAGGACTAATTAAAAGGGTGGGAACATGTTCATCTATTTTAGTATGGAATGATCCTTAGATCCCAGCCACTCGCCTGAGACCAACAAACAAAAACCTTCAAAATAGTTACCCGGACCTCACAGTGGATTCCCTCATTAATCCGAAATCCTGAACATGGAATTTACAGGCAATCAGGACTTTGGTGGATCCTCATGATGTAAAAATTATTGAAAGTATTCCATTCAGTAGAAATCAGATGGAGGATAGGAATGGATGGTATTTTACTAACAATGAGAAATACTCGGTCCAATTAGGTTATCAACTGGAACGGGTCTATCTTGACAAGAAAAAACCACCAGAATTTTATGGTCCCAAAGTGGATACACTAAAAGCTTTCTGCTGGAAAATGATGTGCCCCCGAAGATAAAACATTTCTTATCGCAACTCCTTTCAGGATGTTGACTGGAACGACGAAGAAGCTGTGCTATTCCCAAACTGGGAAACTCGAATCACATGATTTGAAAGTGAAATAACTTTTTCTTGCCAACTCCTATGAGATATTCAACTTCCTGGTGATTCTCCATCACTTTATGTATCCAAATAAAGCTTCTGACAAAGTGATTAATTCTGGTTTGATTGGAACGACGAAAAAGCTGTGCTATTCCCAAACTGAAAAACTGGAATCACCTGATTTGAAAGTAGAATAACTTCTTCATCCCAACTCTTATGAGACTTATTAAACTTCCTGATGATTCTCCACCACTTTATGTATCCAAATCAAGCTTCTCACAAAGTATTTCATCCTGGTTTGATTGGAACAACGAAGAAGCTGTGATATTCCACAACCTGGAAACTGGAATCACCAGATTTGAAAGTGGGATAACTTCTTCATCCCAACTCCTATGAGATTTATTCAACTTCCTGGTGATTCTCGACCACTTTATCTGTCCAATTCAAGCTTCTCACAAAGTGATTCATCCTGGTTTGCATGGAACGACGAAGAAGCTGTCCTATTCCCAAACTGGGAAAATGGAATCACCTTATTTGAAAGTGGGAAAACTTCTTCATTCCAACTCCTATGAGGTTTATTCAAGTTCCTGGTGATTCTCCACCACTTTATGTATCCAAATCAAGCTTCTCAGAAAGTGATTCTTCCTGGTTTGATTGGAACGGAAGAAGCCGTGCTATTCCCAAACTAGGAAACTGGAATCACATGATTTGAAAGTGGGATACCTTCTTCGGGTACAGACCAGTACATCAAGTGTGGACATTATCTAAGATACCATCGCATCCCAATATTTTTCCTATCAGTTCTTTTTTCGCTATTATGGATCATCTTTTTTGGAGAGTCAATCCAAAGATGGATGACCACCAATTTGCATGGATATTATGGTATATATGGAAAGGCCAGAATAACAAAGTTTTTAGCAATCTGGATATTGATCCGAGGAAAACACTTAAAATAGCAGAATTGGAGTCATCACTTTGGGCTGAGGCACATGTAGTAAATGACCCAACGAGGGGGCATCAGGTACAGACCAGTCCCCCATTTGCGACGCCAGGACGATGGTGCTTCATAGATGGATCATGGAACTATAAGGATTTATTTTCAGGGCAAGACTGTTATAGCACTTTGCCGGGTTTTGATGGTTTATTAGGGCAAGGAATGTAAGGGCATGTCTCTTACCCCTTCATTCGGAGGTAGATGCATTAATTTGAGCAATGGAAGGTATGAAGAATTTAAGACAGTTTCAGGTAACGTTTGCAACGGATTGTTCTCAATTGGTGAAGATGGTTCCAGAACCAGAAAAATTGTCAGCATTTGAAAGCTATCAGGAAGACATCAAGCTATTAAAAGGATATTTTCTCAACTTAGACATCGTTCATGTACCCCGAACGGAGAACCTACGGGCGGATAGCTTAGCACGCGGTGCTAGAAAACAACCGTTTTTCATCGTTTACACGGATGTGGAGTTACTGATTTGGTTTACAGAGTCAACATGAGTATGTAAATGTTTGTTGTCAAAAAAAAAAATAGATAGATATTAATGGAGTTCCAATCACAAATAACTTTGGATGTTCTCTCTAATCTACTAAAAATCCTAGAAAACCTTTGATGTGAAAAACAATAAAACAAGAAAGCACACCTTGCCTCTAACATGTTGGCAAAGCTTATATAATTAGGTTAAAACTCGCCAGGGATAATCTTGTAAATTGGTGAAGACTTGGGATCTATGTCGGCTGTGATCATACGGGCTTTCTGCGCTTCACTGTCGATCGATGTCAAGATGGGAACATCGATCGATTATTCCTCTTCAATATCGACCGATGGTCGAGCTCGATGGTCATCTCGGGTGCTTACTCCAAATATCTCCAAAATGCTCCAAAATAATCACTTTCCTCCAAATCACTCATGATCAAATATATACTCTAAATAGACTCTATAATATAATAATTAGTAATTAAAACACTTATAAACCATGGGTAAAAGTGGGTCAAATCCATGGTCTATCAAGCAGCAAGCCATGAAGAAGCGTATGGCTAGTACTATGTGGCGGAGACCATAAGTATTGAGCCTAGGTGTGATTATTCAAGGGAGGCGTGTGTGATCTGATCATGGGTAAGGATGGACGACCTGATCCATAGATGATGGATCAAGGTGTCTGATCTGATTGATCAAAGGATACATCGGTAGTAAGAGTAAGACTGAACGACTCCACTGGGACATGGTTCCATGGCCAGTTAGGTAAGTGTGGGCTCTTATCAGTTCTGAGTCATGTGGGATGGTTGGTTGATTGACTTAGAATTTGATGGGAATCATTAGTCCAATAGCTGGACTTGGTATCATAAGCTAATAAGCAAAAATGTTGTTGGATGATGCATGAGCCAGGAAGGGCCAAATGCATATCCTTAATTGTTTGAAGGCTTCTCAAGGGTTACTTAAGTTTATGGGGATGGTTGGCTGAATGACTAAGTACCTAAGCGAGTTGTTTTATGAGTAAAGGAGCTGAATGCAGTATATGGCAGCTGGCCATAGCTCGGTCTTAGCTCAGTTTGAGTGTGACAGCTCGATCAACTGGTCTACGAGTTCATTCAGCTAGAGCAGCTGGACCGATAAGCTAACAAGCTGTGTGGATGTGACCAAGTTATGATCTTGATCTAGCAATATTTGCTTAGATAGAATGGTTTAGAGGTATGGAACCTCAGATAGTTAGACTTGAACCGAGTTAAGAACTGATCTCTAAGCTGGATGGTAGTTAGTTGAGCTAACTAGAGCATAGATGATTAAACAGTTAAGTGTATGGTTGGATTTAAATCCAATGTTATGAAATAATATTCCGCTGCGTATAACTATGAATGATCTCAGCTATGAAAGGCTAAGGAAGTCTTTAGCTAAAGTCTAAGGTAGCCATTGCCTAAGGGCGAACTTATAGAAGTATGGTTAAAATTAGGAAGTTCTGGCAGTATGTGGTCTGAGCGACGAAGGACATCGACCGCGGCTTAGACAGCCGGGTTGGGGCCCTTCAAGATCCGCCACTGCTGCACCTTAAAACGCCGACTCCACACCTCGAAGACCTCGCCGCCTCGTTGTTGCTCCAGAGATTCACCACCTACCACTGGATCTAGTTCCCCTCGAGGTCGATTTAGGTCTCCGGCTAGCGACATTTCCCTATAAACTCAAACATATCGACGACAAAGAGAGATCCAAGGAAGAGAAGCAAAAGGAAGATAGAGGAGAGGAGAGAATGGACTGTCGGCGTGGCGTCTAAACACCACCAGCTGGAGGCAATCGACAAAATTTCTTTTCTGTGGCTAGAGAGGAAGATAAGGTAGAGAGACACCCAATATGTTTCGAGTAGTGGTTAATTTTGGTTAGAGTTTGATAGTTTATATAGTTTGTTCAAAATAAAATATTAATTTAAAATAAAATTAGCATGATAACAAAGTTCAGAGAAGAAATAATACGAAGATAATTGTTGACGTTGGAATTAAAAGGGGAAATTGGCATAAATACCATATTCATATTACCATTTTTTCATGTTTATACTAATCACTTTTACCTTCACTTTTAATGAAGGGTAAAAGATATTTATACCCATAGGTGAACTAATCTAGACTTAGTATTTAGAGTTGAAAGGTAGAGTAGAGTTTTTGGAATGTGAAATTTAGGATTATAATAAATATATAAATAATATTCAATTAAAAAATAGTTTCAAACATAATTTTTGATCCTTTTTGAAAAACAAAATTTCAAAAAAAAAATTACAAAAAATTCTAATTTTAAAAAGTATAATTCGAAAACATTTATTTTTTATTTTATTTATTTATTTATTTAAATAATTATTTATTTTATATATAGAGAATAAAGATATAAGAGTCTTTACCTTTTTAACGAAAAAGATATTTTTGAAAATATCTATTTAGTGGTGGTAAAAATGAATAATGTTACTTGTAAACATAAAAATTTTCCAGTATAAACAACTGACGGAGGATTTACTAATGCTTCTACACCAGGAGATCTAGGTTTCAATTCTCGGAGAAGACATAATTATGCGAATTAAAGGAGAAAAGGCTTACAAGAGATCTACAACATGGCGCAAGAAATACCGTCAAACGTAGCTCAGGTGATGCAGTCAATCGTGAATCCTCATATGGCAGGTAGAATTGTCGGCTGTAGAATCGTCTGTGACATTTCTCATAATGGTAATTAGGCCTGTCCAATATGGTAAAACCGAACCGTACAAAACCGAATCGAACTGAAATAGACAATATGGTGTGGTTTTGGTATATACCATATAAACCGAATGGATATGATTTTATAAAATCCGTAGGATTTGGATATGGTTTGGTTTATAACCGATTAAACCGAATAAACCGAACAAAACAGATCAAAAGTAGAAACATGTAAATATGTACATATTTTATAACGTCACATGAAAATCTATTTTTATATAATTTATTTGTTTATTAATAATTATTACCATATTTTTTATAGTAATAAAGAATCCTAATTTGAAAAACACTTAAAATATAATTAAATAACAATTTATCGCAACTAAGGCTTCTTATTTTCTTAATCTTCTTCTTTTAATTATTTTGCTTTCTCTTAGCATTGATTAAATTGAAGTGAATGTTATAAATTTGATGGATAATAATTAGAAAAAATTCTTCACAATTTTTTTTTTATTTATAAACGAACAGAACTTCACTCGAAAAAAGTATGACTTTGATGAATACTAAATATAGAAGAGTGTAAAAACTTTTCTTTCATACTCTCTTTTTTTTTTTATTTTTTTTTTCAAAATTTCGAGCTTTGATTTTAATTCTAAATTTGATTATTTCATCTGAAGGTATAAGCGTTTTTATTTGTTTTGTTCTTTTATTTGAAAATATAATATTTTTTAAATAAATAATTGCGATGACAATATGACTCTAAAATTTATATAATATGATCTCAAACTAAATAATTATGTTTGGTATAAAACCGAATAAACCGAAAATCGACGGTATATAAACCGAACCGAAGTAAATATGGATTTAAATGGTAATTATATTTTATTAATCGAAATATCAAAAAACCAGAAAAACTGAACCGAAACTGAACCGATATCCAGATTGAACACTTCTAGTTGTAATAACATTAAAAAAAAAAACAGCTGATGGAAAAAAAAGAAGGACGAACGTAATACAATTTTGGGCCCAAAAATAGTGGCCGTTACAATAACAACAAAAGTCTACAATTTAGCCCAATATTATTTGTCATTGACACACGGCTACACCGAAAGCCCTAATCCACGACAAGGCATCACTATATAACAATTACACACACGCTAACAATTCGTCTTACAGTTGTTCAGCCGATTTTCTAGATTTTTCTTTGCTTTGATTGATCTCAGTTCGCTTTCTGGTTGATCGCTAATTCGATTTTAGTTTTCATAGTCTAGGTTTTTGAATGGCTTCATCAGATAGTCGATGTGGATATGTCCGTTCCCATATGATTCGTTCCCTTGAAGCAATATTAATCGTGCTGTTCTCGTTATTATATATTTCTCCCTGATCAGTTCACAGCATCATACTGTTAATTCGAGTTTGATGCCGATTCTGGAGCATAACTTGGGCGACTACATATCTTGTTTATTCTTATTTTTCTCCGTCTTATTTATGGATAAGAACAGTGATGAGTCATTTACAGACCTGTAATGATAGCGGTAATGATCGCTTTTCATTATGAACATCTAAGGGACTGAGTTCTCTGTTTTCATTTAGTGGTGGCTTTACATGCTTTAAAGATTCATGCTTTGTATTATATATACGTGAAGCTTGATGAGAACATATTAGCCTACATTAAATTTAGTTCCCCTCGCTATCCTGTTCTTCAATTACAATGATGTTTCTCAGGACGTCGGTGAACAATAGTTCTCTTGTTTTACTCTGGTTTTGGTTTTATTTGATCAAATGAGGAACACTTTGCCAAGTTGTTGAATGCTCAGAAAATTTCTAGAGTATAATGATTCACTTGAATAGGAAGATCTGATGTTATTCTTTATAATTTTTCTGATATCAGATTTGTTTTTGATGGGTATTGTTGTAATATGAAGCCGGTGATGATTAGATTGGATGGTTGCTGAAAATTTCAGTGTTGAAAAACATCTACATGACTAGGACGGTCTGAGGCTTTCACGTGCAAGTTTTGTATACATTTTGAGATTGTTAGGAGCATGTTTGTGAATGTGTATGAGGAGAAACAAAAATCAAAATACAGTTATCCCTGGCTTAGGCTTCTTAAGCCGTTGATGAATCTTTTGTAATCTGACCACATCACAACAGCTTCTCAATGTATTTCTTTTTACTTTAGGAAATAAATTTGTCAACTACACGAAGTTTACTCTAATATAATGGAAACTATGTGTTACAACTACACTATGTTTATGTTAATGTTTGTCACATATATAAAGTAAATGTTTATATGGTATATTAAATTAAGTTAATGAGGTCAATTTGTGATATATTAAAATTCAATTCGTTTTATTAAATTTAATCCGACCCAACTCTTTTATCCGACCGGACTTGTTTGGATCTCCAATTCAAAAATTAGGGTTCATAACCAACAAAAAAAGGATTTCAAAGAGATGCAATACAGATGTAGTCTTACATTCTTTTCTCAGAAATTGGACCAAAGTTCTTGACAATGAGAATTTGACATTTCACTTGGTTTACATATCTCTTTTTTTTTTCAGACCAAATGAGATTTTACCTTCTAAGAGAAGCCTTATGTGAAGTCTCCTTCTCTCTTTCTGGCTAGACTTTCTAACTCTTAATGTATAACATACATTTGGTTTTGTTCCAATATCTTCGTTGCAATGGAGTTAATCAATGGAATTTCCAAATTTGGTTCTTGTGCAGCACTAGTTGGGACCGTTTACAAGAAATAACAGTAAAAAAAACAAGCGTTTCCTTCTTAGCAGAGAAGATAAAAGCATTGCATCTCTTTGAAATCAATTTTTTTTTTTGTTATGGGGTCTAAACAAGAGTCTTAAGTCGACACGGATCGGGTAAAGGAGTTGGGTCGGTAGAATTTAGAAAATCAGAGTTAATTTTAATATATTATTAATTGATTCCGCTAACTTAGCTTAAAATCAAGAAAAAAAGTTTTTTGCCTACATAACTTTAACATTAATATGGTGGAAACTATCCAATATATAAAAATGTGTCAACAACTATACGTAGTTTATGTTAATACATGTCACATGTATGAAGTAAATAATAATAGAAAAAATTGGCAAATTGGGCAAATCGCAAGTTCGATATTAGGGAGTTGGGCAACCTCAAATTTAAATTAGCAAATTGGGCAAATCGCCTTTTCCAGACTTGTGAAATGTCGACAGAGGGCGCACGTGGTTCTTGATATTACGACCCTGCCAAATCCAGAAAAGAGAAGAAAAGAAAAAAAAAGAATTAGAAAAACAAAAACCTCACATCAAAATATATCAGAACCACCTCTAAACAGCTGCAATTGAGAACCAAACAAGATTCTCACATAAGAACAACCCTCGACTGAACCCAGATCGTCATGGTACCCCCCTCCAGCGTAACGCCCTCGAGGAGAGTGACTCGTAGTCAATCCGCCAGTGATAAAGAACCAAATCCTAAGAAAATTCCCCGAGAAGGCAAAACTGCGTCTCGTTATGCAGGTATCTCCTTGCGCTAAGCTTCGCTGTGAAATTCTTTGGGAAAAGTTTTTAAAAATAAAGCGTTGGGTAAATGTCTGGATTTGGTCATTGTATTTCAGTAACGAGCACGGAGTCCGAAGTAGAGGAACCTGCATCCACCGACCAAGAAGAAGCTGCATCCACTGAACAAGACGTCGGTGCATCCACCGAGCCAGAATTTATTGTCACCACGCCGACTTTCCCGGAAAGACTGTTCGCACGTAATTGCTATCCTGGCAAACCTCGACTGAACATCTATTCAAAGGCGAGTATCATTGGCTCGTTAGTGAAGTTGCTAAGCGGCTCCCCTGAAATGAATTGTCTGCTATGAAGTCAGTTTGGAGCTCTGTTCCACTTACCTGTATCGCGCTACTCAAACTCTGCGAAACTTTTACATTCTCTCCTGAGCCGCAGCTGGTTACGATGCGCCTATATGAGCTCTGGTTCTTGTTTGCAGACAAGCCACTACGCTTTTCTCTGCGTGAGTTCGCAGACATCACGGGGCTGAAATGCGAGCCTGAAAGGGAAAAAGTTGGAAACGGGTCAGAATCTATCGATGCCACACCTGGACGTATGTGGAAAGAGTTGTTTGAAACTGAAGATGAAGACGTGACTGTACCAGATGTTCTTCGTATGCTTGAACAGCCTAGTCTTCCTGAGTGGAAGCGGTTGCGACTAGCTCTCATTGCGCTTGTAGATGGGCTCCTGGTTTGTGGTCACAAACTTCTTCGTGTGACGCCTGCTTACGTCCAGATGCTGGAAGACACCAGATCATTTCTTCAATATCCATGGGGGAGAGAGGCATTCGTCAGCACTCTGTCTAGGTTGACACCACCTCAGCCTTGTGATCCTTCTAAAATGGATAAATCCCTTTCGGTCATGCGCCTTCGTTTGAAACAGCAGTCAACAGCGTGTTATGGGTTCCCTCTGGCGCTGAAACTTTTTGCTTTTAAAGCTATCCCCTCATTGCTTGAGAAAATTCCCGAACCTAATAAAACCACTTCTTTCTTGCAAGAACCAGAAGGATGCGACTTAACAAATGCACTTCTGAATTTTGAAGACATACTTCTGGTGGAAACCCAAAGAGAGGTACAATGCTGTTGTCTATCTTATTTGCAAAACAGAAGTTTAAACGCTCAAACTTTGTGTACTTATGAATGTTTGTGTTCTTTGTTTGAGGTTATTGTTACGTATTCAATCCCAGATGAAGGTGGGGATCCAAAGTGGAAGAAAGAAGTAAGCGATCCCCGAATAGATAGCTTAGTTCGTTGAATGCGGGAAGGGCACAAGTTCAAAGCAACAGACTTTAGAGGAGGTGATTCATCCCTTCCACCTCTGAAGCCAGCCGAAAAGGCTGAAGGTGTTGCTGTCAAAAAAAAGTGTGAAAAGCCGTCTAGGCGGTTTGGGCAAGCCTGTGATGAACCTGGAAGTTCGACTCAGGCGCCTGAGCGTCCTATTCGACCTCGTCGTGGGATATGTAAACAGGCTGAACCAGGAAACTTATCAGATAAGGAGCAAGAGCTGAAAGAGTGGATACGAGTTGAACTGAAAACCCAGTTGGGTAAATTGCGGAACGAGATTTTTGAGTGGTTGCATCATGATAGGGGAGGCTCGTTCACGGTTCCGCAAAACACAGCAGCCGGTAAAACAAACAGAGACAACAGTCACGCTGACCCTACCGGCATGGAAGTTCCAAAGAAACGACGTCCGTTCAGTGGTGATGGTAATGATGAAGCTGAAATATTTGGGTCTGATAGTAAGAAACAGAAGAAGAACAACGGCGATGGGTTTAGCGACGATGAGACGATGAGAATGCATGATAATCATTGTGATGATCGTACGCCAAATGCTCGCTTCTGGGAAAAGGTAATCAAACTGCTCCTACAATTTTTAATGATAAACAATGCCTGAATCCCGGTCTAACTTTTTTGAGGAAAATTCAACGTGTAGGTAGATTCAATGGCGGGCGAAGGCCCCTCTTCCTCGAAGTCGGCAAACATTCCAGAAGTCGATGTTTCAACGCCTATTGTCCCGGAACCGTTGGAGGTAAATAGATTATAACAATGAATTTATAGGCTCTAGATATATTATGTTTGCTGTTCAGCTTGGTTTGGCCAGGTATTCAGCGTAGATTATCAGTTGTTCGTTTTAGTTAGTGAGGTGTACAGGAATACTGATTTGTTTGGTCAGGTATTCAGGTTATTTAGTTAAGGTATTCAGGTTAATTTATGAGGTGTACATGAATACTGATTTGTTTGGTCTGGTATTCTGGTTAATAGTTCTGGTATTCTGGTTAATAGTTCTGGTATTCAGGTTAATTTATGAGGTTTACAGGAATACTGATTTGTTTGGTCTGGTATTCAGGTTAATTTAAGAGGTCTTTTGCTTAAGTAGTCAGGTATACAGATCTGTTTGATAGTTTTCAGGTGTTCACCTTAGTTAGTCAAGTGTTCAGCTAATTTTTCCCGGTGTACAGATTATGTTGATTTAGTGTTCGGATTTTTTTATCAGGAGTTCAGTTTAGTTTGTCAGGTATACACCCATTTGTTCTGATTTGAAGTATTTGAATGAGCTATATCTGAACGTTGTCAGGGCGAGGGGGGAGATGAGTCTCCAATATCAGGGCTAAATTTGTTAGCAGAAGAGATTGAAAAGGGGTCACGGAGTGACAATGTCTATAAAGATCTACAGGAGAACACTTGTAGGATGCTTACCGTTTGGTCTCATCCTGAATCTTATGTCCTTCCGCCGGAGGAACAAGGTGGTAAAGCGTCACCGACAAATTCTGAAGATTACAAGACACTGCCAGAGGATGATCCGATGACTGAATCTCGCACACCAGACGTTGGGAATTCGAAGCTGAGTCGATATCTGACTAGGTCATTAAAAAATGCAGAGCTAGAAGGGAAATGTATTCCAATAAGCTCAACCAAAAAAAATGACCTCCAGACGAAGCGTATTCCGATACGTTCAAGAAAGATTGGAGGAGTGTACACCCCAGACAAGAGATTGAAGAAGCTTTTCCAAAGCTGCAAGAAACTCAAATATACGCCCTTAGCAGAGTTGGAGAAAGCGCAGTTTCAAGAGTTTCAGTCAATTCTCTGCGAGAAACCGACACAGTAAGTTGTTTGGATATACTGTATAAATTTCTTGGACTGTCAAATATTTAATATTGAGTTTTTGTTTGTTTTCAAATTTCAGAGAATTCGAAATTGTTATTGGGATCCATGTCTCAAATAAGTTCTTCCTGTCGTTGGCGAGGCCAACAAATTGGGTCAGTACCGAGGTATTCAAATCATCAGAACTTAATCCGTTTTATTCAAGTTACAACACGGATTTCCACCGATTTAATGTTCTAATGGTTTGTACATATTTTTCAGCACATTTCTGTGCTAATTAGTATGCTAGTAAGGCGACATGGACGCAATTACCTGAGTGGGAGGTGCAGATTTGTAGACTACTTCAGTATTGCGGGCATCATATCAAAGTTTGCAGAGTTCGAGAAGGCCTCAGATAAATTGGGATTCAACTGGGGAGGGCTTGTCAGTTACAGTTTCACCGGAAAAACGCCACGTCGGAATGACAAGAAGGTGTTGTTGGTTGATGTGGACAGGGTGTACGCCCCAATGATGTGGGGAAAAGATCATTGGGTTGGTCTTGTTATCAACTTGACATGCAGACAAGTGGAGATTTTGGACTGCAACATTCCCCATAATGAGTCCGATAATGAGGTGAACAAGCACATGGCTTATCTTCTACGCGCACTGCCTCATGTCTTAGCTGCGTTTTCGCCTCCTTCCGATAGTAGTCATCCTGAAGAAGACCAAGCATTTTCATGGGTGCGTCCAGACAATATTTACTTCAACGAAAGGTCTGGCGACTGTGGACCATGCGCGGTCAAATTTCTAGAAATGCATGCAGCGGAATACTCCTATGAGGATATGGGGCAGATCGATGACAAAATGGTGGACATATTCCGTCAGAAATACGCGATGGATACCTATGAAGAATTTATTGGAAACGCAAAAGTTCAAAACGATGGTTGAAGACGTGTATACTGCCTGCTTCATTTTGTTTGTTAAACCGAATTGTTAAACGGTTATTGTATCTTTTCATTCATCCAGACACTATAATTCAAACAGATCAGTTTATCTTTGAAGGTTTTACATCGTCTTTCTTATATATTTAGGGTTTAGGGTTTAGGGTTTAGGGTTTAGAGTTTTGGGTTTAGGGTTGCATGTTTAGGGTTTAGGGTTAGTTATTTGTTTCAAAGGAAAACAATTTCAGAAGTAGTTGGTGTTTTTACTGTTTCATTTAATAAGTATTAGTGTAAAATTTAAAAATTGATTGCAATAACTATTTCTCTGAGTGTGTTAGGTACAAAATGTGGGAGGGGACAATAACTTTCCTATTAACTCATAAGACTCCTTTGTTTATTTCTTTATTCTATATATACATATTCAATGCGTCTGATAAACATCTCCAACAGAACCCAATAGTATGGCATCTCTAAACATCCCCCATCTTCCAGAAGAAATTTTGTGTAAAATAATAGAGATGGTGGGAGTGGATTCATTCTACTATCTTGGTGGTATTTTGCGGGCTGGGAAACGCGGTTATGCACTTGTCCACGAACCCTCCGTCTTAAGGAAGTGTAATGTTCAGCCAATGGTCACCTTTGCAACATGTCAAATCTGCACTGGTGGTCAGTTTCGGGAGTTTTTGATCAAGTGCGTAACAGCTGGCAACACAAACGCTATCTACTATGAAGGGCTCTATGCAGCACTGATGGTAGGTCCTGAGAAATATATTAGAATATTGCAACAAAATGTCCCAAGTCATGATTTATCAACTTTAGCCGTCGGCATTTTCTACGTGTGTATTGGCAATGACAAGGAAGCCAGTAAACTGTTTCAGCAGTTCGCAGCTAATCACTATGACCTTCGCTCGGATGCGATAGTTGGACTGGGAGCTGATCTAGAGTGGCGATTGATATCATTTGAAGCGCCATACATGAACATATATGGTGCATCTTTCAAATTTCCGGATGATGAGGTTATCAAGTCACCAAGCTGCCTTTATGGCCATGATTACACAGTCGATTTTGAAGGTTCTTGTAAAAACTGCAGGCTATTTTGGATATGCTGCAACATTTCTCACATCCTCTAGGACTTTATTTATGTTATCCTCGATGTTATCTGTTTTCTATCGTATAGCTTAAGTATTCGTGGACCTTAAGTATTCGTATACCTTAAGTATTCGTCAATGTTATCTGTTTTCTCTTGTAGACCTAAAGTATTCGTCAATGTTATATGTTTTCTCTCGTATACCGTAAGTATTCGTAAACCTTCAGTATTCGTATACCGTTTAATCAATCAAAAGTGAGTAAAGATAAATACTAATGGAATTATGAATAGAGATGTCAATTGGGCTGTCCATTTCCAATGGGTATGTCCAAATTGGGCATTATTTTTCTTAAGTCCAAATTGACATTAGCCCATCTAATTTGGACTTAATAGGTTTCAGTCCAATTGGACAACTTTAAATTTTGGGCCGTCAGTATTCGTATACCGTAAGTATTCGTATACCGTCAGTATTCGAATACCGTCAGTATTTGTACACGGAGTCTTATCTTTTCATGATAACTGTATGAGTAAAGAAACGATAAACAGATGTTGGAGTTTGTCTCCTAGCTTTGATGGTATACGTCATTTTCGAAAATAACAGCTAATGTTATACTCGACAACGGAATTAGAACAATGCTTAATGTGATAAATGCATTACAACAAATAATAATTACTGCCAACTGTCGAAGGGCGAAAAAGTCGTGGCGCAAGGAAAGTCCCGGAGGAAAAGACCAACCTCTTTTATCCAGAAGCATCGGTTACACATGTCTTCAGTCTTGGCAAACTCCATATGCCACAGATCCCAATCGAAATTCAACGTAGGTGCACAGGGGCAATTATAAAACAAAGGTCGATCTGTTGACATGAACATGAACTTCTTTGTTAAGAACCCCTCGTTAACGACCGGCACCCACGGAACATCATCCATTCTAACAAGCCATCCAATTGTACCAACTGCTTCTCTCGTAAAACAAGCAAAGTATTCCTCATCATCCCAGTAGAGTTTGCGTGTCATTGCATAGGTATACAATGCTCGTTCGTATCCAGCATCCGCTGCTCTCTTCATCAAAGCAAGACCTTCTTCGTGGCGTTGTAGGGCGTAGAAATACTCAACACCCTTGATGTAAAGAGTACTTGGGTTTCCGACATCGTAGCATCTTCTCAACAACGTATTACGCAAGCCTGTCCACCAAGGGTATTTATGCAGATCAAACGAAGAATAGACGTCAGGCGTGTCTGCCAGCGCACGCATTGACTTACAAGTAGATCTGAGTCTATACAGATCTTGAAAGGAATTTTTTGCGACGCAGGAGACAATCAATTGTTGGATTTCGGAAGGGAGATCTAGAAAAGTCATCTCTGCCATTATAGCCAGATTGTGTTTTCATTGTTGTGCTAATGATGTCCAAAATTCAGTTATTATAGTGAGCGGACGGCGGCAAGCGAAGGGTTGTCTATTTACGATGGTCACGCCCGTTTAAGTCATTATACTGAGGAGACGCATTGAACCTATACCGAGAGAAACGAAATAATGGATTTTTTATTGACCCTTTAAACCATGATTTGACAGTGTTAGGTTTCAAATGTAGGTGGGACAATAAATTCTCGTATTAACCTCACACGTTTTCTCTACAAACCTGTCTTTTAAATTTCTATAATCCCTCTCATACCAACCATAAAACATACCACAAAAAAACTCCAACAAGTGACCCCAATAGTATGGAAGCTCACGTACTCCCAAATCTTCCCTAGGAAATTGTGTGCAAAATCATTGAGCTTGTCGGAGAGGAATCATTTTACAATCTTGGCCCTTTTCTGCGGGCTGGAAAACGCGGTTACGCCCTCGCACACGAGCCCTCAGTCTTGAAGAAGTGCGATGTTAGTGAAATGGAGGAGGGGTTCGTCACATGTCAAATACGCTAAGGTTGTCAGTTCCGGGAGTTTCATCTCAAATGTGTCAGTGTTGGCAACAGAAAGGCAATCTACTATGAAGGTCTCCTTACAGCACCGAGCATAGGACTTGAGGAGAGTATTAAAATATTAGAACCAAATGTCCCAATGCATGGATTCTCAACCCTAGCTGTCGCCATATTCAATGTTTGTCTTGGCAACGACAAGGAAGCGAGCAAAGTGTTTCAGCTGTTCGCAGCATATCACCATGACCTTCGATCGGATGATACTTGTGAAATGGGAGAATCCATAGAGAACCAATTGAAAGCCTTTGGAGCGGAAGACCTGAACTGCAACAAGTATGGGGAATCTTTCAAGTTCCCGGATGATGGCATTATCAAGACACCCAGGTGCGTGTATGGCCATGATTACGCAGACAACTTAGAAGGTGATTGCAAAAACTGCAGGCTATTTTGGCTTTGCGTCAACATTGCAAACATCCTCTACGACTTTATTTATGTTATCCTCGATGTTATCTGTTTTCTATCGTATAGCTTAAGTATTCGTATACCTTAAGTATTCGTATACCTTAAGTATTCGTCAATGTTATCTGTTTTATCTCGTAGACCTAAAGTATTCGTCAATGTTATATGTTCTATCTCGTAGACCTAAAGTATTCGTCAATGTTATATGTTCTCTCTCGTATACCTAAAGTATTTGTCAATGTTATATGCTCTCTCTCGTATACCGTAAGTATTCGTATACCTTCAGTATACCGTCAGTATTCGTATACCGTCAGTATTCGAATACCTTCAGTATTCGTAGACCTTAAGTATTCGTATACCGTCAGTATTCGTATCCTAATTTTACCAATATTAAACATGCATAAAAAGACAGCTTTAATAAACATAAATCATATACTATATTATAAAATATAATGGGCTGTCCATGTCCAATGGGTATGTCCAAATTGTACGTAGTCCAAATTGTCCAAACCCAAAATAGAACCATCACATTTCACAAATGGTTTTAGCCCATCTAATTTGGACGTAATAGGTTTCAGTCCAATTTCACAACTTTAAATTTTGGGCCCATCTAAAGGTCAGACCATTTGGGTTTGTTCTTGGTTAACCCATGGTCATTAAGCCCATTAATGGAATTATTCGTAGACCTTAAGTATTCGTATACCGTCAGTATTCGAATACTGAAGGTATTCGAATACCTTCAGTATTCGTAGACCTTAAGTATTCGAATACCTTAAGTATACCGTCCGTATTAGTATACCGTCGGTATACGAATACTGTCAGTATTCGTATACCTTCAGTATTCGTAGACCTTAAGTATTCGTATCCTAATTTTACCAATATTAAACATGCAATAAAAGACAGCAATAATAAACAGAAATCATAAACTATATTATAAAATATAATAAAGAGTTCAAAAAAAAAGAGTTCAAAATAATTACAAAAAAACACTAAAATTCAAAATATTTAATAATATTAAAAGAGGAGGAGGTTCCTAGTCGGAGTCGGAGGTGCTGGAGTCGGTGCCGGAGCTGTCTGGGTAGTTGTCCATCCTGAACTGCCCAGAACCCAACGTGTCGTCGGTCCTGTCGGACGCGTCGTCATCCACGTCCGTCTCCATCTGCATCCACTCCCAGTATTCACCTTCTTCATCGTCCTTAAACCCCAACGCTCCTTCGCCGTCATATCCGTAACCCTCATCCTCCGGGTCACCTTTTTTCTCCGCCTTGCGAGCACGTTTGCTACTGCGGGGATCGGGGCTTGTGCAGCGCCGTTTGCGAGGGGTGGATGGAGGTGTTTCCTTTAACCCCTCCTCGACTTCCTCCGCCTCCTCGAACAGGGCCTCGACTGTGGCGAACTCATCAGTTTCCAGACCGTCGCGGATCTCTTCCTTCAATCCGGCCTTGGCCAACTCGATCAACTGCTGCTCGGTGCGTTCGCCGACTATAGGCAAACTGTAAAAGAATCGCTTGTATTTTGCGACGGTCATTTTGCCCTGGCTGATATCATAAACCATTTTTGGAATGAAAGAGGTTTGCAGAGAAAGAGGTTTGCAGAGAATATGTTTAGAAAGATGAAAAAAATATTAAATGTCAACTGAGTAGTATATATATTACGAAAATAATTAATTATTTTTTTGGTAACAGACGCGGCGTTCCATTACTACTCCTCGGTTTAAACCATGCGAATTAAATCGTTGCGACTCCTCCGTAGAATTAAATCTCCGACTGATTTGACCATACGAAATAAAGTAGGAAACTTTATTGTCGCAGACAGAGTTCACTTAAATTTATTTTCGTGTTAAAACCATAAGTGTACGCGTGTTCGTACACCAACAAAGAGAGAGATGAGAATACCTTAAGTTCATACATTAATTAGTACAAATATGTATAAAGAAGATGTCTTCTCCGTGTCAGAAGGTAGCCCTAATTTCAAACTACAGTATGAAGCTTACGTAACCGAGGAGGTATAATGATGACTTCGTACACCTTAACCGAGGGTGTATAATGATGACTTTTGTACACATTATGAAACTAAATTAATTCAAATGGATTTGATTTTTAATTGGATATGGATAGGCCCATTATGAGATAAACAGTTAAAATTTGATAGAAGAGTACAAATTAACCTTAACATAAACAGTACAAATTTGATAGAAGAGTACGAAAATTACATAATAGATCCGAGAAATGCTAAGATCAGCGATCCACCATAATTAATTGCTTAAGCTCTTTGATCTCCTCACGCATTTGCGCAAGTTCAAATTGCAGCTCACGGCGGAGCGACACCTCCTCAGCATACTGACTTCTCAAGCAATCCAGCTCTTCCTCGAGGGCAGTAAGGCAGTCATGACGGATGTGCAAACCATCTTTCTACAAGAAAATATATTAGATTTGTTAGCTAAAAACAATACCATTTCCGTTAACAATGGAGGCAAATTTAAGTATTGTGAACTCCAATATTACCTTAAAATCTTTGCATACGTAATAGTTTTTTCCTCTGTCATCAGCTTCCACGGTGATAGCTCCACCGCAGATACACTTCGTTGGAATTTTGTAATTGGCATAGACACAATTGCTCACCCAGTCATACTCCCTTTTGTGATGCTTCATCTCTTTATAGTAAGGATCCGTCATTTTGTGGTACTGGTGAGTGTGGTGAAGAGAGATTGTTGAGTGTTGTGAAGAGAGATTGTTGGGTGTTCTGAATTATACTTAAGTAGTGCAAGATTGTAACGGCTATATTTTACTTCAAAAGCATTTCTAACGGTAATATTGAGAGGGATATATTCACCATTTTTTATTTCAAACGTGTTTATTGGTTCATAGAATTTTAGTAGAATCATAAAAAATGACACATTACAAAAAACCACATCAAGAGTTCATTACTCATCCGATTTATTACATTACAAAATAAAGAGTTACTTGAATATGATCACCAACCCAAGTAAAACTAATATAATAACCATTCCACCAACAAAGTATTCGAAGCCATTGGTTAACCTTGTTCTCTTTTCAGCTAATTCAGACACTACCTTCTCTAGCCTAACCAGCTTCTGCTCAGTCTCATTCTGGAGTTCCTTCAACTTGTTAAGTTGTGGGTCATAGTCATTCAAAAAGGTTAGATAATCTACCTTTTCAGACAATTGAAGTGTGTGCATATCCCTGGCTCTCATCTCCTCCATAACCGCATCATCCCACCATTTATGAACATGACAGTCTCCATCATTAACATTATCACACGTGTAGTATCTTCTACCTGGATCATTTACAGTGCGAGATGTTGCTAGCTTAGGCCGACCACCACAGTAGCATGTCTGCGGGAATCCAAATTTGACCTCGGGTTGCGGAGGGTACTGAACCGTCGAAGCATAATTGTAATTTAGCTCAGCTTGGTCCCGACGAATAAGATCTTCAACTTCACGGTCTTCTGTGTCGCTGGAGTCATGCCCACCATAGTCCTCTGATTCCGAAGGCTGGCTATAGCTATAATCAAGTCCCATCTTTAGTATAAAATTGAGAGTAAAGAGAGAATCACAAAAAATCTGAAATATAGACGACACAAGCACTCATACTTAAATAGATTGAGATTGTAACGGCTATATTATTATTGGATTACAATACAACGGCTACATTGTATTTAAATGTCTTTCTAACGGCTAGATTGGCTAAACAGATATCGTACACCTCAAGTTGTAAACAAGTTACATCAAATCAAAAGTCATCAAATCTTCAACTATGTTTACCTCAAGTTGTAAACAAGTTGTAAACCATATTAAGGAATGACAATAAAACCATACATATCTAATAAATTCAAGAAGAAGCTCTGCGTAAAACATATCGCAAAATAGCATTATAGATGTGTTGTAAACCATATTAAATTTCCAAAAAACAAGAACTCTCTTGTCAACAATACATAAAATCTCCTCCATCCATAAGCCATCATTGTAGCGGTTCTTTACAAGACTTTTTGTTGTGACCTGAGATATGACATCGACTACATGTGTTTAGTTTCTTCTTCTTCGGCCCCTCCTGAAAAAAACATAACAGCCTTTATTCAGAAAATATCCATGACTACAGTCAGATGAGATTAGGTCGTACCAGTATTTCTCCTGCAGAACGTTTACGCTTGGTCGGTGGACGTCCTGGTGGTCTCTTCGTCTTTGGTGGTAACATGATAAGGTCACTAACCTCCGAAGGTATGAAAAGATCTTGCGGATCTGGAACCGGGAGTGTAACACCCTTTGTTGTTTCATTCCATGTCTTTTTTAGATAGGCGTCTGCAACGAACTCTGAGTGCTGCAAGTTCCGAAACATAGACGCAGCAATGGCATGTCGACATGGTATTCCAACTTTCTGGAATTCAAGACATGTGCAAGACCTGGTTTCCAAATTAACAGAACTCCCGAAGCCGGTTGTTTTAAGAGTTACCTCAAATTCAAAAGCAGACAGACGCATCACAGCTTACGCTCTTGCGTCTTCTAGATTGTTTTCCATCAACTCGTCAATAGCCGGGGGGATCTCACCACTCATTTTCGATATCTTTCGCTGTCTACTCACAAACCAACGACTAATCATGCGTCTGATGAACTCAAATAGCGCCATTATCGGGGAATCGCGCGCATGAACTAGTGCTTTGTTGAGAGACTCAGATATATTCGAGCTCATTAGATTGTACCGCTTGCCCTCAAAGTGTGACCTTGTCCAATGCCTATGATCGATCTTCTCAAGATAATCCCAACAGCGCTTATCTGTAAGTTTGATCTCCGCGTAAAGTCTCTTAAAGTATGATACCTTGAATACCTCGGCTGCCCTGCCAACCATTTGCTTCTGATTCCTTTTCTTGAATTTTGCGTCGACGTTTCTCTGTAGGTGTACGAGGCAGCACCCATGGTGTGAAAGAGGATACCACTTATCTTTAGCAACACATATTTGACTTGATCTATCAGACACGATAGCTAAATCGGAGCCATCTTCTACGATCTCTTTCAGCTTCTCAAAAAACCAACTCCAAGACTCATTTGTTTTATTGTCTACAACAGCAAACGCTATAGGGAATACCTGATAATTGGCATCTTGCCCACTTGCAGTTAGTAAACACCCTTTGTACTTCCCAAACATATGAGTACCATCCACCACAATAACCTTCCGTAGATGCTTCCACCCGTCAATGCAAGCTTTCAGCGCCATGAACGCGTACTTAAACCTTGTCTGACCCTTATCATCTTTTTCAGTTTTGATATCAGTAATGAACCCAGGATTTGCATACTTTACAACATAAAAATATTTCGACAGGAGCTTGTAAGAGCTCTCTTCAGTTCCTTGTGCAGCCACAGTTGCTAACTCTTTTGCTTTCCAACATTTCCAATATGTGGCCGTAAACAAGAACTCAGTCCGGAGCATCTCGGGTAATTCAGATGCGCGCGGTCCAGCTTGGAGCCTTTCATACTTCGATCTCATTAGTGCAGCTATTACTTTCGACGTCGCATGTTTCTTATATTGCGCTTTAGCATCAGATGTGCAGACATGCTTCAGTTGCGCCTTCCTCACCTGATATGCCGAAGATTCCCCCAATTGCTTAGCCATAACATAAAATTTGCAGTTTTTGTCAATGCATTTCGCTGCGACGTAGTTAAACACATGTTTGTGGAACTTGAACCTGAACACCTGCTTTAAGGCATAAATGTGCAAACTGATCTTGAATTCTTGCTTGCTACTGAATAGTTTCCCAGTGTACATATCAGCATCTGCTAGAGTGAAGTCAATATCATCGACGGTATAGTCGTTAACTGCTTCGTTGTTAGACGAAGATTCTACATCCTCAAATCCATATAGCTCAACGGCTCTAATGGATTTCATGAGTGATTCGTCATCAGCCTTATCCTTTTGACGACGTCTTCTTGCGTCTTCCTCACGGCTTCGAGACTGAGGTACCGGTTCGATAAAGTCGCCATCCTCGTCTTCTCCAACCAGGGTTTCATGTGTCCGACCACCCGAAACACACTGAGGCACCGGTTCGACAAAGTCGTCATCCTCGTCTTCTCCATCCGGAGTTTCATGTGTCTGGCCACCCGAAACACACATAGGTACCGGTTCGACAAAGTCGTCATCCTCGTCTTCTCCTTCAGATGTAGCATCTGTCGGTCTAGACGAAACACATTGAGGGACCTGCCCAACGAAATCATCACTGTCGTCAACTTCCCAAGTATGCATGTTGAACGGCTTTGGAGGAGTCTGGATAACCAACATTTGGGAGCTGTTGTCCAAACTTGGGTCCTCTTCTTGATTTGGATCTGAATGATTCTTAGTGTCGGCCACTTGATCACTTGACTTGACACCTAAATTGTTACTTGCTTCTTCAATATTCTCCATCGAAATCCTAGATGAGCCTATGTAATATCTACCCTCATCTACGTAATCTTCAAAAGTTGATGGTGGGTTTGCGGTACGCTTTTTGTTTGTAGATGGACCACTACCTTTGTTTGAAGAAGGATTAGTGCGTCCACTCCTCGTTTTAGTCACCACCTCACCACGTACACCTCCATATGTTACGTTCGTTCGACCACCACCACCTACCCCTCCATCCTCATCCTTATCATCGTCCCATTCGCAATTTCGTCCAACAAAATCATGCCATAAATTGTAATCATAATCCTCATAGTCGTCATCTTCGCCTTCCCCTAATGCAGCATCTTCAGTCGTGTCCACTTTATTCTGAACTTCACATGCAGTTCCATCCACTTCACTCATCCCTATACCATTTGAGGCATAAACTGCTTCAATTTCCGCAACTCCCATCAGAATTATTTCATCTTCGGTCAAATCAGTCTCACCGTCATTAACTTCATTCCGGGTGTGCACATCAGCAGACGTACTCCCAACATGCATTTCGTTGCTGCTGGCAACTTCTTTGGACTTCAAAAGATTCCCCATTGGCCTCAGAAAATGGATTTTCCCATCTATTTCCTCTTTGAATGTGACAAATACGTTGATGTACTTGTCCACCTTACGTGCCGAAGTAAACAAGTCGAAATCCTTGTCGTTGGAAATTTGAACAGGAGCTTCTCTTTCACCAACAGCACAAGATCCGTGTTCACCAAGCCAATATGATATCTCAACGGCAACAGACATTCCAACTAGACCGTATGACTCAATAATGGCCCGCTTCAAGTCTTCAACAGAAGTTATCAACTTCGCATAGACAGTCCTCCCCATACGGTCGCTATAAAGTTTAAAATCCCAGTCACCAGTGTCGTACATAATCCACCGTCCAGAGATTACAACGATGTATGAATCCTGAACACCTACGAAAAATAGAACTTAAATTTATTTAATAATTCAATGTGCTAATCAGAAGCAATAAATATAGTTTCGTACAAACAAACACCTGAATTCCGAACACCCTCAAATCTGTAATAAATGATTTCAGCCATAACTATAATGTCATAAATGCAATGGTGTACGGCTTATATATGATTTACCTTCGATGCTAGATACAGAACACCCACCATCCACCATACCCTTTCCTCCCTCACCATATCGGATGCAGCTCATGCCTCTGTGTGTAAAATTCGCTGCCTCAAGTTCCCTTCTTCGGTAGCCTTTTTTACTCCTCAACAAGGAGACATGCAAAGAGATAGGGTTCGTACGTTTTTGTATTAAATAATTAATATTTGCCCTGTTTTTAATTAATAAATTAAAGTAAAACACATGTTTTCCAAAGTCACCAGTCATTAATGGCCATTCGTCCACTTTGGAGCCGTTGTTTCTCGCGAGAAATCTTCAACTATGAGGTCTTCAAGTTTTGGGGTCAAATAGCCCAAAAAAGAAGCCCACTACCATGTTTCCTTCTGAAATTAAAATAATATAATATTAAAATCGTCTCTTACACGCACATCCGGCGCGCGTGTGTCGGTTTTCCTGAGGCAAGTTTTTCTGGGCAAAAGACAGCTTGGTCCCACGAATTTCAGCTCAAGATTGTTGGGCAAAAAGGTTAAAACTGTCCACTTTTTCTTCTCTCTCCTACTAGGTTGCCCAACAACCTAATTAAAACATGGGCTTGCCCAAATTTCTAATTCAAACTTGAAAATTGCCCAATCTTCTAAATTTCCCATAATAATATGGTAGCAACATCACAATCGGGTTTAATTGATTTTAAACTAAGTTAATGGGGTTAATCCGTAATTTACTAAACTTAATAAACTTAATGATTTATTAAGTTTAATAAACTTAATTGATTTTATTAAAAAACTTAGTAATTTAATAAACTTTAACTTAATAATTTATTATACTTAATAAATTTATTAAATTTAATAAACTTAATAATTTAATAAACTTAATGGTTTATTAAGTTTAATAAACTTAATTGATTTTATTAATAAACTTTGTAATTTAATAAACTTTAACTTAATAAACTTAATAATTTATTATACTTAATAAATTTATCAAACCTAATAAACTTAATAATTTAATAAACTTAATAAACTTAAACTTAATAAACTTAATAAATTTATGAAACTTAATAAACTTAATAAATTTATTAAACTTAATAAATTTAACAAATTTATTAAGTTTATTAAGTTTGCTTTATTGTATTCGGTTTTGTTTGACCATCATTGGGTAATTTTGTTGTGCTAATCTTTTACATAAAAAAATAAGACATTGATTTGTAGTGACCCATATTTTCATGTTTTGTAATTAACACAAAATCAAAAACTTTTCAAAATATCATGAGAACTTTACATTATTAGAGAAAACTTTTACATATGTTTTGAGTCGGTGTGGATGCTCTTCTCTTTCTAATACAGACAAACGAGAAAGAATGGTGACTATCTTCTAGAAGAGTTTTCAATGTTAGATCTATCAGTGAAATGTTACTAAAAGAATAAAATTATATCATATTTTATCATATTTTTTTCAATATACGTTTTTATTTCAATAAAATGATAGATATTATTATAAAATTGATAAAATAAGATATAATTTTATTCTCTTAGTAACATTTCATTACTAATTACAAAATTAGTTGAAAATATTTATATTCAATTTATGACAATTAAGATCTTATTATAATCTTTTTCAAGAGATTTGTTATAATTTATTTTTTTTTTAAATTAAAAGATATAAAAGATATTATAATTAAAGTAGTTAAAAATATTATATATATTAGCATTAGTGATATACATTTAATACAAAATTTAAATGATGGTCCAAATAAAATATCACTCATCAAAAAATTATGATTTTTATTTTATTAGAAAACAAATTTGAAAAAATTAAAATAGAAATAAATATTTATTTCTAACAAAATCTTTAAAAATTATTGGTAAATGTATTTTTGAAATTAATTAATTTCATTTTATTTAAATTTATTCAATTTTAATTTCTAATTATATTTTATGATAATTTAAATTAAAACTAACTAATTTTTGAAAGTAAATTTAAAAAGATTCTAAGAAGATTTTAAAAAGATTTTGTTAGAACATTTTAAATATATTCATTTGTATTTCAAATAAAAAGATAAAGATATTAAAAGATATAATAATGAACTTAAGTAAAATATGATATTTTTTTGGAATTGTCCAAACTAAAAAAATCACACATGAAAAGAAGTCATGACTTCTGTTTTAATATATTAGATGAATTGATCCCACTAACTTAGCTTAAAATCAAGAAAAAAAGTTTCCTGCCTACATGACTTTAACATTAATATGGTGGAAACCATCCAATATATGAAAATGTGTCAACAACTACACGTAGTTTTTGTTAATACATGTCACATGTAGGAAGTAAATAATAATATGGTGGCAACATCACAATCGGGTTTAATTGATTTTAAGCTAAGTTAATGGGGTCAATCCGTAATTTACTAAACTTAATAAACTTAATGATTTATTAAGTTTAATAAACTTAATTGATTTTATTAAAAAACTTAGTAATTTAATAAACTTTAACTTAATAATTTATTATACTTAATAAATTTATTAAACTTAATAAACTTAATAATTTAATAAACTTAATAAACTTAATGCTTTATTAAGTTTAATAAACTTAATTGATTTTATTAATAAACTTTGTAATTTAATAAACTTTAACTTAATAAACTTAATAATTTATTATACTTAATAAATTTATTAAACTTAATAATTTAATAAACTTAATAAACTTAAACTTAATAAACTTAATAAATTTATGAAACTTAATAAACTTAATAAATTTATTAAACTTAATAAATTTAACAAATTTATTAAGTTTATTAAGTTTGCTTTATTGTATTCGGTTTTGTTTGACCATCATTAGGTAATTTTGTTGTGCTAATCTTTTACATAAAAAAATAAGACATTGATTTGTAGTGACCCATATTTTCATGTTTTGTAATTAACACAAAATCAAAAACTTTTCAAAATATCATGAGAACTTTACATTATTAGAGAAAACTTTTACATATGTTTTGAGTCGGTGTGGATGCTCTTCTCTTTCTAATACAGACAAACGAGAAAGAATGGTGACTATCTTCTAGAAGAGTTTTCAATGTTAATGGTAAAATCGATGGCCTAAGCGAGACGGTATGAAGCGGATAAGCAATATATGCGAGACAACGGAATTGTAAAACTTATATAATCCGCAAGAAGGAATTATTAGAAGGTTGTGTTCCCAACATTCATTTAACCAAGCTTGTTATGGATAATTAGATAATGTGGTTAAGGATATATTTATGATGTATTTTTGTTTTCAACGTCTTTCGTATTAGATTTTTTTTGGGTTTTCTAAAACACATAATGCAAGGAAACTAAAGCATTAAACCGGAAAATATAAGTAAAACAGATTTCGCCAAATAAAAAAGATCGGGTTATTAATGCGGGGGAGACTTGAAATCCTAATGAAAATGAAAGGGCAAAAGTGGTGATTATCTGCCGCCGAATGTAACATGCCGGACATTTTCTCCGGATCTCAACTTTTGCATATTGATCTTGAGAAAGTGTCGATCAACGCTATCAACAACCTGCCGATCGATACACCTTTCAAACCGTCGATCGATTCAACTACCGAGTTACCGATCGACGACCTTCTAGCAAGCTTTAGCGAACACGTAAACATGTTTTATAAGTTCATTAGGATTACTAAATCAGCTTCCGCTTGTTTCTAGCAATCATAGCACAATGTAAATTAATTCAGACAGAGAATCAAGCTTCCGCTTGCGCCCTAATATATATAGGCAATGTCCTAGTTAGCTATTCAAGAACACAACCATTAAAAACAATTCCATTGATTAATATTCTAACAACTTAGCAGTTCTATATTTTGGGCTAATTCCTCATGACTATCTGAACCCTAAACCTAACAGGTGGATCTATTCAGACATGAAGTTGTCACAGAAAATCATAGAAATAATAGATGAATAGAATAGATAAAAGCAAGAAAGAAACCTTCAGAGTCCTCCTTTCTCTCATAACCTAGAACTATGAATAAAAGAAAGCGTAGCCGTAAACAATAGCTTAGAAAACACATAAATAAGGTTTGAGGTTGTCCAAGGGTATTCTGGTAATTTGTGGTTGTTTTTGGGCTTCAGTCGGTCATAAAATATGCTCAGCCCATATTCTGGCATCACCGTCGAGCTGTCGATCAACAGTCCTTCATCTCCTCGACAGCTTCCTGTTGCGAGACAGACGGACCACTCTTCAGTAAACTGGACATAACTTCTGCTACAGGATGCTGATTGACCTCAAACCGGCGGCATTGGAAAACTAACTCAAAGCTCTATCTTATGTTAAATAATGGGATCAATCTAAAGATGGGAAGATCTCTATCCATAGCTAGACATCTGACGCGTCTGTGCAGCTCTGCACCAAAATGCTCTGAAAGACATCAAAATCACCACTCTCCTCCAAATCGTCCTTGAACCGGTAAACAATCTAAATAGACTCTATATCGTAGTACCTAAAATTCCCAACGTCAAAAGGGATCGAAACTATTAGAGGAAGTCAAAAGAGTTCCTGAACGTGCTACCTCATAAGCTTCAAGGATATCGAGCAGCATTCCTAAATCAAACATTCAAGATCCCGAACAGACGTACACACGTACACGAACGACCGAGCAAATGACCCTATTTCTAGGGAAAATAATCAAACTACGTTATGACTTGATCCCTCGCCGAGGGTACATAGACAACTCACGAACACGAGTTCAGTCGCCCACCAAAGTACGCTAACATGACAACATTGACCTTGAATTGAAAGTCAAGCTACCATCTTTGTCCCGAATTTGTAATATACCGACATTTGACATGTTAATAAGATCCAATTTTTTCTATACTTCGCACTTCAAACTCATTCGATATCCTATATCCAAAAACGCAATCTCTCGAATACTTATAACGGTTGGCTGCAAACCAAGAGTATCTACGACAACTCGACCCACAGCCTCAAAAGATCGGCCTACATAAGATAATAATGATAACTCAAGAACTCGTAGTCCTTTTCTTCATTAAAAGAATAATGCGACAAAAACATAAGGGAAAAACAAAAGCAAAAATCAAATCCCTGCAACTACTCTTCGGCGTCAACCTCGCCATCCTCAAAGTGATCGCCCGCACGCTTCGTCTCATCACCCGGTTCATTCACCTAAGAAGGAACTCTCGCAAAGAACTCCTCTGGCAGATCCTCAGAAATCTGAGGCAGATCCAATTTCCCAACAGAGAAATCCGACACCACCATCACATCGAGTTCGGACCCGAGCTCAACCTCTTTTGCTCGAAGACTCAACAACTCATCCGAAGCCCACAGGTTATTATTCATGATCTCCTTCAAGAGTTCTATATTAGCCATAACCTCTTTAAGATGAGTTTCACAATTAGCTGCAGCCTTCTTCTTCTTCTCCTTTGGAGATCTCAGCACATCTAAATAGTTGTCGGCTAAAGCCTTCTTAGCATCATGAGTTGCGCGACGAAGATCATCGGCGAATTTACTAGCGGAAGACTCGATCTTCGCCTCCAAAAAAGAAACCTGCTCGAGGGCCGATTTCCTCTCGTTACTCACAACTCGCAAACGAGCTTCGAGCGAAGCAGCCTGATTCCCTAATTTTTCGGCAGCAGCCAGCTGAGCAGCTTTAGCACGCTCCCGATCCTGAGTCATCTTCAACCAAAGATTTAGCTCCCGAATGGCCTTCTTGATTTCGTAAAGCTCGTCGGAGCGCGGGACATCCTGAAAACGCATCTATAAAGTCGCCACGAACTCGTTGTTAGCTTCCATAGGCTGGAACATGACGGGTCAGCACGAATAAAAGCGAATTATGAACTCAATATTGCGAGTATCAAAAAACCAACCTTTGCATGCGCAACAGACATCTAAATGTAGGCGTCACTGCTCTGTCATGTTTCGGAGAGAAGGAAGCGGACACCCGGCTGGCTTAAAATGCCTGACCAGATGAGTGATGCTATCCAGATCTTCCGTGATCGGGCAATCCTTGAAATGAGAAAATTGCCAATGAAACAGTTTCGCAACAGCGCTGTCACCCAAGACACCAAGACGATGATCGGCACCAGCCACTTTTGCCTTCTTCGGAGGACGGTCTCGACCTTCCGAGCCGTTCGGACTGTTCGAGCTCGTACTAACCACTACTTTTTCTCCTCCAAGATCCTTCCCCTCTCCACTTACGGGAGCACGAGGAAGTCGGGTCTCCTCGTGAAGGACTTCTGTAAGCGCCTCGCTCACATCACCAGATCATGAATTCGTTCTACGCCAACACTCGCATTTCGGCTTCGTATCCTCTCAGACTCGCGGAGACTTAGTTTTCTCGATTACATATCAATAAAAGAAAAAGAGGAGGTCTCGCTCAAAACATGAAGTCGATACCAAGTAAAACAGGACCTTATAAAGGGTGAAGGAACCGCAGGATCTCAACAAGAAATGGGAATAAAATCAAATGGTCGTATATTCCTAAAGTAGTAGTTATCCATTCAAAAATAAATATAAAAACGAAACAGAAAAGATCGCTTATATCTGATATAAAAAGAAACATGAGATATAAAACACCTAAGAACTAGCTCCTTTGCCGGAGAACGAACCCGCAGCTTCATCATTGGCAACCGAATCTTCGGAAACCTGAGGAAGGTCGAGACCCGCCACCGACCAGTCCGGAACAGCGGCCAAGCTAGCAATAGCTTCGCAATCCTTCTCCATTTCCTTCAGACAAACGATCTCTTCATCTACTACTAGCCCCTCGTTCTTAATCTCAGAGAAGTGAAAGGATTGACCGTGCTCATCAGCCTGAGGTTTGGAGCTGCATGTACTCAAGAAATAAAGCAGTTCATGGTTGTAGGCGTGATGATCCCATAAGTTCCCAACGGCCTAGAAAGCTTGATGATCGGTTCAGGTTGTTCCCAACACTTCAGGCCGTGTAGGAGAGTTATAGAAAGAGCACATACACGTCCCCATTCTCAAGATCTGAAGCATTGAGCCAAGAGCCAATTTATCCTAAGGAAGAACCAGCCAGACCAAAGATAGAACAGCTTTCATCACTTAGCCATGAAACATGAGGTAATTCCAAAACTTCTACTTTTATTTGTGCTGATGAATCTGTTAAGTGTCATGTCAGGAATCAGGTTACCAAGGACGTGCCCATGGAGCTTAAGTGTTTCCTTCTTTCTTTTCATTCTAATGAATTGAAAGAAAACCCAACAAAAGAGGCACCAAAGAGTTCACCACCAAAGAAACTGTTGGAGCCGGTGGAAAGCATTGAACCAAGGGCGATTCCTTAATCAATTCCTTGTGAAAGCCAAAATCACTGTAACGATCATGAGTTGATTGTCTCTGCTCATCATGAAAACGTTTTGAAAACAAGAATTTCTGTGCAAGAAAAGATCTTTACTTGGTACAAAAATGTTTTGCTTAAATCTTTTCATGATTTGTTTTCATTTAGCTGTGCATTGAAAGAAATTTGGATTTGGAAAAGGCATGAACCGAGATTTCTTGGACCAGAGAATCAATTTGATTTCGTTCATGTTGAGAAGTTTTCAAAGTTAGCACTTTCTCATTCTTTTCCTATCGGTCTCAAAGCTTTGCTTGCTTTTAAAACAAGTAAACAATTTTTAGCACTCAGTTTACTTTCTTGATGTTTATCCATGTACTTGATGATTATCCTATGACCTTGGATCCTGTTTCTAATGTCTTAAGGATAGAGAAACCCTTTGATTATTTTTTTTGAAGATTTGATGTGGTTTCTCTAGTTGTTTTGAAAGAACATGATAAGTATGATCTTTTCCCATGGAGAGCAAGCACTGGTGAACGTCAAAAGTCTTATGTATCAGGGACATGGAACTGGAAGTACTTGAGGGAAAAGACTTCAAAACTCCAAGGAAGTTTCTGTCCAAAATCTTCCTTCATTGAATTTTTCATGATTTTAAAATTCTTTTTGTCTGATTCATTTTCTTTTGTTTCAGGTAAAAGGGATTTGAAGTCAAATCCTTTTGAAGAGGGAGGGAATGATGTGCCACGGTCCGAGCACCGACCTGTCTGGATCATGGACACGACCCAAGGTGGCGATCTTGTCAACCAGCTCAACCAAACCGAGGTTTTACAATCAGATCATGCTGAACTTACTGACCATGTCATCCCATCAGTTCATTCCGTCCATACCAACCATGTGTTCCCATTGGATTGTGCTGATCAGACTGTCAGTACCATCCCATCCGATCACCCGACCCTACCGCACGTGCTGTGCACCGTATCAACCCACAGACGTCTGTATTGGAGCTCAGTCTGGAACCACGACCTAAAGATGAAATTGATCGATCCATATCACTTCTTTCCCAACCAATTCAACATTAAGAGCCCTTTTCGTGCGTACCGCGTGTTCCGAAGGCTGTACTGTTGTCCTTGCTTGCATGTTCGACCCTTTGATGGATTTCTCTCTTCCATATTTCACTAAGGCATGGAAACTCAGCTGTCTGAAGACTTGTCTCACACCAGTACACATCTTAGTCATGAAAATCAATTGGCAGGTCATGTGGAACGTCTGGCGTGTGTATGGATAGTCCCGCGTGTGTACTTATCCTTCCCACCATGGACCAGCACGACCAGAGTGAACCTGGACAGTAGGCGAATTGTTTCCTTGACCAGTCCACCTCAAAATCAGAGTCTTTGACTCCTTTATTATTTTCTAGCCAAAATTATCATTTTCTATGTCTTCTTTTCTTCATTTCTCTTTATTGTCTTTGACTACAAACCCTATAAGTATGTAATTTCGTCCATGAAGTAAGACATATTGTTTTCCCCTTTGTTTTGAGTTGAAACTCTTTGTTGTTTGTAGAACATTTCTTTGTTTCTTGGTGAGTCATATCCTAGTAAAGATTCCTCAAAATCGTTGAACTTGTGAGTCATATCAAGCAACGACTAGAGACCCTTCTTTTGGTGGACTTGTGAGTCATATCAAGCACCAACTAAAGTTGGGAATTCGGAGGCCTTCCACAACCTTCGTGCGACCTTCAATCCACCAGTTCTCCATCGGAGTTCATATCCAAACCGAACCTGTAGTGATCCGTTCCTAGGATCGTTCAAGTGGTATCAGAGCTTTAGCTGGGTGTTACGTCCAAATTGAAAGACAACTGAGTGATACGTCCTGAATTGAAAGATCACTTTAGCTGGGTGTTGGATATGATCCTTAAAGGCAAATGGCACTTCTGGAAGTGAGATGGATTAAAAGGATCGTCAAGAGATGTGGAATGGCTCTTGATATACCCACGATCTAAGGCTAACCACCTAAGAAAAAATGTAGTGCGTTGGCTAACCACCAAACAACACACAAAGATAAATTGCCTGACCACCAAACCAACAAGCCGGTTCACACCAATGAACTAGCTCTCTCTCTCTCTCTCTCTCTCTCTCTCTCTCTCTCTCTCTCTCTCTCTCTCTCTCTCTCTCTCTCTCTCTCTCTCTCTCTCTCTCTCTCTCTCTCTCTCTCTCTCTCTCTCTCTCACTCGAAGAAAAGAAGAAAACAAAAATAAACTCAAAACTTAGACTGATTTTATTCATAGAATGAGACAACATATATATAGTACTTGTGGTCAAAGAAAGACATAAAGAAATGCGGAAAAACACATCTAGAAAATAACAAAGATTGACTAGAAAATAATAACGGAGTCAAAGACTCAGTCTTCCGTGCTGATTGGTCAAGGATGACCCTTCAGCTACTGTCCAGGTTCATCCAAACTAGATGAGTGCACAACGATAAGGAGAAGGACACACACGGGACTGTCCGGATGGTTCGCCAAGTGAGAATGCATGTCGTCTTTGGGTTCTTCACGATCCAACTTAAGTCTGGCTCAACTATTGTCCTTAGAATGTCGAGATGGTCGGGAAAGACGAGCTCTGGTACGGTCAGTTCGGTCGTTTGATCGTGGTTCCAACCGAAACTCCATTTCAGACGTACGCGGGTCGATCCGATACACGGCTTGGTTAGTCTGATTGGTATGGTCGGATGGGCGAACCTCGGTTGAATTGTTCAGAACGTCCTGATCTCCATGCTTAGGTGGTTCCATGTACTGATCCATGGACTGGGGCGCATCACCTGCCACCGACCACTCCGGAACAGCATCCAAGCTAGCAATAGCTTCGCAATCCTTCTCCATTTCCTTCAGCCGAACGATCTCTTCATCTACTACTAGCCCCTCATTCTTAATCTCGTTCAACAAATCAAGATTGGCGATAACCTCATGGAGCTGAATCTTGGCGGACATTTCCTTCTTCTTGTCAACCCACCTCTTCTCCAAGAAAGCAAGAACCTCTCGGAAACTGCTAGCGGCTTCACGATGAGCAGCGCGAGAACCCTTACGGATGTCTCGATCACGACCTGCTTCGAGCTCCGCGAACATTTCCTTGGTCCTAAGAGCGGTTGCTTCAGCCTCGAAAGACGCCCTTTCACGACGAGCACTCTGCCATTCATCCTTCAAGAGCATCGCCTCCCCCATCTTCTTTCTAGTCTCTTCTTTGGCCACTCGGAGCTCTTCTGAAACCCTCCGAACCTCGGCCTTTCCTTTCTTAACTTCACTCTCATTGAGAAGAGCACGAACGGGTCCTCCATCGTTACAGTAAACTCGTTAAAAGCTTCCAAGACCTGAAAACCACGAAGTCAATACCCCAACGTTTCCTAAGAAAAATACGTATATGTATACATAGATCAGCGAATCGAACCTTGGAGCTCATAGTAACCACTTTGGCTTAAGCCTCCTCCTCGCCAGGAGAAACAAGAGATGGAGGACGACAAGCCTGCAGATCTCGTACACTAAGCAAGAGAAATTAGGTCGCCACGACCCACAGACAAGGGACCATCGCCTTCAAGGACGAGTTTCCAACCTTTTGGATTTCGACAAGAACAAGACGATTCGGGCACAGCATCTTTCGACAATCGACGTCTCTTACGACTTGTAACGACAAAATTGTCCTGCAAACCGGGACTCAAAGAAACAGGAGACTCCCGTCCACCAGGGGCGTCTTCATCATCCGAATCTGCGATCAAAATCGGAGGTAGTCCACTAGCGACCTTGCTTGTCGACGCCGATCTAGAAGTACAAAACGACGATCTCCAAGAAATCCGCCTCTTTAGTCTATTAGAAGCGACGAGATGGCGAGGGGTGATCTTTACGTCCTCCTGAGAGGGTTCGAACTCACATTCCAACGCACCGGGAATCGTCGGAGCAATACCCAATCCGTCTGGCAGCTGAAAAGCAGCTCGAATTCGGGGCTGGTCAAAAGACGACCAATCCGAGCGACCTCTCCTGAGAACCCTGATCAAGCAGCGCAGATCAGGGGACATCGAAGATTTGCCCAAATGAATTATTACGAATAAAAAGAGATCAATAAAGAATTATCCACCCAGACAAAGCAAACAGAAACATTAAAACGGAGAAGAAATCACCTATATCCTCAGCCCATAAGCGAGGAAGCCTTGAGAAATCGTAATCCCCTACGGACGCTTGATCGACTTTGAAAACAAAAAACCTCTTCTCGCCAGTTCTGATCACGATACGGGGCGCTTTGTATAATTTGACGCCCTGGACGATCGAGGAGCATAAGAAAAGTCATGGGATTCTGATTGTTTCTCTTCATCAGAAACAAGTGACGAATCTCGTCGAAACCCCTCCTCGCGAGCCCTGACCAGGAGTGCCAGAAGAAGTCTCAAGAATTTATGGCACATCTGAGTAAGCGACAGGCCTAACTCGCTAATATATCAAGAACATGCCTCAGAATTGGGAAGAAAAGACCGCAGGTATCGAATAAGGAAAGATTCGCTTCGCCGTATCCATCCCGAACAGCTTCTAGAGACTCTGACGTAGAAGCTGATATCACTCAAATTACCCTAAGGAGTGATTTATACCCTCTCAAATAAGAGGTCGAGTTGTAGTACTTAGTGGTTAAATTCACAGGGAGCTAGGGAACCAAATAAATCTAATCAGATTGATTAAGCTAGGTTGATTTAATGATTAAATCTACAGTTGCAAGTTTTGTGAGAAAGTTAATTGCCAGATTGATTGATTTGGAGTTTGATGGAAGGATGGTTGCGAGATCTAGGGTTTCTATTCAGGTAATCCAGATTATAATCTTGCAGATGCCTAACAAGTTGTATGAATGATACTATAGAGCTCAACACTTATAACCAAACCATTAGGCTTTCGCTTTCTAGGTTTGTCTATTGACCAATGTCGATTGATTATTCTATAGGAATATTGATCGATATACTTGTTGAAACATCGACCGATTATTCGATTGGAATATCAATCAACGCTCTTGGTCAAGCGTTAATGCGCGGATTGAATATGCTCAGTAAGCTTCCTAGACAGCTCTCGCCTACTCTAGCAATCTTAGCTCAGTTAGGATGGATACATGGTGAGATGCAAGCTATCGCTTATGTCTACAAATCCTAGGGAAAGTTCTAGGTAGGTAATCTAGAAACATGTATTAATGACAATCCTAAAGATGAATATCACAACTTAGCAATCTATAGTTAGGGCTAATCCCGCGTAACCTATTTGAACCATAAACCTAACAGGTGGTTCTATTCAAGCATGAAGTTTGTCACATAAATCATAGATGAATAGATATAATAGAATAGATAAAAGCAATGATAAAAACATGTAGAACTAGAGCTAGAAAGGCGGTCTCAGATGGGAATGAGCCAACAAGAGAAACGACTGTAGTTTCGCTCTCTGTTGATTCTGAAAGTGAAGACATGTCTGCTGTATCATCTACACTTCTCATGATTTACTTGCAGTAGATAACAAAAAACATCTTCATCATTCCAGATATATGATAGCTTGTTCGAATACAATACCATTGGAAAGTAACTAATCTTAGTTTCCATCTTATATCCATCTACCTTTATCTTTCTGCAAATACGCTCAACCAAAGCAGAGTATGTGATCTCATCCACTGATTTCTTAAACACAATCGTGTGAATTTCATCTTCTCCTTCACCATCTCCCGAAATCCATTTCATTTCGGTCCTATCCTTAATATAATATCCCCCGTAGTCAAAACAAATGATTGTGCAAGGCGAATTTTGCATTTTTCCTGAAATAAAATAGAATTTTAATTATATTTACAATTTCATTACCATTATTAGGAAGCTTGTACTCTCTTTCTAATACTTTTTCATTTCATTTCAGTAATATACTTAGTAATACTAGTATTAGTAGTAAAACAATTTTACCTTAGTAAATTTTAGTTATCATAGTAATACCCAAAAATTATCCTTGCACTAACTAATAAAATTTTTTGGACGATTTTGTTCAGATTTTACACTACCAATGATATATAATTCATATTAATTAAATTACACACAAAATATCATCGAAAATGGACATAAAACATATCATAAACCCATAAACATAGTTTTCAAAATCCTTTTAAATCTTTTAAAATTTGCATCCGGTCTTTCTTTTTAAACACTAGCCGAGATATACACTTCTTTTTAATAGTAGTCCAGCAAAATTTTCATCAAAACCGGACATAAAATATACTTGAAATCCATATTCACAGTTTTCAAACTCGTTTTTACTCTCTCAAAACTTTCATCAATTCTTACTTTTTTAACATTACCCATGATATACACAACATTCAAATGCTATTCCACAAAAAAAAAATCATCAAAAACGGACAAGAATTACCTGTTTATGAAGCTTCAAATTCTCCAATGGAGAGTGAGGAAGGAGAGTTTCACGCGGAGAGAAGAGGAAAACTTGAAGACATGTGGGCCAGGTCTTTTCTGATTGGTTAAGGTTGTCCCTGATTGGCCATCTTGGTTGTTGGTTTATTTAAGTGAAGAAATAAATGAGTTAATGAGGTGGAAAAATATATTAAAGAAATGAAAAGCTAATTTGGTATTTGCAATGACAATGGGGTCTACAGAGGGGTATTGAAAATAGAGAGGGGATAAGAAGGTTAGTTTTTTCCTCATGAAGGCATTTGGAGTTAAAGTTCATGAATAAATTCATTTTCTATTTTTATTTTATTTTATCTGAGAATAATGAGAATAAGAGGGAAAATGGATCAACAAAAAAAATATGAGGGAGAATGAAAATATTTGGCCGCTTCTTTTTTCACTAAATACTTAACGGTAAAGTGATTTTTTTTTGTTTAGGAAAAATATAGCGGTTAAACTTATAAGTGCTATTATATATACTGTTTTTTTATAGTATTCACATACAAAAGCTATCTTAAACTATGGATTATGTCAACGATAGCATTCTTGAACAAAACACTATCTTCTTATGCTATCTTTACCCCCTCCCCTTGTATTGCTACCTCGAAACGGATCAAATCCACACTAACTTATCCGACAAAGAAACTTCGTCACATCGACTAACGCATGCCTGAAATCAACAGATTCCATCACAAAAACTCATTCGAAAAAATAAGCGAGACGTCGCTTAGATTTTCAAAAACATGCTCTCAGTCTGTTCGCGACTATAAATTACAAACGCTCGTCGACTGGCCCCGCCAAGCACATTACCCGTCCTAAACAAACGCATTTAGATCCATCTTAAGGATAGGTCCTCTTACATCCGACTAGGATAATATAGCGCGTTATAAAAGAAACCCAAAATTTCGGTCAGCACTTTCGGGAGACTTAAAAATTGTCCTTGAAGAGATGTTTGATTCCTACCATATAAGTCGTATAAGCCGAAAACATATCACGGACGTTAAAGTGGAACGGAGTCAGGTTAAAATCGCAACAGGGTAAATGACAGCCGATTATTCATCTACCTGGTATCGATCGATGGCATCTACCAGGTACCGATCGACACCAAACAGACGGATATGAACCTGCTATGGAAAGGCATGCAACGAAAGAAGAAATTACAGTTAAGAAGAGAGTGAAATCTAGGAGACCCTATATTCCCAAACACCTCAGGCGAGAAGTTAACAAAGAGGAACTTGATGGATTTCACAAGAGAGTGAAGAGAGTTCCTAACGATATGTCTTTTGAGGATGCATATCATAAGTATAGACTTTTGGTAATTTCTTCAGAGAGATCAGAGAGACTGATAAGGATATTGAGCTCCTATTCAATTAGGTCAGCCGTAAACCCAAGAGGACACTGAAGAAGAAACAAGATCCTGGAAAGTTCCTGATTCCATGCTCTATACATAGCCACCATTTACCAGATGCCCTATGTGATACTGGATCTGCAGTACACTGCTGAGCTATTAGGACTAAAGATGGAACCTTCTAAAGATAGTTTCACTTTCGTGGATAGCTCCCGAGTAAACTCAGCAGGCATGATCAAGAATGTTAAGGTGGAGATAGGGGAATGCATTATCCCTGTGGACTTTCATGCTATGGATATCAAATCAGGCAAGACATCTCCACTCCTTTTTGGAAGAGCCTTCATGGCTACAGTAGGGGCATTTTGTGATTTTAAGAGAAATAAGATGTGTTTGACTAATGTTGATGAAGCTGTCTTCTATGATCCCATGGAAAAGAAGAAAAGTGAGGAGCTTATTTCATGCATAGAGATGTTTGAAGATCCATGACCTACAGCTGATTTCAATCGCGAGCCTGCAATACCAGAATCAGCGTCGGTCAACATTAAAGTTGTAGCATCTATCGACATCCAATCCTCAGAATCGATCGACAATAAGCCTTCAGAATCAAACGACTCTCAGTCATCAGAATCGATCGACACGAAGCTTTCAACATCGGTCGATACCTTCAGACTTTCAGAACAACCCGAGATTGAAACGTCTAAGTCTGGGGGAAGGACCAGGAATAGAAAGAAGAAAAAGAAAAGGAATGTAGATGCAGATACCCTGTCACTAGTCCCTTTGCAATGTCAAGAGGGAAGTCTTGAGTATAGAGTGCACTGCAAAGGAGGTTCTGAATCCTTTACCAAGGTCTGAGTGCTATGTGATCCAGAACTGAGAGACAAAGGGGAAGCTTCTGCAAGGGCTTTTATCAACTGCATCAACAAGATGAGAAAGAGAGACACTGAAACTTGTTCTGGAGCAAGTTCACATCCTCAGCCAGACTAAATCAGATATCCAAAAGTCAAGCTAATGACTAAAAATAAGCGCTGAGTGCGAGGCAACCCACTATTAGGTAATTTCTTTCAGTTTAGTTTAGATTGTTACTGATTAAAGTTTTTATTTATTGCAGGTAAAAAAAAAAAGAAGATCCGAGTAGACGATTGTAAAAAGTTGACCGATAAGAGCATGACGATATCGATCGACAGTACAAAACCTGCAGCGACCGATGATAACTCCTTTCCATCTATTGACACTTAACCCGGTCAGGTTATCGTTCTCACTTGTTAAATTTAGTACTTATGATTAATTCTTACCAAAACTCTGACTAGATATACATTGGGGACAGTGTAGTTTAAGTCTGAGGGGATGTTTACTGATATTAGTGTGTTCATGAGTCTTATTAAAATGTTTTCAAAAGAGTTTTATTGAGTCAAGAAATGGATAATGAACTTATTGATTTTTGCTTGTTATCTAACCACTCTTTAGCACCATTCTAGAATTACTGATTGCAGATAGTAGTAAAGATACTAAAGTTGATCAACCTGTCAACTATCCACACTTGCTAAGATTGTTTGAAGTAACCAAAGCTGACCTCCAACACTATACCTGACTCCACTGCTTGTCTTGGAGCTTGGTATACATGAGATCGGATTCTTCAAACCAGTCTGGAAGGTAAAGCCTTGTGTAGATTTATCATCTTTTCTCTCTCTATTTCGATCCTAGATTTATAGGTAGAGATATTTATTTACAAAAAAAAAATGAAAAAGATAAAAAAAGAAAAGAAAAATACTTATATATATAATAGATGTTAGTTAGGTGGAATCCGAACATGACAGACTTGGTGGCTACAACCATTAAGGCATGCTTCATAAGCATTCCAACAAAAAGAATTCGAACGGGACTTGGTGGCGGCAATCATCAAGGTTCGATTGAAATGAATTCTTGGATATAGGTTAAAAAGAAGTGAACAGGCCTTGGTGGAAACCACCATTAAGGCTTTGATTCATGGAAGCCTGTCCAATCTTGGTCAATGATCTTGCAATATAAGCAGACTTTGACTAAGAGAGAAATTAGTAGAGAGAAAAGATAGGAACTAACTTTTACCTGCAGATCCAGATACTTGTTTTAAAATCCTTGCATCATGTGATTGATACTCCCAAGGTAAAGCCTGCACTTTTATTTATGTTAAGAAATGAGGTTGGTAGAGGGGAAAGTAAGACAAGATTTGCTAAGTTGTTGGCTAGGTGAATTTGGTTGCTAAGCTAGGATATGGTATAATGTGCTTTTGTGATTAGGACTTCTTAGATGTTGATTGCAATATTGTAGAGGTGATGATTCTAAGTTTTTAATCATGTGAGTCCCTGCTGTTTTCAAACCTCTTTCAGAGAGACTGCCCGTTTGTTTTTCTTGAGGACAAGCAAAATGGTAAGTATGGGGGAGTTGATAGACCATGGATTTTACACACCTTCATCCATGATCTATAAGTGTTTTAATATATATTTAATACTATATAGAGTTTCTTTAGAGTATTTACAGGTTCAAGTACGTTCTGGAGAAATATGGTGATTTTGGAATCTTTTGAGCTGCAGAACTGCACAAACGCGTTAGATGTCTAGCTATGGATGAAGAACTTTCCACTGTTAGATTGAGCCCATCTTTGAGTTAGCTTTCCAATGCCACCGGTTTGAGGTCAATCAGCATCCTGTAGCAGATGTTATGCCCGTTTTACTGAGGAGTGGTCAGTCTGCCTCGCGAGAGGAAGCTGTCGAGAGGAGGAACGTATGTCGATCGATGCAGAACTGTTGACATCGATTGATATGGATGCCAGGACGTGGGCCAAGCATATTTTAAGACCGTTTGAAGCCCATAAGCCACACCAAGTTACCAAAATACCCTTGGACGACCAGAAACCCTATTTTGTATTTCTAACCCATTGTTGACGACTACACGCTTTCTATTATCCTATTCTATTCTTTTCTCTTAGGTTTGGAGAGAAGATCAATTCTCCTTCAGAGATTGATTGGAACTCTATTGGTTTTACTATTGATTTATTTATTATACTATTCAGACTATGATTTGTGTTATTGCTTGCATGTCTGACTAATTCATCTTGTTAGGTTTAGGGTTTTCATGAGCTTAATGTCAAACTGATAATCAATTAGGATTGCTAGATTATCTATAGATATCTACACTAGGGTGATTTGTAATACTAGGATCTGGAATCGTTAGAATAGCACGACAGTGTGACTAATTGTTTGAACCTAGAATCATAGGATAGTTGAGAGGCACGAAAGTGCAATCAATTAACGGAACCCGAACTCTGCGGATTAGATACCTAAGCGCATACGAGAGTTGGTCTAGGAATCTAGTTGAACTAAATCGATTATGTCGTTAATGCTTGTCTAAGGAAGTATCGATCGACGCTCAGGCCATAGCATCGATCGACACTCGCTCCAAGTCAACAAGCGACAGCTGAGACTGGACTTAGACATCTGATTAGCAATTGCATGCGAAAGCTGGATTGCTTACTTAGTAAAATCGAGTTCTAGAATTAATCTATAAACCATTAGCATCCTTGAATTGTAGTTTTGAATTTCTTGATTGATAAATACCTAGGTCTAGCTATTTCTCCTAACTCTTTACAAACTCAATCAACAAATCGAGCAAATACTTTGTTCACCTTGCTCTTATTTATTTACTGTTTTCATATTTATTACTTATTAAACTTGTTTGTCTAGCTTAATCTTGATTTCTAGTCTATTGTGTGCCCTAGCTCTCTGTGGATTCGATCCCTAAGTACTACGATTGAACCTCTTATTTGAGAGAGTAATTCACTAGTTAGGGTAATTTGAGTGATATCAGCCAGCACACGTACAAATAATAGAAACAAATTACAAAGTCAAGGGGACACTTTCCCGAACAACTCACAGCGAACCTTGCAGTAAATCGCCAAGATCGAAGTCCCCACTCATCGATCTTCCGATCAAGTAGCTGTTCACATCAAGCGGAGCCACCGGCTGGTCCACTTCGCCCGCCTCGCCAGGATCTCCCGTCTCGGCCTCCACAGTGTCGTGTGAAACGGGAACTGTTTCCCATTGCTCCCAAATCTCTTCCTCAACCTCAGAAATTTTTAAATCTTTGTTTTTCTCGGCCATATTCCCGGTCTGCTTCGCATACTCGTTAATAAACGAGTAATCGGGATGCTGCGTAAGGTACAAACCACCCACGGTTCCATGACACTTGCGATAATCCGTGAGCGCCTTGTAGCTCCCCTTGAGCTCTCCAAACTTTTGCGAGAACTTATCACGACGGCTCTTCATAACTTCAACTATCTCTCTCTTCCCTCGCCTATAGGCATGGTTGACCTCCTTCTCAAACGACTCTCTCTTACGACGACGAGAACTTTCCAACTCATCTTTCAAACGAGCAATCTCTTTGTCAGCAACCTCAGCCTTGAATCGAGCCATCCGAGCCTCTTGTTTGCTCGTCTCGAGGGCTCGGTTTATCATAAGAAGGCCCTGCGAGAATTCTCAGAGTCAGTAAAGTTTAGAACAAAACAAAACCCGAGAATGTCCAAAAATGAGAGCCTACCCATTGACCATCCTCGCCGCCTTGGAAAAATCTGGCACTTCGTTGGATCCACCTTCGGTCGGAGGGAAGTCTGATATACCTTGGATTTGACCCATTTTCATCCATGGTATATAAGTATTTTACATTATATATATCTATGTTTTCTACTCTTCTAGGTATGTTTTCAGGTTCAGGTGCATTTCGTAGTAAAGCTATGACTTTGGAGCATTTTGGAGCTTAAAGGACATTTCACCCGAGCTGACCACGTAGAGGTCGACGAGAGGAAGAACAATCGATCGATGCGCATCAGTGCTGTCGGTCGATACCAGGAGATGCCTCGACAGATGAAGATTAATATCGATCAATGTACACAAGTACCATCGATCGATGTCGAGACATCAGACACGCGACATTTGGATTCAGCAGACTTAAAACCCAAGGCCAAGCCAAATTACCAAAATGCCCTGACGAGTTTTTAACCTAGTAGATTATATACTGCCTAAGTGTTTTTGACGGCAGAAGACCTAGTTTTTGTTACAAGTTTCATTTTGAGAGAGAGAGAAGAGAGTTTTGGAGAGAAGATCACTTGTGATTGGAACTCCTTGTTTTCATTTCTTTTCATCTATACTATGAGTTTCTATTTCTTTATTGTTATGAATTGCTTTGCTATGTCTGAGTAGTTCAATTATTAGATCCAAGGTTCAGATAGGTTTGTGGGATTAGCCCCAAAATATAGATCTGCCTTGTTGTGATATTCATGATAGATTTGTATTCATTGCTTGTTTTAGCCTTGCTAACTAGAACTTGATCATAGGATTGCATACTCAAGCACCCTTGTTATCCCATCCTGACATCTATCTATCATATTAGGACTGCTAGAGAGGGCTAACCGCCAATTTAGTATCTTAATAGGGCATATCATACTCGCGCATAGGCCTGGCTAGAACCCGTCGATCAATGTCCTCAACTGACTATCGATCGACGTTGGCAAAGGTGTATCGGTCGACGTCTTAATAGACCATCGATCGACACTCTCTCGTTGTCGACATACTAACCGTTGAGACACGAGATCTAGTCTGTTAACCAGTGAAACATGCGACAGCTGATCACTGAGTTAAGCGATTGAGCTCTAATGTATCATGCATGCAACAAATAGGTATCTATAGGTATTATAATCTCCAACACCTGAATAGTGGCCCTGCATCTAATATCATTTCCAACCAAGTTACATTTATTATTTACTCGCTTGTTACTATTGCTATTTCATTTAAACATTTACAACCCTTAGAATTAATAAACACTAGATGTAATTGTTTCCTAGCTCCTTGTGGATTCGATCCCTAAGTACTACATCTGAACCTCTTTTGATGAGAGTAACACTCCTTAGGATAATTTGAGTGGTATCAAATTTGGCGCCGTTCTCCATTCAGCGTGTATCTGAGCTTTGATCGCCATTAGATTTAGTTTTATTGATTATTATTCTTTTCTCTACCCCCTTTCTAATAATCTTTTTCTTGTCTTTTCAGGTGCATGCCCAGCGGTACCAGAAGCAACAAGAAGAAAGACTTGCTGTTCTCAGACGATCCTGCTCATTTGGAACGCACCATCCGTAGAGGTCAACGTTCCACATCGCTCGACGCAACAACTTCGTCGTCGATCGATACGCACAATTCAACCGTCGACCGACACCAGACCATCATCGTCAATCGATCCCAATCGTTCGACAACGATCGATACTACAACGCGTACGTCGATCGATACCGTGTCGTCAAAAATGGTAAACATTATTATTCTAACACAGGACGAGAACGGAAACCTGTATGACCAGGCCGGTCATCTGCGTAATACAACATGTCAGAAAATAGATGCTCAGGGGACTGTAATCCCTGATGCTGATGCTACAGGAGCTCCTCAACCTGTAGATGAGGACGCTCGATCGAAACCTCTGGCCAACTACAATCGCCCAGATGAGTACTATTCCAACAGATCAGCTATTCGACTTCCGGAGATCCAGAAGCAGAATTTCGAGCTGAAGCCTCAATACTACACTCTCGTGTCGCAGATACCCTACTCTGGGTTACCGCACGAGCATCCTATGGACCATCTGGAACGGTTCGAGGATCTAATCACTGCTATTCGGATGGAAGGAGTCCCCGAAGACTACCTGTTGTACAAGGTCTTCAGATACACGCTGAATGGAGAAGCGATGCACTGGCTTAGGCAGCAACCCACAGGATCTTTAACATCCTGGGCCGACATCAAGAATGCTTTCTTACGAAACTTCTTCGATGAGGCGCGCGCTGAAGAACTTCGGAACAAAATTTCCACATTCTCGCAGGAGGCTGGAGAGTCCTTCAAAGATGCGTGGATTAGATTTAGGTTCTTCCAGCGAGACTGTCCACACCACGGATTTAACGAAGTGCAGCTGCTAAGCACTTTCTTCCGAGGTCTCGCCTTACAGTATCAAATGGCTCTTGATACGGCGAGTGAAGGAAACTTCACTACTCGGAATCCGTTGGAAGCTGTGAGACTTATCGAAAACCTTGCTAACAACAGCAGTACCAAAAACACTGACTCTGAACGGAAGAAGTCTGTAGCCTCTATCGGGAAGGAACATATGGACGTAGTAAGAGCTAAGTTACATGTGGTGCACGAGCTTCTTAGGAAGCAAGTCTGTTCAGCTGAAGGAGAAATAGCAGATACGGAAGGAGAAGAAAATGTGAACTACATCGGAGGTACCGGATTCCAGAAATTTGGAAACCAGGGCGGAAACATAAACTTCTTTGGAAATGGTCAAAGATGTAACCAAAGTTCACAATTGCAAAAACCTTTCAACAACAGCAAAAGCTACTCGAACTTTTACTACCAGAATCCACCACCCCAGACTCAGGAAAGCAAGATCGAAGAAATGCTTGATCGAGTACTGTTGGGACAACAACAAATCACTGTGGATTTCAACGGTAAAATAGACTCCGCCTACAACAATCTGAACACCAAAATCGAGACCTTAGGGACTCAGGTGAGAAAACTTGAAACCCAAGTAATTCAGACGGGCGAGACTATAAAGAGGCAAGAAGCTTTTGCTAGAGAGGCAGGAGCCGACAAAGGGAAACACCATGTAAATGCCATCATAGATGATGATTTCTGGCAAGTGGTGAGAAATGAAAAGCTTGAGGAAGGAGACTTCAAAATCGAAAGCTCCATGAGTCTCGGCGGATCCCAATGGTGTCGACCGATGTCGATGAACTCGCATCGATCGACAGACCATGATGAAGATCGATGGACGGATTACTCCAGTCATCGATCGACGTCGTCCGCTAAATCGACTGAATGCAATGCGGTTCGAATTCTAACTCATGAAGAATTCGCAGCTAAGCATCCTCACCCACCCTCCCCTTTCTATGATAAAATCGATCGATCGGTTGAGCCAACCATCGATCGACAGAGTGAGTCCGACGTCGATCGTCACAACACACCTCCCATCGATCGACAGGCACCTCTGACATACCGAGTGCGGTTACCCTCAATCGATAATGATTACATCAACGCACTCAGACCACCACCTAAACCATTAGCTAACCCACCCGAACCAAAACCCAACCCATTAAATAGTTCACCAGAACCAGTTCAAGAAGAACAAGAAACTGAAGGGAGAAGGTTAAAGAAAAGAAAAGAGAAGATTCCTAAAAATCTTAAGAGGGAAGCTAACGATAAGGAGATGGATGGTTTCACTAAAAGAGTCCTCAGAATCCCAATCGAAAAACCTTTTGATGAAGCTTACTTCACACACCGGTTGTGGATGTTCTTCAGAGAGACAAAGGTAACTGAGGAGGACATTAGGAGAATGTTTCATCAAGTCAGAGAGAAGATGAAACACAGGATCACATTGACGAAGAAGAGTGATCCTGGGAAGTTTGCAATACCATGCGCAGTCAAGGGTGTTGAATTTCCCCATTCAATGTGTGACACAGGAGCATCAGTTAGTATCCTCCCTAGGATCATGGCATACTAGCTTGGTTTGACCATCGAACCTTCAACGGAATCCTTCACCTTCGTGGATCTTTCAGAGAAACGATCAGGAGGAATCATAAGAGATCTGGAGGTACAGATTGGTAATGCCCTTGTCCCTGTAGATTTTCATGTCCAAGACATTGAGCTTAACTGGAACTCTTCACTTCTGCTTGGAAGATCTTTCCTAGATACAGTAGGAGCTGTATGTGACATGAACAAAAACAAATTGTGTCTGACGCTCATAAACCCAAACATCCACTACGACCCCATCCGACCTAAGAGAAAGGTCATTAATTCTGTGGATTACGGGAAAGAACTTGGCTTCATTGGTGCATGCCATTGTGGAGCAGAGTATGAATCGGAGTACGAAACAGAGTACTCGGAATCGATCGACACCCCGACCTTTCCATCGATCGATTCCAATGAGTCAACGGTGACCGATGAACGCAACAACATGTCATTCGACGTAAAGCACCCAGTTGACCATTTCGCTCCACCTAATTAATTTTACCAACACTTTGCCTTTCAACCTCCAAGCAAGAGAGGACATGATGAGTATTCCATAGGCAGTTGGGCAGACAGTGGTTTCCATGAAAGTTTTGCAGTTAACACTGTAATTACTTCACCTAATGAGGAACATACAGAGGAATACGATGAGGATTATTAGAAAGAACGCGCAATAGAAATGTCTTTGCAGGATGAAAGACTTGAAACACATAAGTTCACAAACACGTTTCCAACATCGATCGCCGAAGTGCACTCCACATCGGTCGATACCCACCCTCGTCCAGCAAAACAACCGCTCACATCGATCGACACTCACACAGGAACATTGATCGATATTCGCGCCGCAGCAAAAATTCAGGAGCAGGAGAATATTCCCTCTCCAACTAGGTTTATAGATACCTATATAAATCGTTTTGCACCCCCGAAACCACCTCCACACACCAGAGCAGACACACAAGCAAAAAAGATGAACACTCTTCCATCTACATCAACAGAAAAATCCATGAAGGACAATCATCTTAAGAACACAAGTTCTGCAGAAATTACTCTGCCATCGATCGATGCAACTGTATCTACATCGATCGATACTACTCTTTCTATTACTAAACTGAATGATAATGCAAACATTGATTACGGTTTTCTAACACCTGATAAATTTGGTATTTTCAAGGACTCAGATGGCAACGCACGTGCAATAGATGGAAGGATCTTACAAGTGTCCAGAGAGGACATAGCAAATATCCTTCAAGTAGCCAATGGACCTGACAACCTATTCTCACAGCAACGTGGCACTCCAGACGTCATTCAAACAGATCCTAACAACCACGTATGAGTCGCCACATTAGAAATCAATCTAGATCTATCACGCCAACCAAAAGGGCAAGCATCGATCGACGGGACAACGGAGACATCGATCGACAGGGTAACACCAACGTCGATCGATAGAGATGACCCGACGTCGATCGACAGACGATATGAATTTGGGAACCGCGCTTTTGACATGTACGGAGCCAGAAAGTTCACTTGGGAACAAAGGAACGAGTATGGAGTCTACAGAGATGAGTGTGGACACGCACGAGGCGTAGCTGGTGAGATGATACCTGTCACAAAGGACGACATCAGAAAATTACTGGAAAGAGCATCTCTTTTTGAAGAGAGCAACATCTGTCTTCCAGAACATGCCACTTCCTTCACACTCACAAGACTGGCACCAGAACTCTACACCAAAGATTAAATCAATGAGATGGTGTTTGGTATTTGTGGAGCTCAGGAGAAACTGGGAGAGGAGCTCAAAACATTGGTAGAAGATACACATCAACCTTTGGAAAGAGGCTACAATGAGCTTTTCAGAAGTATGGCAGAAATGAGGACATAAATTGAGAGTTTACGTCAGCAACTTGAGAAGGAAGCTACGACCTCAGCATCGATCGATGCACCACATGCAACATCGATCGACGTCAGTCTTCCTACAGCCCAGATCCCTGCAGAACCGCAATGTTCAGCACAACACAAGGATGAATGGGAAGTCTCATACATCGACACGAGGATAAACGACGTGTACTACCCTCTCAACAACAACGTGGACTGGCTAAGCACAAAAATCGAACTACTAGAGCAAGATCTGGACACCATTCGCAAGAAGGACCAACAACCAGCCACATCGATCGACATGTGTACCTTCACATCGCTCGACGCTAAAGTCTCAGCCATGAATGAGAGGCTGAGGACTTACGAGGACATGCATGACCGCTTTATATCACCTGTCATGATAGATTTAAACAAATTGTCTACTCAATTACTTCATGCCCAAAAGGATATTGATAACATTACTAATCAAAATTTTTTGCAGGCAAAATCAGCATCGATCGACAGGCTACGAGGGCCTTGGATTGATGGCAAGAAACCTGTGGAGTTACTTCCTTACACAACAGCAGAGGTTGACAAGATCACATCCAAGATCAACACTGCTCTAGACACCATAGAGGAAAGACTTGACAAACATCTACTTTTCATTCGACAACAAAATCAGTGGACTAGACAGCCACGCAGAATGGCTACAGAAAGAAGTCAAAGCCATTCAGAGGCAACTCGCAGCTCAACACCAGATATCAGCATCGATCGACAGGACACGAGCGAAATCGATCGATGGCAACTCGCCGAGATCGACCAACGAACACCTAATCGCATCGATCGACGCAAAGTCTACACCAATCGGCGAGCAACTGATACACAAGACGATAGAGTCAATGCAAAAGGAACTGACAGAACTTTCAGCATACGCTTATGACAACATAGGCTGGCACCAGGTCAGCATTGACAACGTTCAAGAAAGGCTACAGAACATCTCCAATGTACTTGAGAAGATGGATGACAAATGGACAAGAAATGATGAGGCCACAAGAAGTTTCATTGCATCTTTGTCTAGAATGTGCAGAGATGACGTGGATGCTTGTTTTCCAACAAGCAGCTGTTTCTCCACCCAATAGCCAATAACTACCACAGTCAAGCTAAATGACTATAACCAAGCGCTGAGTGGGAGGCAACCCACTATTAGGTATTTTATTTTGGTTTTATTAGCTAGCATTTATTTACTTTCGTTTTATTTCTTTCAGATTTAGGAGACCCAAGTAGGAGGACCTGAATATCGACCGCCGACGAGACATCGACATCGCTCGACATAGACAACCACAAGACCATCCGGTCAGATGTAACACTTACACATCGATCGATAAACTTACACTTACACTTACACGACGAAATGTAACACTTACACATCGATCGATATCTAATCCGGTCAGATGTATCTTCCTTACTTGTTACATTTCGTACATCATGAACTATTTCATCATAACTCCGGCTGAGTTACACTGGGACAGTGTAATTTAAGTCTGGGGTGAGATTTACTGATATAATTTATTTTATTCTTATATAAAAAGGAATTTTAATAAATTATGCTTAGCTATTGAAAATAAGGACTATAATCTTATATTGATTTAAACTTGAATATTTAACCAATCATTAGCACCATTTTAGATTTACTGATTGCAGATAGCACTAAAGATGCTAAAGCAGATCAACCTATCAACTACACACTTGCCTTGAACCGTATGAAGTAACCAAAGCTGATTTCCAACACTAAACCTGACATCACCGCTTGTCTTGGGGCTTGGTATACATGGGATCGGATTCTTCAGACAAGTCTGGAAGGTAACGCCTGGTGTAGATTATTTATCACATTTTCTCTCTCTAAATTTCGACCCTAGATTAGTTAGTGATTTCTATTTAAAAAAAAAGATCTATTGTTTAATTAGGATGAGTCTGAGCAGGACTTGGTGGCTAAAACTATTAAGGCTTGATTCATAAAGACTCCAATAAAACAGTTCGAAACGGGACTTGGAGGCGGCAATCTTCAAGGCTCGCTTTCGCAAAGAACTCTTGGATATAGGTCAAAAAGAAGTGAACAGAACTTGGTGGCAACCACCATTAAGTTTTGATTCATGGAAGCCTGTCCAATCTTGGTCACTGATCCTGCAATGGAAGCAGACTTTGACTCAAGAGAGAAAATTATAGAGAGAGAAAGTAGGAACTAACTTTTACCTGCAGCTCCAGATACCTGTCTGAAATCCTTGCATCCTGTGATCAATACTCCCAAGGTAAAGCATTCACTTTATATTTATGCTAAGAAATGAAATCAGTAGAGGGGATGTCAGACGTGAATTGATGAGTTGTGTTATGTTAGAAATGGTTGTTAAGCTAGGATATTGCATAGTGTGCTTTTGTGATTAGAATTTTTTAAATGTGGTTGCAAAATTGTTGAGGAAAAGATTTCTTGCTTTAAAATTTTAGTCCCTAATATTTTCAAACCTGTTTCAGAGAGACTGCCTGTATGTTTTGCTTGAGGACAAGCAAAAAGGTAAGTCTGGGGGGAGTTGATATACCATGGATTTGACCCATTTTCATCCATGGTATATAAGTATTTTACTATATATATATCTATGTTTTCTACTCTTCTAGGTATGTTTTCAGGTTCAGGTGCATTTCGGAGTAAAGCTATGACTTTGGAGCATTTTGGAGCTTAAAGGACATTTCACCCGAGCTGACCACGTAGAGGTCGACGAGAGGAAGAACAATCGATCGATGTGCATCAGTGCTGTCGGTCGATACAGAAGATGCCTCGACAGATGAAGATTAATATCGATCGATGTACACAAGTACCATCGATCGATGTCGAGACATCAGACACGCAACATTTGGATTCAGCAGACTTAAAACCCAAGGCCAAGCTAAATTACCAAAATGCCCTGACGAGTTTTTAACCTAGTAGATTATATACTGCCTAAGTGTTTATGACGGCAGAAGACCTAGTTTTTGTTACAAGTTTCATTTTGAGAGAGAGAGAAGAGAGTTTTGGAGAGAAGATCACTTGTGATTGGAACTCCTTGTTTTTATTTCTTTTCATCTATACTATGAGTTTCTATTTCTTTATTGTTATGAATTGCTTTGCTATGTCTGAGTAGTTCAATTATTAGATCCAGGGTTCAGATAGGTTTGTGGGATTAGCCCCAAACTATAGATCTGCCTTGTTGTGATATTCATGATAGATTTGTATTCATTGTTTGTTTTAGCCTTGCTAACTAGAACTTGATCATAGGATTGCATACTCAAGCACCCTTGTTATCCCATCCTGACATCTATCTATCATATAAGGACTGCTAGAGAAGGCTAACCGCCAATTTAGTATCTTAATAGGGCATATCATACTCGCGCATAGACCTGGCTAGAACCCGTCGATCGATGTCCTCAACTGACTATCGATCGACGTTGGCAAAGGTGTATCGGTCGACGTCTTAATAGACCATCGATCGACACTCTCTCGTTGTCGACATACTAACCGTTGAGACACGAGATCTAGTTTGTTAACCAGTGAAACATGCGACAGCTAATCACTGAGTTAAGCGATTGAGCTCTAATATATCATGCATGCAACAAATAGGCATCTATAGGTATTATAATCTCCAACACCTGAATAGTGGCCCTTCATCTAATATCATTTCCAACCAAGTTACATTTATTATTTACTCGCTTGTTACTATTGCTATTTCATTTAAGCATTTACAACCTTTAGAATTAATAAACACTAGATTTAATTTTTCCTAGCTCCTTGTGGATTCGATCCCTAAGTACTACATCTGAACCTCTTTTAATGAGAGTAACACTCCTTAGGGTAATTTGAGTGGTATCAAAGTCAAATTCAAACAACCCGTCAAGGTTAAACTGCTCGCCGCTACTTCCACCGGCTTGACTGTCAAGATAGTCCTTGAGTAGATTATCAGGAGAAATTTGTCCGTCGACCACGTCTTCATCCACCAAAAGATGCTTGTCCTTGCGAGGCTTCGACCTGTCTCTCTTCATCCGAGGTGCATCTGGAATAAATCAATCCATACTAGACTCCGACCCTTCTTCGGTCGGCAGGTCCGGCTGAAACCGGGAACGGTAGAGCGCAACAGCACGACGAACTCGCTTCGGGGAAAAGTACACCCAAAAGCACGGACGTCCGCGTATAACTCTCGAACGGTGAGCAATCCCTCGGGAACCAGATAGAAAGTGGCGGACACTAAAAAAAAAAACACAAGTCCTAAACATGGGGATGGCGCTCTCTTCCACCGAGGCATCGCTAACTCGGACAAAGAAGAACAGCTCCTTCCAAAAACGGTATTTCGATATGAACTCCGAGATGAACGCCATGTTCGTACGAGGCATCACTTGGACTATGAGGGAGGTAGACCATCGGGGCTCGACTAAGGCCTCGAAATTATCAGCGTCAAGGGTGATTCCCAGTTCGTAACTCAGAACCAAGATTCCAACGAGGTGCTGTAAACTGCACGGATTAACCTAGCTGATCGAAAAGTTGAAACGGGTAAGAAGCTGTACGATAAGCTCTGGGATAGGGAACCATAGATGACATTGGATCAAGTATGCCTCATAGCACGTGAAATAGCCTTCGGGTGGAGATTTTGCAACTTCTCCACCTTCTGGGAGGCGAAACTCGACTGATTCAGGAATCCTGTAGAAACGTCTAATGGCCGCAAGCCCATTTGGACAACTCCTGCTCGGACAGCCGGCCACAGGGTTGGTTTTAAAAGGGGGAGGAACCCATAGCACATGAAGAGGAGGTTTCACTTCACCCCTAGCCGTCCAGTATGCATCGATCTCTTCAGGATCGATTGACTCGGCCGAGAATTCCACCTTTGGCACAACACCGACATGCTGAGAGCTGGAACCATCAGGAGCGGAACGATCGCAACGAGACTTAGTGGAAGATTTTCTCTTTGAAGCATGATCTTTCCTTCTCAAAAAAAAAGAGAGAAAAAAAAAAGAGGAAAAGGAGGAGAATTTTTTCAAAGGAAGAGAAGAGTGCAAAGGATCTTATGTGGGAGAAGATTTGTGGAAATGAGAAAGTAAAAAATTTGAAAACTTACTCCAGCTACTTATAGGTAATAAGATTCAATATTCATCTTCGGATTTTCAGACAGTCGATTCCATCTAACTCATTCAAACATGTCTAAGCCACTCGCAAGAACCTCACGATCCTAACGAGCTGGGGGACTAACTGTGGGGGTCAAAATCGGTTACGACGAAATCAACGTTGGAAAGACTTCCGATAAAATCTTCTCTTCCATAAAAATCGAGTATGTCCGTCGAAACCGCAAAATCGAGTTTTCCCGCCAAAACGGCAAAATCGAGTTTTTCCGCCAAAACGGCAAAATCGAGTTTTCCTGGCAAAACTGTAAAATCGAGTTTTCCCGCCAATACCGCCAAATAACCGCAAAATTAAGTTATCCTGCCAAAATCGTAAAATCGAGTTTTCCCGTCAAAACCGTAAAATCGAGTTTTCCCGCAAAAAACGGAAAATCGAGTTTTCCTTGCAAGATTGGAAACTCGAGTTTGTCCGTCGAAACCGCAAAATCGAGTTTTCTGCAAAAACTATAAAACTTATAGGCTTATAGATTAAAAATTAAAAAATTTCTTATATGGTCCATTATGGATTCCATGGCAGCCCATGTAAACATGGGTGTTAATGGGTTTGGTTCTTAATGGACATTGTTTCTAATGGACATGGTCACTCTTTGTCCATAAACAATAAATGGATAAATGGATATGGGTTAATAGACGTGGACTAACCCAGTTTACAGCTCTAGACCTGTTGGCCCATCTGCCGCGACGTGTTGACCAGCTCTGGTGTGGATATTGAGAGATGGGAGATATCGGGCCAGGTAGACACAGACATCCCCTCTTCTTTTTCTAATGGCCGGTATTGGAACCTGCCTTGGTTCCTGCTTCCGGAGTCCTTGGATCCGTTTTGGGAGGATCTTTCTTCTCGGTCACCCCGGTCTGATCGGGTGGACCTCTGATCCTGTTTGGGTTGAGCCTTGGCGCGGCTAGCGACGTCCTCTTCCCACATCACCTGTGCCCACGTTCGGGATAGCACATCCTCCATGGTTTTGCAAGGGTACATGGTTAGCTCTTTGTAGAGCCCTCCGTCTGGAAGTAGGCCTCTCTTGAAGGCAGAGATTGCGGTAGGGATATTGCATTCAGGGACCGCTACCTTCTCTTGATTGAAATGAGCTATGTAGTCCCGCAGGGGTTCTACTCGATGCTGGAGGATCTCGTAGAGACCGTCTGAAGTCTTCTCCAGGCTCCTGCTACTCGCGAATTGTTCTACGAACTTGTCGCTCAGGCTGGCAAAGGAAGAGATGGACCTGGTTGGGAGATTGATATACCATTGCAAGGCGGGTCCAATTAGAGTGGAGCCAAACCCTTTACACGTGATAGCTTCACGAGACTCCTTGGGGAGCGCAACCGCTAGCATTCTCTGTTTATATTGTGTGATATGATCGTCGGGGTCTCCGGTGCCATCGTACATCTTGATGCTGGGGAAGGAAAATTTCCGAGGCATCTCGACTGAGGCGATCTCCTCCGTGAAGGGAGTATCTGTGTACGAGTCGAGGTTGCTCCTCCGGATTGGGGGAGCTACTCCTGGTAGACGTTCCACCATGGATTGCATGGCGTCAAACCTCTTGGAAAAAATCTGCTCCAGATAGGCGGTTATGGAAGACTCGGCTGCTGTCTTCTCAGGTTCTTCTTTCTCGGGTTCAGGTTCGGAATCACTTTCCTCTAGGTCGTGGATCTGGTGACCCCGGATCCCTTCTCATGTTGCCCTGGCCGCTCCGGATGCAGGAGTCGCATTAGTGGTGCCTTCTCCGGTGTTGGGAGTGCTCAGGCTTCCCATAGGTCGAACCCCAGTGTTGAAGCGACGCTTCTTGTTGCTCGCCGTGTTGGGAGCTTTGTTCTGGTCTCGGAGTGCAGCGTTCTCCGTCTGTAGCTGGTTGAGTTTCTCGGCGCTTAACTCCAGCTGTTTGGAGTGTTCACCAAGTTTTTCCTTCAGGGTCTGAACCTCGGAGGAAAGCTCTGGATTTTCGGTTGTTTCCCAAGCCTTGTGCAAGTCGGTTACTTGGCTCTACAGTCCGTCGATCTGTCATTGAAGTTCGGCTTCTCTTGGGGTAAATTCTGATGTATTGTCTTGCTCATCCACCGCCATCGTCACGTAGCTCAGATTACTCTCCTCCTTCTAGCGCCAAACTGTTAGGGGATTTTTGTGTAGGCTCTTTTGGTAAACCTCGAGTGTTTGTGGTTGTTTAGTAAGGGTTTTAGGATGTTTAAAGAGAATAATAATAGAATAGGCTTGAAGAGACGTATTATTAGATGAATAGGCAAGAACAAGGTATCGTTACAAGATGTTTTATAAGAACCCTAATTCTAGCCGTCTAACCCTAGTCCCTAAGCCTTGGAGAAGTCGATCCCTTGCTTGAGGGCTGTTGTCGCTCTTATATAGTCGTCTAGAAGTCGGTTTCATTAGGTAAAACTCTTCCATATTCGAAAATATGGAAGGTTCTCCTTGTCGGAAGTTTTCCATTTCTTGGAAGGAAGTAGAGTCTAGGGATCGAGCCCAGGGTTCCCACTGGTGGGGACCCGGGAACCCATTTACCAGGGATCCGGGGATCCGAGTCCTGCATGGAGGCTGGAGGAAATAATACCGGGATATTTTTCCCCAACAGCAAGTATAATTAACCGGTCGATCAACAATCAGACAAGAACATGATCGGCCAACCAATGATACCACATAGCTTATAATATCCACCATCCTTCACAAGCAATCCCTCAAACACATACAGGCCAAAGTCAGGCCTACACTAACGAAATACACACCAAGCCTAATCCGGTACCTAAGCCAGACTTAGTACTTAACGTCAGAACCTTCAAGCAAATCAATCAACCACAATCACAATAATAATAATGACTATAACTAACTACGACTCGATCAAACTCGTAACACCGTATATCGGTGCTACCTTACTCTAGGGTTCCATAGCCCTCTACGACACTCTAACACAACACAACACTCTAACCCGGGAAGTGGTGACTTAGTGTTCATCCTCTCTATTGACAGTATCCTATATTCCTACCAAAAAGACCAGAAGAAGGAACTTTCAACCGACCGCGGCCCACTGTCCATCGGGTTACCGTGCGACAGCCCACAGTCCTTTGGGTCACTGCTACATTCACTACAAGAAAACAGCGGTATTCTGACGGACGTTCCGACGGAAAATGAAATCCTCGGAAAATCCCGAGGAATTTCCGAGGATATTCCGAGGAAACACAAAATTTGGTTTCCTCGGAATTTCCTCGGAATATACCAACGGAATTCCGAGGAAATAACATTCCGTCGGAATATTCTTATGGAATACCGAGGAAAATTGTATTCCTCGGAAAAAACCGATGAATTCCGAGGAAATATTATAGACGTTAGAGAGCCGTTGGAGAGCCGTTGGGGTTTCCTTGATCCCGTCTCTCTGAGTCTTCCCGATCCAGCGAATAAGGAGTTTCCTTGAACCCGCTGAATACGAGGGCGAGGAAACACTAATCAACCCCAAACAAACCTAGTATGTGCGGGTTACGCACATACTGTCGGCAACACTCACACAACACAAGCTCAATCTAGAACCTAAGCTAAGGCTAAAGTTCTAGATCCTAACTAAACACTCGACTCCACAAGACTAATCAATAGTACCAGTAGTCCGGCCTTAGTACTAACTTCTAAACAGCTTGAACAAGATTAATTAAACGAGCAAGCATTTAATTAAATCTATCAAACCAACTACTCAATCAAACTGTTACCCAGATAGTTCAGCCTCCCGCTGAGAAACTATCTTTAAAGATAATGGGAACCTGTACTCAACCATATCAACACGCAGGAATAGAAAACATGATGCATCCTAGTCCTAGTCCTACTCAGGTTATCAACTAAATCTTAATTCCATTCATCTCAGCTTAGCCCTTGCTAAACTGAGTCCGGTTCCATAAATAAAATAACCCTAAGGACTCTACCAGGCAATAGCGTGATCATTCTAATCTATATGCAGACTCGATCTACCCTAAATTCCAAGTGGGATTAAAAAAACCCAACTCACAGAACTACCCTAAATTCCAAGTGGAATTCACACAAGCCAACTCACAGTATTCGAGGCGAGAAGCAACTGGTTGATCGGAGAAGACTTGGCTAAAACCCAATGGACAACTTGACTGGAGTGTACTGGACTGATCTAATCTTGGACACAACCTCGGCTTCACCATGAAGAAACTGACAGGCCTCGACAGGCTGATCTGGACTCGGACAGAACCTCCTTTAGCTTCTGGACAGTTCTTCGGACTTTCCGGCGGAGTAACGAGCAGAACTTCGACTGATCTAAACCTGTGAAACTGAACTAACTCCACTTGATTGTAGGAGAATATGACTGGCTTGGACGGATTGATTTGGACAGAGCTTCCGCGTCAAAATCTTAGAAAATCGTCGATTGAACGGAACTGGCCTTCTCGGTGGAGTATCGGTCTACATAATCGACCAGAATCTTAAATCGACTTCTTTCTTTTTTTCTCTCTCTCTCTCTCTATCCACGTCTTTGAAGTGGCTTTGGTGTGGAATGGATGTCTGAAACTGAAGGGAGTTTCTGGCTATTTATAGAAGACAGCAGCCAATCAGATTCAGGTTGGTGGCCATCCGTGTGTCTCTCCGCATGGCTCCGGACACATGCATGGCGGCACCTCGTGCTCCACATGTCTTTCAGCATGGCCAGGACTTATGCAGGGCACCACCACTCCTCCCAGATGTCAGGCTGCATGACTGGAACTCATGTATGGCACCACAGCAGCTCACACATGGCTGGTCGCATGCTTCGATTGCATGCGCAGCAACACCTCGTGCTTGGTCGATCCACCTTGTGCTTCTACATGTCAGGCTGCATGTACTGCTTCCATGCATGGCGACACCTCGAGCTTCTGAAGACACTCAGCTGTTTGGATGGTTGCCACCACGTTCTTATCCCATAGATCAAGCCACCTCAAGTTTCTCGGTTTATTTATTTGATTTCGGTCATTCTGGTAAATATTTGACCCGTGATCAATCCTGAATATTTTTCCGCTCCCGTTCTGATGGTCTGAATATTCTTCATAAACTCCAAAATATTTCTGACCTTGATGAAAAATATTTTACGAGTCTCCGGCTTCCTCGAAAAATTTCATAATACAGAAATTAGGGGTTTTGCCCAATTTCGGGTTTTCCCGTCGTGCTTCGATCCTGTGGTGCTTGCTTCCCATCCTGCTTAATTCCCGTCCTGCTTCCGACATATCATGTTTCCAACATAATATATTACTGATACGAAGTTTTGCGGAAAACTTCGTTATGAAGAAATGCTATGCTTCAGAAACTTCGTGCTTCTAAAACGTCGTGCTTCCAAAAATGTTGTGCCTCCAAAACGACCATCTGATCAATCTAAGAAATCTTCTAACTATGGTCAAGCAACTTATTCGACTCATAGTTCACACACGTTCAATTCTTCGACCACCTCATTCTTCGAAATTTCCCGATCGATCTTTATCGCCCGCGATTCGAGCACCAAGTTGATGCTTGACCAATCTTCTATTTTCTTCGAATCATGTCAAGTTTTATGTGATCAAAACTCAACATTCCTTCTGATACTTAGACACCCAAATGCTCGGCTCCAGATTCTGACTTTTGCTTTCTCGGCCATTTTACCCCAAAGGGCGGGTTATTACAACACCCTTCCCCAAGCCCTCTGGACATAGCCCACGGCCTTGTCCAAAGACCCAACAGCCTATGGCCTCATGGCTCGCCACTGACCCGGACCATCGGCCTGAACCCCGAACGGTCTGTCTAGCTGAGATGAGCTGACTCCCAACTGACCCAGCTGAGTGAGCTGGTAGTCCAGCTTGTGGTGCTGACGTAGTACTGGCTGAGCTGGAGTAAACTGAACCTAGCTTCGTTGAGCTGGTGGAGTAGATGATCGTTTTAAGAATAAGTATTGAAATCGTACTCGACCGTCGATCGACGTTGATGCCCCATCATCGATCGACAAACGTCCAGAGTTTGGAAAAAGAGCATATGACTGTGATGGCACTAGGAGATTCCACTGGGAGGAGAAGGATGAATATGGACTCTACAGAGATGATCATGGACATGCTAGAGATGTAGATGAACACATCATCAGGGTATCCAAAGATGATATCAGAAGTCTTCTGGAAAGAGCTTCAAGAGATGAGCACAACTACCTATGTCTTCCAGAACATGCTTGGTCATTCACGCAGACCAAGCTAGTACCAGAGATCTACACCAAGGATGAGATCAATGAGATGTTTTATGGAGTCTGTGGAGCCCAAGAAAATAATGAAGGTGACTTCCAGATGAAGCTTGATGGTGTCTACTACCCGCTGAATGATAGCATCAGTTGGTTGACTACATGCATGGAGGAGGTGAGGCAAGACATAGCCAGAATACACACACAACGTGTGGCTGAAGCAACTTTACCAGCATCGATCGACAGAAATCCTCAAGATTGATCAACGACAACCCACCACATTCAAATCCGATGAAGTCTCAACCAGATTCCTACACCAGAGCAGAGATTGATCAGTTGGTAGAAGAGATCTATAGAACTCTGGAATCAGCAGAAGAGAGGCTTGATAGGAGATGTGATGACATCTATTTCCTAATGGACCTTACAATGAGTTCTTTAACTTCTCAGATAGAAACAATACAGAGGGAGATGGTAGAGATTCAGAGATACATTGCTCGTCGACCAGAAGCATCAACATTGATCGACAGACGCAACAACATATCGACCGACAGTCACAGAACGACATCGATCGACGAATCTACTACCCGAGGGAGGCTAGTACCAAAGGTGAAATCAGACATGTCTGATACACACAACCATGGAGAGGAGATCTCAGCTAACACATACGCCACACTTATGAGACATCAGTTCAACCTTGAGAATCTTGGAGACAGATTGCAGAAGATAGGGAATACAACTGCATCAATGAAGGACAAATGGCGCAGAGGAGATGAAGCAACGCGAGACTTCACTGGTACATGGTTCAACAAGCGCAAAAAAGCGAATGAAACGTGTTTCCCAGCAAGTTCCAGCTTTCCACATCACTAGCCAAACAACCTCCAAAGTCAAGCTAAATGACTACAACCAAGCGCTGAGTAGGAGGCAACCCACTATTAGGTAATATCTAATTGGTTTTTATTAGTTTAGTACTTATGTTAGTTTTTAAAATTATTGCAGGTCATAAAAAGAAAAACAAAATAAAAAGATCCGAGTAGATGATTACCGTGAGAATCGACCGACAAAACACCGCCGACATTGATCGACAGACCATCACCTACGCGATCGATTACAACACCTTTACATCGATTGATATCTAATCCGGTCTGGTATATCGTTCTTACTTGTTACATTGAGTCCTTATGCTTTAGTTATTCACATAACTCCGACTGAATTTACACTGGAAACAGTGTAGTTTAAGTCTGGGGGGATGTTTACTGATATTAGTTTATTCATGAGTCTTATTAAAATGTTTTCAAAAAGAGTTTTTATTAAGTCAAGAAGGGGATAATGAACTTGCTGATTTTTGCTTATTATCTAACCACACCATTCTAGATTTACTAGTTGAAGATATCACTAAAGATACCAAAGTTAATCAACCTGTCAACTATGTTACACTTGTTGAGAATGTTTGAAGGAACCAAAGCTGACCTCCAACCTAATTGAGCTCAAATCCGCTTGTCTTGGGGCTTTATATACATGGGATCGGATTCTTCAAACAAGTATGGAAGGTAAAGCCTTGTGTAAAAATATCACCCTCTCCCTCTCTCTCAATTTCAAATTTAGGTTTATATATATATATATATATATATATATATATATATATATATATATATATATATATATTTTTATAATATAGTTAGAAATAGAAAAAAAAATATAGGAAGGAATTCGAACAAGACTTGGTGGCTACCACCATTAAGGCTTGATTCACAAATAATCCTAGGATATAGGTCAAAAAGAAGTGAACATGATTTGGTGGCTAAAACCATTAAAGCTTGATTCATGGAAGCCTGTCGAACCTTGGTCAATGATCTTGCAATAAAGCAGACTTTGACTAGGGGAGAAATTAGTAGAGAGAGAAGATAGGAACTATTGTTTACCTGCAGGTCCCGATACTTGTTTGAGCATCCTTGCATCATGTGATTGATCCTACACTTTTATTTTATGCAAGAATTCAGGTTGGTAGAGGGGATTGTCAGACATGATTTGCTAAGTTGTTGACTAGATGAACTTGGTTGCTAGACTAGGATATGGTATAGTGTGCTTATGAGATTAGGACTTTCTAAGGTGTTGAAGAAAAGTTTTAAAATCTGTGAGTCCCTGCTGTTTTCAAATCTTTTTTAGAGAGACTACATGTATGTTTTGCTTGAGGACAAGCAAAATGGTAAGTCTAGGGGAGTTGATAGACCATGGATTTGACCCACTTTCACCCATGGTTTATAAGTGTTTAAACTATTATTTATTATATTCTAGAGTCTATTTAGTATTTTTATAGGATCATAAGTGATTTGGAAGAAAGTGATGATTTTGGAGCATTTTAGAGATATTTGGAGAAAGCATCTGAGCTGACCATCGAGCACGACCATCGGTCAATATTGAAGAAGAATAATCGATAGAGGCAAAGTGTGCTTTCTTGTTTTACTATTTTCACAGCAAAAGGTTTTCTAGGATTTTTAGTAGATTGGAGAGAAGATCCAAAGAGATTTGTGATTGAAACTCCATTGATATCTATCTATCTATGCAGTTTTTATACCTTAATGTTGTTATGAATTGCTTAGCCATGTCTGAGTAATTCTCTTTGTTAGATTTAGGGTTTAAATAGGTTACAAGGGATTAGCCCCAACTATAGATTGCTAAGTTGTGATATTCATCTTTGGGATTGTCATTAATGCTTGCTTCAAGATTAGCTACCTAACTTGTCCTATGAGTTGTAGACATAAGCGATAGCTTGCATCTCACCCTGAATCCATCATAATTGAGCTAAGATTGCTAGAGTAAGGCGAGAGCTGATCTAGGAAGCTTAGTGAGCACATTCAACCCACACCCTAAAGCTTGACCAAAAGTGTCGATCGATATTCCAATCGAATAATCGGTCGACGTTTCAACAAGTGTATAGATCGATATTCCTATAGAATCATCGATCGACACTGGTGAATAGACAAACCTGGAAAGCGAGAGCCTAATGGTTTGTTTATATGTGTTGAGCTCTATAATAATATTCATACAACTTATTAAGCATCTGTAGGATTATAATCCTGATTACCTGAATAAAAACCCTAAGTCTAGCTATGTGGGAACCGAAATTCGCACTGTCGATTTCCGTTTAAATAAGGAAACTAAGAAAACCCTAGTTTCCCAGAGGACCCGGATATCTGTTAATTACTACACGTCAAGCAATCAGAACACGAGAATAACAACGATAAAAATAAGAAATCGAAAAGAGAGCAAAATAGATCTTATTCCGAATCTGCGTATGAGCGTTACAACAAGGTATAAGCCTGGGCTCGAGAGCTGTCGGCGAGATTCCTAGTTCTAGCAACCCTAAGATGGCTAAACCTAATTGAGTCGCAGCTCGAAATAACAAAAACGGAAAGTTGCCTAAATCGCTCTAAGTGCTAAGTTTGCTCTGAAAAAAGTTCCTCACTGTGCTCCTCGCCTAGGACTCCTTATATACTAGCTCCAAGGTCGGTTTACGCTTTTACTCTTCTGCCCTTAAGCCGTCATAGCATAAAAACGGAGATATTCCATTTTTCCCGATCTTCACAATTATCTTCAAAACTTCCGTATTTATCCGCGGAAACTTGACATTTATCCTTCTTCGCGGGCCAAGCGCGAACCATGCTGTGGTTCACGGGCTTTTGGTTAGGAAAAATCATAGGATGGGCCTCGAGTCGTGTTTTAGGTCCCTTTGGGCCGTCTTCCGACTCGACACGTTTACTACGAGTTTTCCGCGGTTTCTAATCCGCGAAGTTTGATCGATGAATTAGAATAGCGGGAAACATAGACTGAGCTTGCTACGGTCTTCGGGAGATAGCATTCGAAGGTTTGACGAGAATGCAAAGACTGGTGTCGTATCGATGTTCGGAAAGGTTCAATCGCTACACAGCGACCGAACTTTGGCTCGAGCCCGGTCGCTATGTAGCGACCGAGCGAAACGAGTGCTCGGTCGCTACGTAGCGACCGAGCTTGGCTGAGCTCGGTCGCTACGTAGCGACCGAGCGGGACGATCGCTCGGTCGCTACGTAGCGACCGAGCTTTGGCTCGAGCTCGGTCGCTACGTAGCGACCGAGCGGGACGATCGCTCGGTCGCTACGTAGCGACCGAGCTAGCGACCGAGCGATCGTCCCGCTCGGTCGCTACGTAGCGACCGAGCGATCGTCCCGCTCGGTCGCTACGTAGCGACCGAGCGATCGTCCGCTCGGTCGCTACGTAGCGACCGAGCTCAGCCAAGCTCGCTCGGGACGATCGCTCGGTCGCTACGTAGCGACCGAGCTTGGCTGAGCTCGGTCGCTACGTAGCGACCGAGCGGGACGATCGCTCGGTCGCTACGTAGCGACCGAGCTTTGGCTCGAGCTCGGTCGCTACGTAGCGACCGAGCGGGACGATCGCTCGGTCGCTACGTAGCGACCGAGCGGGACGATCGCTCGGTCGCTACGTAGCGACCGAGCTTTGGCTCGAGCTCGGTCGCTACGTAGCGACCGAGCGGGACGATCGCTCGGTCGCTACGTAGCGACCGAGCGGGACGATCGCTCGGTCGCTACGTAGCGACCGAGCGGGACGATCGCTCGGTCGCTACGTAGCGACCGAGCGGGACGATCGCTCGGTCGCTACGTAGCGACCGAGCTTTGGCTGAGCTCGGTCGCTACGTAGCGACCGAGCGGGACGATCGCTCGGTCGCTACGTAGCGACCGAGCTTGGCTGAGCTCGGTCGCTACGTAGCGACCGAGCGGGACGATTGCTCGGTCGCTACGTAGCGACCGAGCTTTGGCCCGAGCTTGGTTGCTACGTAGCGACCGAGCGGGACGATCGTTTGGTTTGAATCCCAAAGAATACTTCTTCGTAGAAATAACCTCGTATAGTTTATTTTTACGAAAATTACATCCCTTCTTTAACTCTTTCGGAAATACGATCTCTGAGGATTTTCGGATGGTAATTCCGTCGTAACCGTTTTTGACCCCAACAGTTAGCCCCCCAGCCCGTTAGGATCATGCATGGGGGGATCCTAGCGTGCGGTTAGGCATGTTTGGCAAGTTAGGCGTGATGGATGGAATTAATATGCGAAAGTCCGAGCTTGAATAGTAAATCCTCATGTCTTATAAGAAGAGAGGTAACTTGTTCCATAATTTTTTCACTTTCTTGTTTTTCTCTAAGATCTTTCAAAAACTTTCTATCTTTCTCTCCACCCTTTTCCTCTATTCTCTTAAGAGAAGTGTAAAGATGTCGAGCAAGAAAAAGATTGCGAAAAAAGGGTCTTCGTCCGCGAGTCCTTACGAAGAGCTCGTCGTTCCGAAGACGGAGTTCGTGCCTCACTCGGTGCATCCTGCCGAGAACGAGGCATGGTGGGTTGCTCATTACGGCTCGTTGATCCCTCCCAAGGAGAAGCCATTCCCGGTCCTGGTCCATCGTGGAGTCGAGGGAAAGGACGCAAGTAGGACCACTGACGAGTTTCTCGCGACGATGCGGTCGTTCTACCGCATCCCGGATGTTGTGGAGTTCCGGGTTCCCTGCCGCGGGGAATGTGCTAACAACCCCCCGGAGGGTTACTTTACTTGTTATGAGGTGTTCATAGTGCGTTGTCGCCTCTGGTTCCCCATACCCGAAATTCTCGTCCGAGTGTTGGACCGTTTTGAAGTCGCGATAAGTCAGTTGACACCCCTTGCCATTCAGCACCTTATTGGGATCTTGATCCTAAGCTATGAGCATGGCCTTTCCCTTTCCGTCGATCATTATGAAGCGCTTTTGAGGCTTCAACTTGTCAAGGATACGGATAAGCATAGGTTTGTCCCTCGGAAATTTATGTCGGTGGTTAAGAAGTTCATTTCGAACTTCAACTCGTGGAAGAAGTTCTTTTTCTTTGTTCGTTTGGACGCTGCGTCCGTCGAAGAGAGTTGCATTCCACTGTTCCGGAGGTTGCCGAACAATCGTCCCTTCATCAATCCTCTTGCTCCGTTCCCTGAGGATATTATCGCGGTGAGGGATCTTCTCAGGAATGGTCCCTTCTTCTGGACTTCTTTCACGCCGAGAAGGGTTCGGAAGGCGCTGAAATTTGTGCAACCTGGTCCAGCTTTGGACGCGGATACGGGAAGCGACTCCGAACCCGACGGCCAGAGTCCCGTTGAAGCTCCGACAGCCGCGCCGGAGTCGAGCTCTTGGAAGGGAAAAGACGTCGATCTCGGCGACATAGAGTTTTCGATGGATGACTCTATGCTTCCAGGATGGGATCCGAACCTTGCTTACGGCGACGGAAGCGGTTCGAGCGAAGCCCCCATTCCGGACTTCGATGATTTCTTTGCTGGGCTGCCATCGGGTTTCGATGCTCCTCCTCCTACGAAAGAATCGGCGAGGCCGAGAGTCGTTGCGGAAGGATCTCGCATCATCAATGGGGTTAGTTTTTTCTTGGGAATTTTTAAGTGATTGTCCTATGTATGGATTTGTAACACGCCTATTGATTTTGCAGGGCCTGAGCTTGCTGGGCTCGGCCATCGAGGCGGGTCATAGAGAAGCCATGGTCTACCGCTTCAAGGCGGAGAAAGCGGAGCGGGATCTCGCCCGCGTGCAAGGCGAGATGCTGGAGCGAGAGGCACAGCTTACTCGTGATCATGCGCGGGCTGTTCGCAGATCGGAGAGGAAAGGCAAAAGAGAGATCGTCGAGGTGATGAAGACTCGCGCATCTCAGTTCCAGGTTGAGTACGGGAATCTTAAGAATGCCTTTACCTCGGTGGGCGACTTTCGCGAGTGCCGTGGTTCGGTCGGAAGTCTTTGGAGGACGCAAGCCGACGACTATGTGTTTGAAGAAGAAATGAGCTTGATGAAGAGTGGGATGAGTGACCGTGCCCACGCTGAGGCGCTTATCCCTCCGATCGACGAGAGGATTCAAGGGTTCTGGGATTCCATCCCGGTTTCTCCTGATACCGAGGAGGTCCCGATCGATTTTCACGGCGGTGGCGAGGAAGTGGATCGTCCTGCGGATGCGTTTGGTGCTTCGTTGTCCGGGGACTTCGACTTTGGATTATGAGGGATGGATCAGTTATCCTTGTTTTCGGTCGAATGTGGCCCTTTGAATTTGGATTTCGTTTAGGCCACGATGGCCGTATTTGTATTTCCGGGACTGGCCGTTGGTGGCTTTGAATCCCTTGCCGCTTTACGCGGTTTATTTATATGATAAATGTTTCGTTTCGAGTTTTTCCTGAGTAGGGTTGAAGTAAATACGAGTTGTCGTCTCGTATGTAGTTCTAATTAGACGTTCGATCTGTTGGTTCGTTCGTGATTTTCGTAAAAATTTATCTGTCTTTACGATTTTCGAGAACATTGAGATACGAACGGAGAGGCATGGTTTATGATCTCGTATCTTTTAGATATCATGCCTTGAGATGTTTGAGACCAGAGCGTTGGGTTTAGGGCAAGACCTAGGTTTACTTTCGGTTAAGGTTTGTGCGGTGACTAGCCGGCTATCGTTTTTCCTGTTGCGATTTCTTCCTGACTCGCACCGGTTTAAAGTCCGCGATATGTTCTCGGCTTATATGACTTGTATGGTACGAATCGAGCATCTTCTCAGAATCTGGAAGTGCTAAACCAAAATTTCGGATTTTTGTTGTAGCGCGCTTTTGTCCTTGTGCTGGACGTTTTTAAAGATCAAAAGAGTGATCGGATTGCGTTTGTTTAAGACGGCTGGCGTGTTCGTCGGGGCCAATCGACGAACGGGGTGTAAGGTTTTTAGTGGTCGCGTTCGGACAATTTGTTTAGCATTGTCCTCGAATTTTAACTTTTTGCGACGTCTCGCAGTTATTTTCGAGGATTATGCGTGTTTGAAAGGTGATAATCTTTACGATTTTTGGGCCGGATGAGGCCGCAGACGAGCGTAAACTGAAGCGTAAGCGTTTTCGATAAAAAGACAGTGTATATTGTAAAAATTTTTATGTTTCTAAAAACTCGATTACAATAATGGCGATTGTGGGAGTATACGAGTATACGCACCCACTCCCCCCCCCCTTTTTAGAGAGGGGGATAGCTGAACTCGTCTTTTGACAAGCTGCCTACGTACCCCTTTCGAGGATCAAGCCATCTCGTAGTTCTGTTTCATGCCGCGAGTGTTCTTACTCGGCGGTTGGTGTCGCGATGTCCGCCTTGACCGTGTCGATCGTGGCTGGGTCGACGCTATTTTCCGGATGTTCCGGTTGAGTTGTCGCGTGGGCTTCGGATTTATGTCGAGCTTCGACGTCCGATGCGTTTGCGTTGACAGACGATTTTACTTCGTCCTTGTGCGGGGTGCTTTTGGCCGAAGATCGATCTATCTTCGCGCGTTTGCCGTTTGCAGAAGCCGTGATTTGCCTTAACTTATGCTCCGCGAGGAAGCATAGTCGCGACTGTTTTTGGCATCCCCAGATGGCCGCGACTCCGCTCGGCGTTGGGAACTTGAGACCCAGGTGGTAAGTTGACGGAACTGCCTGCATGGCGTTGAGCCATGGGGTTCCCATGATCACGTTGTAGATAGCGGGATGGTCGACTACCGCGAATTCGACGATTTTCGTGATCTCCTTGGCCATGACTGGCAATTGGATTGACCCGAGAGTCATCGACACTTCGCCTGAAAAACCCGTGAGTGGTTTTGGCGTCGGAATTACCTCTCCGAGTTCGATACTCATCCGATTGAGAGTGTCGCGGAAGATTACGTTGACCGTGCTTCCCGTATCGACGAGTACCCTTCCGACTTCTAAATCTCGTATGACGAGATCTATGACGAGAGGGTCGCAGTGAGGTTGGTCGATACCGCCGGCTTCTTCCTCCGTGAAGGTGATCGAGCAATTTTGGCCGTCTCGAGGAGGAGACCATGTAGGCCATTTTGCGCTTGATTCTGCCTTCCGTTGGTAAGCCTTGATGGCTGACACGGTATCGCCGCAGTATTGAGATCCTCCGATGATCATATTGACTCTGCGACGATTGTTATCGTTCCCTTTGTCATCCGGCCTCCTACCGCGTTTATCCCCAGGTTGGTTTCGTTGAGGAGATTTTTCGGCGGGCGGATTTCTGTCCGTCTTTGGAGGCCGATCAGAATCGAGGATGAGATCCTTGACGCTAGTTACTTCCGAAAGCTCTCCAGCGAGCAGCTTCGCGGCCAGTCTTGCTCCTAAGACTTTGCAATTAGTCGTGGAGTGTCCTCGGGATTGGTGGAACTCGCAGAAGGTGTTCTCGTCATACCCTTGATTGCGAGTCCATGTGTTGCCCGTGGTCCGGCCTTGATCCGAACTGATCGCATAGTTATGCGCCCCTTGGAGATCTTCCCCCTCGTGATGGACGTACTTGTCGTTACGAGAGTTCTTCTTTTTCCCCTTCGGATCTGCGTCTTTCGAGGATGGTCTTGCCGGCTTATGTTTTTGCGATAAGACTTTAGTTTCTTCCTCCACTATGATATAGTCTGTTGCTTTGTGGAGGGCGTCCTGGATCGTTCGCGGTTTGTCGAGAGTTATCCATTTTCTGAATTTCGACTTGTACCAGAGCGTCTTTCTCAGCGCGTCGATGGCCACTTTGTCGCTTATCCCGCTGACCCTGGACATTATCAATTTGAATCGGCTGATAAACTCGCGGAGGGGTTCGTCTTCCCTCTGGGAGAGACTCCAGAGATCAACATCGGAGGTTTCCCTGTCTATGAATACAGAGTACTGTTTGAGGAATTCCGATGCGAGCTGTCGAAAACTCCCGATGGTGTTGCGACGAAGGCGTGCGAACCATTCGAGCGCTGCTCCTTCAAGATTTTCGACGAACAGGCGGCAATAGCCGGCATCCTTTTCGCCGTCCTTCAGTCTTGCTCTTCCCATCGCGATGTGGAAAGCCTGAAGGTGCGCTTTCGGATCGGCCGTACCATCGTACTTCGGTACTTTGATCTTTCCCGGATCGGACACCCTCATGTCCGAAATGCGATTGGTAAAGGGGGTCTTTCGAGCTCCTTCCAGCAGTCGATCGATCTCGGGGGCAGCACTAGTAGCATGATGGATTTGAGACTTTACGGCTCTCACTTCTGCCGCAGTCTTGGTGATGTAGTCGCGAAGATCGCGGATATCCGATGTCTCGTCAGAGGATTTCCGAGCCTGTCGGCGCTTACTGCGAGTGAGCTCGGTTTGCCTTTCGGCCAGCTCCTCTTGTTCGTTCCAATAGGCGACTTCTTCTTCTTCCGTCATTGGTTTTTCGAACGGGGAGCCTTCCCGAGCGGATCGGCTTCTGGTCCTTCTTGGATGTCTGTCGCCATCCTCGTCGCTGTCGTTGGAGACATCGCTAGGGTCCAGGTCAATGTGTTCGGCTTCGTTATCCTCCGAGTCCTTTGCAGGGAGCGGAAGACTTTCAGAGTTCCCCTTCTCGATGGGAGACTTCTCGCTGGGGTTTTGACCGGAAGGTCGTTCCCGCGCGACTCCTGCTCTATCGAGTGGGGTGGCGAAATCGAGCCTCTTCCCGCGGATTTTGGTGGTTCCGCGGGGACGGATAGCTTGGGTCCTTGCCGTTAAGGTTTCAACCTGTTTGGTCAAGGTATTCACGAGCTTATCCTGTTCTTCCGACCTTTTTTCATAGGTGGCGAACATCTTTTTAAACTCCTCGAGAGTCGCGGCGTTGGCTTGCGCGTTGGCCGCAGATACGTCCGCTACCGGAGTGTGGAGATCGGTGCCGCTGCCTCCGTTAAGGGGAGTTTGCACGTTATCCGCGTCGTTGGTTGACATGTCTGACTGTGTGTGGCTTTTGCGGGTTAGATTGATCCGTAAGTCCCCCTCCTTCTAGCGCCAAACTGTGGGAACCGAAATTCGCACTGTCGATTTCCGTTTAAATAAGGAAACTAAGAAAACCCTAGTTTCCCAGAGGACCCGGATATCTGTTAATTACCACACGTCAAGCAATCAGAACACGAGAATAACAACGATAAAAATAAGAAATCGAAAAGAGAGCAAAATAGATCTTATTCCGAATCTGCGTATGAGCGTTACAACAAGGTATAAGCCTGGGCTCGAGAGCTGTCGGCGAGATTCCTAGTTCTAGCAACCCTAAGACGGCTAAACCTAATTGAGTCGCAGCTCGAAATAACAAAAACGGAAAGTTGCCTAAATCGCTCTAAGTGCTAAGTTTGCTCTGAAAAAGTTCCTCCTGTGCTCCTCGCCTAGGACTCCTTATATACTAGCTCCAAGGTCGGTTTACGCTTTTACTCTTCTGCCCTTAAGCCGTCATAGCATAAAAATGGAGATATTCCATTTTTCCCGATCTTCACAATTATCTTCAAAACTTCCGTATTTATCCGCGGAAACTTGACATTTATCCTTCCTCGCGGGCCAAGCGCGAACCATGCTGTGGTTCACGGGCTTTTGGTTAGGAAAAATCGTAGGATGGGCCTCGAGTCGTGTTTTAGGTCCCTTTGGGCCGTCTTCCGACTCGACACGTTTACTACGAGTTTTCCGCGGTTTCTAATCCGCGAAGTTTGATCGATGAATTAGAATAGCGGGAAACATAGACTGAGCTTGCTACGGTCTTCGGGAGATAGCATTCGAAGGTTTGACGAGAATGCAAGGACTGGTGTCGTATCGATGTTCGGAAAGGTTCAATCGCTACACAGCGACCGAACTTTGGCTCGAGCCCGGTCGCTATGTAGCGACCGAGCGAAACGAGTGCTCGGTCGCTACGTAGCGACCGAGCTTCGGCTTGAGCTCGGTCGCTACGTAGCGACCGAGCGGGACGATCGCTCGGTCGCTACGTAGCGACCGAGCTTGGCTGAGCTCGGTCGCTACGTAGCGACCGAGCGGGACGATCGCTCGGTCGCTACGTAGCGACCGAGCTTTGGCTCGAGCTCGGTCGCTACGTAGCGACCGAGCGGGACGATCGCTCGGTCGCTACGTAGCGACCGAGCTTGGCTGAGCTCGGTCGCTACGTAGCGACCGAGCGGGACGATCGCTCGGTCGCTACGTAGCGACCGAGCTTGGCTGAGCTCGGTCGCTACGTAGCGACCGAGCGGGACGATCGCTCGGTCGCTACGTAGCGACCGAGCTTTGGCTCGAGCTCGGTCGCTACGTAGCGACCGAGCGGGACGATCGCTCGGTCGCTACGTAGCGACCGAGCTTGGCTGAGCTCGGTCGCTACGTAGCGACCGAGCGGGACGATCGCTCGGTCGCTACGTAGCGACCGAGCGGGACGATCGCTCGGTCGCTACGTAGCGACCGAGCTTTGGCTCGAGCTCGGTCGCTACGTAGCGACCGAGCGGGAAGATCGCTCGGTCGCTACGTAGCGACCGAGCGGGACGATCGCTTGGTCGCTACGTAGCGACCGAGCGGGACGATCGCTCGGTCGCTACGTAGCGACCGAGCTTTGGCTTGAGCTCGGTCGCTACGTAGCGACCGAGCGGGACGATCGCTCGGTCGCTACGTAGCGACCGAGCTTGGCTGAGCTCGGTCGCTACGTAGCGACCGAGCGGGACGATTGCTCGGTCGCTACGTAGCGATCGAGCTTTGGCCCGAGCTTGGTTGCTACGTAGTGACCGAGCGGGACGATCGTTTGGTTTGAATCCCAAAGAATACTTCTTCGTAGAAATAACCTCGTATAGTTTATTTTTACGAAAATTACATCCCTTCTTTAACTCTTTCGGAAATACGATCTCTGAGGATTTTCGGATGGTAATTCCGTCGTAACCGTTTTTGACCCCAACAAGCTACCTTCATCTAAGTACAAACCCCCCCCCCCCCCCCCCCATCAATCAATCGAACTGCCTTGCTCACAAACCTGTCTTTTACATTTAATCATAATCAACCTAGCTTAATCAATTTAATTAGATTTATTAGGTTCCCTAGCTTCTTGAGAATTCAATCCCTAAGTACTACAACTGAACCTGTTATTTGAGAGAGTAATTCACTCCTTAAGATAATTTGAGTGAGATCACAAAACGGCAGACATAACTTCGGCTCTCTACCAATTTTTGGGGTCCATAAAACTCGGGGGTTCCTCAAAAGAAACCCGGTTCATCTTCACATAAAAGTAGTACCATTATCAGTTGCGAGTTTATGAGGGATGACCCATTAATATATTCATCTGCAGTTTTATCTTTGCATAGATATATCCATTTTGCTTCAATTGTACTTGGCATAATTCTTCAAAGATTCTGATGCCCATTGATACATCTATCTCGGCGGCCTAGATCATCAGCGCCATTAGGCAAGGCCATAGAGTAAGTGAAGTTGGAAGCAATCATGATCGATCCCATCATCAATTGAGACAAAGTGATATCTCTTCTACAACAGTAAGCTGTGATCAGTCGGGAAATGGTAACTATAGTTTAGCATCATTTTGAAGCCAAGACTCGTACACACAAGTATATTCTACAAGAGGAGTCCATAGACATTGATCGGTCAATGGATGATAACGTCAGATGGATGATAAATGTCGAACCAGGAGACCTGACTTCCTCCAAGAGAACTGTTACGCTTGAAAAATCGGACTGCGCCAACTCAATGTCAGGCTAATTTTGCCATTCGACTATTGATGGCCTGATTTGGTTTTCGGCAAGAGAAGGATGATAGACAAAGCGCCAATTCCTGTGAAGACAAATTGGGTATCATCTTTCTTTTGCCGAAGACCAAATCAGGCCACTTCGTTTACCCAATTCGTCTTGATCTAATGAATAATCATCAGCATGCTTTAGGAGATACTGTTGGGTTGAATTTCGATCAACTTTAGTTGGTACGTCTGCTGACGAAGAGTTTCAATTTTTTTTGGGGACGGGCAAAAAGTGAGAGATGATCATTCTGAATGAGAGCCGGCGACTAAAACTACTTCAATATGATCATCTCTTGCTTTTTGATCAGCCCCAAAAACACTTGTAACTCTTCCCTGGCATGACGTACCAACTGAAGTTGATTGAAGTTCAACCCGACAGTATCTATTAAAGCATGCTGATGATTACTAATTAGATCACCATCATGACTGGATCCGCCGAAGATATCTTGGTCTGGACTGGAAGAAGTAATTATCTGTTTTCCTTTCCTCGACCATCAACGAATTGAAGACATGTTTTTTTGCATAACAGACGAAGAACACGAATCTGGTCAGAGAAATCAAAATACTAATACAGTGGCTGATCGGAAATATAAATACAAAATGCGATAGAAAGAGAAAAACTTCAGAAAAGCTAGCTTTGGTAAGTGAAAAAAATGAGAAGTTAACTCATTATTAATAGAAGAACAAAAAGAGATACGAAAAGACATAATTATTATGTCTGTAAAACCCTAATGCGGCGGCATGTCTCCTGTTTTCCTAAGAGGCAATGCTTGCGGAGTAAACCGAAATTTGTTATTTTCTAATTCGAACTGATTTCTGATTTGGTTTACAAAAAACGGTTTGCAATTAATCGTATCGCCAAAAAAGAAGCTTAACTTTATTTGAAAGAAAAACTTCGTGTTCATTTCTATTCAAACTTACTTCGATAAATTCATCGAGATCGATTTCGTCTCTCGCAATGAACACTGAGACTTATTGTTGGAAATGGATTACATCCTTTGGACAAGTCTCATCAAATAATTGAACTCGAGCCGTTTAGGAAAAATGTGGCCTTAAAATCTGAAATGGACCAAAAGGCCAAAAAAGAGTCTCACACATCCAAAAAAAATCTGTATGGACCAAGTGATTGTGAAATTATCATTTTACCCTTAATGAATGAATAATATGAACCATTGGATTCTATAATCTTTCTATAAATCAGAACCGTCGGATTAAGAGAAGAAAAGAGGAATGTTATATTTACAAAAGTACCATTAATGAAACTCCAACCAGAGCCATTGATCATCTTTTCTATGTTTTAATCTTGGTCACACGCTTTCACAGATCTCTCATTCTCTATCTTCTCCTCCTCTTTAATCTGACGCATAAATAACTCAGAGCCACACGATTTTCATTATTTTATTCTCTCATTCGACTAGGTACAACTAGTATAACTCATACAACTATACATGTTAAAAATAATATAACTGGTACAACTGGTATATAAATATTATAATTCATGTACAATTTGCAGCTACTATAATTAACTCAACTATTAAATCATTTTTTTACATATGATGATAAAATTTCATCTATTTTTTCTGAGGCTCTTCAATTATTGTTAAATTATTAAATTACACTATCAATTTTATTTAAGAGACTTTATACTTTTAAGGTTTGTTAATTAGATTGACCATATTATTATGAAAAATAAACATCAAAAATATATTTACAAAGTTATAATGTGAAAATATTGGTACAACTCCTAAAACTAAACATATACAAAATTTGGCATATTTTTTATTATATATTAAACATGAATTACTGGTACAATTTTGACATTTCAGAAATTGACAAAATCAATTTGGTATTTCCATATGAAAAAACAATCAAATGACCAAACTGGTAACTGTTTAGATAGATTCCTTATTTTTAATGATTTTTTGTTTTTTTTGTTTTGTTTTTAGCAATTCTTACACCATCATATAAGTTTACATGATCTATCTTATACTTTTAAGGTTTATTAACTTGTTTGTCTACATAATTTATGGAAAACATACATAAAATGTATTTAAACAGTTATGAAATGTATTTACCAGACTAGTAATACTGATATAACTAGTACAACTACTCAGGTTCTGAAATTTAAATATTCCTTCGAGTATGTCATATGAAAAAAATCAATAACATGGCTAAATTGTAAAGTATTTATAAAGGTTCCTTATGATATTTCATGGGGGCTTTTTTTTTTTTGCAAATCTAACACAATCACATAAGTTTGCATGATCTACCTTATACTTTTAAGGTTTGTTAACTTCTTTGTCCACATAATTTTTGGAAAACATACATGAAATGTATTTTAACAAAATTTATGATTTCATTTTATTGGGGCACAGATATGTACACATAATGAAGTGGTACAACTGAGGTAAGTTTTAATTTTATGTCGTACAACTAGCTTTTTCGATTTCACTGTCAAAATATAACTATGTACAAACTGGTATAACTCAAAAACTAGTACAACTATGTACAAACCGGTACAACTCGAATATTGATCCAACTATGTTATTTCATTTTATATTGTGCATTACATTTTAAACGTGTATCATGTTTTAAACATTATGGTTGAATATTAAATCAAGTTGTTGTACTAATTGTACTATTCCTAAATATTTTTGTGTAGTTTAACCTATTATCTATTTCTTTTGGTTGAAATACATTAAATCAAAGTCGATAAAATTAAGAGAAAAATTTGTTAGGTACGTAAATACAACACGTAAAACTAAATAATATTTATTAAAAAATAGATATTAAAAAAACTGATGGTATTGAGATTATAAATTTTATAATTTTAAAAAAACTTCATAAATTTTTGAAGATTTATTTTTTGTAGGAAACAATTTAAATTATAAAATATAATTAAATAATAAACTGAGTGAAATGTACGAATTTGCAAACATAAGAATCAAAAACTATTTGAAATCAAATTTGTAGATACAACAAACATATGTATATCATATTTTATATCAAAATATGCAAGTTTCACCATGTTCTTCTTGTGTATGTGATTACAATTGCTCTATTTCTTTTAATATTTTCATTTCCATATCAAGAAAATGAACTTTGAGGCGAGAAACCTACTAACCAGCACTAGAAAAACACAAATCAAGTGTTGCCACAATTAAACTAGTAATAGTACTACTGTAGTTAAACCGGTTAAACTATTATTGTCGTAGTCCAAATACCAAATATTAATGTTTATGTATTTTTTTTCAAACTCGTGATGGCTTATGCACTATCTTTTGGCAGATGCAAGCGGGAAAGATTAAACTAGTATAACTATGTACAGACGGTACAGCTCAAATACTAGTACAACTATGTTATTTCATCACGATTAAAACAATTCTTTGCAAAAAAAAAACACAAAAATCATACATCAAATCCAATCTTTTTCTTCTTTCCGGTGACTCGCGTTTTTAGAACAATGTTTGAAGAATTTTCTGGCTCTGCATCTAGCTTTTTGGCCTCAAGACCAAAAAGATGAAGATGATCTTTTTCCGAAAATCGTACAACTAGTATAACTAGTACAACTAGTACAACTTGTAAACGTATCAATTTCAAATCAAATATTATTAAAAATATACTATTCATATATTTGACACATGCATGCGGGATAAATTAGACCAATATGTCTTATTGGTTCTACATCATTCTCTTTTCTAGCATCTTCATATGCCGAAAACAATAAATATATGAAATTATTATACATCTCATAATTAAGTGATGTCATTTCATAATTTCTCAAAGCCATGTCATCTTTTTTTGTGAGAATGAACATGGTGATGATACATAAGAAAATGATTTTTCAAATAATAAATATGACATACTCAATATGTACTAGTTGTACTAATTCGAGTTGTAGAAGTTGTACTAGTTTGAGTTGTACTAGTTGTCCTAGTTTGAGTTGTACTAGTTGTACTAGTAATACTTTTCGTTGTTCATTATTTTGAATATCGGATGGAAAAGATGAAATTTGACTCTGGATATGATATAATTGATTAAACATGATTATGGGTTGATCGATTTGAGATAAGAAAGAGAAAATTAGTGGATGGTTGAAGAAATTTTTTGATTTTGTATTATGGTGGAAGAACTATGAATGGGGAAGAAATGGGGGAAGAAGAAGGAGATTGGGTCGGATTTCGGGTCTGGATCTGGGTCGGATATTGGGTTGGATAGTAATGGCATAGGTTAGTAAATATGTTTAACTCCTTAGGTTTTTCAGTTATTTAACATAGATTTCTATTTAAATTTAAATACAAAATAAATAAATAAAGTGATGGGTCTAATTGAGATTTTTTGGAGACCAAGTGGTCCATCTCAGCATTTGATCCGCCAAAGACCGAGATGACATAGTCACAAACTTACAATTTTCGGCACAAGATTACGGCTTCCTCTATTGACCTTGTTCTTGCCGAAAATACACCTTTTCATAAAATCTCAGCTAAAAACTTTTTGTAATCGTCTTATTGATCATTTATAAACGTCTTTCAGATAACCTATCTTTGAATTCGTGCATACTCTAGTATATGTTAAATTCAGACTAAACAATGTAGATAAAAAGTTTTTTTATGATTTATTGTAAAGACTTATGTGGATTGTGGAGTCTTCAGTCTTTGGATTTATGGATTATATACTGTTTTTAAATGTGAAATTTATATGCGATGGCCCAGACTTGAAATCATCATCAATCATGTAGACAAATTTGTTACATTTAAACAAATAACATAACTGCTTCCAGTTCTTGCGCATTACTCTCCAACACTAAAGTCACATGGAGTTTCTTACAACTATCTACATCATGTGTCCAGCTCATCATTAAATAAAAGTCTCATCACGATTTTCAGAAATTTTAAATGCATGTTTTAGCTTAGTGCATGAGATGCATAACAATCGAGACGTGAAAGCATTCATTTAGATTACCTTCAAATCACTCTATATTATATTTTATAAAATTTGCAAATCACTCAATACTTTTAAAATAAGAGCGTAAACGAAGGGTAACTACACAGGTACGCCACTTAAATTAGCTACAACTTCTTAACGACCAACAGACTCTCGGCATTAACATTACTCGGGGATTATTACATTCCTCCCATTCTACTTTTTGTGTCTACTCAAGTAGACTTCTCTTATAATTCAAAGCTCATGAACATTTTAATGGAAAGAATAAGTAGAGAGGTACATAGTGGTGTTGGTTCTACAAACGAACAACATGGATATGCTTAACACCATTCTCAATCTTTTTCTCCCTCCTCTTACCATAATCTTTCTCTTCCTCTTTTACCCATACTATCTTTTGATCAAGTTTGTAGTTTGTCTTTATAAGCATCTTTGCTTGGAAAACGTATCTGGGAAAGTAACTCTAATTACCGGAGCTTCTTCCGGCATCGGAGAGGTTGGTTAAGTTTGTGTTAGGCTTATTTCTCTCTTTCAAGTTTCATTTTTTTATTGAGGAAGAACAAGTAATTTAGTTTTTTTTTTTTTTTGTGTGCAAAAGACCAAGTAATTAGTTAGACCCAAGAAAACGTACTCATGAGTTAGTCTATGGTGAACTCGTAGGTTCACGAACCAATAGAAATTAATTATTTTATACTCTCTTTGTTTCTAAAAGTATGATGTTTTACAGAATTTTAATGGTTTACAGAATTTTAATATATAAGATGTTTTTATTTTTCTAGGTAACTTTTATTTTATTAACAACTGTGTATCCAATATATTTTAATAGTTTATTTTTGTAATTAGTTGAATACCATTAATTTATAGTTTTAATGATACTTTTTAGACAAAAAAATATTTTTTTTAATATGTATGTTTCTACCTAAACATCTTATATTTAGGAACAGATGGAGTATTTAGTATCTTTTTTAAAAAAAACAAAATATTATCGATTTATATCATGATTTTAAAAAACAAAGTAAAAATAAATAAAAAATAGTACTAGTTGCAAAAAAAAGTTTTTAAAAAAATATTTTTAACGCCGTGAGCAAAACACTAAACATTAAATCGTAAACCCTAAACCATTAGATAAACTCTAAACCCTTGGGTAAACCATAAAATCTTAGATAAATTCTAAACCCTAAATCAAAAACACTAAACACTAAATCTTATAAATACTAAATCCAAGGGTTTAAGGGTTAGGATTAATGGATTAGTGTTTTTAAGATTTATTGTTTACTGTATTTGATTTAGAGTTTAGGATTTATCCAAGGTTAATTTATTGTTTTACCCAAGGGTTTAGAGTTTACCCAAGGATTTATGGTTTAGGATTTAGGGTTTAGGATTTAGGGTTTAGGATTTAGTAGTGTTTTGCTGACGGCGTTAAAAATATTTTTTAATTTTTTTTTTGCAATTAGTACTATTTTTTTTTAAATCATGATATAAATTGACAATATTTTATTTCTTTTTTTTAAGATACTAAATATAAATTAACTAAATATTATTGGTTGGTGAACCTATAGATTCGTGAACCCAAGAATAACTCTGCTATTGATTATTGCCATTTTTTTGTAATCTATTCTACGACTAATATTTGAGAATAAATAGATTCATCTGTTATAAACCTTTTGTTTTTTTCTTATTTGCTTTACTCCACATGAGTTGTATAGATTTGGTCTATATGGTTTATAGTTTGTTTTTGATGATATTCTAACAGGTCTTGGATTGAGTCGCCTCTTGTAGCTAAGTGATTTGATGATATAGATTATCCACCGTGAATAGTAAATAGTTATTTGAAAAATTTGTAACGCATAATATATTATAATAATAATGAAGTATATATTAGTAGTTTTTTTGTTACCAAAAAAAAATTAGCATTTTTAATTTTTTTGACATCAAACGGTTATTTTATTACTTAAATTAAATTCAAATTTGTTTTGTCAAAAATAATAAAACATATATTATTATAACATTATTAACTTAACTACGGCTAGAAAACTAAATATATAGATCCACATAAATTGTTGTATATATTATATTTGGTTGATAGTCTTTACGTTCTTGTTTTGCTGGATTGTAATAAAAAGCACGTCGCATACGAGTATGCAAAGAAAGGAGCATATTTGGCTCTCGTTGATCGACTAGAGGATCGTCTAGAGATGGTAGCTGAAACATCACGGAAATTAGGATCTAGTAATGTCATTATCATACCTGGTGATGTTGCTAATGTTGATGACTGCAAGAAGTTCATCAACGAGACGATTCACCATTTCGGAAAACGTAAGTACTATAGGAAATTAAAATATATGACCAACACATATAGTACCAGTTATATATATGAATACATTTGTGTATCATATACATATGTCACATAGATAACATCTCCCAAATGTATCTGCCACAAATAATGATATAGTAAATATTTTGAAATTTGTTATCAAAGTTCTTTAGATGGTCATGAATCTAATCAAGTTATCGTATTTAGACAGTGGACCACCTGATCAACAATGCTGGTGTATTTCAGACTGTTCTTTTCGAGGATTTAACCCAAGTTCAAGACGCTAATCATATAATGGTAAGTTTCTTGAGATCATTTACAAGTCATTTAATGGTTACATATATGGTAAATTTATAATTACTTGAGTTATCGAGTTTGACTTTATTTGCGTCAAACACGTTAAAATAATGTGCATCCCAAGAATCAAAGTAATATAACTATTTAAAAATAATAAACTCTATTTTTCTAAATAAAAACGAATACTCCCATTGATCCTTTCATTTGCGTTTACATTTATCATATATCTTTTCAGAACACTGAAATAGTTTGATAATATTTAAAATATACATAATATGTTAACATGCATGTAAATAGATTCAAATAAGGAATATATCCCAGCTTTTAGAGCTTAATAAGTTTGGTTATGTCTCTCACTAGAGCTATATTTAGTGCAAACAGTAAATAAAAGAAAAGAAAGGAAATACTCCCTCCGTTTTTAATATAAATCAATTTACAGCTATGCACATACATTAAGAAAATCATTAATTTTTTATATTTTCTAAACAAAAATATCATTAATTATATACCTAACTACAACTCAACCAATAAAAAAATAGAAGATATATTATTATTGGTCAGACAATATTAATTATTAATAAATGTTACATAGAAAACCGAAAACGACATATAATTTGAAACAAAAAAGTTTCTTTAAAACGTCTTATATAGAAAAACGGAGGGAGTAACATTTTAAGAACACCCTCATATAAATGATTCTATGATTAATATGAAATGGAGAAAATGAGTTGCAAAAGTGGCAACCCTCAGAACTAACTTCGGTTAATGTTCATTAAATTACCCATATTCATAAGAAGATTTATTTTGTTAGGAGTTATAATTACATGGACTAATGGCTTCCCATGAGACATAATGTTGGGCATTACTTATGTTAAATACTTCAGATATAATATGAGACGCAATGTTGGGCACTACAACGCAAATTCAAATCACCTGTCAGATATATATTGAATACTTCACCTAATTTTGTGTATATGAAGGATATCAACTTTTGGGGCACAACATACATCACTTACTTTGCAATTCCTCATCTTCGAAAGAGCAATGGAAAAATCATTGTGAATACTTCTAATTCAGCAAATATACCTTTGCCATTGTCAAGCGTCTATTCAGTAAGATTTTCTCATAGATCAAATAAATATAAATAACTTTGATCTAATTTTAATATACAGGAAAAAATGTTTGGGACTTAACAATAGTTACATAATATTTGATAATTGGTTATTAATGTTGTAGGCAAGTAAAGCAGCCTTATTAAGATTCTTTGAGACATTGAGAGTTGAACTAAGTCCGGATATCAAAATAATAATTATTTTACCCGGATTTATAGCAACAAATATGACCAGTCCTCACTTCATTGAAAAGGTACGTAATAACAATTGCATACTGTATAATTTATAACATCCGGATTTTAACTTATGTGTTTATTGACATTAACTTATGTGTTTTTGTATGATTTATTAAAAATATAGTACGGTTCAGATTTTATCCTGTCGGAATCAGTAAAAAAATGTGCAAAAGCAATCTTTAGAGGTATTGCTAGAGGAGAGACATACATAGAAGAGCCATCTTGGACGAAATGGATAGTTTTAGTGAAAAATTTATGTCCTGAATTCGTTGAATACTCACTCAAATATTTATTTTATCGTTATCTCAAACCTTCTTATTTCAAAAGCGAATGATCATATCAAATCCATCCAAGATCTCAAGTTTTCAATAATGGTTGTGTTCCTATAATTGATATGAAATTTATACCTTTGTTACCTTTGTATTATATTGAAGTGATTGTTTCCTATGCATTTTTTTCACATTTTACCTATTAAAACAGAAATTATGACTTTAATGTGTGATTTTTTTTGGTGAACAAAAAAGGTTAATTTGTCAAATGTTCATATTGAGAGAAAAAAATCAATGAATAACTATGTAATAATTCTGAGATAAGATGTAACACTTTGCAACAAAATATGATCATTTGAGTGTGTATATGCAACCGATTATAAATAAAAGTGGTTTTAAAATAAAACTCCTCAGCTAAAAGATGGATCGTAAAATAACTAATAAACTAACGACAAAAGAAATCTTCAACTTTAATTATGTTAACGTCTGTCACAATCTTTCACGGTATTTTAGACGGAAGGTGACATACATTAACAGAAATAAAGTTGATGTTTCTTCTCCGTGCTTTGGCCTCACTCGCTCGATATCACGAATCAGTTACCGATAGATCACCTATCTTTCTACTACTCTAGCTCAAGCACACTTAACTCGAGAGTTCTAAACGGATGTGTGCCCGAAAAGGTAAGCGCACTTTAGTGACATAAGTAGTCAAATCAATGCTCTTTTAATCCTTTCCACATATACTAGAAATCGAGATGTTACAATTCACTCCTTCAGAACGCAACATCCTCGTTGGACACCGAGATCGTTACCCATGTTAGTGTGAGCCCTCACTGACTCCACACTCGTTTGGGTTTGTCTCTGATACCACTTGTAACGCCTCGACCGCCTACGACTAATGGGCCTCCCACGCCTGCTCTCTCGGCCCGTGGGATCCATTCCCTGCGACGGATAATGCATTAATTGTTTTGGAGGCTCATTAATCATGTTTATTGACCCTGAAATCACGACCATTCCATGTTCTTTTGCCTCACTCGCATGGTATCACGAATTACTTCCCGATAGATCACCTATCTGTTCATTATTCCATTCCAAGTACGCTTAACCCTGGAGTTCTAATCGGAAGTGTTCCCAAAAAGGTAAGCCCAATTTAATGATACAGGTAGCCAAAACAATTTTCTTAAGCTTTTCCACATACCACAAACTGGGATGTTACAGTTTTTTTCGTCAATTTGTTTTAGTTGAGGGATTATTTTGGTATCCATTTTTAGTTGAGGACTTTTATTACAAAATGCGATTAAATGTTTTAAAATATTTATTATCACTTATGCATTATTTAAAACTCTTATAATAGATTTATATGCCTTTAAAATAATTTATAAATTCTTATCCATTATTTTATCAATTTTATAACTGATATATAGAGCTTTATAAATATTTTAATACTTTTATAAATGATTTATAAGGTTTAAAAATAATTTTATAAGATTAAAGATATGGTTGTTCGTCATACTACAAATACATAAAATAAATAAATAAAGCAAGAAAAGTAAATCAAAGATATAAGTTTATTGATTAATATGGTAGGAGTATAACATACTGGTTTGGATTTCAAAGAGAAAAATAAATAATTCTGCATTTTTTTCGTAGAAGCAAGAAGAAAGTATGACTCGAAGTCTGAAAATCGTGTAAATAGGAGATGAAAGGCCGACACCATACTATAAGCAGGAATGTTGAATTTACGAGATTGCCATCCTCTTCTTCCTCTGAAGATCCTAAAATTAGTCGCCATTAAATCCAAAATTTTCGACCTGTGTCTCTAGGGTTTAGGGTTTTTCCTAATTTCCACTAGAGTTGATGAATATGTTAAATTTAGCTAGTGTATTGAGTCATTTTGTGCTGTTTGTGTAAGCAGCGGATGATACCATTATGTTCATAAACGTTGGAGGAGTTGATAATGCTGATTTGAAGTATGTAGGTGTTAGTGTTTTGCTCATAGCTTCTAAATATGAAGAAATATGAGTTCCTTAGGTGTGGATCCCTTACTTCTAATAGAGAAACATTTTAGAAGAATAACATCCCTTATATATTAATTGAGGAACATTTGAAAAGATGTAACCTCAATTTTGTATTAATTAAAAGAAGCCCCAATGCATAGTTGGCACTCAATTAGGTAGTCAATTACATTCAATTGAAAAATAAGTAGGTCCACATTCGATTTTTATATGTTGTTAGATATATAAGTTGGTCAAACTATATGATATAATGATATGATATGATATTTTCTTTCCTTAAATAAAACCTACGGAATTACCATAAATGACTAATATATATATGACAATTAATGAGTTAAATAATAAAGATTTGATAACAATGTATATCTCCTCCATCATTTTTTGTTTAATTTTATATTATTAAAATAAATTAAACAATCAAATTAGCTATAAAAATAAAATTTAGATTTTTTCGTATATGTTATATTTTGAATTTTTAAAAACGACAATAAATGACTAAAACTATTAAAATTATTATGTTAAAAATTAATGATCAATGGTTTAACATTTTTATTATAAGAAGATACACATGATTTTAAAACCATATGAGTAAAAAATATCATTTAATAATAAAATAAATATATATATATATATATATATATATATATATATATATATATATATTAAACACTATATACCATAAGATTACATAAATATTTTAATATTAAAACTTTCAATGAATTTTCAAGAACATTTATAAATTATAAACTTATTAAAGATTTCAGATTGAAAATTTTGTTATCGATGATTTAAATATTTTGTTATAAAACGATATGAACGATCATAGAACCGTATGATTATAAATTCTTATTTAATAAATAACTATACAAAATATACTATTCCTAGAAAAATAGGTTGGTCCATCTTAACTTATATTACACTTTTTATTAAATTAACTATCGAATTGATAAATAACGTACCAAAAAATGTTTTGCACTTTCCTTAAATAAAAGCTACGAAATTACCTAAAATGATTAACGTATATGTGAAAATTAATTATAATGAATAATAAATATTTGATAACAATTTTTGTATCTTAGTTCTTTTTTTAATTTTATATTATTAAAATATCTTTAAAAATCACATTAAATATATAATAAAAACATTTATAATTTTTCTTATATGTTATATTTTGAATTTTTCAAAACGTCTATAAATTATTAGAAATTTGAAGATCCCCACTCTGAAAATTTTGTGATCAATAGATTATTTTTTGTCATAATAAGTTACAAATGATCATAAAATTGTATTAATATGAACTTTTATTTAATATTATAAGAAGATACACATTATTTTAAAACCATATGAGTAAAAAATATCATTTAATAATAAAACATATATATATATATTATACTATATACCATAAGATTACATAAATATTTTAATATTAAAACTTTCAATGAATTTTCAAAAACATTTATAAATTATAAACTTATTAAAGATTTCACATTGAAAATTTTGTTATCGATGATTTAAATATTCAGTTATAAAATGATATGAATGATCATAGAACTGTATGATTATAAATTCTCATTTAATAAATGACTATATAAAATATACTATTCTTAGAAAAATAGGTTGGTCCATCTTGACTTACATTATATTTTTTTATTAAACTAACTATCGAATTGATAAATAATCTACCAAAATTTTTTTGCACTTTCCTTAATTAGAAGCTACGAAATTACCTAATATGATTAACGTATATATGAAAATTAATTATTATGAATAATAAATATTTGATAACAATTTTGGTATCTTAGTTCTTTTTTTTTAATTTTATATTATTGAAAGATATTAAAAAATCACATTAAATATATAATAAAAACATTTATATTTTTTCTTATATGTTATATTTGAATTTTTCAAAACGTCTATATATTATTAGAAATTTGAATATTCCCACTCTGAAAATTTTGTGATCAATAGATTATTTTTTTGTTATAATAAGTTACAAATGATCATAAAATATAACGCATATGAATTTTTATTTAATAAATATTCAAACTAAATAATATATATATATATAAACACTAATGATTTAAAGCAATAAAATTGGCTGATCAATTTAGTCGTCCAGTTGAAATCTTTCAAAAGTATGTGAAAGACTAAAGTCAAAGTAAATATGGATTTAGAATAGTAGTTATATTTTACTAACCAAATACCGAAAAAACAGAACCGAACCGAAACCAATCCGATATTCGGATTGAACACCCGTAATCCAAATGAAGCAAAACTATTGTTTCATTCTCCAAAATATAATAAAAATAATAACTTAATCCCGCGCAAGGCGCGGATCTTATCCTAGTTTGTTTAGTATTATATTCACAAGTTTACAATTATTGATGAGATGTCATTATTACATGCTTCTTTATGGGTCTTTTTTAATAGACCAACCTCTACTAGAAAATTACAATATATGCCATATGTAGATGTATAATATGTTATGGATTACTGAAATGACTATAGTTACCGGATTAAATGAGGGAGCTGACTATATGCATTTGGTGAAACATTTAATATCGTATTTGAAATTGAAAATCAGATTTATAAGTTACCAATAATAGCTTAATGATTATGTTTACAATTAATTTTTCGATTAACTCTGTTTACTATTGGAAATGAAATATGTTCATATAATTAATATTATTTCCGTAATATTAATACATTAGATATGCGATTTTGTACTCTGGAATTTAGGTATTTTGAGTTCAAACATAATAAAAATATAAGGAATGTAATAATTAGAGATAAGAATGAAAACAAAATTATGAGATGAGAATTAGTGTAAAATTCATCTACGTAGAAACTATTTTTTCTAAAAAATTTAGATTAGAAATCTGAGATGGACGAATTCCTATTTCTCTTTTCTATTTATAATCTCTAATATTTTTTTCTTTTTAAACCAAAAAGGTTATAGATTGTCTGTATAAGGTCATCTTATTATACAAACGGACCTTTGACAAACTAATGGTCCACTATCGTTAACTTTAGTTACAGTTTTTCCCTATATTTCCCCTATATAGTTTGGTGTCTATAGTTTTCATATAGGCGTTTGATTCTATACATATACAAGTGAAGTTATCATAATTCAAAGATTTGTAATAGGTGGAGTAACTATTTTCATGTGTTTAGTCCCATAAGTTATAAAACTGTTTACAACTATTTAAATGTTTTCTTTTTAACTCCAATTTATATATTTTTATTTGCAAATTAAAAACAAAAAATTATACAAATTAAAAACATATTCTTCCATATATGATTTCACAATGGTTAGATTATGTTATATAAAAATCCATATATTTAATATTTCAATTAAATATTAAATATATTTTTTAATTTGTCTTACGGGTGTTGATCTAGTTTGATGATTATTACTAATTAATGCTGTTAGATTTATTTTCGAATGAATCGTTAATGGCGGCTGGTTTAAGGATTTTTAGAGGAAGAAAACGAGGGTAATATCATAATTACATTTTGTTAACATCAAAGAAATCGAAGTATCGAACCCGTGGCCGTTTCTTTATAAACCTAGTCATTTACCACCATAAGAAGTGATTTTTTACTTTTTTTTTTTTACGGGACGGTGGCGAATGGACTGAATGGTACGAATATATGTCTCATCCGAAAAACAACAAAGCCTCTTGAAATGGTTCAATTTAGGCTCATTAGTTTGTGCAACGTCAGCTACAAGATAATCTCTAAGGTCTTATGCCAGAGATTAAAAAAAGTGTTTCCAGGCTTGATATCAGAAATCCAGTCAATCTTTGTTGCTGGAAGACAAATTTTATACAACATTATGATTGCTCAAGAGATATTTCACGCTTTGAGAACTAAACCAAGTGGACGTAGTAAAAGGAAGGCCATTAAGACGGACATGAGCAAAGCATATGACAGGATGGAATGGTCGTTTATTGAAGTTGTCATGCGTAAGATGGGTTTTTTAGAAACATGGATTACTTGGATAATGCGGAGTATTACGTCGGTGAAATATAAGTTACTCATGAATGGATAGCCAAGAAGAAATATTGTTACTGGTAGAGAGGCCTACGCCAAGGTGATCTTTTGTCTCCTTTCATTTTTATTCTATGCACGGAAGCGCTCGCTAGCTTTCTCAATCATGCAGAGAGCTAAGGGAAGATAACGGGGATGCGTGTTACACGCTCGTGTCCGTCGATGTCCCACTTTCTTTTTGCTGATGATAGCCTTTTCTTCTATAAGGCAAAGCCCCGTGAATGTGAAGAAGTAATAAAAGTAGTCAGGAAGTATGTAAAGCATCATGCCAATGTATTAACTTTGATAAATCGTCCTTACTCTTTGGTAAGCGAATTAATGCAACAAGTAGACAAGAGATTAAAGATGCACTGGGAATTCAAAACGAAGGTGGAATGGGTACTTACCTAGGGATCTCGAAGGATATAAGTGGCTCCAAGTGCAAACTTTTTGCTTTTCTAAAAGATAAGCTGATGCATAGAGTGAATGGATGGACATGTAGATGGCTGTGGGAACTGAAATTCGCACTGTCGATTTCCGTTTAAATTAGGAAAGTAGGAGAACCCTAGTTTCCCAGAGGTCCCGGATATCTGCTAATACCACACGCCAAGCAATCAGAACACGAGATAGCAACGATAAAGTATAAGAAATCGTAAAAAGAGAGCAAAGAGAAGTCTTATTCCAAATTTGCGTATGAGCATTTTCAACAAGGTATAAGCCTGAGCTCGAGAGCTGTCGGCGAGATTCCTAGTTCTAGCAACCCTAAGACGGCTAAACCTAATTGAGTCGCAGCTCGAAATAACAAAAACGGAAAGTTGCCTAATTTCTCTAAGTGCTAAGTATGCTGTCAAAAAGTCCTCTCTATGCCTCTCGCCTTGGACTCCTTATATACTCGCTCCTAGGTCGGTTTACGCTTTTCCCCTTCTGCCCTTAAGCCGTCTTGGCTTAGCGACCGAGCGGGGCGCGCAATCGGTCGCTACGAGCTTGGCTCGAGCTTGGTCGCTACGTAGCGACTGAGCTTGGCTTGTCCGTGCTCCGATCGTCACACTCGAGCCTATCCGTGGCTGGTTTAGATATGTTTCGGTTACCTTGGGACAGCTTGTGTTTGATACAACCGGGACTCGAACAAGGTTCTTCCTCGAGATCATTGTATAATCTGTCGCGGAAAGAGATTCACACTTGTTTTTGCGGAGGTTTGGATATTAACTTTGTCGTAACCGTTTTTGACCCCAACAGTTAGCCCCCAGCCCGGTAGAATCGCGGGTTCCCGATGAGATTCTAGCGTGCGGTATGGTGAGTTCAGGCGAGATTGGCGTATTTGAGTGAAGTTCATGTCCAAAAGTCCGCAGGTAAATAGTAATTTCTCATGCCTATAAGAAGGGAAGTAACTTCTTCATAATCTTTTCACTTGCTTATTCTTATAAGGAGCTTTCTTGAAAGAGTTTCTCTTTCTCTCCATCCTTTTCTTCTTGATTCCATTTAAAAATACGAAATGTCAAGTAAGAAGAGGAGTTCGAAGAAAGGATCCTCGTCCGCGAATGTTTGCGAGGAGCTCTTAGTGCCGAAGATTGAATTCGTGCCTCATTCAGTAGACACGGCTGAGAACGAGGTATGGTGGGTTGCGAGTTATGGTTCGATTACACCTCCCAATGAGAAGTCGTTCCCGGTTATGAACCATCGTTTGGTCGAAGAAGGTGCACCAAGTAGGAGCACTAGCGAGTTTCTTCGGATCATGCAGTCGTTCTACCAAATTCCGGATACGATGGAATTCCGGGTTCCTCGTCAAGGAGAGCACGCTAGTATTCCCCCGGAGGGTTACTTTACTTGTTACAAAGCATTCGTAGTGCGCTGCCGCTTGTGGTTCCCGATTTCCGAAATTATCGTCCGTGTGTTGGATTGTTTTGAGGTGGCGATAAGTCAACTGAACCCCCTTAGCATCCAGCACCTCGTCGGAGTCCTGATTTTGAGCTACGAGCATGGTCTCTCCCTTACCGTCGACCACTTTGAAGCGCTTTTCAGGTTGCAGATCGTCCGGAATACGGACAAGTATAGGCTGGTCCCTCGGAACTTCATGTCAGTGGTCAAAGGGTTTCTTTCCAACTTCAACTCATGGAAGAGGTTTTTCTTCTTTGTTCGTATAGACGCTGCGTCTGTCGAAGAGAATTGTATCCCATTGTTCCGGAGGTTGCCGAACGATCGTCCCTTCATTAATCTGCTTGCTCTGTTTCCTGAGGATATAATCGCAGTGAGGGATAGGAACGGTCCGTTTTTTGGACTTCCTTTACACCGAAGAGAGTTTGAAAGGCGTTGAGGTTTTCGCATCCCGGTCTTGCTTCGGGCGTGGAAACAGGAAGCGACTCCGAGCCTGATGACCAAGGTCCCGACGCTGCTCCCACGGTTACGACGGGGTTGAACTCTTTGAAGGGGAAAGATATTGACCTTGGTGACATAGAGTTTTCAGTGGATGATTCTATGCTTCCAAGATGGGATCCGGACCTTGCTTACGGCGATGAAAGCGGCACGAGCGAGATCCCTATTTTGGACTTTGATGATTTTTTTGCCGATCTACCATCGGGTTTCGATGCTCCACCACCTACGAATGAATCAGGAAGGCCGAAAGTCATCGCGGAAGGGTCTCATATCATCAACGGTGTTAGTTTTCAAGAATTTTGGCGATTGTCTTATCTACTTCTTTTCCCGCTTAAAACGTGTTAATTGGTTCCGCAAGGTCTGAACTTGCTTGGCTCGGCCCTTGAGGCGAGCTATAGAAAGGCCATGGTCTATCGCTTTAAAGCGGAGAAAGCGGAGAGGGACCTTGCTCGCATGCAAGGCGAGATGTTGGAGCGAGATGCGCAACTCGCTCGTGATCATGCGAGGGCCGTTCGTAAGGAGGAACGGAAGGGCAAGAGGGAGATCGTCGAGGCGATGAAGAATCGTGCCTCTCAGTTCCAGATCGAGTACGGGAACCTCAAGGACGCTTACCCTTTGGTGGGCGATTACCGTGAGTATCGCAGTTCAGTCGGGAGTCTTTGGAAGACGCAGGCGGACGACTACGTTTTCGAGAAGGAGATGAGGGTAATGAAGGACGGCATGAAAGACCTTGCTCACGCTGAGGCGCTCATTCCTCCGATCGATGGGAGGATCCAGGGATTCTGGGATCCCATCCTGGTTTCTCCCGATACCGAAGAGACCACGACCGAGTTTCCTGGCGATTGTGAGGAAGTGGATCGTCCCGCGGATGCGATTGGAGCTTCGTTGTCCGGGAACTTTTACTTTAGATGTGTATCGACTATAGGAAGTTGAATGCTGCCACAAGGAAAGATCACTTCCCTTTACATTTCATTGAACAAATGTTAGAAAGATTGGCAAATCACCACTATTATTGTTTTGTTGACGATTACTTCGGATTTTTCAAAATCCCTATACACCTTGACGATCCAGAAAAGACAACTGTTACATGCACTTATGAAACATTCGCTTACCGCAGAATGCCTTTTGGTCTTTGTAATGCTCCCGCCACTTTCCAACGTTGCATGATGTCAATCTTCACAGACATGATTAAGGACTTCATGGAAGTTTTTATTGACGATTTCTATGTGTATGGATCCAGTTTCAAAAACTGTCTCGATAACCTATGTTAAGTTTCTGCAATATGTGAAGAAAAGAACCTCGTTCTAAATTGGGAAAAATGCCACTTTATGGTTAACGATGGAATCGTCCTAGGACAAAAAGTGTCCACTGCTGGTATAGAAGTAGATCGGGCAAAGATTGAGTTGATGACCAGCCTGCCTGCACCCACAAACGTAAAAGATGTGAGAAGTTTTCTCTGGCATGCCAGATTCTACAGGAGGTTCATACAAGATTTTAGTAAAATCGCTAGACCTCTCACCTCCCTCCTCTGTAAAGAAGTGAAATTCGACTTCACACCAGAATGCGTAAAATCTTATGAGGAGATAAAGAAAGCCCTGATAACTGTCCCCACTGTACAAGCACCTGACTGGAATCTTCCTTTTGAAATTATGTGCGATGCGAGCGATTTCGTTGTAGGTGCAGTTCTAGGCCAAAGGAAAGACAAAAAACTACATGCAGTTTACTACGCCAGTCGAACACTCGACGAGGCACAAAGGAATTACGCAACAACATAAAAAGAATTGCTTGCTGTAGTTTATGCATTTGAAAAGTTCCGCCAATACCTGGTTGGATCGCGCATCATCGTTCATACTGACCACGCTGGGATCAAATATTTAATGCAAAAGAAAGATGCGAAACCACGACTCCTGCGATGGACCCTTCTACTCCAAGAATCCGATATTGAGATTAAAGATAAAAGAGGAGTAGAAAATAGGGTTGAAGATCATCTTTCCCGAATACGAATAGAAGATGACGTTCCTATCGATGATTTCTTGCCAACAGAAAACGTTTACCAGACGGATTCATTCATCGGAAATGTATGTCTCACTTTTAAGGAAATGTCGATTGACGACAACGATGCAATCGACAAAGCTATGTCGATCGATACTCCAGATGATCCAAATAAAGGAATAAATCCCATAACCCTCACCCTCGATGTAAAAGTAAATGTTGCGTATAAGAAGCTGCACCCTCACAATGATTTCCCCGTAGACGAAAGTCTGCATCGGGAAGTGCACGCAATCGGGAAAGGTTCAAAGACCAGACCTTGGTACGCTGATATAGTGAACTATCTAGCTGCTGACATAGAACCCAAAGAGTTGAGAGGTTATACAAGGAAGATGTTTTTGAGAGAAGTTAGAAGATATTATTGGGACGAACCATATCTCTACAAACACTGCTCTGACGGGATGTATAGACGCTGCATCGCTGGACATTTTGCAACCTTTAAAACGGTATCAAAAATTCTTCAGGCAGGATTTTGGTGGCCAACTATGTTCTGTGATGCTCATGTATTCATAGCACAATGCGACAGATGTCAACGAAGGGAAAAATCAGTAAAAGACATGAAATGGAACAAAAATCTATTCTAGAAGTAGAAGTATTCGACTGTTGGGGAATAGATTTCATGGGTCCTTTCCCTTCTTCTTACGGGTTGATTATGTGTCAAAATGGGTCGAGGCGGTAGCTTCCCCAACAAACGATGCATCCGTAGTTATCAAACTTTTCAAAACATTATCTTCCCGAGATTTGGAATTCTCCGAATAGTCATAAGTGACGGTGGATCCCATTTCATTAACAAATTTTTTGAAGGATTACTCCGTAAGAACAGAATGCACCATAGAGTTGCTACACCCTACCACCCACAAACGAGGGGGCAGGTAGAAGTCTCAAATCGACAGATCAAAGAAATCTTAGAAAAGACTGTTGGAACATCTAGAAAAGATTGGTCTAGAAAGTTGGACAATGCACTCTGGGCTTATCGGACTGACTGCCTTCAACACTCCTTTAGGAACCACCCCATTTCACCAGCTATATGGAAAATCATGTCACTTACCGGTTGAGCTGGAACACAAAGCAGCATGGGCTATTAAATTATTAAATTTCGACATCAAACCAGCTGCCGAAAGGAGATTCGTACAGCTCAACGAACTGAATGAGATTAGACATTTAGCCTATGAGAGTTCAAAGATATACAAAGAAAAAACGAGAGCATATCATGATAAAAAAAAATCATTTCCAGACAATTTGAACCCAATGATCAGTTGCTGCTATATAACTCTTTGCTAACGCTGTTTCCCAGAAAACTCCAATCTCGTTGGTCAGGTCCTTTCACTGTTGTGAACGTAAATCCTTATGGAGCCATTACGCTAATAAATAATAAAGGAGACGAATTCACGGTAAATGGCCAACGAGTAAAACACTATTGGGCTAAACCGCCAAATATAGGGCCTATAAAATTAGACCCCCTTCCTGATAATTAGAAAAATCGAACATCGAGTCAAGCTAAGGACTTGAAATAAGCGCTGAATGGAAGGCAACCCATTTTCAGTTTTCGAATTTATAGAATTTTAAGAAAAAAAAAACTTCTGCGGAAAACATAACGTTTGTCGATCGACGAAGACCATCCGTCATCGATCGATATTAAATGAACAGACGCGGACTCATATTAAGTTGACACTTAAGTCGACATTCACACATACCCGAAAACCCTACGAAAACATTCCCATCTCTTTTCTCTCCCGTTTTTTGGCCAAATCCGACGATTCCTTCGCTCAATCCACTTGATTCTCAAACCCCCTATTCGCTTAGATCGCTTAACTCACGCATCATCATGGTATGAAAATAAAAATTTCTAAATTTTTGTTCTTGCTAGGGTTGAAATGGAGAATGAGCTAGAACCGGGATTTTCGGGCCCTTATAGATCAATTTATGCTCAAAGAGTGATAGAATAGGGATTACGGATTGATTCAACCGATTATATGTGCCATGCAAATCGAATTGCATCAATGGGTTTTTGCAGGTTTCCGCGAAGGTGAAATCAACCGATGATACACAACTTTCATTGTTCGATTGTCACAAACGAATATCGATCGACATCGACCAGATAACGTCGATCGATATTGCACCAAACCATCAAACCGAACTGAATTCCTATTTTCGTTTATGGTGTTTAGTTGCAGATGTATGAAAGGAGGACGAAGCGGAGGTTTGACGTAGGTGGCAGTAGCACAGCTCCGCTACCACCACCGGCCGCGACCAGGACCCTTGGCCACGCGAGCGCGAAGACGAACCTATTACGCTCTTTGACCACTTCGAGGAAACACACAAAGTGGCGAAGAGCTCGAAATGTAGAAAACGTGCGATCGAGGACACTTGGGATGACTATGACAACATATTCTACAATGAGTTGCTGAAAGTCTGCATCGAGCCAACGCGATTCGTCGATCCAGACGTAATCCGGGCTTTGGGCATCAAATCCGACCTCAAGGACTTGTTCGCGGAGCTGGGTATGGGGAACATGGCCACTTACCCACAGGTTCTCTACCTGGAGTTAGTCCGTCAGTTCATGGCCACGGTGAACGTCTACTATGCCCACGAGAGGGCAAAGGGAGCTAACGAGGGTGTCTTGACCTTTTTCATTCGCGGCATCCGCTACAGAGTCCCTCTCTCGACCCTCTGCACTATATATGGGTTCGAGAACGAGCGTCAGCACGCCGTCGTACCCGATTTTGTAGGGATCTCGACATTTTGGGGACACATAGCCACTGTCTTCTTCGAATCCGCCAAGACTCTTCAGACGGACATCCGTCACCCGACTCTGCACTACTTCATGAAGGTCCTTCCCAACACTCGGTTGTGCAAGATGGAACCTAGTAAGGTTCGGATGAAGGGGCTCACATTGGTCTATTACGCGGTGAGGAGTTTGGTTCACATGGAGGATATCGAGGAGCCCTCAGACGACGTGTGGCCCAACATTGGAGCCGTCTTTGCTGAGAATCTGGTCAAGCTCAAGATGAAGTCGTTCCAGTCAAAGGGAAAGAAGAAGGAGACGGTCGGGAGCCTAGTTACCCCGATTTTCATACATTGAGGAGTTCCATTAGACGATGCTGAGATGGATGACCGGATCGTCTACATGGATGCAGCACATCTCACGAGCACCCAGCTCAAGGAAGACCGCGACTGGTGCTTCAGGGATGAGAGTGGCACACACTTGGTGAGGCTGCCACTTTGTACACTCACGGATTTCGAGCATGGCCTTGCCAGCATTCAGTTCCGCCCTGACCCACGCCTCCTCCGAACCCCAGCGATCATGCCACGCCGTTACACGGTCCAGCGACCTGGAGGACCTCAGTCACATCAGCCCGAGGCCGCACTCCCACCATTCCCACCTATGCCATACATGTCTACACGCCCTGAGAGAGATTTCCAGCGCATCGTAGTCGATGCTCTCACTGGTTCGAGCAGGAGAAGTGTGTGAGCCTGCTCACCGTTGGCAGCAGGACCATCACGCCAGCGCAGAGGCATCTCCAGCGACGACACCACTGATGAGGACTAGTCCTCATATTTCTATCCCTATATACTTATGTTTTCTTTTATATTCGTACTATTAAGATTTTCTTTCGAACTTATTATTCTATGTTATGACTGGAATTTATCTATTTTGCTAACCTTGCATGTGTTTGGATTGTCTAACAGAGCTAACATAGCTGAATGATACTGATTTTATGATGAGATAGACAACTTGATATGCTTCGGCTAGCACATAAATCTTCTGTTTTTGCGCTATGGATCGACGAAGAGGTACTTACGTCGATCGACGGTGTTGCGCTTATATCGATCGATACATTGTTGTGTATATTGATCGACACTCGAGACAGAGGGGTACACACATTCTTTTCTATTGTCTAACATCCAACTTAGTACTTCTTATTCATTCTCTAACCAACCAATCTTCGACTGAATATCACTGGGAACAGTGAAATTTAAGTTTGGAGGAGGTACTCACTGACATTAGTTTATTCATGAATTTTTTAAAATCATATTTTCAAAAAAAGAAGTTTTTATTGAGTCAAGAAGGAGATTATGAACTTATTATATTTTTGCTTGTTATCTAACCACTATTTAGCACCATTCTAGACTTATTGATTGCAGATAGCACTAAAGATACTAAAGTGGATTAACATGTCAACTATGTTACACTTACTGAGATTGTTTAAAGGAACCATAGCTGACCTCCAACACTAAACCTGACACAAGTGCTTGTCTTGGGGCTTGGTATACATGGGATCGGATTCTTCAAACAAGTCTGGAAGGTAAAGCCTTGTGTAGATAGATTTATCATCCTCTCTCTTTCTATTTTCGAAAAAAATAATATATATATATATATATATATATATAGAGATTTGTTTAGGAAGGAATTCGAACATGAATTGGTGGCTACAACCATTAAGGCTTGCTTCATATGAATTCTATAGGTAAAAGATTAGAACAAGACTTGGTGGCTACAACCATTAAGGCTTGCTTCACAAATAATCCTAGGATATATGTCAAAAAGAAGTGAACAGGACATGGTGGCAACCACCATTAAGTCTTGATTCATGGAAGTCTATCCAATCTTGGTCAATGATCTTGCAAATATAAGCAGACCTTGACTGAGAGAGAAAATTAGTAGAGAAAGAGGATAGGAACTAATGTGTACCTGCATGTCCAGATGCTTGTTTGAAAATTCTTGCATCCTGTGATCGATACTCCCAAGGTAAAGCCTTCACTTTTATTTATGTTAAGAAATGAGGTTGGTAGAGGGGAATGTCGGATATGATTTGCTAAGTTATCAGCCATGGTATATAAGTATTTTAATATATATTTACTACTATATAGAGTCTATTTAGAGTATTTACAGGTTCAGGTACGTTCTAGAGAAATATGGTGATTTTGGAGCCTTTTGAGGTGCATAACTGCAAAGACGTATCAGATGTGTAGCTATATATGGAGCCCTTCCCACCGTTAGATTCAGCCCATCTTTTGACAAATGATAGAGCTTTGAGTTAGCTTTCCAATTCCACCGGTTTGAGGTCAATCAGCATCCTGTAGCAGACGTTATGCCAATTTTACTGAAGAGTGGTCAGTCTGCCTTGCGAGAGGAAGCTGTCGAGGAGATGAAGGACTGTCGATCGATGAAACATCATTGGTATCGGTCGACAGTGATCCCAGAAAACCGGCCAAGCCTGTTTTGTGACTAATTTAGGCCCAGAAGTCACCACATATTACTAATATACCCTGGATGACCTGAAACCCTATTTTATTGTCTCTAAGCCATTGTTGACGGCTATGCTTCATACTATTCTAGAGAGAGAGCTTAGGATTGGAGAGAGAGATCTGTACACCTTGAGAGAGGGAAGATCTTAAACTCCCTTTGTTTCTTACTTTGTTCTGTTTTATTTATCTATTGAGTATTATACAGACCATCATAACTATGTGCTTTATGAATATGTCTGAGTAGTTCTTGCTGTTAGGTTTAGGGTTCTCAATAGGTTGATACATGTAATACTGAATTAAACTGTTGCTAGGGTGTTTAAAAACATAGTTCTTCATCTAGTTGTTCTTAAAGCTAAGTTTAAAATTGATCATCTTTTAAACTTAGATTTTAGGATTAATTGAGATCAAGCTATTGCTTGACCCAATACCTGAAAATAAACTAGTATGATCTAACTGACTAGATAGAGACGAGAGTTGATCTAGTGAGTTATAGAATATAAATCAAACATGTCCGTAAAGTTTTCTGGAAGAAGCATCGATCGACGCAGCAACAGCTCTGTCGATCGATATTTTAAAAGGTGTATCGATCGATGTTCTTAACGAATCATCGATCGACACTTTCTTGCGATTAACATACGATAGTTGAAATCCGAGATCCATATTAGATAATCAGATTGATTATATCTACTTCAATTATGAAAAGGTAGCTATCTAATATGCTCAAATTAACCTTATGCTACTCTCTTAAATAAGAGGTTCAGTTGTAGCACTTAAGGATCGAATCCACATAAACTCTAAGATTACACAATAGATGCGTTGTTTTCGAAATAAAGCTAGAACAGTAAAAAATAAAATGCAGTAAATTGAGAATTAAACAATAGTGTGTAAGTTACGACGATGAGGGGAAACTATAATGTGGTGAAATCTCAGGTACAATAGGAAGGCAAACTAAATAGATTACCAGAGATTTATTATAGAACCATTCTTGAACTCAGACACAAGTTTTAATCAATCAACTCTCGCTGCGAAGATTTTCTAATGCTTAAACCTAGGATTCCAACTCTCATATGTAAATCCACGGGGAGTGTTGATCGATACTACTTCTAAGTAAGCTTTAGCGAACAGGTTTGATATGTTCTCTAACCACCTAGACCAACTCTCGTATGTGACTAGTTGATTAGATCATCTCAGTTTCAATTAAGACAATAGGCCAAGCTCCCGGTTGCGCCAATTAAACCTAAAATCTAAGTTTAAGAAATACACGTTGATAACAACATAATAGATAGTCTCAGAGTAAAACATAGTAAATAAAAGTAGATAAGTGCGGATGATATCACTCAAATTTCTCACTGAATAACTTTATTCTTCCAAATAAGAGGTTCAGTTGTAGTACTTACACATGGTTATGGGACCCGTAAATGTTACAGAAGTCTAATACCCCTGATCAAGAAAGTCAAAGTACCTTCGTTTGACCTCTTGACCCTCTCGTTGACGTAAATGATTTGAACCGTGGCCATGAACTGTCTGACTAAATCAGGGTAGAGATCCTATGACTTAGTATCCATAGTGCCCATGCCCAACTCTCTAAACATCTCCTTCAAGTCAGAATGAAGGCCTAGCTTCTTCACGACTTCCCTATCGACAAAACGCATGGGTTCAATGGTAACGCATGCCAGGCATTGTAGTACAAGCTGTCATAGTCGTCCCACCATTTAGCTATATGTCGGATTGGTGCATGCCTCTTACCTCACTGCATACATATAAATTATAATTAAAAATAATTTATTATAAATTAATTGTTTGGAAAATTATATATTTGCATTATATTTCAAAAGATTATCTGCTATATTGTTTGTGTAGATCTAATATGAAAGAATTTTAGTTTATATTTTCTATTTGTTTAAAAGAAAACAACATATACCAAATACTATAAATTTGTACAAAAAATAATACAAAATCTAAAATAACCGAGCCATATGAAACTAACAAATTTAATAAAATTAATGTACTTAGAACTAATATTTTATAGTTCAATTCAAAAGAATAGATATTCAAAGGAATATACATAATCCAGTATAATCAAATAACTACTAACCAAACTATATATAATCCAAAATGCATGTATAACTAAAATAGTAGAAAATGTTCAATTTAATTCATATAAATTATAAAACAATTTAAAATTCTAAGTAAAAGAAACAAAATAATAGTAAATTATTTTGTTTTATTACTATTATTTTTTTGTGTATATTTAAATCATAGGAAAATCACCTAGTATTTTAGTAGTTTTAGGAGCATCAATTACTGAAAATCGTCTTGTAGAAACAATGGTTTAGATGCTTCAAATCAAGGATTTTGTCAGGTTCGAGTCCTGTCATGGGCAGAAATTTTTACTCTGCTTTTAGGCAGTATCTTATACTGGGCCGGTGCTGCCAATGAGAAACTGTAAAGAATAAACCGTTAAAATTGAATCATACTCGCATGGTTTTCTTTTTCTGTTGTGGTGAGTTCACACTTTATATTATAAAGTAACATGTTATAAATCTTGTCGCGAGTTCACACTTAATATTTATAACCTATTGCTATAAATCTGTAAACTGTGAACCGTTTAAATTGGTTACATATATTAGAGATTAAATATTATTTTATTCTGAGAAAAGGACAAATTAGACGGCATCCAAAACCAAACTGGACACCACTACACAAAGTCATAACGAATATAAATTCCGCTATTTATTCTTCCAAGTTAATTTACGTTACTGCATGTTGTCTATTCGTAATTATAACTTTTTATGAAGTGTAAATCAAAAGAAATGGGCAAGTACAACGTTATTAGACGACGACAAAAAGAAAAAGGAAAGTATACTAGACGTGTCATCATCAATTAGTTTGAACATAAAATTAAATTTTGTTTCGGTCTGTTTCAAGGGAAACTCTTATCTATGAGCTTCACAAACTCATCAAAATCAATTTTCCCATCTCTATTCTCATCAAAAACCTTAACCATTTTCCTACACTCCATCTTTGTACACTCGTCGTATCCTAATAAACAAAAAACATGTTTCAACTCGTTTTCATCTATAAACCCATCTTGATTCTCATCAAACAGTCTAAACGCCTTCTTCACTATCTCCTTACCCGTCATTTCAGTCTTCTCGAGTAAGTATTCTTCCCCTTCTTCTATCAAACGTTCATATAAGACTTCCGAGTCATCGATCATCACCTTGACTTCTTCCACCGACATCTTGTTGTTATCTACTCGACTTGGTACGAAAACTTTCTTAATGATTGGGAGCTCGATCATATTTATCTTCATGTCTTTTGTTGATGCAAAGAGAATGTATGCATTAGAGAAGAAGAGCTGTAGAGGATAGGGAAAATATGAAGAGAAGTCTTGGATCATCATCATGAGATTGAGAATGAACAAGAAGGTGGCAATGGTGAGAAGAGAGATTGGGCTAAGAGCAGACGAATCCTCCATATTAGTTTAAATTTATTTGTGTGGAATACCATAAACAGTTTTTGATAATAATCTTTTTCTCTTTCGTTTCGAAGGATGGATAAGAAGTGCGTTGAGCATGGTCCAGTTTTATAGGAGGTGTTTTACATTCTACTGTAGTTAGTTATCTTTTACAAAGACCAAAACGAATCTTACTCATAAAGTCCGCGAGAGAAGTCAACGGAAATTGTTGAGAAACTACAACAATTCTTTTGTGAGAACAGAAACAATAATGCTATCTAAAATTCACCGCAAATGAATTTTCTTATATCTATACTATTATTTGCGAAGTAAATTTTTGGAATCGAGCTCTCACGTTAAAAGTTAGAGTGATTAATATCGTTTATACCCTTAATGAATAAAACATATAAATAAATTAAAAAATAAAAACGAAATTTTAATTGATTTGAATAGATAATTAGTTAATATTAATAATAGTAAGAATTATCTAAAATCTGTAAATATAATTTTTTTAAAAGATAATTTCTGTATATTTTGTATTGTTATCTGAAAAATTCTTTTAGTAAAAAGTTAAAAAAATAAACTATATAACTAAATATTAATCAAATAAAATTCTTAATTTTATAATTAAAAATAGAATATGAATTATCCAAAATCTAAAAATATAATTAAAAAAAAGATAATATATATATATATATATATATATATATATATATATATATATATATATATATATATATATATATTGTATTGTTATCTGAACAAAGTATTTTAGTAAAAATTTAAAAATATAAATTATATAATTAAATATTAATCAAATAATTTTATTTAATTATATAATTAAAACATAATATTGAGTTATTTTAAGATTTATTTTAGTATAATAAAGATAGTGTACAAATAACTTTTCAAAAATTATGAAATGTTTAAGCCCGCATTGCGGGCAAAACACCTAGTAATAACATAAAGAGAAAAACTAAGAAACACATTTAAGCAGATACTATATTCATTAAAAATTCCTGAATATAACCATAACCATAATATTAGTCAGTAATTTCGTTGTCTTATTTTGAAAGTAGTTGTTTTTTTTTCAATCTCGAATTGTACCGAAATTTCTCTAGTGCACCTTCTAATGATTGGTTAATAATTTATTTGCATTTCTATATAATATTGAATTAGAAAAATAAATTCAATTCTGATTATGCCCAAGATATAATTTTAGAAATTAAAGTTGAAAAGTAAGTAGGAGCTAGTGTCTTTCCTTATCTTGGACTCCAGTTCATGTAAATTTCCATGCAATTTCCGGATGACGTTTTCGTTTTCATTCAACGACCCAATATAGCAATAGCTAGACAGACCCCTTTGGATTATTTCGCTATGTGGAATATTGAAATTCTCTTCAGTTTCCGACCCACGATGAATTTGTGAGATAACAAGTTAAGTCCCACATCGGATATTAGACAAAAGAAAATCTATTATATAAAGAGAAATCCAACTCTAATTAGTACGAGGCCTTTTGGGAAGGAAACCAAAAGTAAATCCATGCGGACCAGTTTCTAAAGCCCAAAGTGGACAATATCGTACTAATAAGATAAGAAAGAGTTGGACACGGGATTTCACAATCCCAACAATTGGTATCAGAGCGGTTTGACAAAGAGATGCAAGAAGACTAAAATACCTTTTAAGTAAAGACGGGTAGAAGAGGAAAAAGAAAGTATGTTGCAGAAACGTCAGAAGATCATGGAACCTGTGATGTGTTGTGGGAGAAACATTCTAAAAGAAAGCCCTGCGATTACTGGTACAAGGCGGTGCCGAAGATGATTCGCCGAAGGAAACATATGAGATGAATGTGGTTCTTAGCTTGAGGGAGAAAATGTGAGATAACAAGTTAAGTCCCACATCGGATATTAGACAAAGGAAAATCTAATATATAAAGAGAAGTCCAATTCTAATTAGTACGAGACCTTTTGGGAAGGAAACCAAAACTAAATCCATACGGGCCAGCTTCTAAAGCTCAAAGTAGACAATATCGTACTAATAAGATAAGAAAGAGTTGGACACGGGATTTCACAATCCCAACAGAATTTTTGGTATAAGTTTTTTTTGGTCGTCATCTATTCTTAATTTTCTTATAGTTCGCGTTGTATTTTTTCACGTTGTATTTTTTTCTAAAATAAAAATAAAAAAAACAAGGGTTCACGTTGTATTTTGTTTCTTGTCAACACGTAGTATTGTTTTTTTACTACGGAAATTTAAACAAAATAAAATATCATAGTACTTTCCTGAATGATCTGTGTACACGAACTAAGCCATACAAAATTTTCCAGCTAAGAGTTTCTGGATAGGTTCGGGTTCAATACTGAAAGAGTTGTAAATTTATTTATAATAATTTCTTTTAACGTTTAAGCCATTCTATTACTCAAATTTGAAATAGTCTGGAATAATCAAACCGTCATAGAACAACCAACAAAATAAAGAGTTTTGTGAAGAGATCGAGTAATCCTAGCTAAGAAATCGGTAGTTACATTTTGTCCTCGAGGAGTATAGCATATCCTAAAATATTGAAAGCTTCTATTCAATTCTTGTATCTCCTCTAACTCTGTCAAGAAATTCGACCATACACGAAGTTCCTTAACATCGCTATCAAGTCTTTGCAGTATGTTCCAAATTGCTGACATGTAGAATGATTCAACGTGCTTTCCATTGCCCAGCGTAGCGCTTTTAACTTCTTATGCAATGCGGATTCTCTTCATCGATCTTTGATATTCTATCCCCATATGTTGTATACGTCTCGTGTTATCTAGCAACATCCATCCACCTCCATTAAAATAGATGTCGAGGTCAGGAACCATATATCAGAAGTTGGCTCATTTGTTGTGAACCATGCTTGGCATTCTCCTTCGGCATATTTTATCAGCTCAAGCGGGTCTTTATCAATCCCTCTGAATAGTTTATCATTTCCATATATACCAAATTATCCATGGATATAGGTTTATGTGCTTCTCCGGATCCTTAATACTATTCTTACGCCAAAATAGATAATCCATGTTAGTCTATATGCTATGGGCATGGAGAAAATATTCGGATGAGACTAAGTAGCTGATAGAGCCCATGCTTGGAGCACCGGAGGACATTCAAATATAGTATGAGTTACATACTCATCAGGTTTCCCACATATCAGAAAAAATGTTATCACATCACATATGGCGACGAATCAAATTCCTTGTGACAGCAACATGTCCTGTGATTAATTGCCATAGAAGATGACAAATATTTTGAGGAGCGTTTAACTTCCAAGCAAAGGTTTGGAGTTTCGCGATGCTTGGTTTAGTGTAAACAACATCTTCTTCAACTTTAAGTATATGTCTAGCCATACAGTATTCTAACTTAACAGTATATATACCATTCTTGGTAAAACTCCAGCAATAAGTATCTCGATGTAAAGATTGGTTTATGACTAAGCTTCTAATCAAAGGTATATCTTCTTGTACTACAAAGTTTTCAAGCATTGCAACATCTCATTCCTTTAAATCTTCATTAATAAAATCACTAACTGTCATCATGGGATGTACTACAAGGACATTTGGTCAAGCCGGTCTTGCAGGTAAAGTTGGAATCCGTGGATCCTCCCACGCTTTTACATCATAACCTGAATGGATCTTCTGTCGAATCCCCAACATCAGTAGAGGCCTCACTGCAGATAAGCTAGTCCATACTTATGAAGGGGTATCTATAGCACCAACTTGCAATGGAAAACTTAGTCTATAGTACGCACCACGCAAAACCAGGGCGACAAGAGAGTCTGGAAACTGAATTAATCTCCATAACTATTTATCTAGCAGTGCTAAGTTAAAATCATGGATCATCTTGAAGACAATTCCTCCCTCCACCTTCGATAAACATAAATTTTTCCATTTTCCCCAATTGATTCCTTTTTCAAGGGACTCAAGCTCCACAAAAGCAAGCAATGGCACTCACTAGTTTTTCACAGATTTCCAACGGGAGTAAGAAACTCGACATAACATAGGCCGGGAGGGCTAATAGAATCGACTTAATTAGCACTTCTTTGTCTCGTTTTGATAACTATATCCTTTTCCATCCATTAACTCTATTTTGTAATTTATCCTTAAGAAAGACAAATAGTTTGCATTTTGATCCGCTGATATTTTTTTGGATTTCCTAAGTTTGAACTTATTGCACCCTCATTTTTGAACCAAGAGTATCATTAATAGTGTGTCTGACATTCCCGTGGACTTTCTTTCCGAAGAGTAAAGATGATTTATCAAAGTTGATGCACTAACCTAAAGCATTCCCATATTTCCACATTATTTCATAAGTTCTTCATATACATGCGGCTCTGCCTTACATAAAAAAAGTTATCATCATCAAAGAGAAGGTGGAATATCGAGGGGCTAATGCGTGAAACACGCATCGCCGTTATCTTCTCTTGATTCTTTACATGATTAAGAAGGCTAATGAGCGCTTATTTATTTATATTAATTTTTTGAATCGAATCAAGAAGTATAATAATTATGATCGGCAACATTATTGTGGAATTGTTACAGTAGGAAACTTATATGTAGAGTGAATAAGATAATGATTAAAAGACGGAATTAACAAAAAAAAGAAAACGAAAATGCGAGGCTTTAGATGTGATATTGCTCAAACTACCCTAGAGAAACTTTCCCTCTCAGATAACAGGTTACGTTGTAGTAGTAGTTAGGGATCAAATCCACAGAGAGCGTGTGTACATAATAAACTTTAAAAATCAAGGCTAAGCTAGGCAATCAATATTAAAACAGTAAACAAGCAGTGAATAGAAGTTTGTAAACAATAAGGAGAAGTCGCTTGATCTAGGAGTTTATCAATCAAGAATTTCAAAACTACAATCAAGGATGCTAAGGGTTTTATAGGTGATATCACTCAAATTACTCTAAGGAGTGATTTATACTCTCTCAACTAAGAGGTCGAGTTGTAGTACTTAGGGATCAAATTCACAGGGAGTTAGGGAACCAAATAAATCTAATCAGTTTGATTAAGCTAGGTTAATAGGTTTAAAGCAGTAAGTAAAGATATTCAAAGTAGTAAATAGTAAACAAGTTGAACAAGACAATGGTTCAGCTTGGCGAAGAGTTGTTTGATGGAAGGATGGTTATTAAACTTAGGGTTTCATTCAGGTTATTAGAACTCTAAACTATAGACGCTAAGGATTGATTCTAGAACTCGATATCTAATTTAAAAGACAACCACCTCTCGCTGTGAGACTAATCTATTGACTAAGTTTAGTGTTTCAGCTCTCACATGTTAACACAGATCGAGCGTCGATCGATGTTATGGTATGAGCGTTGATCGATGCTATGGATTGAGTGTCGATCGATGCTATGGTATAAGCGTCGATCGACACTGCCTTAGGCAAGCGTCTCGATCTGATCGATTATGTTCAACTAGATTCCTAGACCAATTCTCGTATGCGCCTAGGTATCTAATCCAGCAGGATTCGGGTTCCATTAATTGATTACACTCTCATGCCTCTCAATTGTCCTATGATTCTAGGTTCAAGCAATTAGTCACACTCTCGTGGTTTTCCAACTACTCTAGATCCTAGTATTACAAGCTATCCTGATGTAGAGATCTTTATCCTAACAATCATATAATTCATAAATTCATACAAAACCCTAGAAATTCCTAAACATAGCAGGTAGATCTACTCATGCATGATGTTTGTCACAAAAATAATAGATGAATAGATGAATAACATAAAATATAAATAAAACCAAAACAATGGAGTTCCAAGAGGACTCTGAAGGAGTTCCTCTCTTCTCTCCTAACCTAGAACTATGAATAAAAGTAAAGCATAGATAGTGTAGCCGTCAACAATGGCTTATAAATAACATAAATAGGGTTTCTGGTCGTCCAAGGGTATTCTGGTAATTTGTGGTTGCTTCTGGGCTTCAGTCGGTCATAAAATATGCTCAGTCCATATTCTGTCATCACTGTCGATCGACACCAATTCTGTGTCATCATTCGACAGTCTTTCATCTCCTCGACAGCTTCCGCTTGCAAGGCAGACTGACCACGCTTCTGTAAAACTGGCATAACGTCTGCTACAGGATGCTGATTGACCTCAAACCTGTGAAATTGGAAAGCTAACTCAAAGATATATCTTGTGTCAAAAGATGGGCTAAATCTAACGGTGGAAAAGTCTCAATCCATAGCTAGAAATCTGACGCACCTGTGCAGTTCTGCACTCAAAAGGCTCCAAAAGACACCAAAATCACCAATTTTCTCCAAATCATCCCTGAACCTGTAAACACTCTAAATAGACTCTAAATGGTAGTAATTAGTTATTAAAACACTTATAGACCATGGCTAAAAGTGGGTAAAATCCATAGTCTATCAACTCCTCCATACTTACCTTTTTGCTTGTCCTCAAGCAAAACAAACGGGCAGTCTCTCTGAAAGAGGTTTGAAAACAGTAGAGACTCACATGTTTAAAACTTAGAATCATGACCTCTACAATATTGCAATCCACATCTAAGAAGTCCTGATCACAAAAGCACATTATACTATATCATGGCTTAGCTACCAAATTCACCTAGCCAACAACTTAGCAAATCATGACTTACATTTCCCTCTACCAACCTCATTTCTTAGCATAAATAAAAGTGCAGACTTTCCCTTGGGAGTATCTATCAAAGGATTCAACGATTTTCAAACAAGTTTCTGGATCTGCAGGTAAAAGTTAGTTCCTATCTTTTCTCTCTACTAATTTCTCTCTTCAGTCAAAGTCTGCTTATATTGCAAGATCATTGACCAATATTGGACATGCTTCCATTAATCAAGCCTTATTGGTGGTTGCCACCAAGTCATGTTTACTTCTTTTTGACCTATATCCAAGAATTTATGTGAATCAAACCTTGATGATTGCCGCCACCAAGTTTCGTTCGAATTCTTTTTGTTGGAATCCTAATGAAGCAAGCCTTAATGGTTGTAGCCACCAAGTCTTGTTCGGATTCCACCTAACTAACACCTATATATATATATTTTTTTTTTATATATTTTTTTTTTTCTTTTACTTCCTTTTTCGTTTTTTTTTTTTGAAAATAAATATCTCTACCTATAAATCTAGGATCGAAATAGAGAGAAAAAATATGATAAATCTACACAAGGCTTTACCTTCGAGACTTGTTTGAAGAATCCGATCCCATGTAAACCAAGCCCCAAGACAAGCAGTTGTGTCAGGTTTAGTGTTGGAGGTCAGCTTTGGTTCCTTCAAACAATCTCATCAAGTGTGAATAGTTGACAGGTTGATCCACTTTAGTATCTTTAGTACTATCTGCAATCAGTAAGTCTAGAATGGTGCTAAAGAGTGGTTAGATAACAAACATATATCTAATAAGTTCATTATCCCCTTCTTGACTCAATAAAACTCTTTTGAAAACATTTTGATAAGACTCACAATAAAATAGATATTAGTAAACATCCCTCAGATTTAAATTACTGTTCCCAGTGTATATCCAGTCGGGGTTATGGTGAGAACTAATCATAAGTACACAATTTAACAAGTTAGAATGATATACATGACCGGGTTAAGTGTCGATCGATGGAAAGGAGTTACCATCGGTCAATGCAGGTGTTGTACTGGCGATCGATATCGACATGCGCTTATCGGTCGATTTTTTATAATCGTCTATTCGGATCTTTTTTTTTTAATACCTAACTAAAACATAATATTAGTAGAACCTCCCCTAGACTTAAAAACACTATCTCTAGTGTTATACAGTCTAAGATTGGTGGGGAAATAAATCTTAAGGACAATATTTAAAATGGTGAAACGGTATACCTGCTCGCTGATAGTGAGTGTCGATCACCACAGTTAAGTGGCAATCAATACTCTTGAAGCTCTGTCGATCGACACAGTTAAGTGACGATCGATCGATGCTAGTGTTGCTCTGTCGATCGATGTTGTGCAGTCATCGTCGATCCTCGTGCGAACTCGTCTTCCTCGGATTTTTCCTTTTACCTAACATAAATAAAATACTAAAAGTTAGTAATAGATAACTAATAAAACCAATTCCAATTTTTTTTCTTTGATGAACAGTGACTGCTACAGTGCCCTGCTACTGTATCGCAGCTACAATAACTCTTGATTTTCTGCTACAGCGTCGGTCGATTTGTTTGCTACAGTGTCGATCGATTTTCTTGATATAGTATCGAGCCTCTACTACAGTGTCTCTGCTACAGTGAGGTTGCTACAGTACTGTCGTTACTGTTCATCCGTTTTTTTTTTTTGACCTGCATAAAAATAAAACAAAAATCAGTAACAATCTAACATAAACTGAATGAAATTACGTAATAGTGGGTTGCCTCCCACTCAGCGCTTTGTTATAGTCATTTAGCTTAACTTTGGAGATCTGATTTGGTCCGGATGAGAATGAGAACTTGTTCGAAAACAAGTCTCAGTTTCTACGCTCTGAAGCATTATCATTATTGTGTGAAAGCCTCCTCCATAGACTCTTCTCCTTTGTCTATCATCTCAGCACTAAGGAGTGCTCAAATCTTTGTAAACGGCTGTGAGAAGCATCTGCTGCGCACTCTGGATTTCTGGACACCATCTGAGAATTGAGGAATCAATGATACCTGAGGACCGTGTTTGATCATGTTTCTCTTCTTCCAATTCCTCCTCTTCTTCCCCCCAGACTTGTCTGATCGCGTAGTGGTATCTCCATCCCTAATATTTTCACATACATCGAACTCCTTCTGCTCTGATACGCGCCTAATGTTGATCGACGATGAAGTGGTAATGTCGATCGATGTTGAGGTCTTGTTGTCGGTCGATGTTGAGATCGTACCGTTGATTGATGTTGAGGTGCTAGTGTCGTTCGATGTTGAGGTCGGATAACTAGTCTCAGCTTCTTCTCATTTGCTTTGCTCTCCAAATCCATGTTGTTCATCCCTTTTTGCCATAATTTCGTCGAGCAGCTGTATTGGAATCATATACTCCTCATCTAACGATGCCAAGAACCTGACCCATTTATCATTTTTCTCCTTTTCTCGAGTTGCTTTAGCATCATCAAGAAATTTGTAAAGGAAGACTCTTTCAATGTCATCCCAGCTGGTTAGAGATCTTGGTTGTAGTTGACTGAACTAGCTGAATGCATTCCTAGAGATAGAATAGGGGAAGATCTTGCAGAGCATGTGGTATTCATACACTTTATTCTGCTCACTCCTTGACACGAAATCCTCCAGCTCTTCGATGTGGTTTCTGGGATCTTGGTGAGGAAAACCCTGGAAGGGGTCTTGACCTACCCCATCATACCACTCTCGGCTCAAGTCAAAGTCATTCATCTCAACAGCAACAATCACATCAGGGATCACAGCGCCCTGAGCATTAATCAATTGTCATGCGCTGTTGCGAGTGCGACCTTGTTCGTCTCTTAACATTCCATTCTCATCGACCTTGAGTATGAGCACTTCGATCTTCTCCGTCTCCCCGCAAGTGGTGTCGTTTTTCACCGGATGAACAGTGTCGGGATGAACAATGTTCGGAGGAACAGTGCCCAGATGATTAGTGCCACGGTGAACAATGTCGCAATGAAAAGTGTCGATCGACGCAGGATGACAGTGTCGATCGACAAGGAATGAACAGTGTTGATCGACGTCGGATAAACAGTATCGATCGACATTGGATGAATTGTGTCGAGGTGAACAGTACATCGATGAACAGTACCGGGATGAACAGTACCTCGATGAAAAGTACTGGGACGAACAGTGTTTTCCGTCACGGGTTGAATAGTGTCAATCGACGTAGGTTGAATAGTATCGATCGACATCGGGTAAACAGTATCGATCGACACGGGATGAATAGTGTTGATCGACGCTTGGATTTTTTTACGCAGCCAATCGCTGCTTGGAGGGTGTCAACTGCCCTCTTAGACTTATGGATCACGCGTTCCAAATCCAGTGGCTCTACTAGTAAGAGCACTATCCCCTTGTTTGCTTCTGGTACTCATATGGATGCACCTGAAACACAAGAAAAAAAATTTGATCAGTTTTTTTTTTTGAACAGTAGTAAAACCAAGACTAAATATAACAAGACAAGATCTAATGGCGATCAAAGCTCTCCGGGAACGGCACCAAATTTGATATCACTCAAATTACACTAAGGAGTTATTTATACTCTCTCAAATAAGAGGTCGAGTTGTAGTACTTACGGATCGAATTCACAGGGAGGTATGGAACTAAATCAATCTAATCAGTTTGATTAAGCTAGGCTAATAGGTTTAAAGCAGGAAATAAAGATATGCAAAGCAGTAAACAGTAAACAAGTTGAACAAGACAATTGTTCAGCTTGGCAAAGAGTTGTTTGATGGAAGGATGGTTACTAAACTTATGGTTTCATTCAGGTTATTAAAAGTCTAAACTATAGATGCTAAGGATTGATTATAGAACTCGATATCTAATGCAAAAGACAACCAGCTCTCACTGTGAATCTAATCTTTGACTAAGTTCAGTGTTTCAGCTCTCGCATGTTAACACAGATCGAGCGTCGATCGATGATATGGTATGAGTGTCGAACGATGCTATGGTATAAGCGTCGATCGATGCTATGGTATAAGCGTCGATCGACACTGCCTTAGGCAAGCTTCATCGATCTGATTGATTATGTTCAACTAGATTCCTAGACCAACTCTCGTATGTGCCTAGGTATCTAATCCAGCAGGATTCGGGTTCTGTTAATTTATTGCACTCTCGTGCCTCTCAATTGTCTTATGATTCTAGGTTCAAGCAATTAGTCACACTCTCGTGGTTTTCCAACTACTCTAGATCCTAGTATTACAAGCTATCCTGATGTAGAGATCTTTAGATATCCTAACAATCATATAATTCAAAAATTCATACAAAACCCTAGAAATTCCTAAACATAGCAGGTAGATCTACTCATGCATGATGTTTGTCACAGAAATCATAGATGAATAACATAAAATATAAATAAAACCAAAACAATGGAGTTCCAAGAGGACTCGGAAGGAGTTTCTCTCTTCTCTCCTAACCTAGTGAATTCGAAAAGAGAAAAACTTGTGTCACACAGCACACACGGAAACTTAATGCCTTTCAACAACCATGGCGCTGCAAATTTCCCATGATCACACTTCTTCTTCAGTGTAATCCTCTGCTTCGTCTTCTCTCTGACCTGATTCAACATCGTAGGTATTTCATGTTCAGTTTACTTCGTCTCTCTGAAGAACATCCACAACTTTTGGGTAAAGTAAGCTTGTCCAAGGGTATCCTGGTAACCCTTTTAGTGAAGCTATCCATATCCTTCTCATTAGCTCCTCTGTTAAGATGCTTAGGAACCTTTTCCTTCCATCTCTTCAAGGTTCTCTTCTCAGAAGTCTGATCAACTTGCATAAAAAAAACTTTCGGTAAATCTTTGCGGAGAAACTTGCGTAAAAACAAAGTAACTATTTCCTACAGCTGACGAAGCGGTCAACAGAAGGAATGAGAATGAAAGAAACACAACACTCATCTCACTCCCTCACTCGCCTCATAACTCTCTCCTTCACCTCGCCACACTCACCTTGCCACACTCGCCTTGCAACACTATCTCTCCTCATCACGTCGCCACACAGCTCTCCCCTTGGCTCCCCGTCGCCACACAGCTTTCTCCTTGGTTCCACGTCGCCACCCAGCTCCTTAGTTGCTCAATAAGTCTCACATGATGTTCTTGTTAATGTAGTGAGGCCAGAGTAAAATGCAGAAATAAACAAGACACAAGTTTTTCTCTTTTCGAATTCACTAGAACAAGAAAGTCTTACACCAATCTTTTTTATTACAAGAATCCTTTAGGATTACCCCAGTACTAAGCTAAAACTCACCCTCGAGCCTAGACTTTTGTTTATCAGGATCCTCCAAACCCCGAGCTAAACTCACCCTAGAGCCTAGACTTTTATTTATCAGGATCCTCCAAACCCCGAGCTAAACTCCCCCTGAATCTAGACTTCAATCTTCCAACTCCTCGGAAGTACTTCACCAACTACGTCAGCACCTAGCACAGAGACACCAAAAGCTTGATCACACAAGCACAAAACAATGATCTCTCGACTTTTTCTTTTTCCAGAGACAACTCTCATCATAGAGGCACGTCCTCCATGTATACATAACCAGAACTTGCTCTCCAAGTTCTTCCAAAAGCAACTTAAGCAACTTTCCTTTTTCTCCCAAGGAATAACTCTCTTGCATTTTCTTCTTCAAGTAATATCCATTACAATTAATGTAAATCTTCCAATAAACATATTGCTTATTCTCCAAGCTTAACAAGCCCACGGACATCACAACATACGAACTTCAACCAAGCCCATCTTCATGACACACGCATGTACTACCTCCTGTAGTACTTAACGAACTGATACAGAATATACATCTTCAGTTCTCTCTTGAATCTCGATCAAAATGCCTTTCGTTTTGTCTCAATCTGAGTTTCCGTTGAAATTTTACAAAGAAAACAAGCAACATGTTGTATTTTCGTAAAGTTCAAGTTAAACGTCAAGAAAAATGCTGATTAACTTAACACCATCATATCATCAACTAATGAATTTATTTTCATCGATTCATATGACCAATGACATAGAGAACGTGCATCAGACGAAACAACGACTTCTCTAAGCATAATCGTAAATACGCATAAGTCGTAAAACAGTCCAAAACGGCCTAAAACCCGACGAAAGCTTACTTATGGTTTAAAATGAGAACATGCCCGAATGCAATGATGGTTTACTCTACTTGGATAAAGAAAAATGGAAGAAGAGGATAAATGTGAAATTTCCAAGATAAACATGAACTTTGAGAAAAGGAAAGATATCTCCGCAAAAGATAAACTCGAATTTCAAAGAGATAAGGAAAGAGAACCGACTTTGGGGGCATATATTAGCACATCCGAGGCAGAGAAGAAAGAGGACGGTTTTTAGGCTCTTAGAACTCACTGCATTTAAAAACTCTAGGCATTATTCTCGACAAGCTTACTTTTCTATGGCTTGTACTTATTAGACGAACTCGCAAAAAGGCAGTTAGATCTCTTGTTAAAACTCTGTAAAATGAAATATGTTCGGCTTGATCCTCGAAAGGGGTACGTAGTGTTGCAGCCCCGGAAGCTAGGATGGTGATATGGATGGGAGATGGGTCGATCTTATCGTTGGAGAAGAAGATCGGATGGAAAGATGGTGAAGAGGGCCGATTAGCTGTCCTTTCAAGTACAAACTATCCTGAAAACAAAGGAAGAACAATGAGTTATAAGTAATGAAAACAAGGACAGAAAATAAAGATAGGATGGAATGGTTTGCTGAAGAGAAGATAGATGATGGATGGATGGAAGATGATGTTGGATAGATGTTGATTGACTCTCTCAATCCGTGGGTGCTGATTGACTCTCTCAAACTGTGTCTCAAGGCTCTTGTATCACACAAAGAACCTATGAACCACAAGCTCAACAGCCTTCTAAGGCATCTCACACTTAGAAACTAAAGAATAAATTTTTAAGCAAAGAAAACTCTTTGATAAGAGATAAACTGAATATTATTTCTTGAAGATTTAAAGGTGATTTAAAATGAATACTAGACAGAGCTTATATAGGCTTGTGCCTTAACATAGCTAGAAAACTAAAACAAAGAAAGAAGCAAACAAATAAGGAAAACTGATAAAACTAGCCGTTGGAAGATATCTTGGATCCAAAAGCTTTCTTCAAGGGATTTGATTCTGGTTTTGTATCTGGAAGGTTTGAGGGTGTAGGTAAGCTTCTTAGGAACATCTTGAATGCTGAAGACTTGGTCGAAATCATTGTAGACTTTGCTTGGAAAGAGCTGTTGGGAATTCATGGGAAATGATTCCAAAAATAGCTCCAAAGATGGCAAGTCTGGTCTGGCTTGAATCCGTGTGTTCTGGTGAGTGCTAGTGCATCTTAGGACTCTTATACAAGTAAGTAATGATTCCAAAACGCTTCAGCTTTGATGGCTTGGTCGTTGGTCACTTATTCTCCAAAGTGGGAATGCATCCAATTTAGGAAAGTTCCCAAACAATAAGATCCTCCTGATCACGCGGGCTCTGGTGCATGGTAATAACTCTTCTACTCCTTCTGGATAGTTGTATATACTTCCTAGATGATTATAAACGTCTCCTGGTCGCCATTTTTTTGGTTTGACTAAGATTGAACCAGTGAGACTCTAAATTAGGCAATTGCAGAACTGGTTTGACCGGTTTAGGGAAATGGGCCATAACTCCATAATTCCGTGAACTTTTTTCCTTATTATTGGCTTGTTGCAAAGATAAGAGATATATATTGAAGTCCAGGAGTTGTTTTGGGTCGGAACGCTTCTTCGTTGGGCTTGAAACAACTTTTAAACTCGGATACTTGCAGAAGGACGGGCTGGAGAACCTCCGGTTTGTAAAATTCATATCTTCCTGGTACAAGTAGCTTTGAAGATACTTCCAATTGTGCTTGACTCCTTGTTGAGTTTAGAATGCATGAAAATTGGTTTCATGGAAAAATTCCTCTTGGTTGGTAAGATATGAAGTTTTGACTGAACACATATCATTGTTGGTCCTTCTGTTAGCGGATTGGTGCAACTGATTGGCTTCTGGTTTAGCTACTGATTTGATGACCGCATCACGTAGGCAGCCTTTCATAAGGTTCAGTCTGAAATCAATCAAATTCTGTTTCCATACATCTATTGCTAAATGAGTTGCAGCTTGTATAAGTCTTCTTGACATGGGTGGTTTCGCTAGCGAACTTAGTTAGGTTTTACTGCCTATATATTTGATTTACATATTTGATTTCCGTTGTAATCTCGTTTCCAGGCGAACTTCCAATAAGTTTTTTGTCTTTAGAACACGCTCATACGCAAATTCGAAACAAAGCTCTACTTTTCTATAATACGTTTTGTTATTTTTCTATATTTTCTGCATTTATTTGATCAATTGTCGTTCGCTTTTGCAGAGAATTCAGACTTCAAGAAAAATTACGTTTTTTTTCCGCTAACAAATTTGATAGTGCGAATTTCGGTTCCACAATGTCTCATTTAGTCTCTACTCTTCACCTCTACAATATTGCCAATGTGAAAAGAGTTGTTGCTGATTTGAGTCTCTGCAACACTCATTCTCAAGTTCTTGCTTTCACCGGACCTTCTGAGCTGGCTGATTGTTTGAAAGATGTGAATGTTATGGTTATCCCTGCTGGCGTACCGAGGAAGCACAGTATGACCCGGTGATGATCTTTTCAACATCAATTCTAACATAGTGAAGACATTTGTCGAAGCTGTCGCTGATAACTGTCCTAATGCTTTCATTCACATTATCAGCAACACGGTTAACTCTACCGTACCTATTGCTGCTCAAGTGTTGACGAAGAAAGGTGTTTATGATCCCAAGAAGCTGTTTGGTGTCACTACTTTGGATGTTGTGAGGGCAAACACTTTTGTTTCTCAGAAAAAGAAGTTGAAACACATAATTGTTGATGTTCCCGTCATTGGTGGCCATGCTGGAATCACAATTCTACCTATTTTCTCAAAGACAAAACCTTCTGCCAGCCTCACTGATGAAGAGTTCCAGGAACTCACTGCTAGTGATTCAGAATGCTGGAACTGAGGTCGTGATGCTAAGGCAGGTGCAGGTTCAGCTACTTTGTCAAGTCATCTCTTCGTGCTCTTGGGGCCTGTTTGTTTCTCCATTTGGATGGATCATCCGGATGAATATGAGAGTTTTGTTTGTTTAGGCACTAAAAGTGCAATTCATTCAAATGGATCATCCAGATGACTTTTGGAAATTTAGGCTTAATTTTAAAGTTCATTCAGCTGAACCAATTTGGATCATTTGAATGGAGATGGTTCATTCAAAATGGTATAAAGTCTATTATGCCCCTAATGTAATTCACAAATTACAAAAAAATGTTTTCACGCCAACACCCCAAAATACATTTTCCGCCAAAACACAAAAAACATGTTTTTCCGCCAAAGTCGCAAAACGAGTTTTCCCGCCAAAATTGCAAAAACGTACTTTCCCGCCAAAATTGCAAAAACGTACTTTCCCGCCAAAACCAAAAAAACGTGTTTTCCCGTCAAAACCAAAAAACGTGTTTTCTCGCCAAAACCGAAAATTTGTATTTTCTCGCCAAAACCGAAAAATCTCGTTTTCCCGCGAAAACCGTAAAAATGTGTTCCCGCCGAAAACGTGTTTTCCCGCCAAAATCGCAAAAAACGCATTTTCCGCCAAAATCGCAAAAACGCGTTTTCCCACTAAAAACGCAAAAACGCGTTTTCTCGCCAAAACCGCAAAAACTTGCTTTCCCGCCAAAACAGCAAAAGCACGTTTTCCCGCCAAAACAGCAAAAGCGCGTTTTCCCGCCAAAACAGCAAAAACGCGTTTTCCCACCAAAATCGCAAAAATGCGTTTTCCCGCCAAAAACATGTTTCCCGCCAAAACCGCAAAAACGCGTTTTCCCGCCAAAACCGCAAAAACGCGTTTTCCAGCCAAAACTGCAAAAATGCGTTTCCGCCAAAATCGCAAAAACGTGGTTCCCTCCAAAACCGCAAAAACGCGTTTCCCGACAAAACCGCAAAAACCTGTTTTCTCGCCAAAACTGAAAATTTGTATTTTCCCGCCAAAACCAAAAAATCTCGTTTTCCCGCCAGAACCGAATAATCTTGTTTTCCGTTAAAACCGAAAAATCTTGTTTTCCCGCCCAAACCGCAAAAAAAAAAGAACTCGTTAATTTTGAAATAATTCTAATGTAAATATATTAAATTAAATAATTAAATATAATATAGTTAAAATTAATATCAAACATATGATTAAATCAACATAAGGGTATTTTGGTAATTTGTTTGCTAAACTCATTTAAATAGAAATGAAAATAAAGAAACAAACATAAGAAACAAACAAACAATCACAAAAATCTGAATGGATCATTTGAATAGATCATACAAATGAATCATTTGAATGGAAATGACAAATGGTGAAACAAACGGCCCCTTGATGGGGATGGGGATGTTTACGAGTGTTCATTTGTGGAGTCGGCTCTGGCGGATCTTCCTTTCTTTGCTCCACAGATTAAGTTCGGGAGGAACGGGGTTGAAGCTGTGATTGAGTCAGACCTCCAAGGACTGACTAAGTATGAACACAAGGCATTAGAAGCTCTTAAACCAGAGGTCAAAGATAGCATCGACAAGGGCATTGCATTTGCAAACAAACCTGCTAATTAGATCCATTGAACTGGATAACATTTTTCTTCTGATCACTTTTGAGTTTTGTTTTGTGTTTCATCTTTTCTTGCATCGGCTAGACATTTCTGATTGTAAAATAAAGAGTGTATTAGCTTCTTCATTTTGAAGATTTTGATACATGACACTGAAGCAAATCTTCCGAATCATCACCAGAAGTCGTTACAGGAGCAAAACCCACCTTTAAAATGATGGAAACGTGAGCGATCTCTAACGATCACAACACGATCATAAACACGAGAAACAAACTTTGCGAAATTATGACAATCAACACAAGTTCTAAGATTCTTGGTCACTCTAATGGTTGTTCCTGGTGGAGTCATAAGAATACCAAAGGCAATAGCTAGCTTCTCGCTATGGTATGTCAACGCATGTCCCTTCTCTTCCACTGAATCAAGATTGTGCAGTTCTGATGCTACTTCCGCCACATAACCCGCAATCTTCAGCTGCTGGTTGATCTCCGCTAGCATCTTATAGATCTCTTCCTTCCGCGGATGCGAAACATCATCTACTATAAACTCATGAACCGTTCCTTGTACCTCCATGGCACTGAATCCAGGTTTGGTATGGATTCTTTTCTCCTTCATCAACGAACGCAGTTCAGTCACTTTCTCCCAATTCCCAACGGAGGAATATGTGTTGAGTAACAGAACGTAGTCTCCGGCTTCCTCGGCTTTGAGCTCGATAAGATGGGAGATCACACGTTCCCCAAGTTCCACATTCCCTTGGACTCTACAAGCACCGAGCAGAGTACGCCATATAGTGGAGTCTGGCTTCATCTCCATTGACTGTACAAGACTATAGGCTTTATCGAGCAGACGAGCACGTCCCAAGAGGTCAACGATGCAGCCATAGTGATGCAAATTAGGCTTCATCTTAAACTCGCCGCTCTTTAGTCTATCGAAAAACATCATTCCTTCATGGACCAAACCTGAATGGCTACACGCAGATAGTAAACCAGTTAGCGTATGTTCCTGTGGAAAGATTCCACACTTCAACATCTTCTCGAAAGCTTCAATAGCTTCTTTCCCGAACCCGTTCATGGCTAAACCCGTGATCATAGCCGTCCATGAGACCACGTTTCTTTCACGCATTCGGTTAAAGACCTCGTAAGCCTTATCCATAGACCCGCAACGTGAGTACATGGAAACAAGAGTGTTGTTCAAGTTCAAAGCACCACCGAGTCCATTTCCATCGATGAATTCATGAACTTGTGTACCGAAATCCAGCGCGCCTAAGCTTGCGCAAGCTTGTAGAGCTAGTAAGCATGTTACACCATCTGGTCTGACACACCCATCGACCTCTTTCATCATCTTATCGAACAAAAACAGAACGTCACGTGTACGTTTGTTCCGCAGAAAACACGAGATGAGCACGTTATAAGAAACGGTATCTCTCTTGGGAATTTCGTCGAACACTTTACAAGCAGCAGCGCTGTTTGCATAGGTGGAGTAGAAATCCATCAGAGTCGTTAACAGGAGACTGTCCGAGAGAAACCCATCGCTGAAAATCTTGCCGTGAATCTGCAAACCACCGAGTAAGTCGCCTGATTTGATGCAACACTTGAGGGCGAAAGAGGACGAGAGAGGGTTAGCGGGAGGAAAGGTTTTTCGTCTCAGAGCTCGGAACAAGCGAAACCCTTCGCCGGGAGTTTCGCTGACGGAGAAAGCTCTGATCATGGTGTTGCAGTGAGAGACGCTTGGGTTGCTCCTTTGGGAGAAAACGTGACGCGAGTAATCGAGATCTCGGGGAGCCAGACGGGAGAGGAAATGGTGGAAAACGTCAGAGCTTCTGATCAACGAAGTTCGGAGTAAGACCGCATGAATCTGCCGGAGATGGGATTTCCCGGTGGAAGATACGATCAGAGAGACCAGGTGGTCTTCGCTGCTGCTCATGGACTTCAACATTTCTTGAAAAAGAAACGAAACTGAAGAAGAGCCGACACTTTTGAGCCAACAAACAAGTACGAGCTCCAATTACAAATATAGTTCTGGGATGACCTTCCATACACAAATAAAATTCTAGGATGACCTTGTTATGTTTGTAATTTTTTAAAATAATTGCTCTTTAATAAGAAAATGTTAATGAAAATTCTCTTCTAAACAAATTCTATTACTATTACAACTAGGGGCATTGCCTCCGCGCTTGCACGGAGTTGTGGATAAAGTTTTTGTTTCATCTCAATATTTGCTAGGGTTATTGTAGTTGTGAATTTTGCGTTTTGAGTTGTTTCATCTCAATATTTGTTTCATCACCATATTTTGTGTGACACTGTAGTAAATAAAGGAATCACACTATAATACAATTGTTTTTACCGTTCGGTTGGAAAGTGAAAACGTCAAATCATACACTATTTTAACGATATAGCGTCCGGTTGCACTTGGCCTTATGTTTGTTATATGTTTTTATTTTATTTTTAAACTTGTTGCTCTTGTTAGACTTTTAAAACAAATACATGAAGACTTGTAGAAATAACTATAAAATGAGTGACAATTTTAAGTATTTGGGCTTTAATGAGTTTTAAACGAATTTATGTATTTTTCATAAGAAGACAATAGCATTGGCCTCTTGACATTGGGCATGTAAGCTATTTTTATAAGACAAGAGGAGTGAGCAGGTGGAGTTGTTGTTGCCGCATTTGTGTCTGTCGGGATTGTTTCTTGTATCTCCTGTTGTGGCTGTGTTTGTTTATCTTTTGTTTGATGGATAATATGTAAACAAAAATCATTGTTAGTTGTATTTACCAGAGTTCATAACTTACTCTACTTTTTTGTTTAGGTAATTTCACTGATCTTGGTTGCCGTTTCGTCTTCTTCGTTGCTGAAAGTAAGTATGTAAATTGTTAAATAGCTGGCTGTGTAGTTTGTATTTGTTTAGCTGATTCGATGTATGTGTCGTTGCGAATGTAAGTTTGTAAATTGTTAAATAGCTGGCCGTGTAGTTTGTATTTGTTTAGCTGACTCGATGTATGTGTCGTTGACTTTTAGTTGATGTGATTGGTTTGGTATATTTGTTTTGAAGTTTATTTCTAAAATTAGACAAAAAAGAGGTGATCATTAATGATTAGTCTTTTTGGAATTCTAGTTTTTGGTGTTTTGATTGTTTGGGTTGTTGTGGTTTCTTTTAAACTGTAAAATAAAGGTTTGTGTAAAATTAGTTTGATAAGTAATGGAGATAAATAGACGACCACATAATTTGGGTAGAAAATATTTTTGATTATTGATGTTAGCACAATATAGATAATAATATAAAGAGAATTGTGTGTTGATTGTTTCTTAAAGATCAATGAGGAAACGAATAACGACTCGAGTTGTTTCTTTGCTAAGTTTGAATATCAGTTATGATAACGAAACATATTATAAACTCAGATGCAATATGATAATACACCTGAGAGTTCTAGGTTTGTGTTCGCAATCACTTGAAAATTGTCAAACAGTCTAATTATGATTGGAGATTGATCTCAGGAGGACACCTGTGATGACTTCATAAATAATAGTTGTTGAGATGAAACGAATGAGGAATGGATGATCAATTATATTGTACATGCTTGAGCACCTAAACCTTAAAACGATCAACGTTCACAATGAAATCAGCTTTCAAAGATGGCATGTAATGATTAGCACGTCCGGCAGGAATAAATCCATTAATCACGGAATCTGAAAATAATATTATTTAACAAAGAATCAGGAAATCATTTAAAAATAATTATATTAAATAAGTGTGATAAATCGAAGATTAACTTACCTTTTCATCAAGAAAGAGAACCGTGATTCCCATAAACTCATTGTGTTTCTTGAAGTTCAGGGAATCCCATAAGTGAGGAGGTTAGAGGCTATGCTCTGACTACTACGACCAACACGGAGAGACTCGAAGGTTGAGTGACGGATGTCGGGAACGCCGGTTTGAGGAACTGGAGAGGCAGAGAGACATTTTCTAGAAGATCGTTAAAGCTAAGAGGAATCAATGAGTTTTGTGGAGATGCAGATTGGATTCATCAAAGATGAGAATCATATATATAGGGTTTACAGAAAGGCTACAAATCAGGAACATTTAAGATCAAGCGATTTAAGATGGGAAGATGAAGAGTTCACCGGTGAAAAAATAGATTACGAGCAGTCACACAGCGCAACTCTGTAACTCAGACTTGTCTAAGACAATGATGAAAAGAACCCTAACTCATGTTAAACGAAGACATTTTACAATATTGAAAAACTATAATTGTTATTTTTTTCATCTAACGTGATGAACCTCATTTAAAAATGAAACTCATAATACACTTGTAGGCCCGACCCACAGAAAAAACCGAAGAAGCAAAGGTTTCCGACCTTCATAAATATATATTAGTTTCGGCCATCAATGTACAAAGTATCCTTTAGTTTAGTGGTATAAATGTTGGTGTTTATATCTCAATAACCCGGGTTCGAACCAGAGGTTTGACACTTTTTCGTTTTTAAAAGTGGGATCCACCAAAATTCTGACATGTCGCCTCAGAAAAGAGGAAACTGCCTCATTATATTATAGACTAGAGTCGGCCCGCCCTACGGGCGGGATGAAAATTAACAAATAATTTAAATAATTAGAATAAATTTTTAATATAAATTTTTATCATTTAAAAATATATATTAGTTAAATTTTGTATATGTTATTGTATTTGAATACTAAATAAACCATGTTATCTGAAAATTAGTTATGATTTTTTAAAATAAATATTACTTGTTATTTTTGAAATATGATTTTCTTTTTTCTTTTTTCTTGTTAAAAGGTTTAAGATGATTTTTTTGTTAAATAATCTATGTTTTGATTATATATTAAGAATTGGATGTGGCATTACATCATTCTTTGTGATTTTCTGGAGTTGGATGACCATAAAAAAAAACCATGAAAATTTTCTTTTTTCTTTTATTTCATTTTTGTTAGTAGAAAAAAAACTTGTAAATAAGTTCACATATTTTTGTTTAATTTTATATACTTTAGTGGGTTATCTTATGTTTTTACTAAATTTAGTTTTTACAGTAGATTATTGTTAAAATTGTTCTGTTTAGTTTTGAGGATGTAGAGTTGATGATCTATTTTGTTTTGGTTTATGTTATCTAGTTTTTTTTTCTTATGTGTTTCGCGTCAGGTTATACTATGTGTCTCTTACTCAGAATGTGCTGTAAACTCTTATTCTCATATTAGTTGTGTATTTATGTGCAAAGATTTTTTTTGTTTTGAAATTCATGATGCAACCTTTTAAAATAATATTTATTTACTTAGATATATAGAATAACCTAAGATATTTAATAAAGACCAGGGTATTTCTATAATATTTATTTTTATTTTAATATTATGTAATTAACATTTATTATTAAAATATAAGTCATTAGACAAATTTTTTTTAAAAAGTGAACTTTAAAAGAAAATACTTTTGGTCTACAAAATTTGAATATCTTACTGCTCAAAATATGTTATTTTTATTATTATAAATTATATATGACGTGATGAAAAACATATAAAAATAATTTAAGCTTAGTTTAATCTGAATTTTTTATCGTACTTATTTAAGTTTAGTTAAAAGAAATTTTATGAACATTCCGTTTAAATTTTATTTTGACTTTAAAACCATGAAATTATAACTTTTAAAGATATTGGAACATTTATCTTTTGTTTTTTTCCTCTTCATCCTGTCTACATTGATGTATTTCCTATCTATATATAATTAGTTTGAATAACATTCATAATCGTATTTGCAGAATACTGTAATTTTCTCAGAATGGGTCCCTGATCAAAATAATTATTAGCAAATCGAATTTAATAAGAATCTATCACTGGCATCTCGTCATAACTGAGGATATTATTCCATTCATACAAAATTCTGAAAAGTAAGCTTATTGCCATAATACACTAAAAGGTCGAATGCAGCAAAAGATATATCAGAAAGCAAAATAGTTTAAAGACATAAACACTCTAAAATTATTTGTTTGGAAAAAAACATAATTACATAGGAAGAAACGTCGTAATTTTTTGTTCCTCAGCCTCTTCAAGCCAATTCACACATGGCTTTAGACTTTTGACAAAGGTTTGCCTGCAACATCCACCAAGAGATTAAACAAACATCACGTCCTCAATCCTCATCACATCTTTGTTGCGGATAACAAAGACACATGCGTGTTTTATTGCCAATCTGATGAGCCTCGATCCTCTATTCTCTCACCAACATGTCGTGCAGTTTAGGAGGATGACACGGTGCTTCTGTTCTCACGTCCATCTCCAAAGTATATATATAAAAAGTATCTCGTAGGGGCTCAGGTTCAGGACGTTTGGTATAATCCAACGATACCAATCGGAAATCTTTTGTTCCTGGTGGAACGATCTTCGGCGGTGTCTGAAATTAGCTTCCCCGGGGTGACATAGTGACACAGGTTGACCACTTACACCGTCGTGAGTATACTCTGTGCCATTCCGAGATAAAACAAAGAACCCGTTAATGTCACAAAAACATAACGCGCAAGTATTTTTCAAAGGTAAATAACAAATCTGGCTCACCATGCCACTCTGATTCTTGCTTGCCATATTCTTCTTCGTACACATCATGATCGTGGTTATGACCATGACTATGACCAAGTTTGATAGGACTGTTCTTGATCTTCTTAGCTTTTTCTTTCACTTTCGTGAATACCTTATTTGCTCTACTTTTGATTCCCTTCTTCCTATGCCCCTGACTCTTGTGTTGATATCTACATGAAACTTGGGTAATTCATATCTGATGTGCTAATCGCATCTGTTTTAATCACATTGACCAAACACCACAGTACAATTCATGTTTTTGTTGTCACTCTTTAAGTTAGAATTAGTTTAAAAATTACCTTCATGTTTTCTTCTTTGCTTTGTAGCGAGAGAGAGAGAGCAAGGTTCTTCTTAAGTTCAGCTTTTCTGGTTCACATCATATAAAACCACCTCCAGGATCTTTATGTTTCGCCGGCGACCTTTCATATTACTTGGATAACTTTTTCTGCTTTGACCAAACAAAAGAAAAAACTCCTAATATTGGATTAAACAGCATGATAAATCAGAATCGTAGAGGCTCAATTAGCTATTGTATCAGGAACCGACCTTATAAATTATATTAAGCTCGCCATTATACTGAAAATAAGTGTCTAGCATCCCAGAACCGCATCAGCCCTGAGAAACACTTCAAATCGGAGAAAAAAAAACCCTCAAATGAGTCATAACGCTGTCAATTAGTATGCTATAAGAGATGTGAAGATAAGATGAGTCCAAGGAGATAAATACTCACATATTTATACCAAAAAGAACACTGCCTTGCAGATCCAAACGATGCATTGAAGACCTCGTTTTGGGCAAGGGCGACTGGATTAATGGAGTAAACACGACGCCATTACTCGAACCGTTTCAGATGGCGAGAGGAAGATAAGACGTCACGGAGTCGTTGCCGTACGAAGAGAGACGAAGCTTGTTTCTTCGATACAAAAGAATTAGGGTTAGAGTGTAAGATCCATCTACCCGAGCCGGATACAGTGTACAAATTAAAAGCCCAACACACATCAAACGTCCAAAGCCCATCTCATTCCAGATTAAATGAAACGCAGAGTTTCACTCTTCTTGGACACGTGGCGGCTCCAGGACGCACGACTTTCCTATGTGGATGATGATGTGGCAGCCTCAGGAGGGAGTAAACCCTCTTTTATATATAAAGATTACAAACAGCATGAAGACACACTCTCGCTTGAAAACCCTAGGCCGGTGGCCGCCTCCTCTCGCGGTCGTTGGATCTCGTCTCAAAATTGTGTTGTTTCTCTTTGCTCTCTTGGATTCCTCCTCCCCCTCCTCTTAGAGTCGTTCTTTACCTCTTGTGTTGCAGAGCAATTCGAAGAGCTCTTCTTATCTCAGATCCGGTGGTCCGTTTATAGATCTGGGCGTGTGGAGCGTTTTCTCCGGCCTCCGTCTGCGTCGTCTTTCGAGATGAAGGTCCAAGCCTCGGTGTCTCTTCTGTGATGCGGCGGCTGTGTTCAGATCCTGTTTAGAGTGGTTTTGTTAACCTTTGAGAGGAGTTGAATCTGGATAATCTCTTATGGATTTTAGAGTTTGTCTTAAGTGGTCTATGATTTAGCAACGGTATAGTAGTGTAGCAGTGACGTAATGGTGCGTGCGGAGTAGTTCAAGGTAAGAATCCGGAGAAGAAGATGGGTTATGTTCACCTCTTCATCTCGCAGCTTTGAAAGAATCATCTCCCCGCACATTGAATAAGGTTTGTTCCTGGTCTGCTTTTGGTCTTTTCTTATCCTCGGTGGCTTTATCTGTTGAAGCAATATAATGAGGATCAGATGTGGAGGCGTCCATAGGAAGGTGCGGTTGATTTATGGGTTCTCATGGGTGTTTTTCTCTTCCCGGTGTTGTGTCCTGGTTTGATGCCTTGGCTCCGGTGTAGTGGTTTGGTTGTTGTCATCATGAACATGTGGTTCAGCTGAAGTCTCAGTGGTTCGGTTGTTGTCATCTTGAACAGGTGGTTCAGATGAGGTCTCAGTGGTTCGGTTGTTGTCATCTTGAACAGGTGGTTCAGATGAGGTTTTTTTCTTCATGAAGTTGCCTGCTGTGTTGTTGTCATCTTGAACAGGTGGTTCAGATGAGGTCTTTTCTCTTCATGAAGTTGCCTGCTGTGTTGCTTGTTATTGTGCTTAGTTCTGGCTAGTCATAGATTATTGAGTCTTTATTTTTTTATCCGTTGATGGTTGGCTTCTAGGATTTCAAAGGATCGTAGGAGTTTGGCGTACTTTGAGGATGTTGATATAACGTCCGTGTGTATATATATATATATATATATATATACATATATTCATGAAAATAACTAAAACTATTTCAAATAAATATCTACACATAATAAATATTGGGAAAAAAAACAGTGGCAGAGGTAGCTTGTACCATGGGGTCACATGACCCGTATGAAATTTCTAAGAAAACAATAATTTTACTTGTATTTTCCTTTTAAAATCTGACGAAATACTGAAACTTTATTACATTGACCCCAATAAAATATAGCAATTAACAAATTAACCTCAACAAAACAAAATTCGGCCCCCGTCACTGAAAATCACACATTCATTGTAAAACTTTGCTAACTATAAAAAAACAAGTTAGTTACTATGTATACAAATCAATTGTTTATGTCATTAGAAACATTAAAAATATATAAACGATCAATCGACTTAAATAAAAAATAGCTAAAATGTACAATAAAAATATTTAAAATATTATAGTAGCAGTTTACATGTATTATGAAGTTTCATATAATAACTAAAAGTAAAATGTTAAATTTTAAATTTTAATTTATATAATTATGCTTAATCAAAATTATAAATATATGTATATAAATAGATAGATAATAAATAGTAAACAAACTAAATACTACAATTTTATATACAAAGAAACAAAAGAATATGTTTTAAATACATCTATAAGAATAATGTTTATACAAATCAGAATATAAAATTTAGTATTATTAATAAAAATTCAGTCTGCACAGGCCGCTAATGATCAACTAGTTCTAGTTTAAAATCTAACCAGAAGCTTGCACAGGCCGCTGATTACCAACATAAATGCTTACCAACCGAAAAAAAGTTTTAATTTGACCAAAAAAAAAGTTTCAACAGAACGACTTCCGTTACCGCTTGGTTAACTAAGATTTTAGAGCGCCTTTCTTAACTAGCCATTTAGCAAAAGGACGTTATCTTAGCAAGTTCGGAAGCTTCGGTTCGTACATACCGAACCTCTTTCAATGCCTATACACGTATGAGATATTTATTATACACACGAGCTCCCAAAACAAATAGATTGGATTAGAGAGATTAATTTGAGCTCAAGGTTTCGAGATATCGAAAGAGCTGTCTCTCCTTTTATTCCAGAATCATTTCTAGGTAATGTTCGATTCCTTCGATCATTCTACTTTTTTCTATATGGTTTATTGTTCAATTGCGATTGGATTTTGATTTGTAGAATATTTTGGTCTGTAAATCGAATTTTGTTGATTTATGGGAAGCTTCGAAGTATTTCCAGATTAATTTTAATATTTTGGGAACTTTTACCTGTAATTGGGATTTCTAGTGATATTCTTAGGTTGTCAAATGCGCTGCTTTTGAATTTTTTAGTTTTCTTGATTTAAAAGTAGTGGAGGCTTTTATTACAGATTAATATCATTGGTGCTGAGTTTAAGTATGTCCGATCATCTGAGTTAATGTACGGATCGTCTCATAACGGCTGAGAAATTGGAATCAGAAAAAGATTCTGATTCTTCAGGAAAAACTTGTCGTCCTCAAGGCACAGACTTGGCTTCTTCATCTGAGGAGTACTATGCTGTTGAGGAAGAGGAACCTCTTCTCCAATCTGTTGAATGCCGTATTTGCCAGGAGGAAGATACCATTCAGAACCTGGAGGCTCCTTGTGCTTGTAATGGCAGTTTGAAGGTTAAAAAAAAAAAACAATTTGATTCTGTGTTTTATTGCTCTTTGTTTTTTTTTTAACTTTCTTGGGTATGCAGTATGCCCACCGCAAGTGTGTTCAGCGTTGGTGTAATGAGAAAGGCGACATAACTTGCGAAATATGCCACCAGGTAACCAATAATCTGCTAACTTCTGTGTCAATAAAACCAACCTAGGCTTCGTAGATAGTTGCTATGCTTTCACAAATGGTGAAACGAATCAGTTTGTAATTAAGCACCCTCAATGAGTTCCACTTTTTCATTACTATGTTACACACCACTCCAAGAGTACTTATCTACAAGAGATTTTGCCAATTACCACTTGTAAAAATATCCCCTTTTTGTCTTTTCTTAAACAGGCTTATCAACCTGGATATACAGCGCCTCCCCCTCCCCCTCCTGATGAAACAATAATTCACATCGGGTATGTATAGTTTCTGAATCTATGGTGATTTTGTACTAGGATTGTTGTGATTGATACCAATAACTAACATTATCTATGCAGTGACAACTGGGAGAATGGAGTTCCCTTGGACTTGAGTGACCCACGCATTCTGGCAATGGCTGCAGCAGAACGCCATTTCCTGGAAGCTGACTATGACGAGTACTCTGAGTCTAACTCTAGCGGAGCTGCCTTTTGCCGCTCTTCTGCTCTCATCGTAAGCTTCTCCATTATCTTGAGAGGGAGAGCCTAATCTCTTACATTCTTCAACTGATATACATAATACTAATAATGCCTGCAACACTACGTCTGTTATGGCAGCTAATGGCACTTTTACTGTTACGAGACGCGCTGAACCTAACAACTAACCCAGATGACGAGGACGACCCAACAGCCTTTTTCTCGGTATGACCATCTTTTACTTGCTTACTCTCTGAATACACACTTCTTTGAGTTTCTTGTTCATGTTTGTTCTGGTTTTGCTCACTCTCTCTCTGGTTTTCAACAGCTTTTCCTTCTTCGTGCTGCTGGTTTTCTCCTCCCATGTTACATCATGGCATGGGCCATCGGCATACTCCAACGTCGGAGACAAAGACAGGTTTGATGAACATTGAAAAATAATCCGTATCAAAATATTGTAAAAATGCTTCATCTAACAGACAAGACAATGCACTGCTTTTGTTTCTATGACATCAGGAAGCAGCTTTAGCTGCGGCGGAAGTTGCTTTCATGATACACGGTGGTGTGCCTCCTCAACGCGGGGGACTGCACTTTGTTGTAGCTCCAGAACAGCCGCCGATACCCAACCAAACACATGTCTGATCTTTCAAGGCAATTGATTCTCCGGTAAGAGTATTAAGACAAAAGAACTCTCAACTTGGTTGTAAAAACGTCCCACCTACTTATGCTTCTTCACATGTTTATCATCGGCTTCCTCATATGTTTGTGTTCTCTGACTCTTGTTTAATGTACTTCTCTTCTCCTAAATGTTATCACAGAGCTCCCATGTACAGTCTTATGATTATCTTTCGTCTAATTATGTCTCCAGATCGATGAGAAAAAGTAAACAGATTTTGATTAAATGAGCACACTCAAGATTCAGATGTAGTATGCTAAAACATCATACTGAACATTTCTCAAAATATACGACAAACATGAAGTCTACACGTATGAAAGCAAGCCAATAATGTCAACCTAACCTATCACGACATTCCATGTGGATCATGGATGAACATTTTGGATCTTTTTGTTTAACTTTGCATTTAAGAGACTAGTAGTGAGCATTCTCTGTTAGTTTTGCAGTGAAAATTGTGAAGAGTTTCTCTTGCTGATCTTTCTAGTCCTGTTATCTGACGCTTGAAAAGATAAATTTGATGGGTTTTAAACTCATACCTTACCGGTTCAATGTGGGAATCTAATAACAACTTAACAGAGTTTGATATAGAAAGCAACGGTTACTACTTGGCTTATGCTATTGTTCCAATAAAATTCACTTTTAGTTTTACCGTATCAGTGAAGAAATGTATTTTGATTACTATTATTTCTTAAACCCAAACCAAACAGCCGACCAAGTGTAGAAAATGGAGTATGTAACCTGAACATTTTCTCAAAGAAACAAAAAAAAAGGACTAGTTGTTCTTCAGAATGACTGTCTTAATGAACTCAGTAATTGTTGCAACCAACTGGGTTTGATGTTTGGTATAACAATGATCAGCTCCCTCCACAATTGTCAGCTTGTGGTTCGGTATGATCTTGGCAAACTCCTTGGCATCTTCCACGGGTATTACCTCATCATCCGACCCATGAACCGTCAAAACCCTGCCATTGCAACCGAATCAATCATGGTTTGTAGTTATATCCCAACATCATCCAATACGAGTAAGAGAATTGAACCTGCATTCTTTGTCAATCTTGAGGCAAGCTTCATGCATATCAGTGCTCAACCTCTCCATTAAGCTCTCCTCAGTAACACGGTACCCTGATTTTCCTGTGAACCACGCACCAACACATTGGTAGAGACAAAAGAGTGTTTTGATCAGAAACAGTGCAATAAAACCAAAAGATGAATAACAATACCATCTTTAACATCGATGAACCCTTGTTGCTTAATTGTTTCCAAAAAATCTTCCCCAAGACGCTCTGTAATGCCTTTCTTCAGATCATAACGTCCAGAGAGATTGATTACATTGCGGATATCGTGATACTTGGAGGCATAAAGGAGCACCACATCACCTCCTATGCATTACAAAATAAGTTTAATGAGTATCCATGTTGGTCGAGGCAGAAGATGGAAAAGGGATCTAGTTACCTTTACTGTGGCCGAGAACAACATGAACCACACGGTCCATGTTAGAGAAGTGTTGGACAACAGAACGTAGATCATCAGCTTCATGGTTATAGTTACCATAATAGAAACTGCCTTCACTCTCTCTGCAGCAACAACAACCGTGAAGGCGCAGCCACACCTCCCAAAACACCAAATCAAAGCAAGAAAGCGAGAAACATATACCCATTCCCAGAGAAATCAAAACGGAAAGCAGTGATGCCTTCTTTCTCTAAAGTAGCAGCCACATTGTTCATAGTTTGGTTATCCTGCATATCAAGATTTGATGAGTCTATCAAGATTCACTCATTGACCAAGTTTCAGAGAAGACTGACCTTGTTTGATTGAAACCCATGGCACAAGATCACAACTTCTCTTGACCCAGTTTCGTGAAGCAGACCCACGAGCTTCTCCTTGTGTCTGTTCGGAATCACGATCCTCTGAGCTGAAACCAGACACAAGAACAGAGTATCCAGCAGTCAGAATCTTACAATAAGCTGAGAAAAATTCGCGATAGGCACCATTCTTATGATACCTGAACTTTTCTCAGACGAGTCCATTCTCAAATTCTTGCAGAAAATTTGGCTCTAGTAAAAATAACTGAAATTAAAACCTAACCATCTTTCCCTTTTCTTTTTTTTTTCTATAGCTTTCTAACTCATCTTAATTGCAGTTTTGTTTTAGGTTATTTCACCGATTCTCCAGAGTTATGCCCAAGCGAAGTGAGGATGTATACAGGCCTGAGACTATTATCCCAGATCCGGATTCGAACCGAGATTCGATCCGGATTTGATCCGGATCCGATCTGAAAATCCAGATATCCGGAGGGGTCGAATCCGGATCCGGATAGTAAAATATTGGATCCGTCAAAGCCGGATCCGGATCTGGATATCTTGATTTTTTAGTCCGGATATCCTGATCTGTAAATTTTATTAATAATTATTTCTGAAATAGTAATATCTATATATAAAAACTAACTTTATTTAATATATTTTCATTTTTATAATAGTATATGTAAAATTTTACGTAAATTTTATAATATTATACTTTGAAATAATTAAAAACATTATATATTTTTTTATTTTTAAATTATTTTTAATATTTTTATATATATATTAATATTATTTTTTATTTATTTTAAGGATCCAAATCTGGATCCGGATATCCGCTGGACATTACAGTTTTTAGAAAGATATCCGACACCCGGATATCCGAAAACCCCGGATCCGGATAAGGATTGTAAAATTATCGATCCGCCAGATAAGGATCCGGATCCGGATACGTTAAAGTTGTCCGGATACCCGATCCATCTCAGGCCTAGATTTATATACCATATAAAATAAAAATTATTTTGAAGAAACATGTGAATAGATAAATATTTTGTTATATATTTAATCATGGAGCATTAGAACATGTTTTCGTAGTCACGTGTCATCACTAAGATGATTCTTAGAATTCTTAGAAAAAAGTTGGTCCATATAAATACATATTATACTTTTTATTAAACTAACTATCAAAATAATTAGTAGTGTACAAAGAAGTATTCTCAATTCCTTTTTAAAATAAAAACTACAGAGTTACCTAATATGTTAATATATATATGACAATGAATGATTATGAATAATACATATTTGATAACAATTTTTGTATCATCTCTCTTTTTATTTAAATTTATATTATTAAAAGAAATTAAACCTTTGACATATTTAAATAATTAAATATTACAACATAATTATTTATTAGACAACATTCATCATCTCCGATGTAAGAATGTAAAAAAAAAACTACATGATGTTATTTTATATTTTTATATTTATCACCTTATATAAAGTTCTATTTCAGCTCTAGTTTTAAAAACAATTACTTTTCTTTAGTCAAAATATAATATGTAAATAGATTTTGATTTGTGTTTTAAAAGCGAGAGATTATTTTTAAAATTTATAGTTACATACATAATATACAGTTGTAGATAAAAGTTTAAGATATAGCGACAGATTATATAAATTTTATATGTAGTTTACTCATTTTAACCTGTTCTAAAAGCAGATGATTTTTATTTTATTTAGTTTTAATGAATACAATTTCATATTTTTAAAAATAAACTAGATTAACTATTTAATTTAATATTATTTGTAAGATTTGATATTCTATATCAAATTTATGTTCGGTAAACCACACTTGGAATATGGATTTACTTAAACCATATATTCACATGAATGATGTGAATTCTTTTAAAAGTATGGCGGTTAATTGTACCTCTAATCCAGATACATACAAAAATATTATAAAATATCTGAGAAGTATACAACGAAATTAAGTTATAGAACAGAAAGTTATACGTAGACATGTAACAAGGCGCAAAGTTTTATGGACCAATTACTACACTTGTGGCCTAAAATTGGAAGCTACAATGCTATACAAAGTTGAAACATTTTGTGTGGCAAGCAATATCATAATGTTTATTAGTTACTAAGATTGTAAAGTTAAAAGAAATTCAGTGTGATACAGGATGTGAAACAGAAGAGGAACCAATAAACCAATAATTCAAACATGAGCGTACTCAAAGATTCCTTCTAATCCATGAATCTTTCCATGTTTTTGGTATTTCGAATATGGATTATCTACAAAAGATTTTTAAAGATCAATATCTCAACTATTTCCATGGATATTGTAGTATATTTGGAAAAATTAAATGATAAGATTTATAAAAGTAACATGGGAACCTACATGAGATTTTATGCGTAGCAGAGATAGAAGGCGAACTATGGAATGAAGAACAACACAAACGATTTGAAAATTCCAGAATACAAACAATATTATAAAATATCTGAGAAGAATACAATGAAATTAAGTTATAGAACAGAAAGTTATACGTAGACATGTAACAAGGCGCAAAGTTTTATTGACCAATTACTACACTTGTGGCCTAAAATTGGAAGCTACAATGCTCTACAAAGTTGAAACATTTTGTGTGGTAAGCAATATCATAATGTTTATTAGTTACTAAGGTTGTAAAGTTAAAAGGAATTCAGTGTGATACAGGATGTGAAACAGAAGAGGAACCAATAAACCAATAATTCAAACATGAGTGTTCTCAAAGATTCCTTCTAATCCATGAATCTTTCCATGTTTTCGGTATTTTCGAATATGGATTATCTACAAGAGATTTTCAAAGATCAAAATCTCAACTATTCCCATAAATTTTGTAGTATATTTGGAAAAATTAAATGACAAGATTTATAAAAATAACATGGGAACCCACATGAGATTTTATGCGTAGCAGAGATAGAAGGCGAACTGTGGAATGAGGAACAACACAAACGATTTGAAAATTCCAGAGGATAAGTACTTTTTGAAAATAATTTAACAAGATGGTGATGTGTGATGATGTTATGTGGATTAAACATGGAGCAAACAAGATAAGTTTTCGGGACAAGGATGGTTCTCCAATATGAGAATTTCAAATGACATATTTATGGGTATAATTAATTTTTTTCGATGAAGCATGTCTCTTTTATATGCAAAATGTGAAGTTTTTATTTGGGTCATAGAGTGCATGACGACTCTAAAGTTTTCGGATGTAGTGTTTGCAACAAATTGTTATCAAATTGGAAGATAGTGTTTTCGCAGATAGAATGACAAGCTTTCGCATCTCATATGAAAAAAATTCATCGACATAATTTTTTTTTCTCTCACTTTGCAATCAAACTTATTCCAAAAGTAAAAATATAATAACGGATAAACTTGCACGAGATGGTTGCAATGGTTGCCTTTTGCAGTGTATTATTTTGATAATTTGTCCATCTCGAAAAAGTTAGGGCCTAGTGTTGGTCCAAATATTTTGAATATGTTCTTTAATAAGTATAACCATTAAAATAATTGGATCCTATTTTGTAATGTTTTTTTAATTAGGGCTTTGAATTCTGAAGAAAATTAGTGAAATAAAAATTAGACTATGTGATTTTGCACTCTGGACACACTTTAAAGCTGGCCTACCTACCACTAAATTGAATTTTAGTCAGTGACTAGTTGGGAACTCTTCAGTTATTGTTCGCCAAGAAATTTGCGATGACAAATTTAAAAGAAATACCCTTAGATAGTCATAAAAAGGGTTTTTATCACAAATATAGGTCATAATTGTTATAAATACTGTGATGTCGATTATAGAAACTCTTGTTCACCAAGATTTACTTGTATTCAGTCTCCAAATTAGACTTTCCATTGTATCCTACATAAGAAGTTCATTATTCATGCAATAAGACACATCCATTCATCTTTCTCTCTTCTCTACTTATAACATGTTATCAGTACGGGTCTCTAATGTTGAGCTTAAAAGGCTTTAGTCGATGATATCGTTTCGCCCTCGTTCTGAGGTAAGACAATCGTCCAATCTTTGATGAGATCGTGTCGACTTATAAGCTGATGCAGAATCTCATAATGATTACGTTTGTAATTACGTTCGTATGAATGATTTTAACGATTTTGCTTCACGTGTGCTATTTGGTGATTTTACTCTTATATAAACTTTTTTTATTGCTTATACATATATGTTATTGTCTCACACGTTCATTGTTTAACTCTTTATTGATTTTACATCTTTGTATGCTTATTGTTTTTCTAAAATCTATCACACGACTGATTTAACTTTAGCGCTTATATATGCTTAGCTTATATTAGTCACACGCTTTGAATTATTTTTAATATGCATTGAATATGTAACATCCGTGATCCTGGATAAGGACCGTCGGGACGGCCATGGTTCGAGGAAACGAACCAGCCGGCTCGAACCATGGCCGGTCTGAGGACCGTAAAGCAAGCGTTTCATGGCCAAGATAAAAGGTTAAGGACATCAGGATGCTGATACATAACCTTATAAGAGAAAGAAGTCAGCTAGGATAAGCTGTACAGAAGCTGGGGGATGCTTACGGGAAGCTCGATCAGCTAGACGTAGCTCGGTCAAACTCAGCCTAGCTCGTTCCAAGTTAAGTCAGTTCAACCAGCTGGACTACTAGCTCACTCAGCTGGGTCAGATGGGAGTCAGCTCAACTCAGCTGGACTGAGTGTTTGGATCTCGGGCTGTTGGGCCAGGTCCGGACTATGGTCGGGCCATATGGTCGACCCAAGGTGGCTACGGGCAGGTGAGCTCTTGTGGTCGGGCCATGGGCTTGGGATATCAGTTTGGGCTTGGGTTTGGCGTGGCTAGATGTGGTTGGACGTGCCTAGATGTGTCTGGAAACTTCCAAGATTCAACAGGTGAAATCTTAATTGAAAAACCATAAGATTCTTGTCGAATGATTTCACATATGTTTCTTGCTCATAAGATAAAATGGTAATACGGTTTTCACCAACCAAATGATATTATTGGCATGAATAAAGTAGATGTTGGTGGACTAATCACCCACTATGCATCTTTATAATATTGGTGAATCCAGAATAAGTATTTTGTAATTATTGAATGTTCATTGAGATAAGTACTAAACATTTTGAGCAAAATAATTCACATCAAGCTAATAAGTTATAAATAGTTCTCCCCTCATTGTTTTTTTTGGTCAGAAACCAAGTATTTCCCATCTAAGAATTTTGGATGTGGAATACACATTCAAGTTGCTCCACCAAAGAGCTTTAATTAAGATGATTTTTTAAAATGAGGTTGAGAATATATGTTGGATGTGAATCTCCATTGATATTTAAGAATCTAGAGTCATCCTCGAATGATATAATTAACGCTCACTATGAATGCTAAAAAATCCAACATATGGGGGAGAAACTAAACAGCTGGAAAAGAAAATAAATTGAAATGAATTATCATTGATCCTTGGACTAAAGAGAATTTGAAATAGAAATCTAAAAGATAATTCAAATACAGATATAACTTAATAAAGCAGTTTCCAGACACATGTACTGACCCAAATAAATAGTGATCAAATCACATATACCAGCTGTAAATGCTCTAATAAAAAATTGATGTTCAAGAAGAACAATAACAAACTGCTAGTCACGCCTGCAGCGTGGTAGTTCCAAAGATAATAATCCTCGTAAATGAAATGGAGTATATATGACAGTGGTCAAACCGAGGCAATATAGTTTTTTTTAATGATCTCCAAAGAGACATTAAACATGACTGAAAGGAATTCAGGTACTTGAGACAATGAAGAGATCTCAATAATTTTTGTTATGTATGAAATAAAATGGAACTGATAAACAAATTGACATCGACGATATTTATGGATGCAAAGTAACAGTTGATATGATAAAAGAAAGAGGATCATGAAAGTTGAAACAAAGTCTATTGAAAAGTATACACAAAGAAATGATTGGCCAAAGAAGAAATAGACAAAGATACAAACTCTTGTGAAAAAGAGAGGTATTTTGACCAGTAGTCCATACAATAGAAGGTGTAAAACAAGTGGGATAGAAATAAGTTGTTGCACCAAAGAAAGATCAATATGAATTTGATTGTGAAGAGACATAGACTCATGTGGTAAATGCAACTACTTTTAAGTTTCTTAACAGTCTGGCAATGAATGAATAACTTGAATATACGATCCACTGGAAAATGATAATCCCTGAAAGATAGAATCCATAAAGGATTGATGATATCAAAATTATGTTCTCTGGAACTCTAGTTATTCTGTCGAATTAAGGCAAATTCACTTTCATGGGATATATATTAAATGCTTGTATGTGTTTGGTCATGAAGTACCATACTTAAAGTGTAATATATGAGTTAGTTACTAATATTTTCATGATTGAAAAATGTGATTTTATATGACAAGAAAGAATGTCTAAACGATTGTATGTAAGAAATTTGGTTTGAAGTCTAAATAGACCAAAAAATTGTTGTCTATGTCAAAAGAGAAATATGGACCAGAAGTCTAAAGTCATAGATATTATAACTCAATTGACCAAGTCCATAATTCTCTTTTGAAAAACCCAGTGGGACAAAAACCATGATGAGTAAAAAGAGTACAAGCACACACATTATTGCTTCGAGAGGAAGAAATGTGATAATGTGTGTGCTTGTACTTTTTTCTCTCATCATGGTTTTTGTCCCACTGGGTTTTTCCTTGACAATGTTTTAACGAGGCAACAAAGAACACAAAAATGATAGAAACCCAAGGAAAATACTATAATTCCTATGAAAAAGTCTTTCTATGTTCTACAGTTTTTGAGATAAAGAGAATCCAAGAAAATGATCAAATCATATGAAGACTCATGCACTACATAAAAATGGCAAAGTTCGTGTCCTACAAGTTTGTTCAAGTGAAAACTTGAATGTTTCATTCACTAAGGCGCTACCCTTGCTACTTTCAAGAAGCTCGTACATCTTATCGGACTACATTGTCTCAAAGACCTCGACGTATGTACACATGAGGAGAAGTCATTGCGTGCTGCACTTTTTTTTCCTTTGACTATGGTTTTTCCCTTTGGATTTTCTAGTAATGTTTTTCACAAGGAAGCACCTTATACACATAATAGACATCAAGGGAAAGTGTTATAAATATTGTGCTGTCGATTATATAAACTCTTGTTCACCAATGTTTACTTGTACTTGGTATCCAAGTAAGACTCTTTATCTTATCCTATATATGGAATTCATTATTCATGATATAAGACATCAATTCATCTTTCTCTCTTCTCTACTTATAAGACTTATAAAAATAATGATCAAAATTTTTCATTAAAGAGGTAAATATACACTTACATCCTTAGAATTAACTTATCTTTTTTTTGTCAGCAACTTAAACAGACTCAAATTAGTAGCTCTGCATCTATATGGACAACAAATGACGGTTGCTTCCTTGCACTGCATACGAGACTATCCGCCCTTGAATTATGCGTTTGTGGTATATGAATGAGCTCTGAACTGTTGAAACTTCTCTGCAAGATCTTTATGTCTTTCAAATAACTTGCAAAGGCTGGTCATGTGGTATATGAATGCGCTCTGAACTGTTGAAACTTCTCTTCAAGATCTTGATGTCTTCCAAACAACTTGCAAATGCTGGCCATTTTTCTTGTTCTGAAACCATCTTCACCAGTTGAGAACAATTCGTTGCAAATGTAACAGTAAACTGTCTTAGATTCCTCATACATTATATTGTCCAAATTAGAGTTTATATCTCCGAATGAAGTGGCGACTGACTCGCTCTTGCATTCCTCGCTTGCATTAAACCATCAAAATTTTCCAGTATAGTCACTATGTGGGAATAGATGGTACTGTTATATTTATTGGTAATTTAGTTTGATCAGTTCCCTGTGTAAGTGAAATATGTGCCTCAGCCCAAAGTAATGACTCTGTTTCTGCCAAATTGAGAGTATCTCTACGATCAATATCCAAATTGTTAAATAATATAAAGATTAGAGTATAGAGTTAAAAGGGTGAGGTTTAGAGTTAAGAGGTTGAGTTTAAAATTTTTAAAAATAAGAAATAAATATTAAAATTTGAATAATATAAATTATAAATAATAGTTTCAAAAACATTTTTGAATTTGAAAAAGAAAAATTGAATTTTTTTTTGAAAAAAGTCAAAACAAAATTTACTTAAGTTTACATTTGAAAACATATAATTCGAAATTATAAAATAGTTAAATTTTTAACCTTTTTTTTACTTTTATTATTTATATATATATATATATATATATCAAGGGGTAAAAATATATTTTGGCTCTTTAATGAAATCTATTTTAGTGATTTTTTTAAGATTTTTCTTTTTGTGAGAAAAGCGTAAAAATGATCTATTCGAAAGAATTTTTCTAAATTTAATAATATCGAGCGTAAACAGATTTGTGGGAGGCACACGCCGGCTGCGCGCGAAGACATGCGTTACCAACCCTCGACGGACCATTCCATGCCTTTGTTATCCATCACGTTGACTCCCACACGCCTCCTCTACGTTTTAAAAAGTCAAAACCGGCCACTAATCCTTCTTTTTTAATATTTATTTTCTTATGGTGAAAAGAGATAAACCTTAGACAAATATTTCGTACAATGAATATGTAATAAAAATTGTATTAGAAAATTAATTTCATAAATAAGAGAAAAAGACTCCCACTCGACTCGATTACATTTTTAGTTGCAAATGTACGATGACGTGTCAATAATGAATGAGTTTGTAGTGGCACGCAACGTAATAAAAGACGACAAAGGTGGGAAAGCGAAAGGCACATGTCGAGCTCATTTACACGCACCACTTACACTGTGGTCTCCACGCGCCTCCTCCTTTCCCCACACGCCCTCCTTCTTTCTTATAGTTTTTTTTTTTTTTTGTTATCTATCTCTATTTACTCGTTTCGAATCCTGATCGTCATAGCAATTTCCGACGACTTATCAAAGGAGTTATCTTCCCGCATAGGCCTGAGAGAGAGGTAGATATTTGCTTTTACTCTTTGGTATTTCTGAAGAAGTTAGCTCTGATTCTTTTCGAAAACTCTTCACTGTTCTTGATTTGATATGAATATGGTGATAAAATAAGAATTTTTGAGGAATTAATCGACGAATTTCATAAAGTTTATGTTTTTCTTGTCAGATTCATTGATTGATTGGGTTGCTTTGAACCAATCGCTTTTCTTTTAAATTTACAGGTGACTCTGCTCTTACTAAAGCAAGAAGAAGATGGGATCAAAAACTCCTTCCACATCGACTCATGAAGCCAATGCTTCTGTAGATGAAAGGTGTGAGATTCTTCCGACATTAAAAAATTGTTTTTTTTTTTTTTTTTTTTTTTTTCTGTTGATTGATCTTTTTCTGGCTGCAACAGGTCTAGAAAAGGTAAAGTACCGAAAAGGATTAACAAGGCTGTTAGGGAGAGGCTTAAGCGCGAGCATTTGAATGAGCTTTTCATCGAATTAGCTGATTCGCTGGGTATATTTCACATCGAAGATTGTTTTCTATTGATTTAAATGAACAATTTGCTTTAGTTGAGAGGCTGTAACCAGGTTACATTTTGAATAAGATGGTGTTAGCAATAGTCGTCTAACCAGGAACGATTTTTTATTTTCTCAGAGCTGAATCAGCAGAACAGTGGAAAAGCTTCGGTACTGTGTGAAGCTACTCGGTTCTTGAAGGACGTGTTTGGTGAGATTGAGTCCCTTAGAAAGGAGCACGCTTCTCTCCTCTCTGAATCTAACTACGTAAGCCACTATTAAGAAGACTTCACAGACAGATGATGTAGCTTCAACAGTCTTTTAGTTTTTTTTTTTTGTTGTGATGGAAACTGTGTAGGTAACCACAGAGAAGAATGAGCTCAAGGAAGAAACATCAGTGCTCGAGACCGAGATCTCTAGACTACAATCCGAGATAGAAGCAAGAGTGAATCAGTCCAAACCAGACTTGAACACCTCTCCTGCGCCTGAGTACCATCATCATCATCATCATCACTATCAACAACATGCCGAGCTTGCATCCCAGTTTTCAGGACTTCCCATTTTCCAAGGCGCGGCGGGCTTTCAACAATCTTCTGCTGCGACTCCTCCTGGTGCCACAGTTGTTGTTCTTCCGATGCAACCTGATCTCCAGACACAAGCGCCTCTGATGTATAATAGCTCAAATGTGAGTAAGCCGTGTCCAAGATATGCTAGCGCGGCTGACTCGTGGCCTTCTCGGCTACTTGGAGAGCGTCTGAAAGCTAATGAATGAGAGTCTTGGGCGTCTCCACAAGGTGTGTTAACAACCGAAGACGGAGGCAGGGCAATTTGTGAGAAGGACTCTTGGCTTTTGTATTTAGCTTCGTCTAGTGTCCTTGTGGGTTTTGGCCTTGGCCATTTCTTGTTTTTGTGGTTTGTCCATAGGATCAGAAAAGTTTATGGCTCGTTTGAGAAAAGTTAAGGAAATAATTAGCTCTAACCTTTGTTGTTTTCTTGTCCTAAGATACTAAAACAGCCACTATAAAGGAATATGCCAAAGTTTTTCCATAAATTGAAAAAAAAAAAAAATGAAAGTAATATGTGAAATGGGGTCTGTAGAAAACTGGTATAAGAATTGGTTCTGGTTTGGATTGGTTCAAATGGTTAGCTAACTGATATAACAGAGGAGAGAGCGTCTTATCTGTTATCGACTGGGTAAGAAGAAGAAAGACAGAAACAGAGATGGCGAATTCACTCGGCTTCTTCTCTTCTCCTCCTCTTACGTTTTGCCTCCTTCAATCTCCCAGCAACAGTGTTAAACCTACTCACTTCTTCCCCATTGGTGATAAGAAGTTGGCTCAGAAGAAAGAAGTATTTCAGACTTCCAAATCCAAAAGTTTTGAGATTCAGGTAAGTTTTATTATGGAACTCTGTTCTTCTACACCAAATCACATTCGGAAAATTAATTATTTTAATCTTTTGGAATCAACATTAGGCCACAAACGGTACTCAGACTACTAAATCGAGCAGCATAGTTTGTCAAAACTGTGAAGGGAATGGTAAGTGTGCTCTATTAGTTTCTTTCTACAACTGAATTAGTTAAAAGCCTGACAAAGATTTTGTGTAATAAAGGTGCTGTGGCATGTTCTCAATGCAAAGGAGGTGGTGTGAACTTGACTGATCATTTTAACGGGCAGTTTAAAGCTGGTGGCCTCTGTTGGCTCTGCAGGTTTGCAAAACTCTTTCTCCTTCCTTCACCACCACAATAATACAGACTCATAAATTAGTATCCTCTTCAATTTCTTGTGGACAGAGGTAAAAGGGAGGTTTTGTGTGGAGAATGCAATGGAGCTGGTTTCATTGGTGGTTTCTTGAGCACCTTCGATGAGTAATGGAGAAAAGCTTCTTCAAAAATGTGATTAGAAGTAGTCTTTCTCTATCTGTCAATGCTCTTCTAAAACCAAAATGTATTACTTTTGTTATTGAACACCCTCTTTTATTGTATTCTTGTTTCATAAATGCCACTCTCTCACATAAATGTTTGGCTCCCTCTCAAATCAATTTTCTTCGACTCAGTAATTTTTGTAGGTCTACAACAAATCGTAGAATTCATCGTGATAAACCGTCCAGCCCCGTTCAACGCAATCTTTGGAAAGCCCTGGCTATACAGCATGAAGGCAGTTCCCTCAATCTACCACAAGCGCCTGAAATTTCCGACTCCAAAAGGAATCGAAACCATCAGAGGAAGTCAGAAGAGCTCCAGAACATGCTACCTTGCAAGCTTCAAAGATACCGAGCAGCACTCTTAAATAGGCGACCAAGATCAAACAACAGACATACACATGTACACGAACCACCGAACAAAAGACCGTATCTCTGGAAAAATAATCGAACAACATTATGACTTGATCCCTCGCCGAGGGTACGTAGGCAACTCACGACACGAGTTCAGTCACCCACCAACTACACAGCTCGAAGGATGCGCGTCACAACACCCGAAGCACGCTAACACGACAGCACCGACTTCAAATCAAAAGACAAGCTTCCTTCCTTATTTCAAATTTGTAACAAACCAAAAACAAATGTTTTAATAAAATTCGGTTCTTACACCTGGCGGTTCGAGCTCGTTACGAGTCCTATATCCAAAAATCGCAATAGTCTTAACGGTTGACTGTAAATCAAGATCCTGATCAAGTCTTCGGTTACAGCCAACCCCGCCAAACGAGGGCGGCAAAACAAGTTAACAAAATCTTTTGTACACCAAACGTACATCGATAAAAGTACCTACGACAAATTGACACACGGCCTCAAAAGAACGGCCTCGCGTAAACATAGAAATTACGACAAACAACTCAAAAACTAACAAACCTTTCTCTACTAAAAAGATAAAGCAACAAAAACAAATGGGAAAGCGAAAATAAAAGTCAAATCCCTGAAACTACTCCTCAACAGCGAATTCACCATCCTCGAACTGGCCACCCGCGAGCTTCGTCTTATCACCTTTGTCTTTCATCGCAGAAGGAACTTTAGCAAAGAAATCTTCGGCAGATCCTCCGTAATTTGAGGCAGATCAAGCTTCTCAATGGAGAAATCCGAAACCGCTATCACATCGAGCTCGGACCCGAGCTAGACCTCCTTCGTTCGAAGATGAAACAACACATCCAAATCCAAAAGGTTATTGTCCATGATCTCCTTAAAGAGATCTACGTTCGCCATGACCTCCCTAAGACGAGATTTTCAATCAGTTGCGGCCTTCTTCTTCTCCCACTTCTCATTCAAAGATACCAGCACGTCCAAGTAGCTATCTTCCAAAGCCTTTTTAGTATGGTAAGTTGCGCGACGAAGGTAGTTAGAGGACTTATTAGCGGAAGATTCGGCATCCACCTCCAAAAAAGACTTGCTCGAGGGCCGACTTCCTCTCGTTACTCACGACTCGTAAACGAGCCTCGAGCAAAGCGGTCTGATTCCCCATCTTCTCGGCGGTGGCCAGATGAGCAGCGTTAGCTCGCTCTCAATCCTGAGCCATCTTCAAACCGAGTTTCAGCTCCCGAACGACCTTTTTTATCTCATAAAGCCCATCGGAGCGCGGGACATCCTGCAGACGCTTCTCTAAAGTCGCCGCGAACTCATTATTGGCCTCCATAGCCTTAAACATAACGAGTCAAAACAAGCTAAAGATTCAAAGTTACAGGTACCAAAAAGACGACCTTAGCATGAGCGACAGCCATCTTCACATAAGCCTCGCGCTCCATCATATTTCTCAAGGAAGGAAGTGGACATCCAGCAGGTTTGAAATGCCTCAACAAGTGAGCGACACTGTCCGGATCCTCTGTGATAGGACAATTCTTGGAATGTGAAAACTGCCAATGAAGCGGTTTAGCAACAAACGTATCACCCCAAGCACCAAGACGATGATCTGCACTAGTCATTTTCGCCTTCTTAGAAGGATGATTGCGCCCCTCCGAACCTGTTAGGCTACCCGACTTTGTACGAGCAGCAGACTTTTCACCCTCGAGGTCTTTTCCCTCTTGAGGTGAAGTTCGCGGAAGTCGGGTATCCTCACGAAGAACTTCTGTGAGCGCTTCGCTCACGTCTCCTGATCGAATGCGTTCCGCACTAACGCTGCCAGCTCGACTTAGTATCCTTTTGGATTCACGAGGGTTCGTCCTTCTTGATGCCATGTCTTTTCGGCAAAAGGAAACAATAATCTATCGGAAGTACTATGACAAACCCTAAACGAAGTAAGGTTTTATAAAGACTAAGGCATCCCCATATCTCAACAATCTAGATGAAAGAATCTCGAAAACTAAAGAAGCAAAAGATATTCCAAAAACCATGTTTATCCATTAGAATCGAAACTTCGCGACCAAGGATCGCGGAAAACAAAAGTCTGAAACAAAATAATATCAAAACAGAAAGATTAACTAGAATCGACTCCATCGGGAACAGACGACCCTCTGGCTTGATCCACCAAATCTTCAGAAACCTGAGGAAGGCCGAGCCCGAAGATTGACCAATCCGATACAGCAGCCAAAGCAACGAGACCTTCACAGTCCTTCTCCATCTCCTTCAAACGAGCGAGCTCCGCGTCCACATTTAAGCCCCCATCCTTGATCTCGTTTAGAAGATCTATGTTGGCAACCACCTCTTGCAACCGGATCTCAACCGACGCCTCCTTCTTTTTGTTCGCCCATTTCTCCTTCAAAGACTCCAAGACCTTTCGACATTGTCCCGCGACGTCACGACGAGCAATGTGAGAAGCACGATGGATGTCTCGATCCCTCTCGACCTCGAGTGTTTCGATCTTGGCCCTCTGAGCGACGACCTGGGCCGCGAGAGTCGCATTCTCCTGGCAGTCCTCCTCCAGTCATCGGTCAAGGCCTCGATATTTTTAGCATCCCTTTTTCCCTCACGCTTGGTGGTTTCGAGCTCCGCCGAAAATCTCTTGATCTCAGAGCCAATGCTCTTGATCTCCTTGTCATTACGAGAAACCTCAACGCGATCCTCCATAGCTACAACATACTCATTGAAGGCTTCCATAACCTAAAGAAAAGGAGATGACAAATAAGAACCTCAAGGAAAGACTGGTCTGTGAAGTTAGATGATGCACTATGGGCATAAAGAACAGCTTTCAAAACACCACTTGGGACAACACCTTTCAACCTAGTCTACGGAAAGGCTTGCCACCTCCCGGTTGAGCTTGAATACAAAGCCTTGTGGGCAATCAAGCTCCTGAACTTTAACATCAAAACCGCCAAGGAGAAGAGGCTGGTCCAGTTGCATGAGATAGATGAAATCAGGCTTGATGCCTTTGAAAGCTCTAGGATCTACAAAGAGAAGACTAAGGCATTCCACGATAAGAAGATCTCAAGGCGTGAATTCAAGGCTGGTGACCAAGTGTTGTTGCTTAACTCTCGGTTGAAGATCTTTCCCGGAAAACTCAAGTCAAGGTGGTCAGGAACTTTTGTGATCAAGGAAGTAAGACCGTATGGAGCTGTGGTATTGACAGGAAAGCGTGGAGAAGATTTTACAGTGAACGGTCAACGTTTAAAGCTCTACATGGCTGATCGGGAGATTGGTGAGGAAGCCTCGGTTCCTCTCTCTGAACCAATCCCAGCCTAAGAAATGAAAAAGAAGTCAAGCTAAGAGGCTTAAAACAAGAGCACTTGAGAGGCAATCTCATGTTATCCTTTGTACATATATATTATCTGCTATTTTGTTAAAAAGGATTGCAGGTCTGCGCAAGAAGGCAACCAACAAGTTTGGGGGAACTCTGCATCTCTTGCCCTCCCAATTTACCTTCCCCTACTTCTAGCTAAGGCTCAAAATAAGTGTCATCCCATCCCTGTGCATATTTAGTTTGTTTTATTCATATTTTGTGGTATTTCTTCATCTTTACTCTCACACAAGGGACTGTGTGAAGTAAGTTTGGCGGAGAGACCTGTTATCTCACATATTCTTTTGTCATTAAATTGACATAAACTATAGATAACAATTAGATTCTCTTACAAAATCAGAAAGTCACAGGTTGCATATAAATAAGAATTATTAAAGTAAAAAGAATACACATTATTAAAGATGAAAAAAAAACAAAAACACATGATTAAAGGAGGAAAAACAAACAAACATTATAAAAAAGAGGAAAAAAACAAACACACATTATTAAAGGAGAAAAAACAAAAAAAAAACATTATTAAAGAAGAAGAAAACAAGCACACATTATTAAAGGAGAAAAAAACAAAGAAACATTATTAAAAAAGAAAAAACAGATAGACATTATTAAAATATGAACTTAAAACTTAACATCGACTAATTTCGAAATAGATCCTGGTTCAACTTCTCAAATAGTTGTTTGTTCTTGTCATTGAGATGTTCTTTTACATTTAGCTTTAAGGACATCTTCATTTTTTGTTTGATTCTTTTCTTTCATCAATTGATTTGCCTCCTCTTCTCTCTTGGCTATTTTGTCCAATTATTCCAGTTCTTGCTCTTTGAATTGTTTGTATTCATTCCATTATTTCTTGACCACTTCCAAAGCTTCTCCTTTTCTTTTCTTTTTGCCTTTCTTTTGTGATGTCTCTCTCCCCCATTGGACGGGCAACGGATCCTACAGAGTTTTAATCACTGACATCACTCGCTCGGGATCTCTTAGATCTGCTACTTGTAGAGCCAGTATTTCCTCCTACCTGACTACCAAAACGCGGTTGATCACATACATCAAGCCATTCCGACATAAAATTCAAATGTTCAATATTACCACTTTAATATAATTCATGTGTTTTTGCCAATACATCATTTTCCGACCATTCGATTTGTTGCATACGCCTAGCATTATCGTAAGTGACATTCTATTTGCCCAACTTTTTGTTCATATAGTTTAAAAGATTTCTGCATGAAGCCCCATCACGCGGAGGATCAAAAGAGCAATGCTCCTTACAATACTTAGAAACATTACTCAAATATGCTTCGCTTTTATGGTTCATGCCAACAATGATGTCTATTCCATATTTAATCCATCCACTAAGTAGCACCAAATTTTGATCAGTGGTCCATTTAGGACTTTTGCGGCGAGGTTGAGTTGAATCATCTGCATTTGCATCTGGAAAGGGTTCTCTAACACCGCTCATGACACCAAGAGCTAACTGTGTAGGAAATTTGGGAAATTCTACATTTGGAACATTTTGCATCACATGTTGGAGTATAGAAGAAAAACAAGGTGTTTGAGAAAATATTGCATCATCGATCCATAAGTTGGAAGATAATTCAGAACATATGATGGAATGAAGAAACTTGGTGGTAAACCATAATTTTGTATATTTCAGGGTTGGTTGGAAGTTTGGTTTTTAAATTGATCATTGTAGGGATTTTGGTAGTTAAACAGAAAATTAGAAGACTTTTGGGTGTTAACGAGATTATTATTAGGATCCATTTAATAAAAAGTTTTAAAACACTAAAATAGTTCATTATAATGAAAAATGACATTTTATGTATCCATATGAAATGAGAGTAGTCTCTATTTATAGATAAAAAAACCATGAATTTAGATATAATTTTATTTTTTTAAAGAAAATTTTATTATATAAAAAATGGAAACACAACATTTTATCTTATCCATATTTAAAAATAAAAAATAAAATATATATGCACAAGCCGCGCGTGCGTAAACCGCGGGTGCATAAACCGTGCGTGTGTAAGCTGCGCATGCGTACACGCACTCAACATTTCTGCCCAATCATGAAGTGCCACGTGGCTGTTCTACGACACAATTTTTGTTTCAATGGTTGAATCTTTACAACTGTGTTGAATCCACCTAGATAAACCACCATATTTCAACACCCTTAGTGATGGGTATTAAACAGTTGAAATTAATATTCAACACCTCCATTGTGGGTGGGCTAATGTCAATATTGGTGAATCTAGTTCTCATGAGAATATCAATAACATAGATAACACACAAGTTTTGAATATTTCTATAATCCTTGAAAAATAAGATGTTGGTGCTGCTAGTTTTGTTGATATATATGATCCAAGAAATGGGGACATGCTTAATGTAAAAATGATAGAAATATTAGCAGCAAATGGATCAAAAAGGTATTTTCTGTTGTAGAAGGTCCTAAAAATAAGGTTAATAGAAGATTTTTTCATCTTGCTACACTTGAGAATTACATAATGGAGAAATAAGTTGTAGAACATGGCTATGTTATTCCAGAGAATTAGATAAAACAATTTGTTTTTTGTTGTAAATTTTTAAAGAAACATATAAAAAATGTCATCTAGCAAAAGATGGTCTTTCGGACTGGTCTCATATACTTCTTAGATTAAAGGAGCATGAAAAACTAAGAAACATATGCTTAATATGAGTGCTTGGATTGAATTAAGACATAGATTAAAAAAAAACTGAAACTATTGATAAAGTTTCTCAAGAACAATTTAAGAAAGAAAAACAATATTTGAAAATGTATTATTAAGAATTATTTCCATTGTGAAATATCTTGCCAAATATAATTTGGCATTTCGTGGAACACATGAAAAATTATATGAAAATAGTACTGGTAAGTTTTTAGGATTAATAGAGATGTTAGCAGAATTTAATAGTGTTATAAGAGAACATGTTTATCGAATTACCAATGTTAGTATTTATCATCATTATCTTGGTCATAATATTCAAATGAATTAATTCTTTTGATTGCTTCAAGAATTAAGTCAAAAATCATTACAAGAATAAAAGAGGCAAACTATTTTCAGTGATGTTTGATTGTACTTCTACCTGATACTAGTCATCAAGAGCAAATGACACTCCCAATAAGGTGGTGAGGTATCACGCGACGACATGAGAAGCGCGGGGACCGATCGAGGTGGCATAGTCTCATGTTGGCACCGTCGGGATTTATCCTCATTTCTTATTGTTTGTTATTGCTTTATTGAATGTTCAAGTTAGGTACTTGTGCTATATTGTGTGATGACTGATGGTGATTGATTTCGGAGTTTAGAGCTTTACTCACTGAGTATTTGTCAAAATGCTTACCCTTCCTTTCTTTTCATGTGTGTTCGACGAAGTGCAGGTGTAGTCGTTTCGATGTGGTGCTGAGTTTTCGGATTATTGAGATTACTTTAAGTTATTTCATTTTAAGATTTGATTCATTGTTTTAAGCGTTTATTATTTGTTTTAGTACGGTTTCATAAAACTTTTGAATTCGATCTTTGGTAATAATATTTGCTTTGGTCTTTTAAAGTGTTTTTTGTGAGTGGAAGCAATGTGAATTTATGACGTCTCTTTTAAGTAAGAGGCGGACGTGACCAGATTAGATTGATATCTTATTAGATTCAGAAGATGATGCAGTTGTCGTAAATAATAGCAAAGGGAAGGACGATACGAGGAAATAAAGATGAGGGTGGACAAATTCTTCCTATATATATTTTAAATATATTGTGTATTTTTATTTTGTAAAGTGGTTTTAATAGTTATGTATAAATAAACATTGTTGTAAATTCGAGGTGATATCAATAAATTAGGCCCGACTAAAACGAAAAACTCTGATAATTTTAGCAGTATTATTGTGGATATATACATATTGTACCAAAAATGTGAGAACACCTTTTTTAATTTTCAGTGTGTCAAAAAATGATTCGAGAAGCGTAGAAGGAAAAAATGGAAACAACTGCAAATAACAGAAAAGCGCATCTGAGAACAACAAAAAGGACAATCTCTTTCTAATCTGTTGTTGTCGTCGTTGCTGGGTCACAGATCTCCTCTTTGTTTTTGTTGTTCTTTTTCTCCAAATTCAACACAAATCTTTGTGATTCTCAAGAAAGTCACGCGAGAAACCTAGACGAGGAGACCCAGAAAGGGAAGGAGATAGATGTACTATTAGGGCATACGTTGCTCGTAGCTCCTCCTCTCGCTCTCAACATTTGTTTGTTGCGTTGATTCGTCTCAGAAACAAAAAAGATTTTCGCAATTGTGACGTGTGTGCCAAGGAACTAGGTGAGTTTCTGTCTTGATCTTTTCATGTGTGATGGGACAACGTATTGATGAACGAGATGATTGTTGATTTCATCTATCTATTGTTTATTATATTATCGATAAATTTAGGTTTATTTCGATATTACGTGAGATGAACGCAACATCAATTCCATAGGAGAAATCATCAAAAACCAACACTTGTAAGCGGATGAAGCAACAAGCCCCAAGGGTTTATTTATTATATGGGGCGAGCATTGGAATCATCTGTTTCTCTCTTTTCACTTAGCTCTTGTTGCAAATCAAAGTATCTACTAAACTTGGAATGGCTTGTTCCCAGAGAAGCCTTCCCACAGATAGGGAGAATGAGCAGGTGTGTGGTGTTTCCACCTCTCTTGAGCTTCTCTCTTTTTTTTTTTTTACCTTCATTTTAGTAAAAAAAAAATAAAAAATTGATGCAGGCGATAGCAATTCTGAAGAAAGGAGCGTATCTTTTGAAATACGGCAGGCGTGGGAAACCTAAATTCTACCCTTTTCGGCTTTCGAGTGTATGCATTGCATTCATAATGAACTTATTATCTGTCCTTTACAGCTCCAAAAGTCATTGTGATGGTGATACTGTATTTTGTTTTAAATGCAATGCAGGATGAAATCTTTTTGTTATGGTACTGTGGGAAAACAGAGAAACGTCTTAAACTAAGTTCTGTGACAAGGATCATACCTGGACAGCGTACTGTAAGTTTTTTATTAATGCATTTCTTCGGTAACACTTGTGCTGTAGGTTTTTTTAAGAAAAATAAATGTTACTGTAACAACTTCTCCAGTCAGTTTTCCGACGATACCCTCAGCCCACCAAGGAATATCAATCTTTTTCTCTTATTTATGGCGACCGTTCTCTTGATTTGGTTAGTAGTCTTTTCTCTATTGTTCCCTGACAAAGCATTAATCTATGTTATAACTTAAAGAGGTATAAGCATGTATTGAAACTTTGCGGATTAGGTGTGCAAGGACAAGGACGAAGCTGAGTTCTGGATCACAACCCTTCGAGCTCTTCTCTCACGAAACTGCTCTTCTTCATTAGTACTTCACTCAAGAAGCCGTAGCTTTGTTCCTGACTATGGAGGAGAACAAAGTAGCTCCAACAATAATTCACTTTCCAATATCAGATCAGTCAGCAGTGATACAAGCTGCGAGGTCTTTCTAGCTTCAAGATTTGTTACGTACTTAATGTCCTATCCCTTATATGGTAAATATTGCAGGAACATGCGAAAAAGGCTTCAGGATCTCACATTAACACTCCACAGAGACTAGGGAAAGTTTTCTCAGAGGTGTTGTCACAAACAGCAGTACTAAGAGCACTCGCTTTGGACGAACTGGTGCATAAACCTCATAACACATCTCCAGAGACATTAGAGAATCGACCTACTAACAATCATTCCCCTGCTGTTGATACAAGTAAATATACAGTTTCCAGCGCACTGAGCTCATCTAGTCAAGGATCTACTTTTGAGGACTTGAAGTCTCTGTGTGATGTCTTTGTCTGGGGAGAAAGTATTGGAGATGGGTTATTGTTAGGATGTGGCGGTGGTGGTGCTATGCACAAAAGTGAAAGCAGCTCTTCCCTAACGGCTGCTGAAACCTTTTTGCCCAAAGTTCTGAAATCACACGTGGCACTTGACGCACAGAGCATTTCATGCGGTACCAACTATGCAGTGCTGGTCACAAAGCAGGGACAGATGTACAGCTGGGGAGAAGAATCTGGAGGCAGGCTAGGACATGGAGTTTGCTCCTACGTTCCACAGCCCAAACTCATCGATGAGTTTGACGGATCAGCGGTAGAGTTAGCTGACTGTGGGGACTTTCACACGTGTGCTGTAACATCCTCAGGGGACTTGTATACTTGGGGAGATGGAGCTCACAACGCTGGGCTCCTTGGACTTGGTAGTGAAGCTAGCCATTGGAAACCAGTACGAGTCCTTGGCCAGATGGAGGGTATAAATGTCAAAACCATCTCTTGCGGACCTTGGCATACAGCTTTTGTGACGTCAGAAGGTAAGTTGTTCACATACGGTGATGGTACTTTTGGTGCGCTTGGACATGGAGATCGTGTGAGCACTAGCGTACCGAGAGAAGCAGAGGCGCTAAGTGGCTGCAGGACAATAAAGATAGCTTGTGGCGTTTGGCATTCAGCTGCTGTTGTCAGTGTTTTCGGCGAGGCAGCGTCGTCGGGAAAGCTCTTTACTTGGGGTGATGGAGAGGATGGGAAACTCGGACACGGGGACAAAGAGTCTAGACTAATCCCATCATGTGTAGCTGAGCTGAATGCAACTAGCTTCCAGCAAGTAGCTTGTGGGCAGAGCGTTACTGTTGCTCTCTCTGCTTCTGGGCAAGTTTATGCAATGGGGGTTCTTGATCCGGTTCACGAAAACGTCGTGAGAGCTCCTTCTTGCATTGAAGGAGGTCTAGGAAAGAGCTGCGTCCAGGAAGTGGCTTGCGGGTTTCACCATATCGCGGTTTTGAACTCGAAAGCCGAGGTTTACACTTGGGGCAGAGGATCGAACGGGCAGCTCGGGCACGGAGATACCGAGAACAGACGTTTGCCGACACTTGTGAGAGCTTTGAAAGGAAAACAAGTGAGGAAAGTGGTGTGTGGCTCTAACTACACAGCCACCATTTGTCTTCACAAACCCATCACCGGTACGGATAGTTCTAGGTGTTCTGGTTGTCGCCATCCTTTCAACTACATGAGGAAGCTACACAACTGTTACAACTGTGGGAGTGTCTTCTGTAACGCGTGCACTAGCAAGAAGTCGTTAGCAGCAGCCATGGCTCCCAAGACCAACAGGCCTTACCGCGTTTGCGATGACTGCTACATCAAACTCGAAGGAGTTCGAGAATATTTAGGAACTCCAGCCAACAACAGTGCTAGATTCTCAAACGCGAGTCTACAGTCTAGCATTAACGAGATGGACGATTTTGGTACAACACCGCAGCGTCAGCTTCTTAGAGTGGACTCGTTTGATTTCTTCAGACAGTCCAAGATCCCTGATCTCAAAACCATAGGTGAAACTTCAGGAGGAAGTCACGCCTCTTCTTCAAGTGGTTTTAACCTGAAAGGGATACGACAACTCTCGAGACTCGCTTCTTTTGATTCTGTTAATCAAGAAGGCAAACAACGTACCAAGCATTGCGCTTCGAAATCAGACACCTCCTCTCTTGTAAGACACTCGGTGACTTGTGGTCTCCCGTTTTCGCGTAGAGGTTCTGTTGAGTTGTTTCCTTTGTCGATAAAATCCAGCCCGGTTGAATCCGTTGGGAATACTTCGGACTTCACCGCTGACATAACAGATACAGAGTTTCTGCAAGAAGGGACAAAGAAACCAAATCAGTGCCTTAACCAGGAGATATCAGTTCTCAAAGCACAGGTACCATTTAAACCGCGTGTTTAATCAAATGTTTATATAAATGTAACTTTTTACTAACTCTCAGGTGGAAGAGCTTACTCGTAAAACAAAACAACTCGAAGCAGAACTTGGAACGACATCGAAGAAGCTTGAAGTTGCGGTCTTAATGCAGCGTGATGATGCAGAGAAGATCAAAACTTCAGAAGAGATAGTCAGGTCCCTAACTCTGCAGGTACACACATTCACATTTCTTCCTTGAAATATGATTTTCGAGCTCTAGTAATGGAGGTTTCAATGCTGCTTCTTCTTGTTGTAGTTGATGGACGCGACCAAGAAAGGAGTAGACAAGACAAGGAGACGCCGAAGCTCGTTTTGATGTAATCCTTTTAACTATATATAGAGAACAAGAAAGCAAAGAAACAGGGGGATAGATTGAGAATACAAGATTGAATGTAAAATACGACAAGTGTAATAATAAAGCTCTAACCAAATTACATATTACATTTTTGTATAATATTATTTAACTATGGAACAAGAACATAAAACACACTTGTGTTCGAAACTGACAAAACAAAACAAAATTGAAAGTACAACCTTTTGATTTTGGTTTTAGTGAAAAATCAACAGAAGCTTCTTCATTTCGCTAATAATGGCCAAGCTAATGCTCATCATCTGGTTCGCCGTCACCATCTCTTTCTTAATCTCGTTTCTCACGACTGTTCCCGAGGTTAGGGTTTAACGGGAAGATGGAGAAGGAAGAGGTCAAAATCTCAACTATCTTAAATAGAAAAAATTAATCTCATATACTCTTACTTAATCTACATAATTCTCATACACTTAATAAAATAACATAATTCTAATTTTACCCTTATTATTTTTTCTTCCTTTTCAATTATCGATTTTCAAATTTTAGATCTCATAAATGTAAAACTTGGTATAACAAAGAGTTTTAGTTTAACTTAAGGGTTTTTTACAGAATTGACCTACAACTGAAATTCAAACACAAAACTAACTTCCTTTGTTTTTGGAAATTGGTTTTGCCTTATTCACCCCACAAGTTCATATAATTCACGAAAATGCCATCAACTTTTTTTTTTATTTTTTTTCGAAAATGACATTTTTACTCTCTCACCCTCATCATCTTCAAGTAATTACAAGATTGTCATTGTCATCAATACCCTAACCACCATGAACAACCAATTTGAAGCTCTTAATACTCCCAAAATCGAGTTACCCTTCTTCTCTTTCCATTCTTATGAACTAAACACAACTTATCTCTCACTTTCTCTCCACATTGAGTTAAAAAAAACCAAGATTTTGATTTTACATTTTTTATGGTTCATAAAGTCATAGAAGCTAATGATTATGAGTGGGTCACTTTCGTTTGAGATTCTGTGTGCTTGGAGAAACCTTATGTGTGCTAAGGAAGTTATCTCACTAATTTAAGGTATGAAATCGAATTTTTTTCCAGATCTGTTCGTCGTCTGGCAGTAGACGACTTACCTGGAAGCCGTCCGGTCAACGCAGAGGTTATTTTTGCAATTGACTTTGAAATTTGTTTTCTGAGACGACTGAAAGTTAAGTCGTCTGATTTTGTTTGGTTACAAAAAAATCTCCAAACAACCTAGACGACTTACATTTCAATGGTCATAGGTTAGTTTTGCATTTGACTGGATTATTTCAGAAGTTTGACTTTCCCGGACGACTTACATTTCAGTCGTCTGGTGAAAATTGAAATATCAATATTTTATTAACACTAAACGACTTACAATTAAGTCGTTATAGGTTAGTTTTGCAATTGAAAAAAAAACTTCAATATTTAATTATACCCAGACGAATTATAATTCAGTCATCCGCCCGATGACTTTCATGTAAGTCGTCCATGATTTTATTCCGATATTCTGGTCAAGCCTCGTAAATCCTGGACGACTTACAAGTAAGTCGTCTAACGGACGACTGAATTGTAAGTCGTCTATATATAATTAAATATTGAAGTTTTTTTTTTCAATTGCAAAACTAACCTATGACGACTTGATTGTAAGTCGTCTAGTTTTAAAAAAATATTGATATTTTAATTTTCACGAGACGACTGAAATGTAAGTCGTCCAAGAAAGTCAAACTTTTGAAATAATCCAGTCAAATGCAAAACTAACCTATGACGACTGAAATGTAAGTCTTCTAGGTTTATTGGAGTTTTTTTTTTAACCAAACAAAAGTAGACGACTTATTTTTCAGTCGTCTCAAATAACATATTTCAAAGTCAATTGCAAAAATAACATCTATGTTGACCAGATGACTTATATTTTAGTCATCTGGAATACTTAGATTGAAGTCGTCTGCGTCGACCTAAATGGACGACTCTCTGGAAGTCTACTAGATGACCTCCGTGGATGTCGTTTGCGTTAATGTTTAATAAACTTGCATTTTCTCTAAAACTATAAAGATTTTTTAACATTTTCTTGTTAATTCATGTTTATTAATGAATATTTGGGCTACTGAATAAAATTTATAACTTAATTGGTGATATTTATGAGGTTACCAACATTCACGTTAATTAAAGTTTCTAACTGATCCGAGAAGACTTCAGTGGAAGTCTTCTCCGCTAGTTTTTAAGTCTTCTACATTAGTTTTTGAATAACTTGTATTTTTAAGAGTGATAAGTAACTTCAAGATATGTAAAACTCATATTTACAAAATATGTTCTCTCCCTTAGTTTTACTAAATTTAACTAAGTTTTTCAACGCAAACTTATAAAAAATATGATATGCTTTGACTAGTTACTATTGTTTGTTTCCATCTCTTAAGTATTATTGTTATAGACAATAATGATGATTATTGTTATGAGTTGGAAGAAGGGTTAAAATGCTTCTTAAAATGTTGTATCAACATAAAGCTACCAACATTCTTGTTTATTAAGATGAAAAAAAGGCCATTGGAGTTTATTATTGCATATGAGAGATCCAAATATAAGAAAAAAGCTACTGAAGTCTATTATTTCATTGATTTGTAAATGTGTAAACACATTGTTAGCACAGATATTACATCTTGGGAAACATTATTACTGATTTTACAAAAAAATCACAACTAAAAGAGTAGACATGCAATTCACAAAACAGACCACAAACAAAACTATTATAGATCATTCCTCTACAAAGACAAGCTTGGACTCCACTTGATATGGAAGAAGACTTTGTCAGAAGACTTCCAGGAAGTCTAGACGACTTTTAGGAAGTCCAGACGACTTCCAGGAAGTCCAGACGACTTCCAGGAAGTCCAGACGACTTTCAGGAAGTGTAGACGACTTTCAGGAAGTCCAGACGACTTTCAGGAAGTCCAGACGACTTTCAGGAAGTACAAACGACTGAACTGGAAGTAGTCTGGAACACTTCCTGGAAGTCGCTAGTGCATTATATTTTAGACTACTAACAGGTATGTCGTCCCAGAAGTCTTCCAGATCTGAAAAACCTGCATATCAAATCCAGATCTGAAAAACCTGCATATCCAAAAACGTTCAAATAGCTTAAAAACAGAAAAAATAAGTGAAAGATTAGATAAATCTACCTTTATAGAACACACAAAAAATACATATCTAAAATTAATAGATCTACTTTTAAATGAGTGGAAGATGAGTACCATCTGATTAAAAACCTGCAAAAAAGATAGATTAGTAAGAAAGACATGAGACAAAACTAAAAAATTCATATAAAGTTTAGTGTTTTCAAGTCAAAGAGATTAGAGTGGGTTTGGAGAATTTTAGTTTGGGAGAAAAGTAAGAACTTTATACAACAAAAAGTTACCAAATGAAGAAAAATCAGACATAAAAACTTACCAAAACGCTCAGATCTATTATGAAAGGGAGACTTCGTCAGAAGACTTCCATGAAGTCCAGATGACTTCCAGGAAGTCCAGACGAAGTCGTCTGGAAGTCTTCTTCGAAGTCGTCTGGACTTCATGGAAGTCATCTAGACTTCAAATCCATATCTGAAAAATCTGCATATCCAAAAACGTTGAAATGACTTAAAAATAGAGAAAATGAGTGGAAGATTAGATAAATCTACCTTTATAGAACACACAAAAATACATATCTAAAATTAATAGATCTATCTTTAAATTAGTGGAAGATGGATACCATCTAATTAAAAACCTGCAAAAGAGATAGATTAGTAAGTAATACATGAGACAAAACTGAAAAATTCATATAAAGTTTGGTGTTTTCAAGTCAAAGAGATTAGAGAGAGGTTGAAGAGTTTTAGAGTGATGAACATTACATTTTTGTTGCAGCCATTTGAGAGGAGGAGAGAGAATGTATTAATTTTTCTTAATATAGGGAGACAAAAAATCCAATTAGGTTAAATATTTTTGATTCAGACGACTTCCTAGACGACTTACTTAAGCGGGAAACTAAAATAGAAGACTTTTCAGATGACTTACAAGTAAGTCGTCTGGTTTAAATTATTTAAGCGGGAAAATAATTTTTTTTAAAATTTTAGGCGGGAATATTTGGACGACTTACATGTAAGTCGTCTGTTTTAATTTCTTCACCAGACGACTGAAATGTAAGTCGTCTAGACCCTAAATATAACCCCTAAACTTATTTAACTAACGAAACACTTCATAAAATCAAATTAAACTTCAAAAGTGTTTACTATACACAAAAATAAACACGTATAGGTAAACAATTATTTTTTTCAAAAAAACATTCAAGCTTTCCAAAATCTAACCCTAAGAATACATACAATACTACAACATATGTTGCCAAACTCTAGACCAAAGAATACCATGATTCACTACCTACACTCATCTATGTTGAAAACAATTCAATTTCGCTATATTTTAATTTATATCACTTAAAATTGTTTATAATTACATGATTTTAATTTTTCACTTATCAAAATACTTATTTTTAAATTTATAAATTATTTTTAAGATCAGCTACACCAGAAGACTTACTTTGAAGTTGTCCAGACAACTTCCAACATCTCAGACGACTTACTAGGGCTATATTCGTAAAGATAGCTTCTGTGTTTTTGTTTGGTCACAAGGAGCTGAGCTGTAATTTCACAAGGCTTTTAGGTTAGTTTTGTATTTGATTCAAGTTTGGGTATAGGTTTGAGATTAAAGTCAAGTTGTGGGTTAGTATTGGCTTAACTTATAACATATTTTGACCCGCTTTTAATTTTAAAAAGTGCATGCATATTTTCGATTTATTCCTAATTGATCTAAAGTTGCTTTTATTTTTTGTTTCATATTTAACAATTGATTTTTTTTTATGTTTTATCATTTGTTATTATTATTTTCAAAGTATGTTATTTAAAATTTTAAGTATGAATATCTATATATAATAGTTGGGTGAGGTGCTATTAATCTATGTTATTAAAAAAAATTATCAAAAATTAGGATAAAGATTTTTTAACATATCAGTTGTTATTAATCTATTGTCATATAAATAACATTTGAAACATTTGATATGGTTTATGTCAAACGTTTATAAAATCATGATCTTTTTCTAAACACATTTGAGTGAAATAAATATGAGTTTACTAAAATGTAACATAATTTAATTGTTGCTATAAATGGGGTCAGTTTTAATATTTAGTTGTATTTAATAGGTTAAACTAACAAATGAATAAATCCAAACAACTTTTTAAGTAGATTTTTGGAAATGATTCTCTTTTAATAATATAGATAAATAACTAAACCCTTGTTTTACCAAATTTTACCTCTAGCTTTACCAAGTTATACCTCGACAATAGTTTAATTGGGTAAAACTAGATGTCAGTTATATCTCATGTTCAAAAAATCGCTTTAGACGGGCACTTGGCTGGCAAATATATATTCAGTGGCCAACTACCGCGGCGTAGTGAGTCAAATCGGACATTAAACCAGATTTTGATTTTTAGGAAAAAATCTTGTTTTTGTTTCATCCTACTATATATTAAATGAGAAGACACTTAATTAAGTGACTTTTGATGATGTGCCGCTCATATAAGAGCTTTCATTTTTTTAACATTGATTTTTTTTTTGAAGAGGTCCAACGTATTTCAATATAACAAAACAGATTGTGAGTAGAACACCCGAAACAAATGTAACAATAAAAAACGATAAAACAGTAAAAGATACCAATAGGTATCATCAAAGCTTCAAAAGAGACCAAGCGGATCTTACGAAGAGCGAGCAGAAGCATGAAGAGGATGAATGCTCATTAAACATGCAAGTAGAAGCTCATACTAGGGTTATAACCTTGAGGGTGATGACATGATTTAACTAAATCGGACCACCGCAGGCTAGTAGTACCAAGGTCAGATCGAGGTCCTTATATATTGAGCTACAAGGGAGCAGTGGAATCACAAGGAAGAGAGTCTGGTGCTGCTGGTAACAATCAGAGGTCAGGTCAACAAGGTCCAAGAAATAAGAACTACAAGGGCAAAGGTTTTGCCTATGATAATATAGTAAATATGAGGATCACAACAAACCTGGTTATAAGAGATCAAAATGGAGATTTTTCAAGGAATTTGAGACAGCCAATTCATCTTCTTCCTAAAAAAGACATCAAAGAGGTATGCTATGGATTCAAGAGGCATAAATGATCTCAACACTCAAGACATAGGACAACATTTAGATGAGAATCAAAAGCTCATGCTCGATGATTTTAGAAGTGGAAAGAGTGGTGAAAAAAGCCAGCTTTCAGTTTCTAAGACTCACAAGTCCCTTACTTTTGAAGATAACTCCTCGACAATTGCTATGGAAGACTTGAAGAGTGCTGAAGATACACTCCATAAAGAGGCAGATGTCCCTAAAGAAGCAGATATAAAGGAAAGTGAAAGATAGAAGATAGAGAAGATGTAAGATATTGTTGAAGATAATAGTCCTGTTCTTTTGCTTGACGCAGTGCGTCACCAAAATATAGAAGAATTTAAAAGGACAGGTCAGCAATAAATTAAAATACAGAGCCAAAGGATTGACGCAAGCCCCACGTCAAGATTGCACGGGAGACGCTGCATTTTACAGTGGCGAAGAAAACACCGAAAAGATCACTTGCGACAGTCGCCGGCGGGAAATATGTAAGGACGCTGCGTTTACATTTCTTTGTTTTGTTCGTTAGATTTTGGTTTTCGCCGCTGACGCTCCGTCCTGCAAAAGAACAGACCTAATGACTCTGAGTTAGTTCTTGAGGTGGAATCTACTGAGACATCGGAAGAGAAAGCCTCCGATCATGTGCAACTGGGTCTTACTGACGTGGATTTAGGTATGGAAGAGGATCACTACAAGAAAACAGCGGCATACCGAGGGAAAAAATCGTCGGTATGTCGTCGGAATAACACTATTCCGACGACATACCGACGAAACAAGTCCTCGGAAATAACTCCTCGGAAATTCATTTTTCCTCGAAAATTTTCGACGGAATTCCAAGGAAATGAATTTCCGAGGAAACTCCGAGGACCACCAGTTTGTCGGAAAGGTCCTCGGAATATACCGAGGGAGGACTTCCTCGGGATATTTCGATGGAATTTCCGATGGTCCAATCCTCGGAAGTTCCGACGAAATGTTTCTCGGAATTTTCATCGGGAATTTCCGAGGAACGGAGCCCTCGGAAAATTCTGAGAAGGAGTCCCTCGGTATATTCCGACGACTTATTCCGAGGAAATGTTCGTCGGAAATTTTCGAGGGTTTATTTCCTCGGAATTTCAAAAAAAAATAATTTTTTTTAAAAATTAAATTTTTTGAAATTTTAATTCGAAAATATAAAATTAAAATTAAAATTGAAAACATATTAGATAATATTCAAAGTTGTACAAATAAAAATAAACATTCCGAGTTTTGGGAAAAAAAAAAAAACGGGTCTTGCACGTTCGGGAACACCTCGTTCGGGTACATCCTCTTCATCATCTCCATCATTTGCTCGTTCAGCCTCTTTTGTGCCTCATAGCCCGCCTGTTGAGCCGCCATCTGGGTCTCCAACACAGATATGCGATCATCCTTGTCCTTCAACTGAGCCGTAAGTACTTCTGGATCAACAAAGGGCGGTGGTGCAGAAAAAGGAGCAGCCGACCGGGAGCGATGACCCAAACCGACCAAACGTCCCTTCTTCTTTGGAACCGACTGAAATAGAAAATAGCCAAATTTAAATAATATAAAAAGATGATAAAATAAAAATCAAGAAATAAATGAATTGAACTTTAAAAAAAAAAAACTTACCGATTCAACGATTTCGTTGATTTGAACCCGGGACAAGTTGGTCGAAGCCGTCGAATCGTCATCCTCGGTTTGAAGCTGAGACACTTCGTCTTGCACCTGAGTTTGAACCAGGGTGACCACGTCCCTCACAAGACCATCATCAATCTGGCCGGTCTTCTTGTTGGTATACGCCCTCTTCATTAGGGCGAGATCATCAACCGGCTCGCCATCATTTTCTTCCGCCTTGAAAAAAACATAAATTAAACAAACATTAGAAATTTGAAAAAATGCACAAAAAATAAAATTTCAAAACTTAAATAATTGAAGAAAAAGCGGCTGAACTTACCATGCGATCCCCCAGAGTGGCAATAGATTGAGCACCCAAGTTATGCTTGAAGACGTCCTTCCCTTTACGCTCGCTCCTGCGGTTGGTGGAGTTGGTGGAAGAAGTTTCTTTCGTCTCTTCCTTATCCCAATGCACACACAACTCCTTCCAGACCGTGTTGTTCATCGAGTTTGAGACCTTTTAATTAAAAAAAAAAACAAAATAGTTAAATAAATTAAAAAATAGTTTAATAAATTAAAAACAACCTTGTTTATTTCCCACTTCTTCTTCCACTCGTGCATCTGCTTCCCATAGTTGTCCATAACTTTAATGGTGATAGATAAAGAGCGTATCATCAGAATTCCAGTTGAATTCTTGCTGAAAAAATAACACAATTAGTAGAAATTTTATATTAAAGATTAAAAATATAAGTAAAAAATTAGAATACTTACCGCAAACTGACGAAACCACAGATGCTGCTTGTCGGTAGGGAAGTCAGTGAAAGTCGGATGTCCCTTGTCGAGGGCCGAGTACATCATACGGTTGATCCATGCGCTGATCCCGTTCCCAGATCGGTTGAACCTAATAAAAAGAACAAATTATTAATAATGAATCAAATTTTAATGAAAAAAAATAAGTTTAATTACCATGTTTGACCCCGTCCATGTGGATACGGAGTGAGATAGGGAAGATGGTCACGACCGGGCTGTCGAACCAACTCCGCAACACTCATCACTCCCGGAGGATCCGGAGGAGCAGGAGCGGGTGCAGCAGCGGGAGCGGGAGGAGCAGGAGCGGGAAATGGAGAGGGAGATGTATGGTAGGAGCTGTGGGGCGAAGCGGAATCCTGAATATGGCTGGACGAACCCCGAGACTGGCTCCCCGTACCACCACGACCACGACGCTGTCGAGGCCGGGTCTGATCATTAGTTCTAATAACTTTAATAAATAAAAAAACAGTTTAAATAAAAAATAGTTTAAAAATAGTTTTTAATCACAAAAATATAAATAGTTTAATAATTACAAAAAATAGTTTTAATAAATAAAAAATAGTTTAATAATTACAAAAAATAGTTTTAATAAATAAAAAATAGTTTAATAATTACAAAAAATAGTTTTAATAATATTAAAAATGTTTAATAAATATAGAAATTTATATTATATATAATGTTTTTTTTTAAAAAAAAAATCCCAAATAATAGTTTAATAAATCCCAAATATAAATAGTTTAATAATTACAAAAAATAGTTTTAATAAATAAAAAATAGTTTAATAATTACAAAAAATAGTTTTAATAAATAAAAAATAGTTTAATAATTACAAAAAATAGTTTTAATAATATTAAAAATGTTTAATAAATATAGAAATTTATATTATATATATATTTTTTTTAAAAAAAATCCCAAATAATATTTTTTAATCACAAAAAAAGTTTTATAGATATTAAAAATGTTTAATAAATATATAAATGATTTTATAATGCAAAAAATAGATTTTATATACAAAAAACGTTTTCATATTATATACACATAATTATCAATTAGATTTTTGTAACCACAAAATTAATAAAAACTAAAAAAAAAATTCCAAATCAAGTGAATACCATAATCAAACTCGATTTTACACAATCCCACCATTCACCCTAACAAAAATCTATAAATATCATTCCAAAATCATCAAATCTACTTAAAAACTTAACAAATCTAACCTAAGAGAGTGGGATAGGGTTCATACATGATGCAGTGACTGAAATTGAGGAGGATTAGGGCGGATTCGCCGGAAATCGTCGAGAGAGAAGGGAGGAAACGCCGGAAATCTCGAGAGAGAAGAGAGAGTTCGGCGGAGAGGAAGAGAGAAATGGGGAAGAAGATCTGGTTCGACCTAATAAAATGAGGCGTCCGACGGAAAATGTCCGTCGGAATTTCCTCGGAATTATTAAATATTCGTGTCGGAATTTCCTCGGAAATCATTAATTCAATTTTCGCGAAATATTTGGCGGCTTGGTTTACCCGGTTAAATGAAAATATTCCGAGGAAATAGGGTTTGGGGTTTCAAAACATCGATTTTTTTTTGCCGTATTTCATTTCTTATACAATTGTAATGCATACCATTGACGATTCTTTGTATAGATAATCATAAACCATGAAATAACAAAATTTGAAAAATAATTGTAAGTATTCCCTTTACCGTTTATTAAAGTGTATAAGTGTTTCTCTTATGTTGTGTGGTTTTTGTTCATGCAATTGTAAAAGTGTATGTTATTGGGTAAAACACCAAAGTTTGACTTCATAATCTGGTTAAGACACTTAATGAAGGTTATATACGTGTTATTCAATCCGCAAAACGTTGTTTTCGGTTAAAAACTCCAAGTTCCTCGGAATTCCCTCGAAATATTTCCGAGGAAACCCTTATCTTCCTCCGAATTCCGTCGGAATATTCCAAGGAAATTCCGAGGAAAAAGACTCTATAATCAAATCCCTAAATCGACAAGGTCTAATCTGAGGAAATTCTGAGGAAAACCTATCTTCCCTCGGAATTTCCTCGGTATTTCTATTAAAAAAAAAAAGTCGATGCTAGTCTGTTTCCGAGTCATCATTACCAGATGAATCTGAATCTGGATCTTGGTGAAACTCTCCAATCACTGGTTCATCCTCTACGTGAACGGCGGCTTCCTCTCCGAAGTCGGTTAAATCGACTACAAGGCCAACTCCAGCTAAATCTTCTGCTGCACTTAAGTTGCCGGATGTGCTTGGTTGTAGTGGGTCTTCCAGCTCAGAACTTCCCTGAACTCGGCCTCTCGGGTTGAGTGTTGTAACAGTAACCCATGGATCATCTCTGTTCCTTACCCGAGGGTACTTGATATAACAAACCTGTAACATTAAAAAAATTATTAGTAAAATTATAAATTAATACACATGATGATGAATCATTCTGAATAATTAACATTTAATTACCTGATCGGCCTCAGAAGCAAGAATGAAAAGATCATAATATTGCAGCTTTCGCCTCGAATTTACTGATGTAACACCAAATGCATCTTTTCTCACACCTCGATCTGAAGTGTTGTCGTGCCAATCACAATAGAAAACAGTACATCGCAATCCAACCATGCTCAAATACTTGATTTCCAAAATTTCATGTATGTGTCCGTAGTATACATCATCTCCTGATGCAGAACAAACGCCAGCATCATAAGTCGTACTCGAACGTCTCCTCTTCTGAGTTGTGAATGCATATCCTCGAGTACAAAATCTCAGATATGACTTCACAACAAAGTTTGGTCCAACGACCATCTCGCGTATCCAATCGTCAAATGTTTCACCTCTGGCCAAACCAGCAGACACCTATTAATAGCACATATATATGTTATATCAATAAATGTGAATTAGTATAAATATGTGATAAATGATATTTTAATTTGTTTAAAGCACTCACATAAGTAAACATCCATCCAGCAAATTCTCTCTGCTTCATTTTTTCTAGTTCGTCCTCTGTGGCGTATCTATATTCGAACCGCTTTTCTGCCATGAAAATCCTGTACATATTATGACAATAATGTAATTAATTAAGATTTAAATTTCAACTTGTTAAAATAAAAATTTGTAAGCTAATTTATTTACCTCTCATATTGAAGAACATCTTCACAGTTGGTGAGCAAATATGTTTGCAAATGACTACGCTATTGCTCAGTAAGTCAACGGTCCTTTGGTTTTCCGCTAAGTCGTCCAACGTCTGTGAAAATGTCTGGAACCGTAACATGATATGTTGCCCATTCGTCTCTATCATCATGCCGAGCAGGTCTTCTGTTTTTGGTCTGAACTTCTGCTGGAAAGTAGTACTCGGCAAAGTTTGAAGTTTCTTCATTGATCATCTGTGCGACTATAGAACCTTCCACCCTACTTAAATTTTTCACCATTTTCTTCAAATGGAACATATACCGCTCATACAGATACATCCATCTATACTGCACAGGACCACCAAGTTCCAATTCTCTTGCCAGGTGAATAACAAGATGCTCCATAACATCAAAAAATGAGGGAGGAAATATCTTCTCAAGGTTGCACTGAATCACGGCTATGTTAGTCTTCAAATTTTCAATACCTTCAAGAGTCACTGATCTCGTGCATAAATCGCGAAAGAAACCACTTATCCCTGCAATTGCTTCATGAACATTTCGTGGTAATAGTTCCTTGAAGGCAAACGAAAGGAGGCGCTGCATCATTACATGGCAATCGTGGCTTTTCAAGCCAGTAAACTTTCCTTCTTTTCTGTCGATACAGTTACGCAAATTAGATGCGTAACCGTCTGGAAATTCCACATCGTTTAAAATCCAATCAAAGAACGCATCTTTTCCCTCTGCATCAAGTCGGTATATGGGAAAAGGAGCCCTACCATTGTCATCAACATGAAGTTCTGAACGAGCACATATATCGACTAAATCCAGTCTTGACTTCAAATTATCCTTTGTTTTACCTTGAACATTAAGGATCGTGTTCATGAGATTTTCAAAAAAGTTCTTTTCAATATGCATGACATCTAAATTATGCCTTAGCAGATGATCCTCCCAGTATGGCAGATCCCAGAAAATACTTTTTTTGTGCCAGTTATGTAGGTCTCCAACACCATCTACCGGAAAACGCTCATGTCCACCGACGTCTGGCGTCCTTTCTGCACCAAAATCTCTTAGTTGTGTCTTCAAATCTTCCCCACAAATTTCCGGAGGTGGACTGTCAAACACCCTCTTGTTCTTCGTAAACAAATTCCCACTCCTACGATATGGATGATCAGGTGGTAGGAATCTCCTGTGACAGTCAAACCAACACGTTTTTCTTCCGTGTTTTAGTTGGAAAGCATCAGTGTTATCTTGACAATATGGACATGATAGCCTTCCATGCGTTGTCCATCCAGATAACATACCATATGCTGGAAAATCATTTATTGTCCACATTAGTACTGCCCGCATTTGAAAGTTTTCTTTACACGAAACATCGTATGTTTCAGCACCTTGAGCCCATAGTTGTTGCAACTCATATATTAGTGGCTGAAGAAACACATCAAGTGATCTCTTAGGATGCTCTAGTCTGGGAACGAGAATCGAGAGAAACAAAAACTCTCGTCGCAAGCACAAGTTTGGGGGTAGGTTGTATGGTGTAAGAATGACTGGCCATAGAGAATTCTGTCTTCCACTCTTGCCAAACGGGCTGAAACCATCAGTACATAATCCAAGGTAGACATTTCTTTTCTCATACGCAAAGTCGGGATACTTTGATTGAAAATACTTCCACGCTTTTGCATCTGAAGGATGTCTGATCTCACCATCTGTTGAGTGCTTCGCATGCCATCTCATTGTTTGCGCTGTGCGTTCAGACAGATACAACCTCTGCAACCTTTCCGTCAAAGGCAAATACCACATCCTTTTATATGGCACTGGAACTCTTCCAGTCGTATCTTTATAACGAGGCTTTCCACAAAATTTGCATGTAACCCGCTGTTCATCCGCCCTCCAATAAATCATGCAGTTGTCGCTGCATACATCTATTACCTGATACGATAAACCAAGACCAGCTACGAGTTTCTGAACCTCGTAGTATGAACCAGGAGCTACATTATCCTCGGGTAGAATACCTTTTACAAAATCAGCAATCGCATCCACACAGTCTTCAGCCAAATTATAATTTTTTTAATGCCCATCAATCTTGTAGCAGAATACCTTCGTACAATGGTTCCTTTCCAGCATCCAACATATCATAAAATCTCCTAGCTTCTGCATTGGGTAAATCTTCCCCTCTAAAATGATCATTTACCATCTGCTCAGTACCTACACCATAATCTACATTCGTTCTAATTGGTTCTTCTAATCTAACCGCTGGCTGAGGTTCGCTAGTACTACCATGTTCATAATCAGTTTCCCCATGATGATACCAAATTTTGTAACTTCGTGTAAACCCACCCAAATATAGATGAGTCCAAACATCCCACTCTTTAATAACCTTTCTATTTTTACAATTAGAGCAAGGACATCTTAACATACCTGTTTTTGCTTCCGGTTGTCGGTGAACTAACCCCATGAATTCGGTTATACCTCGTTGGTATTCTTCCGTAAGCAATCTCGTGTTCGGATCCAAATGAGGTCGATCGATCCAAGAACGAAAATAATTTGAAGAAGACATGTTTTTTATGAATCAAATTCGTGTGTAAAGAGAGTAAGAGTGAGGATGAAGATATGGAGTGAATGAAGAGGAAGAGGGGTGCTTGTATTTATAGTTGAAATCCTGCCGACAGACCGAGGAAATTCCGACGGAATTCCGACGCCAACGGCTAGTTCGTCGGAATTTCCTCGGAATTTTTAAAATCCCCCAACGGCTCTCCAACGGCTCTCTAACGGCTATAATATTTCTTCGGAATTCATCGGTTTTTTCCGAAGAATACATTTTTCCTCGGTATTCCATAAGAATATTCCGACGGATTGATATTTCCTCGGAATTCCGTCGGTATATTCCGAGGAAACACCAAATTTTGTGTTTCCTCGGAATATCCTCGGAAATTCCTCGGGATATTCCGAGGATTTCATTTTCCGTCGGAATGTCCGTCTGAATACCGCTGTTTTCTTGTAGTGGATGATCAGTTAGAGGAGATCATGATACTTATGAAGTCATGGAAACCTATGAAGGGAAGGGACACCAAGCTTCCAAGTAAGAAGCTAGTGAAAACAGGGGGTGTATTTATGGGAGGTACTACTAAGAAGAGGACTGTGCAGAGAAGAAGCTACTGGCCAAGCACACAAGTAAGGTGGGAGATAAGGGAATACTATCCCAAGGAAGGCTCCGGTTAAGCCAGCAGCTGATCAGGAATAAAATCTGAAGTGTTTTTAAGTTTGAAGTTTAAATTTTCATGAATAAGTATTGGGATATAGTCATTGAACCCCATGAGTTTCTCTTTGATTTTGTTTTTCTTATCTGTTATGAGGGTCCTATGAAATCTGCATGGTTTTTGAATAAATGTTTTGATTACCAGATTTTGTTTAAGAGGCTAGTTGTTAGTGTTTATTTATATTCTTTGGTTTTGTGGATGTGGAACTTAGTCCAAAGATAGCCACACTTAGTTAAAGTCTTAGCGATCAGAATATTTCATATTCTATGGCTTGGTTCTTATGTGATATGCAGTTTTTGGGGGATAAGTTGAGTGATGAATTAAGAGATATAAGAAACGTGTTGTTTATCTCTCAATGGTTCTACTGTAAATTAGGATAAAAGAAATATCTATGGGTATACGTGTCTTGGCAGAGATGGTGTTGTTGTAACGATTTGTATATTGATTCTGGAACTTGGGACTTTTATTGGATAAAGCATATTGCCATGGAACTCTTGATAAGGACTATCGTCGAGCATCATGTGATGCAGGTTGGAACGATGCTTACATATATTCGTAATGGGACTTGGATGATCATGGGTTGTATTCAGACCAAGATTTATATATTTGTGATATCACTCAAATTATCCTAGAGCGACTTTTACTCTTTCAAATAAGAGGTTCATTTGCAGTACTTAGGAATCGAATCCACAAGGATCGAGGGCACACAATAAATCTAAAGAAATAATAATTAAGCTAGGTAGTAAATTAGAAATCAGTAAGCGAGGGCACACAATAAGAGGTTTAGTTGCAACTCATATCTCGGAATAAAGCCATCAATTTGAACAAGTCAAGAACCAAGACTATATATGATGCTTGTCATCATGGGTTATCACCTTCTTTATCGCCATGTCTTTAACCAACAAAGATTTGTTATCAACGGTAAATTAATCTGATGTGTGTTTGGACACAAATAGAAAAGATTTGGTAATAGCAGGACAAAAAAATACATCGTCAAGTGGAAACGTATGCATAGAAAATAGATCTGACATGATTAATAGAAAGTCACCATTACCGACTATAACTTGATCAATTCATAAATATGATTCTGCTGATTGTAACTGAGAACCACCATTAGTGATATTAGCAGAAGCATCATAGTCCGTGTACCATTAGTAACAAGAAAACTGTTCATGATCTGAAAGCTTCAAAGTGATCAAGGCTTTGTGAAGAATGTCTGGAGACTGATACTCTTGATCAAAATGGTTGTAGTATCAAGCAGCTGAATGTCCATAACGTTCACCAATATGATAGGTAGGTTTGTAGCCAGTTTTGGAGCATCTGAAATGCTGGTGAAACCCATGGCCACTAGTAGAGTATGTACCTAAGCCACTAGAGTTTCCTGAACCTCTCCCAAGATTTCCTTTGTTGTTTAGTATCCTCGGCCTCTATTGGAATAGCCTCTTCCAGTATAAAAGGCCAAATGTGGATAACATCAGATGCATGGCTATATACCTGTAGCTTGTCATCAAATTTAACAAGATTGAAAACAACATCTTCAAAACTCATCTTAGAAGTATAGTCCATGGAATGATGTATGACTGTAGAAATGGACTCATATTATTTACCTTAACCACTTAAAGGATCATAAAACATTTCTTGTTTTTAAACCAGACAACATATCGAGTCTAGCTGGTCACAGATACTCTTAACATCACCAAGGTACTCAGCCATAGTTTTTGGTTCTTCGACACACCTTGTAGGTTGCGTTAAAGGTCAAACTTACGAGTCAAAAACGCTGTTGTATTACTTTCTGAGGCTGAACCAGACTTCTTGAGAAAAGTGAAGACCGTAGACAGAGTGTCAGAGAACCAAACAACCACGCTATGAAAAGATGATCTTTGTGGATGCATTTGATGAACTCTGAGTTTGCTTCCTCATACACCACATAATCATATCAGACTGACTGTTGGTAATGGTCGAGGAGAAGACTTTATGAACCCGAGCAGAGATTGACTGGAGATAAAAGATTCGAGCTACATTTTCCATAAAAGTATTTTCTGGAAGAGAGCTTCGAGGTAACACATTGTGAGATTCTCAATGATGAAATGGAAATAGGATCCATAGATTCGACCATGTCTTTGATACCATGTAAATCTCACTAACGCATGAACTAGACTAAAGGATTTCAGATTTTTTTTTTTTTACAACTTAAGAAATGTTTAAAGAGTCTCATGTCTTTTTATAACCAAGACTTGATCTTATCATATGCATACATTAGCACATGATTCCACAAGAATCTAGACACCCAAATCTGTTGAAGGTAGAGGTATCATGTGCTGGCGTCTTTGTACTGTGCGATGGCCTCTTCGTACAACTATCACCACAACTCCTTTGACTGAGTAAGACCAGGGCCGGCTCAAAGGGAAGGACAATAGGTGCACCGCCCCGGGGCCCGCGAAACAAGGGCCCCATTAAAAAAAAATTTTAGTTCACCTTGTAATTATTCAAAATTTTGACAGATTCTTTTGAGGAGTATGTATTTGTCGTGGACGATGGGTTTAAGGAAAAATATAGACATATGAGTGGGGTCCACAAGGTATGGGCCCATTTAAAAAAAAAATAGTTAACATTGTAAAGTGTCGATCTCTAGATTATTTGGGGTTTTCTGTTTTCTTTTATTTTTGGTTAACTTGTTCTTACAAAATTCTTTCATCTTCTTTCTCTAGACTCAGGACCGGCTCAAAGGGAAGGACAATCGGTGCACCGCCCCGGGGCCTGCAAAACAAGGGGCCCATTAAAAAAAAATTAGTTGAACTTGTAATTATTCAAAGTTTTGACAGATTCTTTTGAGGAGTATGTATTTGCCGTGGGCGGTGGGTTTAAGGAAAAATATAGACATAGCTGTGGAGTCCACAAAGTATGGGGCCCATTTAAAAAAAAAATTAGTTAACGTTGTAAAGTGTCGATCTCTAAATTATTTAGGATTTTCTGTTTTCTTTTCTTTTTGGTTAACTTGTTCTTAGAAAATCCTTTCATCTTCTTTCTCTAGACTCTAAATCTTAGAAAATTCATTTTTACATCAGAAACTTCGATTTGATCACTCTAGTCTCTCTGGTAAGATTTCGTTTCTAGATCTGTCATATATTTTTTGTGTTCACAAAATTTTAGTCTGAAAAATATATAAGAAAAAATCACTTTTTCCCCATCCGAAGTTCCTATATATGGTGTTTCAATCAAAAACTTAGAGTGTGAATGGTCTAACTGAATTTTCAAGTATTTTTCTAATTTCAGGTTGACTCTTTCTTTGGGAATTCATATTACAAGGTGATATTTTTCTGTTTATTTGATATTTTGCTTAGATCATGACTGGTGATTCAGGATGTCAAAAAAGAAAAAAAAAAAGAAAGGTAGCAGAATTATCTTTAAAATCTCATAAAGGTTCTATGGATAGATTTGTGATAAAAAAAAATGTTAATGAAAACCCTGAATCTGCTACTAAAGATAAGTACTGAATCAAAAGATCATTTTGATGATAGTATTAGTCACTTGAGTGAGCATGATAATGTGTTAGATGAATCTAATGTTGAAAGTATGAATGTTCATGAACCAAAAAGCTCATTCATCGATATATATGATCCTAGGTATTGGAATAACCTTGATAATAAAATGAAAGATTTATTGGTTGAAAAAGGGTTTAAAAGAGAAATGAATCTTGTGTGTCCCTTAGATAAGAGCTCTAGACGTTTTTCAAATGTATTATTCTAGGAAATTGAGTAATGGGGAAATTAGAGATAGAAATTGGCTGGTTTATTCGAAACATGAAGAACAAATGTTACTGTTTTTGTTGCAAGTTGTTTAAATCTAGTGTTTCCTTAAGTTTGTTAGCTAATGATGGATTAACAGATTGGAAGCATCTTAGTGATATACTTAAACACCATGAAATAAATGCAGATCATATGACTAACATGAAAACTTGGAATGAGTTGAAAGTTAGATTGGAAAAAAATCTGACGATTGATAAAGAATTACAAAAGGAAATAGCAAAAGAAAAAGAGCGTTGGAGACTTGTTTTAACTAGAATAATTGCTGTAGTGAAATTTCTTGCTAAGCGGAATTTGGCATTTAGAGGAATAAATGAGAAACTTTATCAAGATAACAATGGTAATTTCTTAGGTTCTATTGAGATGATTGCAGAATTTGACTTGGTAATTCAAGATCATATTAGACGCATTCAAAGTCAAGAAATTCATCATCATTATCTTGGTCATAATATTCAGAATGAGTTTATCTCTCTTTTAGCTCATAATGTTTAACTTTCTATAGTAGAAATCATTAAAGAGGCAAAATATTTTTCTGTCATTCTTGATTGTACACCAGATGTGAGCCATCAAGAGCAAATGACTCTAATAATACGATGTGTGAATCTGTCAAACAAAAAAGTAAGAATACAAGAGTACTTCTTAGAGTTTGTTAAGGTAGATGACATATCTGGATTAGGACTTTTTGAAAAATTGTTAGATTCTCTAAAGTCTCTAACTCTTGATGTTGGTAATGTGAAAGGTCAAGGTTATGATAATGGTTCCAATATGAAAGGAAAACATCAAGGTGTTCAGAAACGATTTCTTGATATAAATCCAAAAGCATTATATATGACATGTGCTTGTCATAGTCTTAATCTTGTGGTTAGCGATATGGCTCATTCATGTGTTAAGGCTATTTCATTCTTTGGAATTTTGCAGCGCATATATGCCTTGTTTTCTGGTTCTACAAAGAGATGGAAGATTTTACTTGACCATGTTCTTTTTTTTACAGTGAAATCCTTATGCAATACTCGTTGGGAGAGTCGAATCAAGAGTGTCAAAGCAATCAGATTTCAAGCTCCACAAGTAAGGTCAGCTTTATTGGAATTATATGAATCATGTGATGATGCTATGACAAAAAGTGATGCTGAAAGCTTAATCTTGTCATTTGATAATTTTGAATTCTTAATTGGCATGGTCATTTGGTATGAAATTTTGTTTGCTATTAATTCGGTGAGTAAAAACTTACAAGCTAAATCTGTTTGTATTGATAATGCTTTGAAACAACTAGAAGGTGTAGTTCTATTTTTGGAGAAGTTTAGACATGAAGGGTTTGCCTCTAGTTTGGGTATAGCTCAAAATATTGCTCATGATATGGATGTTGATCATGTCTTTCCAAGTAAGCATCGTATCTTTAGGAAAAACAATTTCATGAAACTCAGTTAGGTGAAGAAGTACTAACTGGTGAAGATGATTTCAGAGTTAATTACTTTATAGTTGTGGTAGACATGGCAATAACTTCGGTCAGGAACAGATTTGATCAAATGGTGAATTTTAAAAATGTTTTTGGATTTCTATTTGATTTGAAAAAATTAAAGGTATTAGGTGAAAGTGAAAGTGAACTACGAGAACATTGTACTAACTTTCACAAAGTTTTTTTCTGGTAATTTTTCAGATGTTGATTTAAATGATTTTTATTCTGAATTGAGAATCTTGCAAACTACTTTACCTGATGTGCCTATGGAACCTAGTGAAGTTCTTGAGTTTGTTGAAAGTGTGGGTTGTTATCAAAATGTTACAATTGCTTATCGTATTCTTTTGACCATACCTGTGACTGTAGCTTCAGGGGAAAGAAGTTTTTCAAAATTAAAATTACTGAAAAGTTATTTACGATCTTCAATGTCTCAAGAAAGATTGAATGGTTTAGCTATTTTATGCATTGAAAAAGACATGTTAGAAGACATTGATTTTGAAACTATTATTCATGATTTTGCATCGAGTAAAGCTCGAAAGAACTGTTTCTTATGATTTTTTTAATGTTTTAGATGACTACTGTTTTTCTTTGCTTTTCAGATTCGAGAAACATGTGCAAGTATGAAATCATTGATACTGCGTGAAAGCTAGGAAGAAAAGGAGAAGCATAACAAAAATAATTCTGATTTTTATGGTCTTGATGACTACGTTTATAAGATATAAGATGCAAACTATTTATTTTATGTGAGATGTTTTTCCTAAATATTGTTGTTTATTATTTTAATTATAGTAACAGTTTTATAAGTAGCATGTTTTAATATGTTGGAGGGCTTATTTTAAAACTTCGCCCCAGGGTCTATCAAGTGTCTAAGCTGGCACTGAGTAAGACGTTGGAAGTTTTAACGGCTAGTGGTGTGTGCGCAGTAGGATTGATGACTTGTCTCTGGACTTTGATGGTTGGCTCATAAGCGAGTGAAGATCCCTCTACTTCAACTGGAGTGTTTGAGACACTTTGGCTAATACCATTGTTCCATCAATAGCAGTTCAGCTTTTCTTCTTACGATCAAGAAGAATTCTTGAAGAGTCATGAGACCAAGTTGGATATATGTCTGAGATTCCAAACTCGGTTCTTTCATCGAATGTCTCGTTATAATGGCATGAAGTTTCTTGGTTTCATGTATGATATCTCATACGTGTCTCCTTGTGATCGGATACATGCATGTAGTCTATAATCCATGTATGACAAAAAGGAAGTTGAACTTAGATAAATATATACATTAACAGAATATATAAATGGTACATGATGAAAATAACGAACCGGCTCGTCTAAGAAAACCAGCGCCGGATAACATATTTTCTCAATGCGAATCTCATATATACACTATCAAATTTGGAATTAATCTAGCTTTTAAGTTTTCAAATCTTAAGACATTTTATATGAGATTAGTGCATAGATACCATATAAATAAGAAATAATAATAATTTTAATATGTCAAATCATAATAAGTATGTTGCCAAAATATTATGTCAACTAAATGTGGTAAAATATTGGGCAACTTTGTGTGGTGTGTATTATGCAACTACGAGTGGTGTGTAGGGATGTTAAAACGGGCCTACAGCCCGCGCTCCGTAACGGGCAGGATGTAAAAATTTGAACCTGTAGCCCGTCTATTAATGAGTTGAATTAAATGGGTCCGTACAGGGCTAGCCCGTTTAAATCTTTTCAGTTAATGGGCGCGCCCGCGAAACAAACGGGTACCCGTTAAATTTTTTTGTGTGTGTGTGTAAATTAACCGAAAACGACATCGTTTCTTTTATGGTTTTATTTTGTCGGGTGTTCTTATAGGGTTCTCTTCTCAATCTCTCGGTTTTCCATTACTTATTCACTTCTATAGTTATCAAATGATGAAATTGAGGAAGGTCACAGGAAAAAAAAAATTGAAAAATAGATTCAAGGGTTTCCTCGTCTTCTTCATTGCATCAACGTAAGCTTATCTTCTTCACCACAATGATTTTTATATTCTGGGTTTCTTCAATTTGTGATTGATTCGTTTTGCTTTGGTTTCATGTGATCGATTCGTTTTGGTTAGCCTATGGCCCTCCTGCAGTTAATTCTTATGATGCTGCTTTGCAAAACTCAGTTTTTGAATTCAGTTGTGATTTTGCAGGTCAAAGAACTCACTTTGTGATTTTGTAGCTTTCTAATTCTAAGTCTCGTATTTGGATTCAAGGTGATAGTCAGAAGATTATTTAGATGTAAATGAGCAGTAATCTTTAGATCAGAAGATAACGAGCTGGTGAATCAATATTCTCTGTGTTGTTTTATGTTTTCCAACTTTTCTGAAAAAACATAAATGGACACGAGTCTAAACAGGTTTAACGGGTTATTCTAAAATAAACGGGTTCGAAAACAAATGGGCTTTACGGGCATATATGTAAACGGGCATACATGTAAACGGGTTTAAACGTTCAGGGTTTCAAACGGGCAGGGCCTAAACGGGCCTGGGCCGCCCATATTAACATTCCTAGTGTGTATTAAAATCCTTGTAATATAAATAAGTTTGGAGAGTGTTGAAATCCAAGCTACTTGAATTGAGAGAGTTGAATCCCTTGTAATATTTTTGAGTATTGTTTAGAGTTTAAAAAAAAATTGTTTAGGAAACCATTTCGCCTAAACCAATTTTTTTAACGCTGTGGCTTCCCAAAAAAAATAAACTTAAATCGAAATGGTTGAGATATTCACTTGTGCTAGTGAACAAAAAAAATTAAGCTTAAATCGAAATGGTTGAGATATTCATGTGCTAATGAAAAAAAAAAATTAAGCTTAAATCTTCTTCTTATATGCATATTTATATAGGTTTTGGTAAAAAGTACATTTCTTAGGTGAGTGATGCAAGCAAGCCTCTTACGTGGCCTACACGAAATAGAATTTACAAGAAAACACAACCCTATTGTCCAATACCTGTAGGCCACTTCAGTAACGTGTACAGTTAATATATGTCATCTCTTATTGCCTGGTAAGAAACACCATAAACAACTGTGCCTTCCATCGTGTCATATATACACATTCAAGAAAACATATTTCGAGATTTCATTATTAGACTCCATCAAATCTTTATACATTATCAGTGATGACGGATTCAAGGCCTGCAAGTATCTTGACTCAAGCCGATGCTTTACTTAGGAAAAATTTAGTTTTCCAGGTTTCAAATTTTTCTCAAAGATTTACTTAAACAGCCTAAACAGAGTAACATGTTGCCTTGTTTGTTCTTTGATGCAGAAACGTAACATATGGAGCAATGTACGTCTCGTCACGATCCCTTTCTTCCTCTGTGTACTTCTCGTTGTTATTCAGTTGCTCTTTGACTCTCAATTCAACGAGGACCATGGTCAATGTGGGTGCTTAAATGAGAAAACTTGTGGCATAAGGTATTCTACTTCGGATCAAGCAGCGTTTTGCGCCATTCCTAACCCATCACAGTGGACTCCATTACTTCAAATCCCGTCTCCTCAATACCGAGCCGTGACTACACTGTACCTGAGCCATTCTTCACCTGTCACCTTTCTCTTCACCGGGAATAACCAGTCGCTTGGAGAAAGTATCAACCATATCAATAACTCCTTTACGAAACAAAATATTTATAAAATTTCTTTTTATTTTTTGTTTAATAAGTTTTTTTTTTGTTTTCCAGCTCTAATGCGGAATATATATAGCAATTCACCTGAGTTTGGTGGAGATTTAGCCAATTATGTATTGGTAAGTTCTTGAATTTCTTATTTGTTTTTTGGTATTTTTCGCTTCATTTTGATTCTGTAACTTTATACTATATGTAAGCAGGGGTCGTCATCTTTGCCTGCATACACCAATTATATGGACTCTTCTTTCATCTCAGAACTCCCCATCTACAATATCAAACACCAATGCTCACTGAACTCTTCCTTCTCAATCTTAATTCACCAACCACCTCTTTCATTCCCCAAAGGTAGTCACCAAAATTCTAATCGAAATCTTGATGTATTAAAGAAAACAGAGTATTTATTATGTCTTGTGTGTTTGCCTTTTGAGTATAGAGATAAACTGTGTCAGAGGACTAAATTTGTGGCGGAATAGTTCTTTGGATGTGAACAAGGAGCTTTTCAAAGGTTATCGAAAAGGAAATCAAGAAGAGAAGATTAACGAGTATACTGCAGGTCTCCCATCATTATCATCATCATTATCTCATCTCACAATGATATTTCTTTAGATAGTAGTGTTCTGTGACTTAAGTTTCCATTTTATAGCTTTTGATTTTCAGAACACAAATGGGAACAGACTCAATGTTAATGTTTGGTACAACTCTACCTACAAGAACAATACAGTGATTCGGCCTATGGCTCTGATTCGAGTCCCTCGCTTGGTCAACCTGGTGCATATTTTGCTTAAGCCTTTGCTCATCTCAATAATATATATAGATGTTATCATTTACTACACAATCTTGAGTTCATAATTTGCTTTTTTTCAGGCATCTAATGCATATCTTGAGTTCCTAAAAGGTTCTAAGACAAAGATCCTCTTTGAATATATCAAAGAAATGCCCAAACCAGAGACTAAATTGACCCTAGACATCACCTCCCTGATCGGTCCGCTCTTCTTCACATGGGTCATTCTGCTGTTATTCCCTGTAAGTCTTTAAGATTGTCTGAATGAAACACTCCTTCTCTCGTGGCTTTTCAATTCTAATTGAAGTTTTTATCTGGATCATGTAAGGTGATCTTAACCGCACTGGTTTATGAGAAACAACAGAGGTTAAGAATCATGATGAAGATGCATGGACTTGGTGATGCTCCTTACTGGATAGTTTCATATTCCTATTTTGTTCTTGTGTCGACTCTATACATGTTGTGCTTCGCCATATTCGGTTCAGCCATTGGTAACTATGCCACAAACTCTATCGAATTTGCTAATATGTGTCTTTCTATGTTCCTTATTCTTTTTACTTGTCTTCCAGGGTTAAACTTCTTCAGGCTTAATGACTATAGTATCCAGCTTGTGTTCTTCCTGATTAGCATAAATCTTCAAATATCAGTCGCTTTCTTAGCATCTGCAATGTTTTCAGATGTTAAAACTGCTACAGGTTCAGTATCATCTTGGTCTTGATTCGAAATTCGTAACACAACTGTTACATTTTTTTTTTTGAAATCATTCAGTTGTAGCATACATATATGTATTTGGAACTGGACTCCTAGGAATCTTTCTTTTTCAATTCTTCTTGGAAGATCCTCACTTCCCAAGTAAGTTCTTAAACCACACTCAAGCATTTGCTAGTAGTCAAAAAAAAAAGCAAGGTTTATGAGTTGAATCATGTGATTTTCTACAGGAGGATGGATCATTGCAATGGAGTTATACCCTGGATTTTCGTTGTACCGTGGGCTATACGAGTTATCACAGTCTGCGTTTGCGGCAGACTACCGTGGGGTTAATGGAATGAGATGGAGAGATTTTGGGGATGGAATGAAAGAGGTGACTTGTATCATGCTCATTGAGTGGCTTCTACTTCTTGTTTCAGCGTTTTACATTGATCAAATCACTTACTCTAGTAAACATCCATTGTTCTTCTTCCTGCAAAGCCCTTCAAAGAACAAACAACATCACTACTCTTCTAACAAACAGATTTCCAAATTTGTCGTCGAAATGGAGAAACCAGATGTGTGTCAAGAGGTAAACAGATACAAGATTAAGATCTGTTTTTTTTATTGACAAAATACTGACTTAAGATTGTTATGGTGTCAGAGGGAGAAAGTAGAGCAGTATCTACTTGAATCAACCGGAAACTGTGCGGTTTTGTGCAATAATCTGAAGAAGGTATACTCAGGTAAGGACGGGAACCCTCAGAAACTCGCGGTAAGAGGATTATCTCTTGCTTTACCTCAAGGAGAATGCTTTGGCATGCTTGGTCCTAATGGAGCTGGCAAAACCTCTTTCATCAACATGGTCTGGAAGATTCATATTTTTCTTTATTGATCCTTTTGTCATATAAAACTCCCATGTTCAGTCAAATGTTATGTGTAGATGACAGGAATCATTAAACCATCATCTGGCTCAGCATTCGTTCAGGGTCTTGATATTTTAACGGATATGGATAGGATATATACAACAATTGGAGTCTGTCCGCAACACGAGTAAATCTATAAATATAGTGTGCATCTTCTTTTCGTCCGAGGCTACATTGTTTCTTAGTTCATTTCATTTATCCACAGTCTTTTGTGGGATAAATTGAGTGGAAGGGAGCATCTACTTTTCTATGGAAGGCTCAAGAATCTTAAAGGTTCTGTCTTAACACAAGTAAGTTTATGTTTTCACTTGATTGGTTTGTGGAAAATTAGAGGATCTTCAACCCCATTCTGTTTTTCACTTGAAAATATAGTTCAGAATAAAAATATTACAGCAGTATTCTATTTTTCATTCTAAAATAGAATATCATTGGAGTGTAACTCAATCTAATTTTAAAACGACAAAGTTTCGATTACCGTCAACATTAAACACCATATACAGGATAATGTATGTTGACAAAAATAATACTAAAATGCATGGCTCGTTTAATTTAAGTTTCGTATTTATTTAATTTAATGAAGAGTTTGTATTTCTTTGGTGAATATGAACAAACAAATGACAGTTTTCTCATAAAAAAAAATAGAGTGAACCATTAAAGATGGTTTTATTGTTATGTGCAAGGGATTTTTTTTTTTAAAAAAACACTGTTCCCCCTTTTTAGGCTGTTGAAGAGTCACTTCGCAGTGTGAACCTTTTTCATGGAGGAAATGGGGACAAACAGGTCAGAAGATACAGCGGAGGGATGAAGAGACGGCTAAGCGTTGCCATTTCTCTTATAGGAAACCCTAAAGTAACTTGAAACCTCTCTTCATATCTAAAGATCTATTATATGTTATTTAACTTCTTAGATGTAACAATGTCTTTTGAGGAAATTTCTCAAGGTTGTTTACATGGATGAGCCAAGTACTGGGCTTGATCCAGCCTCTAGGAAAAGTTTATGGGACGTAGTGAAACGTGCTAAGCGGAAAGGGGCGATAATACTCACCAGTAGGGTCATCTATCTTCTTATCTCGATTGTTCGCCTACCTCATATATCTTTATTGTCCTCTCCATTAGCTTTGGTTATATGTTTCAGCACACTCAATGGAAGAAGCTGAAGTGTTATGTGATCGTCTTGGAATATTTGTCAATGGAAGTTTGCAGTGCATAGGCAATCCTAAGGAGGTAAAACTAAAACAGTACATGTTTTACTTATATATTATTAACGACCAATATTCATAAAAATGAACTTGGGCTGTCGACATTCATCAGAAAATCTAAAGAAGAAATTTATGACTGAAAACCTAATGACAGCTGAAGGGTAGATATGGAGGATCCTATGTATTGACTATGACAACCTCAAAGGAACACGAGCAAGAAGTGGAGGAACTAGTGCATAGAATCTCCAAGAATGCAAAGAAGATATATCGAACCTCGGGGACTCAAAAGTTTGAGCTGCCAAAGAAGGAGACAAAGATCGCTGAGGTGTTTCAGGCGGTGGAGAAGGCAAAGAAGATGTTCCCGGTGGTTGCTTGGGGACTTGCAGACACAACGCTTGAAGATGTGTTTGTAAAGGTTGCTCAAACTTCTTAATTCAGCACTCTTTCTATATATTTTCATTTTTTTTTTAATTATACTTTTTCCTTCCTTTTGCACTTCTGTTTACAAGTTCTAAACTAATAATATTACAATCTTTATTTGTCTATTTTCAAATGTAAACACAAACGATGAAAACAAAATGTACGTGGCCTAAGGCCCTAAACTGGTTGTAGACTCCAATTCCGTGACCAAAAAGAAAAAGGCAATACATTTTCAAAATATGATGAGTGTCTTTTACTTGAACAAATAGAATTTCAATCTGTCGACGCTTAAACCAAAGTCTATAAACTTCAAATGACTTGCAAAACATAGCTCTTAGTGGTTCAAATTCCAAGTATTTAAAGATTATTATCACAAGGAAGCTAAAGAAAGTTACAAATTTCAAGAGTGATTCCAGAAGAAAACATAAAAGGGGTTAAAATGCGCTAAGGAGCAGAAGTGGAAGTGGAGGCCTTCTTAAAATCGATCTTGTCGACTTTAACCTCGCCATCGATGAGCTCATAGACGTAGACCACAACTCGAAGACCATCGATATCCATAAGAACAAAGCTGGGGTTAACATCTTGGTTTATACTGCTACAAGCTCCAGTCGCGGAGCCCGGGTTTATGACAACTCCTCCCTCGTGTTTGTAGGCTGTGAACTGGTGGGTATGTCCTGTTACAAGTATGTCCACGTCGAGCTGTCTCTGAAGCATGGCTAGTGAGTCTAAATCACCCCATGGGATCACCTGTAGAACAAATCGAGAATCTCTTACAGCAATATAGCAAGCTTATGTTATCATCCTTATACCAAACTTTGGTAACAAATGATTATTATTCATAAAATAAGCAGCGAAAACAAAGAGAACCTGGTGGCCGTGGCACAGTCCCAGCTTGAATTGGCCAATAGTCAAGGTTTTAGTGTCAGGGTATCGTGCATCTTCGTCAAACTCGCCTCGAACTATATGCAAATCAGGGCAGATAGTCTTCAAATAGTCATGGATTTCCTAAAACAGTAAACTCGCCTCATATGTAAGTATCCCAGAGACAATAACATCAGACAGAATGAAGCAAAATATTATTATTATTTTTTTAATTTATTTAAGAAAAAAAAGAGCCTACTTTGATGCAGAGGTTTCCAGTGCAGATGATGTGTTGAATCTTGCCAGGAACAAGCATGGATTTGAACTTTGGGGGTAGATCAGCCGCTCTATGTGGTACATGAAGATCCCCCAATGCCAATACCAACACCATTGAAATCTCGACCGAGTTTAAGATTCCCTAAAGGAAGATCGAGCTTCCCAGATCAGGATTTTAAATTACCAGATGGGTTTGGGTTCTCAGATATCGTCCATGGAAGATCCTTTTTTTTTTTTTTTCCTTTTCTTCTAGCTCTGATGATCGCTCCTCTCGTCACTTGTTCTCACCGGGGAAAAACTAATCGTCGTATGATAGATACCTTTGACATTAACATTAGTACAAGAAATTGAACAACCAAATCAAAACCCATATGAAACCGGTCATTAGGGATGCTACAACGGACTAACCCTTTATATAAATAAAGCCCGTTTAAAACCCGTTTAGCTTTTTCTAATGGGGTTCTTAAATTATTGTATTTTTTTCATGTTATAACTTAAAATTAGATGTTTAATTAATGCAAAACTTAAAAGTGTTTTAGTATAGTATTTGATTATAAGAAAATGGTCGGTGAAAAGTTAGAATCTATGCAAAGGGAGCTTTTGAGATTCCATAGAACGTTCACATAAGACGTCCACATAAGACGTCCACATCAGCCGAAAAAACTTCTTCTAAAAGATGACACGTGGCATTAACAAAAAATAAAAATTAAATATACATATAAAGAAAAATAAATACTAAATAAATATATAAGATAACAAATAGAAATATTACATTAAACAATAATAAGTAAATATACAATATAAGGAAAATAAATAAAAAGTGAATATACAATATAAGAAATAGAAATATTATATTAAACATCTATCATAATTTATCATCTGATATAAAAGCAAAAATCTATACTAATAAAAGGGAGCTTGTGAGGCTCCATAGGACGTCCACATCAGCGGAAAAAACTTCTTCTAAAAGTGTCAAAAATCTATACTAATAAAAAAGAGCTTTTGAGGCTCCATAGGGCGTCCACATCAGCGGAAAAAACTTCTTCTAAAAGATGACATGTGGCATTAACAAAAAATAAAAAATAAGCACACATATAAAGAAAATAAATACTAAGTAAATATATAATATAAGAAATAGAAATATTACATTAAACAATAATAAGTAAATATATAATATAAAAAAATAAATAAAAAGTAAATATACAATATAAGAAATAGAAATATTACATTAAACATCTATCATAATTTATCATCTGATATAAAAGCAAGAAAATTAGAATACGTAAATATATAATTAAAAAATGAAAAACACTAAATTAAACATATATATGAAAAATGTATTTATACTAATAAAAAAGAGCTTTTGAGGTTCCATAGAACATCCACATCAGCGGAAAAAAACTTCTTCTAAAAGATGACACGTGACATTAATAAAAAAATAAAAAATAAATCTATATATATAAAGAAGTGTTTATATCCTTCCTAGGCCATCCACGTCATCCGCCAGCTAGGAAAGTCGAGCAAGGAGACGGCACCACGTGTCCATGTAACTAAGGTTTTCAGTTTCATTTAATCTAGGCGTGATGGGCTTAGATGTTTATGTGGGAATGGGCTTAAGACTTGGTATCCTCTAACCCTAATTCATCCGCAAAGGCTCTCCTCTTCCTGCGACGAAAACGCGATGCCTTTTGTGATTCTTCTCACCATTTTGAACGGTCTGCGTAAAGGCTTCGTGATTAATAACATTGATTCGCTCTCCCACTACGTCGTCATCAATGCTTTTTTTATATCTAATAGGCGGTGATCTCTGTATAAATATGTGTGAGTAGTCCTCTCCTTGATCTCATCTTATCTTCGTAATGCTTATATCTCATTCTGATTACAGTGAGCTCCGGTGGATTGAAATGGTAGGTGGATTGCTTAGTTAGCTTCTTGAGTAGTGAAGATTGAGCGGCGAGGAAAGCAGCAGCCGAAGCCTTAGGGAGGTTATCCACGGCGGAAAGAAATGATTTTGGAGAAAGTCTTTGAAGATCTTCAAAAGCAAGATATACGACAAGGTTTGGTTTTAGTGTCTGAATGTAGGTTTTTTTCTGCTCCAGCATGATTACAAGTTTCAATTGTGGATACATGTTCAGGTGAAAGCTGTGAGAGAAGTGATGAACCAGATGATGGAGGCATGGAAACAAGTCTGAGATTTATCAGAAGAGGTTTCTCAGCCAAGATCTAATGTTTCTTCTAAAGGTATCTTTCCTCCGTTAGATCTTTAGCCAAAATTAGGAAACTATTTGTTTAGTGCCTACTATTCTTGGTTAATTTCCTTTGTGTCTATGAGAAGAACTGATCACTGTATAAACAACCATCGATTAATCTGCCCCTTAATTTTGTCTTCAGAACTGAAAAATAAGGGTTTTTGTTCAGCACTGGATATGAAAGGTCTTTAAAAGCATTAAGTGTTTAAGGCAGGGGAAGAAGATTTTGGACGAGAGATGGATCAGTTTGAAGCATAACGCCAAGCTGAGTTTGAGCTTCTTCAGATTGGTCAAGAACAAGAGGGTATCTATTCCAAGCTCATGGTAAATCCTTTACATTAAAGTCCTTTAGATTAGCGATTAAAGATTTTTATTCTTTGTTTTAACTCAAACGCATTCGCTCCCACATAATATTTATCTCCACTGTCTTCTCTAATGGAACTGTTTTTGTGAAACGGTTTACATGAGGTTGCAGAGAAGAGGGCCTTCGCTATTTGGTTTACTAAGCTTACCAAGTTTGTCTCAGCAGGGTCCGTGAATACAACACTGACTGAGTTGTTTAGGTTCAGTAGTTGAAGAACTCTGGCAAGTGGCAACTACAAAATAAATTCTTTTTTTTTCATTATTGATCTGTAACAGACGAAAGAAACTCGCCATTAGAGTAACAAAGAAAAGTGTACTTATGTTAAAAATTCTATGTTACGGCTTTAAATATGTTTTGTTTATGTCATAATGAAACTTGTGGTTAGTAGGTTCTTGGTGATAAGCCATACAACATATTTGAAAAAAAAAACAATAGCGGTGGTGTATTTTCGGTTTTTATTTTCCTATAATATTACTAAATTGAACTTAACTTGCGTTTTACTATTTTGAGATGATAATTTCTGCTGGAATTGTGTTGTAACTCTTTGTTGTTGATGTTTTTTGGATGCAACTGTTGTTATATTATTAGCCGTTTGATTCAGCATAATGTGTTGCATATTATGGGAGAAATTATTTTATTTATTTAATTAAATTTTAAATTATTTCGGATAACATATTTAATTAAAGTAAATTTATATTTTTTGGTAGTTTTTATTTTAAGAAACCGTAAGTATTTTTTTTTGTAGAGTTAACCATAGAGTTTTTGTTTTAGTGTAATATACATGGAGTTTTCCGCCTAAAGATAACCACAATGTGCTCTGTTTATATATGCTGTAATCATCATGCAGCCTTTATTGTAACGTTCGAACACGCCAACGCTTGCAAAGCTTATAAAACATACAGTCTATGAGTTTTAAATTACAACAAAATTAAGATTACAGCTGAATTACTTAGCATGTAATTTTGAAATCTTTCAAATTTATTAATGTACAATTACCCTAAATTGCATGGTCATAATAAATCGGTTTTTTGGTGACGTTGGAATGTCTAATTTACCAAACTTCCATTCAAGTTCAGAGGATGATATACCAAAAGCATGAATTAATAATAGTATTTTACCGTAAACATGTATTATATTAGTACATGACAGTTTAGTATAAACAAAATAAATTATTAGAATAAGCTCGGTTTAACAAATATTCCAGTATATTAGTTCATAGTAACAGATTTGTCACTGTTATCATGCGAAGACAGAACAGTAAGAATGTGGTTAACATTCTCATAAACTAATGGGAGGCTTGCACGTCAGCAACGAAAACTCATCCGGTCACAGATAAGTTGCAAAGCTCCAAACCAAGACATACAATACCACCAAACCTAACAGAGTAAAAATGAAACAGATTGAATTCAAATAAAAAACAACAGCCAAATTCGTGAAAGATTCAAATCCAAAAAAACTAAAATGTTCAAACATCAAACATTAGGTAAAAAACATTAGGTAGAGACAACATAGATTATAAGAAAGATAGTTTAATGTTTCAAAAACAAAGTCTGAGATTTAAAAAAAAAACAAAGCATAGAGTTTAGTAACCATAAAAACCAACACTTAACACATCCTAGCCACTTATGGCTCGCTTGGGATCTTCTGCCTCAACATTATCAGCAGCCCTCTTCACACTCCCAAAGCATGTGGAAGGATCATCATCAGCAACTTCCTTCTGCAAAGTTTCCTGTGTGTCTGGTACAGCCACGTTTCCTTCTAGATTGGCTTTAGCTTCTGGAACTTCTGGAGTGAGCACATTTGTCACAGTCAAAGCTTGGGTCTTGCCAGTCAAATTGTGATCTGACACCTTCACAACGAATTTGCGAGTCTGTCCTATGGTATCTATAAGAGCTTGAGGTACTGGAACCAAGTGATCATCTCCTACATTCTCATTGGCCTAACATACAGTAATCAATTGTCACTATATACCTATAATTATCTTGGAAAATAAAGTTATAAATAACAAAGGCCCACAGGTTTGTAATTACCTCGAAATACTTCTCAACCAACTCAGAAGCTTTCTTTCCAGATAACTCATGTCCAGCACCACCAAGGAGCACAAAAGTCGCTTGATCATCATTATCATACACGGTGATCTTGGCCAGGTACCTGTGTCATGAGCAGAGTAAGAATGGTGCATTGAAGTATGAGTTTAAGTAGATCTGAGTCACTTACTGTGCAACACCAACAATATCGGTTTTCCCACATTTCTTACACATAAGGCTGGTAGGCCCTTTGGTTGCCTTAGTGTGGCACCCACCACAGCCTATGTAATACCATGATGAACCGTGCGCAACATCACCAATGGTTGCTATGCACTCAAACCAAGCAACCTGCAAAATGTTAAACGATTAAATAAGAAACTAAGACTACCATATTAAATGTGTTACCAATTGGTACTGAACAACCTTGGCATCTTCCTGCTTCATATAGGAAAAGAGCTCGCCTATGGTCACTGTCTCAGTCTTGGTGACAATGTCTGCATCAACTCTGTTAGCAACATCTAGGTTCGTGTTCATCCTGAAGCCAACGTACAAACATCAAAAACAATGATGGAATAACAACTAACAATTTTAAATAAAGGAAAGCTTACCAAGTGAGATAATCTCGGGTTGCTTGGACATCAGTGTCCAAAAACACACGTGATGGCGTCATAGAGGAGAGAGCTAAGGCACCTATAACAGATCGATTGTTATAATACAAATGAAAATTTATAATGTAAAATGGGTTGTAGGATTTGTCATAACCGAGCCTATCGGTTACTAATAGCCAATAAGATCCAATTTCTACCAAATGTCAGTTCTATTACTCAAAGCTAACCTAACCAGATTTCCCTGACCATCTTATATACTTCTAAGAAATAAGAAAAATGTGCTAATACAAACCTCCAAGTCGTTTTGGGTTTAAGGTAGTGACTAAAATAACACGTGCTGTTCCTCCAGATGCTTTAAATTTCTCACTAAAGTTGGTGCCAGCCTTGTCCCATAGGTACAACTTCATCACCGGACCGCTATAACATAAAAAAAAAACACATGTGATAAGAGAGACAACACATGAATATGAAAATAATACAGATTAGCTTACTCATGTGTTTGAACATGAAGCAGAACTCGGCGTGATGAAGCTATCTCGGCATCATCTAGCACGAGACTGTCACTGAGAACCTGCCCATTCACAAGCTTGATATGGCCAACATAATCTGCAAAATAGAAAAAACAAACTCAATGCTTTGTATATCATAAACTCAATGCTTTGTATATCATAAACACAGCAATTTATTTTAGAAATTGTTCAGACAAGATGCTGATAAACATTTTAGATTCAAACTATCGTTCTATTATTTTGAATGAATTTATAGCAAGTGTTTGCTTTTGTTGATATTACAATAACTATAATTTTGTTATTGATGCATTTCCAAGATCTCCTGTCTAGCATTTCTGATTTAATTTCTTTAATTATGATAACAGGGGACTGTCATCCAGGGTTTCATCCCAGCTGGGAGGATAGCCACTTATTTGCCACACATGAGAGCTGGTGACATTTATAGGCTCAACAGTTTTTTCGGGTCTAACAACAAGACTTTGTATCGTGTTGCGGAACCAAGTTTCACCATCACATTCTCATCGACCTCTGTCCTCTCTGATCTAGAGGACAGTTTGGTATGTTTCCCTGAGGACCGTTTCCGTTCCATGGACATGAGGAGTTTGATGCTGCCTGCGACTTGAGAGGGGATCTTTATGGTAAGTTCTCAATGTTTTATAAGATAATGTTCATCTAACTTGGATCAACCGTTTTAATTCGATCAAATATATTTAGAATTCTTTGTCTAGGATAGTGTCATGATCCATACTTGCATAGGAATACGAACGTTGCAATCATCAAAAGAGGCAACTAAACTCCGTACCACAATCTCATATGATTTTCTATTTTCTGTAGTATAAAAATTATCTATTATTAAAAAAATTATTTTGTTATCCGTACCACAATCTCATATGATTTTCTATTTTCTGTAGTATAAAAATTATTTATTATAAAAAAAATAAATTATTTTGTTCATATCATTATTTTAAACCTCAAAGCTTCAGACTCTCTATTTTTTTTTTGTAATCTAACGAACTCTACAATTTCATAAGGAAACAATAAGAGTTATTACCATTGGGGTTCTTCGATTTAGGTACGCCGATCAAGACGCCGGAAGAGACAGCGGTCTTGCCACTGAGTTTGGTCAGACCGGAGGTGACTGACGCTTCGCATGTGGCTTGCTTCGAGTGGGGAACGCCGATTGAATGGCTGGAAGATAGATAGGGTGTTCCGATGGGCTTGATCGTGCCGGGAGAGGAGTCAGCCTCAACGCCTTTTCGTTTCTCGGAGGTGGATTTTCTGTTGGAACTCATTGCAACTGAAGCTTAATCGAAATAAGACTCGGATTAAAAGTTGTATAAACAAAATCTGAAGGAGAAAAGGCGGATTAAGAGTTTTATAAACAAAATCGAAAGGAGAAAAGCAAAACGAATCCATAAATGAGAGTAAAGGGAGAACGAAGTGGAGGATGTATTGATTGTTTAGGGCTCAGATCGCGAAACGGATCAAAGAAGAGGAAGAGCAAAGGTGATGAAGAATCGATCTGAGTTAGGGTCTGAGAAACGCGTAAGGGAGAGGTCGTTTGGTCCCCGTCTATGTCGACCAATGATCTGATGGGCTTCAGAAAACACGGTAAGCCCAATTGTGCTAAACACATTTGTTTTTTTTTTAAACACGGTAGGCCCAAGAAAGGCAACACATGTGACATGGCAAAAATGTGCTTTCTGATTGGATGATTAAATTGTCTTACGTGGACATGCTGGTTGAGGCTGATATTCAGCTTTTATTACTTATATAGATTTAATGGTTTTAGTTTTGGTTAATCAATTTAATAGATAAACTGAAACTAAGTATGAAACCATTTGTAATTTATTTTAGTTTCTGCTCTGATTATGACTCTCCCTCATGTGACTTCTTCAACCCTATCATCTCTTCAATTGTCTTTCAGTTTCCCGTGTGCCGGCATACTTTTGATATAATTATCTACTTCATATCGTCACTTCTCGATGGGCTTTCATTTGCTGGATATTTCATTTCAAACTCAAGAGTTCATCTCATGTGGGCTCCTGTGTTCAAGATTCTAATCATCCTGATTGGGCTATTTCGAGTTGGATTTATTAGTTAGTACTTATATGGATTTCAGTTAAGGGTTAGTAAAATAACTATGGTTGGTTTTTGTAAGCTACCTTTGCCAGTTTGCCGCGTTAATTTTTTTTATCAAACATGCCACATTCAAGTATATGCAAGCAAAGTTTCAAAAAAGAAAGAAAGAAGATTGAGTTTAACGGTTCAAATGAAGTCTTGACTTCTCGGATGAGTTGATAAGGAAGATGAACCATAGAAGCCTCCGTAGTTACTGAGCCTGCTGTTAGTAGATGGGCATATTGTTGGGGAATTGTCCCGAGTGGATGCACTGCACTGATTTCATAATTTTGATAAAAACAGACATATATATATATATATATATATTAGATTTCTATAGGAACATGCTAATTAGCATGAAAAAAAATGAGAAGGGAACAAATATAAATTCAATTGTAAATTCCGGTAGAAAGCATATTTTATTATCTCCACTGAAGAAATAAAGTAATATTATTTTGTTGGTGCATGTTATGTAAATGTGTTTTGTTTACTTTCCAGGAAATAAAAATAAACACTATAGGACAACGTTTCTGCAAAATAATTCGATCTTTTGTTTCCTGACAGTTAAAAATATATTTTGCCAATGATTAGAAAAAATAGAGTGTAAAATTGTTGTTAATTTTCAAAAATTTAAAGTTTTTAATTATAATTTATTTAATTAAGTGAAAAAATCCAAAGAAAGAATTATAAAGTATATTTTTTCTATAAATTTAACATTAAATTTTAATTTATTAAACCATCATTTTCTCTCATTTTATTTAATTTTCAATTCAAACAAATTTTTAATATCATTTTCGTCGGCATATGATAACATAGGGAAAATTCATAATCTCTGCAAAATCGTTTTACATTTTTTCCCTCACAATTACATAATATAGTTTGCCAATGATTTGAGAAGAGAAAGTGCAAAATTGTTTTTGATCTCCTAAAATCTAAAGTCTTTTAAACATTATTTACTAAATCAAGTAGAAGAAGTCAAATAAATTGTTTTTAAAATATATATAACCCGAAGAACATACCAAAATGTTACGATTCTTTTATGATTTTATGAGATGAGAAAGTAAATTATCTATTTTCTAATGACATTTAGTTTAATTTATCATATACAAGTGAAATTTATCGTGATAATATATAAACAAGGAATAACATCTGTAGCAACTTTACATATTGTCGTTCCTAAGGAAATGCTTTTAGAAAGAAGTTGATGAGTTTGAGATATATGATTTCAAATTATTGACATATGTAAAAAGTAATTGTGTACATTAGTTGCGTTACATGAATTTTAATGTTATTTGTATAGTAGAAGATTTATTATACAATCCGAATAATTTATAGGATAATATATATTAACGGATTTATGTTCGTCACGGATAAAAATATCTCTTTTTTGATAATAATTTTTCTATGTATTTTTCTTCAACATATATATATATATATATATATTTAATGTGCACTTTATATAATAATAAATAATGATTACTATATATTATAAAACTAAACATTTGAAACTAAAATAAATATTAAAAATGTAATGCTATTTGTTAAAGAATAGTAAAGTTTACTGCAATTTTAATTCAAAACAAAAATATTTATTATTATGTTCTCATAATTCTTTCATTATTTGTTTGTTTATAATATTTTTATCTATAATAATTTTTAAATACTTCATTAATTAATATAAAATAACTTTTATTAGAACTTTCCGCCCGTAGGGCGGACCGACCCTAGTATACATATAAAGAAAATGACATCTACACATGTGAGTATACACATTTCTTACTCAAGCCAAGCATTGACTACATTTTATTGTTTACAAAGAGTCTAGTTACAAGAAGTGTGTTCAATTTTTGTCGTTGTTTTGTTCGTCAGTAGTGGATTGCAACTCGCAATTGGATGACATGGTTCAAGAATTGAATAAAAGTATAAAACTAATGACCACTTCGGTTTTGTTCGTCAGATGAGGATAAGTTTCAGAAAGCTACCTTATCTGGTAAATATACTGACTATGACTCTTAGCTTCAGACCGTTTTATCTCTAAAAGTCAAGACATCTAGTATTGGATTTGAACAAGACTTGTGTTGTTTTCATTTGACTTATAAGAGCTGCCAACACATTCAGAAAATTTCCCACGGGAAATTTCCAACAGATCTTTATATATAAAGAAAGGTTTTTTCTCTCCTGGTGAAGCAACCTCAGCATCCAGCCAGATAAGTTGAACTCTATGAGCATGACACGTGTCACAAGAGAACAAAACGCTTAACTTCATTTAGTCCCAAATCTGATTTTATCGTGTTACGCTTCACCTCTTTTTAAATCACCTCATTCATAATGTTATCGTCTCTTCCTTTTCCCATTCCCTGAAACTAAACGTCTCCATTAACGGATATTCTTCTGTTCATGCTATAAAGCTTATCAACAACACCGCTCTTTTCACCACCTTGCTCAATCCGCCGCCATTGCCCCTACAGTCTCCGATCTACCACAAATGGTAAACCTAGCGTCGTCCTCCAGGTTTCGAACCCTTTCGGTATAAAAGTTTCAGACTTTCATCTCCAATCTGACCCTCCAAGTCAGAGTCTCGATGGGTTCTATAGCCGGATTCGCGGTTAAAATTTACGCTGCTTCGGTAATGTATTAGCGATAGGTAAGCCTCGGATGTCTCCGGAGATTTTCGAAGCTTTGAGTGCTAGAGGAATTCAGAAACTCTTTCCTATTCAGGTACGCTCTTCTTTCTGGAATGGGGTCGATTGAAAGTTATCTGACTTTTAACTCAATATTGATGTTTGTTGTTTGTGTAAAGAGTTGTGCTTGAGCCAAAAATACAAGGCCGTGCTAGGACGTGAACTAGAAAGACTCTTGCTTTTGAGATTCATGTCATTGACAGAATCAAAAAGATCTACTCTAAACACGGGTTTGTCAATCCTAAGATTGTATTTGCATATTTGAGGACTCAAATATTCACACTTTTTATGGTTTTTGTGTAGATTTGATGTGTGAAAAGCTTGGGAAGAACCTTATTTGTTTGGTTTTGGCTCCGACAAGAGAGTTTGCTGGTTATGTTGAGAACGAATTCAGAGAAGCTCTGTCTCTCGGTGATGCACTAAACAGAGGATTGAGCAACTGTCTGGATACATCAACAGCAGGTGCAGATACATGTCAGTGGAACACCGCTTCTGCAGTCTGTTCTTTGTCAAAGTGAAGCACGGACAATCGTATCCTGATTGCTGAAGCAAGAGCAATCCCTGTTGGGAATCCTCTCTATATATGAAATTACGAAGAGCTGATATTTTTTTCTGGTGCAGTCACTTCGATAGTTCAAGTTAGAGCGGGAACCATGGAAGCAAGAGAAAACGCAGCAATGACACTCTTTACACTTACGGTAGCCGGTGTAAACAAGATCATAAACGGCAGTGTGATACTTGCTTAACTGGACCTTCTCGATCACGGGTCCCCAAAAGAGAAGAATGATGCAGTGATAGCATTGTTCGAGCTGCTGCAGTGGTTAAGATACCAAGTGTTGATGAAGCTTGAACACGATGTTGTTGTGCGATTGGTGGATCCATCGAAGAACGGAACATAGAAAGGGAAAAGGTAAGCTACGTCTTCGTCAGTGTTTCTGCACATCATGCCAATTGTTTATTATGTTAATATTTTTTTCAGTCAATTTTGTCTTTGGATAGTAATTCCATTTGTGGAATCAAATCTGGAGTTAGTCAGCCAAAAGTGCTTTCCAGAATCGCACTATTTAGCTTGCTATGTATGTATTTTCATATTTTGTTATATTTATAACAGAATGAAGGAGAATAGTTTTGAATTTTGGTCTTCTTGGTACTTGATTCGTCAATTTCCATTTTGTTTCTCTACATATGAATTGGTGAACCAAATTCTCTGCAAACTGATCCACTGGTCAACACGAAGGAGGAAACAACGGATGCTGACAAGGGTCCTGATCACTCCAACTATGGAGACAGTGAAGCTGGCCAAAACTTTCTCAATTTCATTTCTGCTTCTTAAGTTTTTTACCCTTCACTAAATAATGTAGTTGTCTTGCAAGTTGCAACTTTTTAATTAATTAGCTATGGTTTTCGTTTGTTGAAGTATGATTGGTACTGCTGGTAATTTTAGTATTTATGTTGTGGCTATGAACATCTTTTGGTTAATCATATTTTTGGTTTCGTATTGTTTTGGCATTATTTCGGAAACAGTAAAAAAATATATAGCAACAACAAACACCACTATTACAATAAACAATTGTAGTTTTATTTTCTTACTTTAAGCTAGACTTTGTCCTAAAATAGAAAAAGTAAAAAAAACAAAGGAACTCAAATTAAAATAAACTAACGTAATTCAATTGTAATAGTGAAGATTAAAGTAAATAACTGTAAAGTCTGAACGAGGGTACTGTAATGCACAATAATTTGATAAAAATAAATAAGAGTATATAAAATAAAGTATTTACTTTCTTAATAAAAAAGGGTTATTGTTTTATTTATAGAATCATAACTATGCATGGGATTATGTAATTTACTCAACCATCTTTGATTCTCAATATTTAAATATCATATATAAGTAAATTTTCATGAAAATAATTGTTCTAACATAATATATAACTAATCCAATAAAACAAAATCAATTCAAAATTTCCATATTCCATTTTTTTATTAGCTTTGCTTTATTACCCTCTTCGTACTCAATATAACATTTTACTTTTAATAAAAAATGTAATCTCAAATAATCACCATTTCCGTTCTAATAGCATGTCGTAATTATAATAGCATGTCGTAAGAATATGATTTCAACATAAAAATAATAACTCTTATAACAAAAGTTACCCAAAACTCAATTCTTCTGAACCCAATCACATAAAGTTTCGTAAAAAGAAATCACATGAAGTCCATTTGAACCCCTCACAGCGTATCAATGTCACATCTCCTTATATAAAAACAACTATTATTTTTTTTTTAATAACAGAAACAACTATTATAAACAAGCAAAACATATTTATCACATATAATTTTTCTTCACTTAAACTTTTCTAAAAAAAAATAATTATTGCACATATGTATATTTCTTGCAAATGCAAACCTAAAACATAAACCACAAAATCATACAAAAAATAATAACATAGATCACAAGTAAAGTATATCCCGCCCGTAGGGCGGACCGATCCTAGTAACTCATATACTGATCCTAACATGTTACAGGCCAAGAAATGAAGGTACAGCTTTCACCAGAAATAACAAGGAATAAACTAAAGCTGATATTTGATGGTGTTCTAGAGACAGCACAGCAGACAACAATCTGTTGTTTGAACTTCATTTAATATCACTAATATTGTAACCACGCTTATTTACAATGTTGATATATGTACTAACAATGGTGCTATGTTTATACACCCTATTGTTCTATATGTACATGTTGGTAAAACTATTCACAAGGAGGTGAAGTATGAAGGCCTTAACCGAGAAAAAACTTGTCCTTGTCAGAGTCTGATTCGTAACTAGCACTAGCAGTCAATATACGTTGATTTTATCTCGTCTCCATGTCCTCTTCCTCCTGCAGATATGAAATTAGAATCTAAAGGGCCTCATATGTAAAAAGAACTAACCCGGAACTAAGAAAAGATGTAACATCAGTGCATAAATAATTCTTACCGCTTCTGTAACTTGACTGATTGGTGGAGTGTCTTGAAACTGCACACTAGGTGCGTGTATCACTTGCGAAAGTTGCTTTAGTAGTGTCTTCCTATAATTAAAGGCAGAAACAATTTTCATAAACAATGATTGGCACCATGATACATCTTTAGAACGACCTAGGCATTGAAGTAAAGAGGTATTAGAAGATTACTTTATTTTTGCAATATCTCCGTCTGTGTTTAAATTCTCCATGGGGTTTGGCTCGATATGAAGTTTATAACTTGGGGCAAAACAATCGTCGTCCGCAATCATAGGGCAATCGTCGTTGAGTTCTTTTCCAACCGCAACACCTGTCTGCGCCAAGGGAACCAGAAAGAAAGCACCATTCAAGAACAGGACTTGCACGAATATAATTGGAAAACACACATAGTTGAAGTTAGTAAAGAGACCTCATAGCACCAGCAACGTGCAACATTTCCAAGAGTGTGACCTTGACCACCCAAGAGCAGGAGAGGAACATTAAATGATCTTATGTACCCGAGACAAGCACCATGACCCTTGACAGACAAGTTGAATTTACCCAACGCATCACCAGATAATGAATCAGGGCCGCACAGAAGAACAATTGCTTCTGGTTGATAAACCTCCATAGCCTTTTGGATGATAGGTACAAATAAAGTGGCGAAACTTGCATCGTCCAGACCATTCTTCAGTGGTGCATTTAGAGAATAGTATTCTCCCTTTCCTACCCCGTAGTCTGTTATGTCTCCTCTTCTTTGGTCGACCCCAGACTTGTGGAAAGAAACAGTCATAACTCTATCAGTTTTGTGGAATGCTTCTTGTACTGCTTCCCCATGGTAGTAGCCAATATCTATGTAGAGTACTCGCTGTCAAAACCAAAGTCATGTTGAAAAGTGTAGTTACTAACTCATGTATAAGCATCTCTATATTCCCAGAAACATCTCGCAAACCAAGATTCAATTATCAACGCTTAATCAAAATTCAGAGGCAAAGTTACCAACACAAGTAGAAGGTTCTCTATAGCTCAAGAATCAAGAATGAACGCTTTATCAAATATAAGAAACGATTCACCGGCAAAGTTACTAACTCTCCTAGAAGGTTCTCTTTAGCTCAAGAATCAAGAATCAACGCTTTATCAAATACAACACAGGCAAAGTTACTAACTCAGGTAGAAGGTTCTCTTTAGCTAAAGAATCAATAATCAACGCTTTTAATCAAATACTGTTGGAACTATTTTTTGAACATTATGAATAATGTATTCATATGTCAAAAAATAAGTTTTATTTGAATGAGAAATGGAAGTCTAATGTGTGTGATTTGAAAAACTTATATAAAGTAGCAAATACACACATTGGATATTTGAAATTGGATTTGGGTTTTTTGATTTGTTAGTTGGACTTCATGTTCATTGACTTAATCTTATAAACCAAATATATGTTGATCTTTTATATTGATAAAATATAAAAAAGAAATCAATTTTAAAGTATATTATTTTGTTTGAATTGGTCAAAACAATAATAATTTTATTCTTTAATTTCTTGGTCAAAATGTGGAATAAATTCACATAATAATGACAAGAATTAAAAACTCCATTAGTGCACTATGGAGGTTTCATTTTTGTGTTGAAAAATGAAACTTGTGCTTCTCATTATATTTCTATATAAAGGCTTGTGAGCCATTTAGAAAATACACACATTCATACAATCAAGAAACATTTCTCCCACTCAGAATAGTTATGCTAGTATTTTTTTTTATTTTGAGTCTGAGAGTACATCACAGAAATAGGTTCGATAGATTCTGTTTTTCGGTGATGGTAAACAGAAACAATGCTGCAGTTGTATCTTGGGAATCTGAGCGCCATAAAACCGTCACACTACGGGGCGTTTAAAGATTTAAGGAAAGAGATTATCTATCTCGACTCTGCAATTCTTCTTTATTTTTATATTTTGGTATTGAAACTTTAGTTTATGTTCTTATTATTCTTTACAAATATCAGTTGTCCTATGGTAGTAAAATAAGGTTCCTACATTCTTAAATCTTTAAAAATATTGTTTATGCTTTTGCACTAACAATACTGATATTTGTTAAAAGTTTTTTATTTGTAAGAACAGGTTAAAGATGCTGGAATCGGATCTTGTTTATCATAAAAACAGGAATTCGAGAATTCATGGTGATGAAAAAGCAATTGTTATGATCTTTTCAGATCGATCATGCGCAGGGATTTCTTATAATAATCTTAGCTATTGTTTTTCTGTGAATCTTCTTTATCATCAAGCGTTGATCATTAGTTACAGATTTTCTGAAAGAAAAAAAAAAACAATTTGATTTGATTTGTCTTTTGACGTGTTGAAACCGTCGTGTTGCACTTTCGCTTGATTTTTAAAATTATTTTGAAACAAAAGTGTGACTTGTATGATCTAATCATGCTTATACGACTGGTTTTTATCAAAATTCAAGCGTTTGATCTTGCATATATTAGCAACTGTGGAGCGTTTGTTCTTGTGGTTTTTTTTTTTTTTTTAAGCTTTTAATGCATTTACTTTGTGTATTTGTTTTGCATTTAGTTGTGATCAAATTCGTCAGTTTACATGATCAAATAATTTATTTGTTCAAAATCTGTTAATGCTTTGACTTGGCTAAAGATAATTATTTGTTTTAGTTATCAAGAATGCTAACGTTTTTTATTTCTGTTTCAGATTTTTTGGAACAACTTAATTTGATTATTAAGTGTTTGATCAAGAGGAAAAAAAATGATTCAAGTTTCAAAAATATGGTGAAACCGTTGTCAGAAAGAACATTTTGATTCTTAAGGAATCATGTTGTATAAATGGAAATGGATTCGTGAGTCGACGCCCCAAATTAAGTTTGGGAGAGGTCTGCCACATAGGAATCATTTTTCATTTAGAAAAGATAATGTTGTTGATAATGATCAAAACATTCATATTTTGTCAATGCTTAAACGCTAGTTGTAAAAAGATTGACCATACAAAAACAATGAGAATTTTCAGACCAATATGACTGAAACTAACATGTGTATTGTAGTTTATAAAGTCAATATGGTTGAAAATAATCATATAATGGTTTTGATGGCACAAATAATATCTTGTGTATATTTGTTAAAAAAAGCAAAATATGTGTTTGGAAAAGATCCAAAACATACAAATTAGATTTATAAATCAACTTGAGAGAACTATGAAAATAGTTGTATGAAAATGTGAATTTCTAAAAATGAAATATATTTTTAGAGAAAATTGTGATAATTTTCGAAAATGCTTTTTATTTATTTAAATCTAAAAGAGTTGTAGATCAATCCTTCTAAACTCTTAAGAGATGTTAAATGTAAATGTACATTTTTTTGAGTTATCTCAAGAAATGTGGGGGAAGCTTTGCTTACCATATAAAGTTGTTGGCAAAAGGCCAAATGAACTTAGTGATAGTTATCACAATATATTTTTTTTTATTAAAAAAAAAACAAACTAGTGTCATACACTGAGTTTTGTGTATAATGGTTAATTGTATCTTGAATAAAAGATGACAAAAATCATTAGACAATTGATCTCGACTAATCTCAAGAGATTATGTTCACTATGGTGACAACCTAGGATCCTTTAATTAAAGGTGTGTCATGAGATCAAATTGTTATATCATCAAAAGGAATGGGTCGCCTGTGAATTAAGATGAGGTTTCGCGGTAACTCTACCTAACTGACTGGAGATCCCAAGAAATAGGTTCAAGGAGACAACTAAGTGAAACTAAGTCTGCCCAAAGCACTGTAAGACTTCGGTCTATACCCAATTCCTATGATGATTAAACAGTGCTACATGTAAGGAATACAGGATAAGCATTAGCTTTTAATGATTTGTGTCCATAGCTTTAAGATATGAATGGAGTAGTACATGATACTCCTCTAAACAAAGTTAATGGCAAATCACCTTGTGAGTGTGAAATGGGGCCGTTTCTAGGAGAATGAAGGAAAGGCTATATTCTCCAAGTTCACTCATGATTAACCAAGACTGTTCACGGCCAAAATGAACACAATAGAGAACCTAATTCTGTGAGAGAATGAAGCTGTGTTATGGCTATTGTCTAGGTTTACACCAAAGCCCGGGAGGTTCAAGACATCATGGCCACCTCCTGGCCGAGTAAATCCGATAGCTATTAACAATGACTGGTTCAAGGCTGAAAAATTGCTACCAACTCATCATGCAGTGGATTTTTCGTTTGTACTCTCAAAAGTCCTTAGTTAGGTCTTGTCGAGTCTTGTCTAGGAAGTTGAGTCTTGTCTAGAAAGTCTGTCGAGTCGTCTAGTGTCTAGAGTCATTTCTATTCATGTGGGGGATTGTTGGAACTATTTTTTGAACATTATGAATAATGTATTCATATGTCAAAAAATAAGTTTTATTTGAATGAGAAATGGAAGTCTAATGTGTGTGATTTGAAAAACTTATATAAAGTAGCAAATACACACATTGGATATTTGAAATTGGATTTGGGTTTTTTGATTTGTTAGTTGGACTTCATGTTCATTGACTTAATCTTATAAACCAAATATATGTTGATCTTTTATATTGATAAAATATAAAAAAGAAATCCATTTTAAAGTATATTATTTTGTTTGAATTGGTCAAAACAATAATAATTTTATTCTTTAATTTCTTGGTCAAAATGTGGAATAAATTCACATAATAATGACAAGAATTAAAAACTCCATTAGTGCACTATGGAGGTTTCATTTTTGTGTTGAAAAATGAAACTTGTGCTTCTCATTATATTTCTATATAAAGGCTTGTGAGCCATTTAGAAAATACACACATTCATACAATCAAGAAACATTTCTCCCACTCAGAATAGTTATGCTAGTATTTTTTTTTATTTTGAGTCTGAGAGTACATCACAGAAATAGGTTCGATAGATTCTGTTTTTCGGTGATGGTAAACAGAAACAATGCTGCAGTTGTATCTTGGGAATCTGAGCGCCATAAAACCGTCACACTACGGGGCGTTTAAAGATTTAAGGAAAGAGATTATCTATCTCGACTCTGCAATTCTTCTTTATTTTTATATTTTGGTATTGAAACTTTAGTTTATGTTCTTATTATTCTTTACAAATATCAGTTGTCCTATGGTAGTAAAATAAGGTTCCTACAAATACAAGAAACTAGCATTCACAGGCAAAGTTACTAACTCAGGTAGAAGGTTCTGTATAGCTAATCAAGAATCAAGAAGCAACGCTTAATGAAAGAAGTAGTTTACCTTGAAGACCTTAAGCAACTCGAGGATCCCAAGAACAACGTCGTTGACGTAGCCAAAGCCACAAGCCTTATCTATCTTGGCACGGTGCATCCCGCCGGACCAATTGATGGCGATATCAGCTTCGTGTCGGTTCAGTTTCTCGGCGGCGGAAATAGAACCACCGGCGTAGAGACGGCAATATGGGAAGAGGCCACTGAAGACAGGGGAGTCCCACGCGTCTAAGTTGAAGCGCTTGAAGGAAGGATCCGTCGCGGTTTTCAACCTAGCCGACTCCGGCGTGACTGAGCGGAGGAATGATATGTACTCCGGCGAGTGGAATTTAGTGAAATCTGAATGGTGGGCAGCGCGAGGGCGGATGATATCCATGTAGCGAGGGAGGTAATAGCTGCGGATGAGCTTGTGAGTCGTACGGATCTGTTGGGATTCCATACCGTCGCCGATGTATGGCTCGTAGTAGTAGCTCACGCGCCGTTTCCTTCCGTCGGGACCCGAAGCCAAGCTCGCCATCTTCTTTCTCTTTCTATTTCTCTGCGTTTTTCTTTTCCGCCAAAAAGCGACAAAGATTGATTTCATATTGCACTAGGAGTTAACCCCCGCGCCTGGCTATTTTTTTCAAATATTATCCATCTATACTATTAAAAGGGAAGAAGTTTTAAAAAATCTACATATGAAAAGTTGTTGGACCCTTTCATTAGACTTAACTATTTTTTTGGTCTCACCTTATATTTCTCTAACTATACAATAGTCAATTACCTTATATTTCTCTAACTATGCAATAATCAATTACCTTATATTTCTCTAATTTAGTTTAACAATATATTCTAAATATATATATTCTAAATATATTGTTATGATGATTTTTGATAAGAATATATTATAGATGCGATTGAAAATTTATATTATTAAAAGAAAATATTTATAAAAGAATTTATAACATCTATATAAAACTCTTTATTTTTTATCCTGCCATTAACTACAATAACTATAAATAATTTAAATAATTTAAATAAATCTTATTATTATTTCTCATTTTGTATGATACACTTCTCTAATTATTTTTCTTATTATCATCCAATGTTATTGTTGTTATTCAATAACGTTATATACATCATATATTATGTTCAAAGATGGATATATAATATTTATATATCAATTATTAAAATGGAAGCATATATCATACATCATATTATATCATGTCATCTAACATTATATAATTCTAAATATTTACAAAATCAAATTTAATAAAAAACACTTTAGCAAATCATTTGTTAAAACAAAATTATATATATTTACGTTAAATTATTTTTTATTACATTAATATATTAGAAGTTTCATTCATCTCTTAAAATATTATTGAAGATTATTTTTTCCTACCATGTAAACCAAATGCCGGGTCACACTTGATTGCATGTCTTTTCGAAGCTTGCATGCTTTAAATTAACGAGTTTTCATTAAATCTAAACCAGCTTATGTACAAGTCATCGTGTTTACTGGTTCGACGACGGGTCCAAACTTGATATAAAAGTATTGTTCTCATCTAATTGAAAATAATTTATTTTAAAATAATAGACGCATTGAGTCTGATCAATCAATATTTTTTTTTTAAAAGTAATCAAACGATTAAAAATATAATTACATAATAATAAATTTTTTTGACATAATAAATTTTGTAACATAATAATGTATAACAAGACTAAAACACTAATTCATATCATATATTTTTATCAACTGAAAAATAACCCGCGCTTTTAAGCGCGGGTCAAAATCTAGTATAGTTATTATTTTGAACTTTGTATTCTGAACAACAACAAATTCTGAATTATATGTTTGTGTGAATACATATTTCCTTAAAAGCAAAAAAAATATATATATTTAATGTAATATTTTTTTTTCTTATATACTATATTGACTTAAGGAAATATGTATTCACACAAACATACAATTCAGAATTTGTTGTTGTTCAGAATACAATGTTCAAAAAAAAATAACTATATGGTTAACATTTGAAAATAAAAATTGTCCCCGCACGTAACGCGGGTTAACTCCTAGTCTATAACAATAAAGTTATCTTTTATCCCTTCTCCGGCCTCCACATCATCAAAGAAATAGGGGTATTTTTTGACACTTGGCATCATATTTGTAACTTTCTCGAGCTGCTTTCGGATCTATTGATAAATGAACTGGGTTTATTATTGGTTCATGCTATGGGCTCATATTTTTTTGTGAGGCCTAAAAGTCATTAGGGTATGCTTCCTTCCCGCTGGTAGCGCTCCAGCTTGGCTGTGCTTCTTCAAATCTCACCACCTCCGAACTACGCCTCGCCTCTGTAACACAGCTTCCGTTTTTGTGTGTCTATACCACTTCTCCCACTTTCTCGCATTTACTCCGTTAAACCATCCTTCCATTACGTCTACCTCTCCACTCTCTCGCGTCCTGATCAGCCCGATACGACGGAGAACGCCGTCAATCTTCGCTGCCAAGATTTTACTGTTCCGCTTCCTCTCCCTTTGATGTGTTTAAGAAATGTATACACTAATGGTTTTCAATCAACATACTCACTACATCATCTTAAATGCCTTTTTATTTCTTATCAAGCTCTCTTGGGGACTATATATATAGAAGATGAGAGAACTTTCATGCACATCATCTTCGTCCTTTCAGATTACTGAAACCAGTCAGCGTAAGAGACCTCCGAAAATGATCACAGATCTTCTTTATTTTTTTTCCTTATCCACCAATATTTTGCAATTAGGAATTGAGAATTAAAATAATTCTTTTGGCTATTTGTTTCATCATAACTTTTTTGAACACGTTCTTAACCAAAATCTATTGTTCTTTGTCAGGGAAACAAAGTTTGTCAAACTAAGATCTGCGCAAAAGTTCCTCCAATGAAAAATTCTTATGGTAAAATTTATGTGTGATTATTTTCCAATATGATGTGCTCTTCTCATGAATTAGGTTTGTGATTCTTAGCTTTTGTACTCGAACTGGTTTTGTGAAGGGTTTCTTCCAACTAATAGTTGCCAAGTTACAATCTTTCCGAATGAGGGGTAACCATCCCTACATCAAAATATCAGTAACTTTTTCTTCCTCATCTCTCAATCTGCAGTTTGGATTTAAAAGACAATGTTTGTGTCATTCTGATTGGTTTGTAGCCTGATAATTGCATCTTGAACAACAAAGAAACAGCTATGGTATAGAACCATCAATTTTAGAAGGATACATTGACGCTAACTGGATATCAGATTCTAAAAACTCAACATCCACAAGTGGATATGTTTTTACACTAGGAGGAGCAGCAATATCATAGAAATCTACACAACAAACAGTGTTAGCCAGATCCACCATAGAATCTGAGTTCATAGCCTTAGACAAAGCAGCTGAAGAAGCTGATAGTCAATCGGCTAAAGCTCGGGCTCGGAATAAACTTTACAATGGTAAATCTCGTCACATCAGAAGACGACATAAAACCATTAGACAACTTATCTCAACTGGTGTAATCACAATAGACTACATAAATCGACTGACAACCTAGCGGATCCATTTACTAAAGGTTTGCCACGAGATGTTGTTGCTAAATCATCAAAAAGAATAGGTTTAAAGCTTATAACGAATGAAGATGTTTGATTGCAACCCTACCTATCATGATTGGAGATCCAAGACGTAGGTTCAAAGGGAAAACAAAATCAAACAGAATCTAACCAAAGCACTTGAGACAAAGTAGTTTCTTCCCAACTCTTAAGATGATAAAAGTGCTAACTAATATGAGAAGGATAAGCATAAGCTTTTACTGATTCCATAGCTTCTAAAGAGGAGTATTACTCAATACTTATCATGTTCAATCACCTAATGAATTTCAAATGGGGTCGTTTCTAGGAGAATGATAATGTTATGTGTGAAATGAGGAACATCCCACATCGGGGAAAACAAGCTTGGGGAGTAATATATATATATATATATATATATATATATGTTCCCACCCTTGTCTTGGATTAAACGGCTCAGAGGAAGAGAGAGTTTCTGACGCGCGCCGTCGCCGCCGTCCGGGCGGTTTGGCGTGGGCGTGGGCTTGGGCTTGGGTCTTGGTGGTTAGCCTCCGGCCGAATAAGATTATTTTTGGACCAAGTTAAGCTCAACTTTTTGCCATTTAATTCCCAAAAAACAGCATGCATTTTATTTTGAACAAAACATAGTTCGTTTAAAAACAACACATTGTCTCTCTTCTTTACGATAAGTTTAAACGAGAAAAGATCTTGCGGAGGAAGTTTCGTACCGCCTCACCTCCGAGATCCTCGGTAGATTTCCCCCAACGTGCGCACGTGTTGCATTAGTTACGGAAAGTGGCTCATCTTCTCCTCTTTAAAAACTTGTCTCCTCCTTCATTTCTCATTACGTTTTTCACAGCAAAAATACCAGGAAAACTCCAAAGCGTAAGTCAAGAGAGCGTTACATAGATATTAGTTCGTTAGGGCATTCACGAGTGAAGCATTAATAGTCTCCCATGGTTTTATCCTGGAAATCGATATTCGTATAGTTCTGTCTCACTACGGAGCGAATATTAAGAGTTAAGGAAAGAGATTGTATCTCGACTCCATGTCCGTTTCTGAAAACGGTTTTCTTCTCAGTTGCTATTCGAGTTGAAGAATCGTTTCTTTCCTTAATATCTTAACTCTGAATTGCTTCTGTTCGTAAGCGTTTATCGGATTGAAAAAATGTTTTATTAAACGGTTTATTCAAGGATTTGTAAACGGTTCTAGAACGGTGTTTGCGATTTGCTTTATAGTACTCCAGCAAAACGTATCTTATTTATTTCATAACGATTTGCGGATTGCTTTGTAGCATTATCGCGAAACGTTTTTGATACATTCTTAAAACGTTATTAAAAATGATTCGTTTCCACGAACAGTTATTAAGCGAGTTTTTGAAACAATCTAAAAGTCTACACAAAACGGTTCTTCGAACGCTTTTAAGCAAATTTGCAAAACATTGTTCAGACTTATATCGATACGATTTGGTGTTTTTTTGAAACGCTTTTGCGATCTTCTAAAAACACCAAAAATGACAATCGATTTTAGACTATTACTTTTGTTTAAAATAATATGTTATTTGTTGAATGGAGTACTGGTCCGCTTTCATGTTTTCTCAACAGAAAAATGATGAACGATAACAACACCCCCATTGACACCACCAATGTCACTCAGACTCCACTCAACGCTGCATCAACTGATACAACGTGACAACCGCTAGAATCATCACAGCGTTGACCGCTGCAGAAACAACAACTACCCTTCCAGTGGATAGTGTTTCTGATGAAACTGCGCGCCGTAGCCTATTCGGTGATGGTCTTTATCAGACGGGTTCAGTTTCAGGAACCACAAGTGGTCCGGTGGCAGTTCAAACTCCTCTATCTGTACGTAACGTGTTCACTCAAGGAATGCCAGACAAGTTTGATGGCAAAGGCTTCAAAACGTGTGATACCACTCAAATTACCCTAAGGAGTGTTACTCTCATCAAAAGAGGTTCAGATGTATTACTTAGGGATCGAATCCACAAGGAGTTAGGGAACAATTAAATCTAGTGTTTATTAATTCTAAGGGTTGTAAATGTCTAAATGAAATAGCAATAGTAACAAGCGAGTAAATAATAAATGTAACTTGGTTGGAAATGATATTAGATGCAAGGCCACTATTCAGGTGTTGGAGATTATAATACCTATAGATGCCTAACTGTTGCATGCATGATATGTTAGAGCTCAATCGCTTAACTCAGTGATCAGCTGTCGCATGTACCACTGGTTAACAGACTAGATCTCGTGTCCCAACGGTTAGTATGCCGACAACGAGAGAGTGTCGATCGATGGTCTAATAAGACGTCGACCGATACACCTTTGCCAACGTCGATCGATTGTCAGTTGAGGACATCGATCGACGGGTTCTAGCCATGCATATGCGCGAGTATGATATGCTCTATTAAGATACTAAATTGGCGGTTAGCCCTCTCTAGCAGTCCTAATATGATAGATAGATGTCAGGATGGGATAACAAGGGTGCTTGAGTATGCCATCCTATGATCAAGTTCTAGTTAGCAAGGCTAAAGCAAGAAATGAATACAAATCTATCATGAATATCACAACAAGGCAGATCTATAGTTTGGGGCTAATCCCACAAACCTATCTGAACCCTGGATCTAATAATTGAACTACTCAGACATAGCAAAGTAATTCATAACAATAAATGAAAAGAAACTCATAGTATAGATGAAAAGAAATGGAAACAAGGAGTTCCAATCACAAGTGATCTTCTCTCCCAAAATGAAACTTGAAACAAAACTAGGTCTAGGAAAAGCTCTGTTCTCTTTGCCGTCAAAACACTTAGGCAATATATATTCTACTAGGTTAAAAAATCGTCAGGGCATTTTGGTAATTTGGCTTGGCCTTGGTTTTTGAGTCTGCTGAATCCAAAATGTCGCGTCTGGTGTCTCGACATCGATCGATGGTACTTGTGTACATCGATCGATATTAATCTTCATTTGTCGAGGCATCTCCTGATATCGATCGTCACACTGATGTGCATCGATCGATTGTTCTTCCTCTCATCGACCTCTACGTGGTCAGCTCGGGTGAAATGTCCTTTAAGCTCCAAAATGCTCCAAAGTCATAGCTTTACTCCGGAATGCACCTGAACCTGAAAACATACCTAGAAGAGTAGAAAACATAGATATATATATAATAAAATACTTATATACCATGGATAAAAATGGGTCAAATCCAAGGTATATCAACGTGGCAGAAGAAGATGATGTTCTTCTTAACAACATTAATGATGGACAAATTCATCCAGGAGGACAAGCCCCTTGTACCTTACGGGATTGATGATGTGCACACTCTCGCAAGTGTTGACATTTGAGTGCATTCTGACTTTGTCTATAAAGGATACATTTTGGGTCGCCTCATTGACCCATTATACCGAGTCTATTGTGAGATTCTCACTACAAATGAGCTGTGGAGATCCCTGGCCAAGAAGTACAGAGGTGAGGACGATGGCTGCAAGAAGTATGCGGTTGCAAAGTTCCATGACTTCAAAATGGTGTATTCAAAACCCATCATGGATCAGGTGGAAGCGTTTCAGCTCATTTGCCATGAAATCGCTGCTGAAAGAATGTCCATATGCGAGACATTCACAACTCTCAGCTTCAGTGAAAAGCTTCCTCCAAGCTATGCGGATTTCAAGAACTAGTTGAAGCACAAGAAGAAGAAGATGGAGCTTGAGGAGCTCATCATAAGGCTTCAGATGGAATCCAGAAACCGGACTGCTGACAAAGTTACTGCTAAGGAGCATAGTGTCAACATGGCTGAGCAGAAATGCAAAGGAAAGGCGCACACTCATTCTCCTCCCAAGCCTTCCAAAACTGTTGCAGCCCTGAAGACTTCTAGAAAAAAACTTCAAGAACAAAGACATTGAAAGCAATGTGAATGTGGAGAAATTCAAGGGGAAGTGTCACTACTACCACAAAGTGGGACACACTACAAGAAATATGTACATTGTTAGCGCGAGAAATATGCTATATTAGATGTTTGATAGCGAATTCATAAATGCTATGTATGCGGCAGCCATCATAAATACTCCTCCTATGATAGCGTTTTCTGAATGATACGAAATATACCGATACGATAGCAACACTTATATGATATTATTAACTTAACTATAGCATAGCTTCTGATACGTGTTATGATGTACATATAATGACAATGATATAATGCTATAACTAGAAATATAACAATTAAAAATTATTTTGAATATTTAATTAGGATTAATTAGTTAAAAGTTAAATAATTATAAAATTAAATCAAAAATTATTTTGTAACTGAAAATAAAATAAATTTTATTAATAAATTAAATTTGGTTTACAGATTAATTCTGGTTTACAAAACTAAACCAGAAATTAAAAAATAAAATCAGACCACTACAATTTAGGACACTTAACCAGACCTAAAAAACCTAAACCTAAAGAAAAAAACTCCTGCCGCCTCCTCCATATCCTTGTCCCTCTTCCAGCAGCCCTGAACTTTGATTCCTCCAGCCGCCACGAGACTTGTATACTCAAGCCGCCATGAACCTTGTTTCCTCCAGCCGCCATGAACCTTGCTTCCTCCAGCCGCCATGAACCTTGGCTCCTCCACCTATCTTTACCAAAAACAAAACAAAACAAAATCAGATTCGTAATAGAGCAACACAGAGAGAAGGAGATACACAGATACGAAGAGAGAGAGAGAGAGACGTCGACCGTGGTGGTGGTGAGACAAGGGGGAAAACAGTGGTGGTGAGACGAGGAGGAGACGCGGTGGTGGTGAGACGAGAAGGAGACGCGGTGGTGGTGAGACGAGAAGGAGACGCGGTGGTGGTGAGACGAGGAGGAGACACGGTGGTGGTTAGATGAGAGAGGCATTGAGAGAGATGGGAGAGAGGCGTTGAGAGAGATGAGAGAGAAGAGATATATGAGATATGAGAATGAGAGGTTAGAGTGGAGAAGAGAGAATCGGGAAAAAAAAAAGCAGAGAAGGAGATGATATGAGATCTGTCGTGAGAGAGGGAGGGAGGGAGAGAGAGAGAGAGAGAGAAAAAATAAAAATAAAATTGAATAAATCTCTACCTTTAGATCTAAGTTAATCCAATGGTTAAGAGTGTGATCTATGTATTTGAATCTGATTGGCCAGAAATTTTGTCTTTCTTTTTCTATTTTTATTTTTGTTTTGTTCTTAAATATTTGATAATTTGTTTTCTAAATAAATTTTCTTAGTTATATCTTATATAAAATTTTGTATTTTCGAGTTTATAATTTAAGTTTAGAGTTTTCTTTTTTGAACATAATAAGTTTATATTTATTTTAAGAATTGATGTTTAAGTTTGAAAATATTTGATTAATATCAAGACTATGATTTAAGATTTTGGATCAGAGTATGAAAATATTAGATTTGAATATTAGGTCTAAGATTTGTAGTTAAATTTTTCAAATTTTAGTTTTGAAGTTTATATTTAGAGTATTGTATGTATAGTAAAGTTTAGTGTATATGGAATATAAAGTTTTGAGTAAGGGGATTTGGGTTGAAGATAAGATCTAAAAGTAAAGTTTAATATTTTAAATTTTAAAATATAAGATTTTATGTTTAGATTTATGATTTGGGGTATAGTGTTTATGTTTATAGTTTAGGCGTTGGAATATAGTATTTGGGGTTTAAATTATGATTTGAAATTAAATTATGAATTTAATTTTAAGATTTAAGTTAAATTATGAAAAATAATAGAGTTTTAAGGTTTATATTTAGGGTTTAAAAGAATTTTAGGGTTTAGGGTTTTAAGCATGTACAAAAAAAATCGTGGCATTTCGTGGCTATTTTATAAAGACCTACAAAACATTTCGTAGCTAAATCGTAGCAAGAAAATACTCTTTATAAATTGTCTTTTTTTTCCTTCAATCTTTGATGATTTGTTTTGTAAATAATTTTTCTTACTTATATCTTATTTCAAAATGTATATTTTGTACTTTGGAATTTAAGTTTAGAGTTATTTTTTAACATAATAAATTGATATTTATTTTAAGAATTAATATTTAAGTTTTGAAATATTAGATTAATATCAAGATTATCATTTTGGTCATCATTTAAAAAGTTGTATGTTTACACAGAATGTATAATTTATGTTTGAAGTTATGATTTAGGATATAGAGATTGATTAAAGATTAAGGATATGTGGTTAGGAAATTATAGTTAGATCAAGAAGATTAAATTTTAAGTTTAATTTTAAGATTTGAAGTTATAATATAAAAAGATTATAGTTTTAAGGGTTGTGTTTAGGGTTTAAAACCATGTTTAAGGTTTAGGGGTTCAAATAGCTTTTCTTAGCATTATAAAAATGCTATTATAAGTCTTTCGTAGTTTTATTAAGCCGCTTAAATAATATTTTTGGCGCTTAAATCTAAATTTCCGCTAAGTATTGGTGAAATGATGATTTTATTTTTCCCGCTCACGTAATTCTTAAAATAGCATTAATTAAGTGCTATTTTAGGTTTTTCTCTATCATAGCGTTTATCTAATGCTATTATATAATACGGAAATTTTTAAATCATCTACGATAGCAGTTCAGTAAAACGTGCTATAATAATGTGCTATCAATGTAGACTTTTTTTGTAGTGACACAAGACTGTTGAGTGTCGCAGCAAGATCAGAGATGAGAAGCATCAAGCGAATCTCACTGAGGAGGATCTCGTTGCAATGGTGACTGAGGTAAACATGGCTGAAGGCAACAACCCCAAGGAATGGTGGTATGATATTGGGGCAACCATCCACATTTGCACTGATAGGGCGATGTTCAACACTTATCAGCAAAGCAAGACTCAGGAGAAGTTGTTCATGGGAAACACTGCAGTCTCCAAGATTGCAGGCCGCGGCAATGCGGTTCTGAAGATGACATCTTGATGTGAAGTCACTCTGACGAATGCGAAGCATTTGCCTGGCATGACGAAGAACCTGGTCTCGAGAACCTTGCTCAGAAAGAATGGATTCGCCACAAGTCTTGAGGTGGACAAGATCATGATTAGGAAGAATGGTATGTATTTAGGAAAAGGGTATGTAGTCCCTTTTTTGATGTAGTCGAAAGCTCACGCGGTGCGGCTCGTGTACCTTTATGAAAAAGACCTAAAGAGGGTGCGGGCTAAACTGGAGGATATGTTTGCTGAGAAGGAGCTGCGTGATAATCGTATTAAAGAGCTGGAGATCACCGTCGACGGTTTGAATTCCGCTGTTGAGACTCTTCGGGCGGAGCTTTTGTCGTCGTCTAGCCGTGAAGCTATCCTTCGATCTCAGATTGGGGATCAACATAATACTCTTGGTGCGAGGATTGATTACCTTGAAAGGAGTAGTGAAGATTATGCAGCAAAGGCAGTTGCTCGGGCTGTTCGTGAGGCGGTTGCGAAGTACCGAGACCGTTTGGACAGGGTGAAGGCGTACTTGGTTGATCAGCAACGTGTCAAGGATCTCGTCTTCAAAGAGAATCAGATGACAGGAATTGTGTCTTGCCTCGAGGCTTGTATTGAAGTAGGCATTCCGATTCCTTCAAAGAAGTTGAGGCTTCACCAAGCAGCTCTGAGAGAATATACCGATCTTCTGGATAATACTGATGTTGCGGCTTTGGACGATGATGATCTTGTTCTTTCTCCGCTTCCTCCTTCTCCTTAAAACTTAAAATTTTGAAATGATGTTTGTATGAGGCTACCTTCGGGAGTCGTTTTTAGACTTGTTTTGTTTTGAGGCATTGGTGCTCCTTTGATCTTTGCTTGTTCTAGGGTCGTTGGTGGTCCTGTTTGAATGACTTTTCTTTAAGTGGTTTATTTCTTTGCTCCTTTTCTATTGAGCTTCTTCTTATCTTTTTGCGAGATATGCTCGGCTTTTCAGGTATTTTTGAGGTCGAGACTTGGCTCGGTTTATCTCGTTAAATCAGGATTGATAATACTCGTGCGAGATGGGCTCGACTTATTTATTGAGTATTAAACCACCGACGATGCGGGTCTGGGCCCGGCATTTATCCCCCTAGTTCGAGTTTTTAGGTCGAAGTTAGGGAGTGTGGTTTATTTTGCCATTGCATCTATGGGGAACGCGTTTTTATCTAACACCTGGCCAGGGTGAAGATGTGAAATTTTCCGCTTGTTCGTAAAGCTCTTCTTAGGATTTTTTGGAGTTATGGCTGGACTCGTAAAACGAGCTGCCTACGTACCCTGTAGTGATCAAGCCATTCGTAGTTCATTAGTAGAATTTTTTTTTGTTGGCGTCGGCTAAGTAATAGTACTTCTTGAGGTTGACTTCATTCCATGAGCGGGGAACTGCCGTGCCGTTCATTTCCATGAGTTGGTAGACGCCGGGTCTGACTATTTTGGAGATTACATATGGACCCTCCCAGTTTGCTCCAAGTTTTCCCGCTTTCCATTCTTCCTTGTTCTCGAATGCCTTTCTGAGGACCAGGTATCCTTCTTCGAAACGTTTTTCCTTTACTCTTTTGTTATAGTACCTGGCGGCTTGATGTTGGTAGTTTTGGATGCGGATCAGTGATTGGTCGCATTCTTCTTCAACGAGGACGTTGTGGTTGTAGAGCCTTTTGTTGTTTCCCCTCACGTCTTCTGGCATTATTAGGCGCCTTACTGAAGTTATCGCGGCTTCTGCTGATGCCATTGCTTCCACCCCCATGACATAGTGAGAACGGAGTTCTTCCGGTCGCTCTTCTGGGCGTGGTTTGGTGGGACCATAATACGCCGTGTAGTTCATCGGCCCATAATCCGTTTCATTGCAGGAATCGTGGGGTCGATTTGCGCAGTCTGATTTTCAAGCTTGCGCAGAAGTCTTCAAAGTCGTTCGAAATGAATTGTGAACCGTTGTCGGTCACGATCTCGTAAGGCAAACCATGGCGGCATATGATGTTCTTCCAGACGAACTTTCTGACCTGTTCGTCTTTAATAGAAGGATATGCCTCGGCTTCCACCCATTTGGTGAAGTAGTGGGTCATAACGAGTAAATGCCGCCATTGTCTTGATCGAGGTAGAGGCTCGAATATGTCCATTGCCCATCTCATGGACAGGTACGGAGGTGCAGTCGCTTTTAAGTGCTCGGTTGGGGCATGTATTATTGGTGCATGTCGCTGGCACTTCTCGCATCGTGCTGCATGTCTTTGGCAATCCACTTCCATTGTGGGCCAGTAAAATCCGAGCTTTTTAATCTTCATGGTTAAGGCCCTGTCGGCTGAATGATTGCCTCCAGCTCCTCATGGGTTTCTCTCATCACATTGTCGACATCAGTGCCGTCGATGCATTTCAGCCACGCTCCTGTCGAATTTCTTCTGAAGAGGTTTCCATCAAGATGCATATAGTTTTCACAGCGGGATTTTAAACGTCTTGCCGCCCAGTTGTCTTTTGGGGTTTCTCCGTCTTCTATGTAGAGGAGGATTTCGGTCCTCCAGTCGATGTGCGGCTCATCTTCTTCCGGCGATTCCTCATTGGCTTCCTCGTCTTCTTATTCTAGACTGCGACTTGCTCGTTATTCAGGTTCAGGCTTGGTGTCATGTCGATGCTGGGTTGGTCAATGCTTTGCACCGGTATTATACGTTTCTGCACCGGTCGGAGCTTGATGCCAAGGCGGCTAGACCATCTGCCGACGTGTTATCGCCTCTTGGTATTTTGGTCAAGGTGAAGTTTGTGAATTCCTCCGCTAGTCTCTGGACGACTTTGAGGTAGGCATCCATCCGGTCATTCTTTGCTTTGTAGTCTCCGGAAAACTGCATTGCGACGAGTTGTGAGTCGCAGAAGGCGTCTATCCTCTTTTCTCCTATTGCTTTGGCTAATCTGAGGCCCGCTATTAATGCTTTGTATTCCGCTTCGTTGTTGGAAGCTGAGAATGCCAATCGAAAGGATTGTTCCAAGACTTCTTTGCTCAGCGATTCGAGGCGAATGCCGATTCCATGACGTGATGAGGATTCGTCTACGTAGAGTATCCAGGCGGCCTCCGGAGTTGGAATGGTAGTTTCTAGCTCAGGCGTTAGTTCGATGAGGAAATTTGCCAGTACCTGAGATTTTGCGCAGGTTCTGTTTTTGTATTCTATGTCATACTCGCTAAGCTCGACCGCCCATTTAGCCATTCGTCCGGACTGGCTTGGGCTATGAAGGATGTTCCGCAAGGGTTGAGTCGTCATTACCGAGATTGAGTGTGACCGGAAGTACAGGCGGAGTTTCCTTGCCGCGGTTACGAATGCTAGGGCCAATTTCTCCAGTGTCGGATATCGTGATTCGGCGTCGTCCAGTGCTTTGCTGACGTAGAAGATTGGCCTTTGCTCGCCTTGTTCCTCCTTTACTAGTACTCCCCTAACCGCTGATCCGGTGACCGACACATATAGATATAACGTTTCCCCCTCTTCTGGCTTGGCTAGGACTGGCGGCATCGTCATGTATCGTTTGAGCTAGGCGAAAGCTCTTTCGCAAGCATCGTCCCACTCAAATCGCTTATTCGCTTGGAGCAGCTGGTAGAAGGGTAGAAACTTTTCTGTAGATCTGGAGATGAATTTTTTGAGCTCCGCAATGAGGCCGGTCAGCCGCTGGAATTCTCTCATATTTTTGGGTGACGGTAGCTCCATTATGGCTGCTATCTTTCTCGGGTTGGATTTGATTCCTCTTTTGGTTACCATGTATCCTAGGAACTCCCCGGATGTTACTGCAAAAGTGCATTTCGCCGGATTTAGCTTCACCTCATCTTCGTTAAGGATCGCGAAGCACCTTCGCAGGTCTTCGACATGACTCTTCGCTCTGAATGATTTTACTAGCATGTCGTCGATGTATACTTCCATCGTGTTTACCAGTTGGTCTGAGAACATTTCGTTCACTAACCGCTGATAGGTTGCTCCTGCATTTTTGAGCCCAAATGGCATGACATTGTAGCAATAAGTCCCCCTTTATGTGATGACCGAGGTTTTCTCTCGGTCCTCCGGGTGCATCAGTATCTGGTTGTACCCGGCGAAGGCCTCCATGAAGGAAAGTAGTTCATTTCCCGCCATTGCTTATACGATGTGATCTAAGTGCGGTAATGGAAAGATATCCTTCGGGCATGCCTTGTTTAGATCGGTGAAGTCCACGCATACTCTCCAAGATCCGTTCTTTTTCTTAACGACCAGCGGGTTGGCGAGCCATTCCAGGTATTTGACATCCATTATGGAGCCGGCATTTGTAAGGAGCTCTACTTACGCGTTCACTGGCTCTGTGCGTTCTGGCCCCAGCTTTCTCTTTTTTTGTTTGACCGGTTTTAGGTCGGATCGACGTTTAGCTCGTGGCAGATGATGCGGGGATCGATCCCGATCATATCGGTCGTTTCCATGCGAAGGTTGAAACATTTTCTTTTAGGGAATCGATCAATTTGGCGCGTATGTCCGGGTTCAATTTGCTTCCTATTCCGACGCGCCTCTCAGGATGTTCGTCGTTGATCGTGACTTGTTCGATGGCTTCTCTCGGGGGTTCTCCCGTCCTGATTTGTTCTGTTCCAATCTCTGAAGGAGTCTCAATCTTATCTCCAAAAACCTCTCTAAGCAAAATAAAGCTTAGCCTAAACAGAAGCTGGAAAATAGATAAATATAGGATAAACACATCGAGGGATCTTTTTGCAAATATGAAAATTCTGAGACAAAGTACAATTCTTGAAGCTTCAATCGGCCATGTCAAACAGCATGAATGTCGACCGACACCAATGGAGTGTCGATCGTCTTGATATCAAAATATCAACTCCGACTTCTACTTTTCTGCAAAGCTACAAATTTTCTTCACTTTAAACTCTAAATGCTCCATAATCTCCATAATGCTCCAAAACGTACCTAGACCTGAAAAGACCTTAAAACAGACTCGAAACACAATATAAAGACTCTAAAAAGAACTTATACCATGGTAAGTGGTAAAAACCATGGTATATCACTTTAGTAGGGAGGGGCGTTTGCGTGATTGATATGACTGCAGTTGGAATTGGCGTGTCAGTGGTGTTAGCTATTAGTGCATCAATGGCGGCCAGAGTGGGTTGTCATTTTGTCGGTGAGATGCCTGGCCTTCCCAGTCTCCGGTGGAAGCCCTGTGTTTGCTCACTCCGCTGTTTTGGCTGGTGCTGCAATGATTTCTCGGTGGTCATGATCTTACTTCGTTCATTGGAAATTTGTATGCCCTATGGTGGGAGCCAATTGTTGAATGTCGATATGAGGGTCTGGCTTACAAATTATTTTTGTATCAAAAGAGAGGGGAAAAAGATTCCGTTAAATAAAGTGTGTATACAAGACAGAAAGTATGGATGAAAGTTAAACTAAGGAAAATAGTAGAACATATCGTCAAGAGAGTTAACTGGTCATTATTTTCTCTAGCCACTTTTGCGGATCTTCCATTCAATGCCTATTTATTAAAGCTTCTCCCTCCCATTTGTCCCTCCAAATTATAAACACCTGATTGCTGAATGATATTGCTCTATTCCCATAGTAGGGTATCAGAGGGTCTTTCGGCGATGTCATCCTTCTTTTTTCTACTTGCAATGGTTAGATTATATGAATCAAGTATGATCGGTTTTAGGCCAAAGTTTCCCAAACTCCTTTGTTGTGTTATCCCATCCCTCGTGATCGTGTTTTCCCCTTTTGGGCTCAGTCGTGGGTCTTCCAGTTTGAATGGGTCAGCGGTTTTTTCATCTCTGGGACAACTTGCGGGAGGAACCGAAGGCCCACCCTCCAACAGCTATGCAGTTATTTAAATAGAAATACCATAGGATAGCACAAACTATCCTTTTCTTAAAATAGTACAAATGAAAATTCTTAAATAGCTCTAATTAAAATTTAAAAATATTTTTATTTTATATTATTGGGTTTGCGTTTAGTGATTAGAGCTTAGTATTTTGGAGTATGTATAGGATTAGGGTTTAGAAGTTAGATTAATTTATTTAGTTTCTTATCAAATGAGTGCTATTTTCAAAATTGTATCATTAGGTGCTATTTTGATATTTAAAATATTATTTTAGATATTTGTCCTTATTTAATGCATCATTTTTATAAAATGTGAGATTGATATAATAATTTATTGAGGAACAAGTTTAATTCTATAGACAATACGATATTAAAAATATTAGAGCCATACAAAAAAATGTAGATGTGGAGAAACTTCTATGATTAGAACATCAAAGACAATTGAAAATCTAAGAATACCTTTCCACGTTGTCAAAATGACTAAAAAAAAGATTCTAATCATAATAATACAGACTGAATATTTTTGTAGGAATACAAATATGAGTTATGTATATCGAGTTTAAGGAGATAAATCATTTGTTTAAATAAGGGAAATTTTATGTGTAAAAAGAAAAAAAAACTATTGTGAATCTAATATTGGAGATATGAGAAGGACATACATTTTTTTGTCAACATGAGAAGGACATACATTAAATTTGAAAAATGAATATAGTCTATATAGAAGAGATATAAGATAGCAAATCCATTATAAATGGTTGTGAAAAAGACTTGGTGAGCTATGAAGCTTAAAAATCAATGTTTATATATTTTGCATGATTGCGTTGTATTCTTTTTTTTTGGCATGACTATGTAATATGAACATGTTAAGTAGTCTTATAGTCATGTACCAAATAAGAATTTCAAATATGTACTAATCATATTAGTGAAATAATGAAATAAAGAAGAACATATGATAAATAGCTGTATAAAGGAGTACAAACCACAAATCAATCCAAGATGTATGTGTTGCAGAAAACTAATTGTAATACCTAAAATTTAACCATTAGTTTACTTAGGTGGCTTGGTCGTTGCAAAATTCAAGTGACATTGATTTAGTTCTACAATAACTTCTTTGATATATTTCTTTTAAAACTTATGAGGTATTCTACCATTAAAGCATGCTGAAGAAATATGCCCAATTTATCCACAACGACAACAATGAAGGGAATCTTAAAGTGTGTACTCAGGTTTATTCATCGTACTTCTGAACATCATTTTCTTGATGATTTGATATCCTATATATATTTACGGCATGTGAATGTTATTTGGCCATCATCATCTTGTTACAATGCTAGTTTTGATTACTAAATTCATTGTTATGATGATAGAAAGAATATCGATTGTGACTCAAGCGAATTAGGTATTGTTACTGTTTAGAATCTCGTTGCATGAATTTTCATATGCAAGAGGATTATAGACATTTTTGTAACCTAATTGCAACTATTAATGTAAGAATTTTTAGAATGTTGATACGTTTCAGAAACTGGAAAAGGACTAAAGAATAATGGTACATTGCTTTTGTTATCGTTGACAGTAAGTTTAATCCCAAATATAGTTGAGATTTGACATGTTCTTTCTTTCCACCACTCTCATCAAGCGTTTGATTGTAAGAGATGATTATATTGATCATTGTTGCTGACGTAGATTTGTACTTCTAAACAGATGGCTTTGAGCTTGTCCTCAGCTAGCTAGATCATGTATTGAAGATGTTGATATAAAATAGAATATGTTGATTTCATAGCTTCCGGTTTCTGAACTTCATTGAGATTCTCGTCAATATCTACAATGCTTCAAACGCCGAAGAGTTTGTGAACATTGTAAAGATTTTAGTTGTCTAGTTGGAAAGTACAACACAAGTTCACAGTCCATAAAGGTTTGCAATGCCATGTAGAAAATAATAATGTAAATATATATAGATATTAGTCAATAGAAAAAAAATTAGCAAACAAATAAAAACTAACAATTAATTATGTTTTGTCTAGCAATACTTGATATTTGCTATATATAGGATCTTTGTAAGAATACATATAATATGTTAGAAATAGTTTCCATTAAGTTTTTTTTGAAACACAAGCATAACATATGTATGTACATTGGTTTTATGTAAATATCGCTTCTGTCCAGAACTTATATGGGAGTGTTTGATCAGCAATCATGGTTATTTCCATCTCCACCAATGATTGATCTTTATGTTATGCAACACCATTATGTTGAAGCAAATATGACACTGACTTGCCTCTTGATTCCACTGTCCTGAATAACTTGTTAAACTCACTCAAGGCAAATTATTCACCACCATTAGATCGAAGAATTTTGATCATACATCCTGATTGAGTCTCCACCATAGCCTTAAACCTCATAAACATTAAGACAGTTTTAGACTTGTTCTTGAGAAAATATACCCAAAGTAAATATAATATTCCACGAACAATAGGAAATATTGGCTTCCATAAAGTGAGATACTTCGCATTGGACCGCAAAGATCTATGTGACCAATCTCAAGTTTTTTTTTTTTTGGGTTTGAGATTCTTTTGGAAAAGCTTCTCTTGTTTTCTTTCCAAGTTTACATGATCTACATGTTTCCTTGTTGACTTGGAACTTTGGCAAACCATTTACCAGTTTCTTGTTTTGCATTTGTTGCGGCCTTGAATTCCCCACATTGCCAAATTTTCGATGCCATATCTCCATTGTTTCTTGCTCGCTATCATCGATGTTTCTTAGATCGTATCCGAAAACTTTTATGCTTCATTGGTATATCCTTTATATTCTTCCCCATAGGTTCAAATATTATGCTTCATTGGTATGTCCACAATGCTATCGAACTTCTTTGGGAGAGAAATATTATGCTTCATTGGTATGTCCACAATGCTATCGAACAGATTTTCAAGATCAATTAAGTTTTCGTTGAATGCTTTGATGTCGTCACCTTCGTTCATTCTCAAATCTTTGTACTCCCTCCTTATTGATTGTAACTTGATCAATCGTACTTGTGGTGTCCCTTGATATTCGGATTACAATGTTGATATCACTCAAATTACTCTAAGGAGTGAATTACTCTCTCAAATAAGAGGTTTAGTTGTAGTATTTAGGGATCGAATCCACAGAGAGCTAAGGCACACAAAAGATCTAATCAAAACGATTAAGCTAAGTTGATTTAGTTTAATTGTAAATTGCAGGTTTGAACAAAGTAGTTGTTCGTTTGGGTTGATTGAGGTTTTGACACTTAATTGGAAGTAGCTAGACTTAGGGTTTCTATTCAGGTAATCAGGATTATAGAGATATAGATACTAATCAGTTGTTTGCATGATATTAAAGAGCTCAACTTATAAGAACAAATCAATCAGCTTTCGCATGTTTAGATTTATCTATTGTCTAGATCTAATGGCCTCAACATTCGTATGTTGATCAATTAGAAAGTGTTGATCGATGATTCTAGAGGAATATCGATCGATACACCTTTCACGACGTCGCTCGATTATTCTATAGGAATATCGATCGACGCGCTTCTAGCAAGCTTTGCGCACAGGTTGATAATGTCTGCTAGAAACATCCCTCATCTATAAATTAATAAAATTCAAAAATTTTAAATAAAAATAATCGATCGACGCGCTTCTAGCAAGCTTTATAATCGACACAGGTCTGCAATAATAAATCGCTCTTTCCGGGACTTGAAACCTGGATTTCCTATATTCTGCAATAAATTGCATAGTCAGGAATTCGAACCCCAAACCTGGGTGTAGAAACCTTTAAACCTTAACCATTAGGCTACGGTGCTTCCACTCCGACCTACTTTGTTAATTCATTAAACACTTGATTGCATTTCCTCTTTCAACATTTAGTGGCGTGGCGTCTGTATAGTTTAATCACTTAACTTCAATTAGATTTTAACATCTTATCTATGAAAAGAGAAGTACCATTTTTATCTACCATAAAAAGTCATACTAGCCTTATTAGGTCCATTTCATTAATTATGTTTATTTAATTATTTACATTAATCTTTTAATATATAAAGATATTAATAATAAATCAATTTTAACTGTAAATTCAAATTTTATTTTTAGTTGTAATAAAACGTTGAGAAAAAATCTAACAAAATCTTTCTAAAATTTTAAAATATTTTATTTAAAATAATACCATTATTTTATTAACTTGAATGTTTTTCACGGATGTGCGGGTGAAAAATCTAGTTTTTGTTAACTTGAATGTTTTCAGTAATCTATCTATCTATAATAATAAAATAGAGTTTTCTCTCACCTCCTGCCTCCACATCCTCGAGGAGAGTGGGGCTTTTGCCGACACGTGTCAGCACACCAGGGTATTCTCTATTTTTGCTTCCTGCCGGTCTCTACATCTTTCAATCAAACTGGGCTTTTATTATTTTGGCCCAAACTTTTGCAAACCCCTTAAAAACCAAAATGGGATTAGGGTTCCCCCTCCGTCTTCCTCTGCGCTGTGACAAAAGCTCAAGTCACGATCCGATCTACATAACCTATGCACCATCCATAACTCAGAGGTTTTGGCAATGGCGAGATTCAACACCGGTAAATTCCCCACACCATGGAGGCAAGAGAAAATCATAAGCTGCATATGGTATTTGATCGTATTTGTTACCTTCATCCTTTGTTTTGGTTTAAGTGAATTATATAGCTTGAGCAGTAGCAAATATTGTTTCTTTCTGTTCTTTATATTTGGTATGAAATTGCTTTTGTTCTTTTGTAAGGTCTCTGGATCACTGATTGTTACCTTCTTTTTCGTTTCAAGTACTTCCCTTTATATTCGTTTCAAGTACTTCCCTTTATAAGAAATCTTTTGTTTGCTCTATAAATCTCTCCAAAACCATTAAATTGCATCCTTTATTTTTATTCTGCAGATGGTACTCCGAGAAGACTGTGTTGCTGAGTTGAACAATTACATAGACCCTCTCTACCGGTAACTCACCACTCTTCTTCTCTCTTTTTTAGCTCTATTCATGTTTAGTCTGATGTTCCTAATCAATTCATAAGCTCTCTTTCTGAGTTCCGGTTTTGTCGGCTCTCATGTATTCAAACAGGAGAATTTAGATCGAAAACTTCTGACTTGCATTTTGGAGGTTGATGGTAAGCTGAATCCATGAAAGTGCAATACCGAATCAGGTGCTTCAATTATACTATTCTACTTTATATATATTCACTTTACGACTAGAAAGGTACTTTAGGTTGTCTAATCTCTAAAAAACAATTAGCTTGAAGGCAGAGTCCTGGGCATAGTATGATCTATTTGAAAGTCATGTTACATACTCACATGACTGGGTCTAGATGAAAAGGATCATGGCACCATCTTTAACACAGATATATATAAAATATTTGGACTGCCGGACACTAACTCCGAACCGTTTTGTGGTGTTGATGAAGGCAGGGTCTTAAGAAAGCTGATTAGCAGAGCATACTTGATGATTTAAACAAGCAGGACCCAGGGTTCACACAGCCCTCTGTTTCAGGGGCAAGGCCACAAGTGGTTCCAACCAACCTGCACTGCCGCTGGTAATCACTAATCCGGGTACAGCAGCTGGATTTTTTTTATCACGCTGCTTTCTCAGCCTTCATTTAATTGTTTTTTCTAACTTTTGTTTCTCTCAAGTCAATTACACTTAATAAATATGCTCATGGTGTGCAGAATGTGTCGATTTTGGCCTAATTAGAGGTCTTCGTCCAAAATCACATTTTGGGTATGATATTCTTTCATCTAGAAGCTTTTATGTATTTTTGTGTGCGTTGTTCCTATTATGTGTGCATATGCCTTACTTTGACGTTTTTTTCCTTACTTTTAGGTTCAAGTTTGGTACCATGCATGCTGGTACTGGTCAGTAGGAAGGTCAGTAATTTCTGTTCTATTCTTCAAGTGTTGTTTTAATGTCAACCAAGACATAGTAATATTCTCAAAAGTGGACGTGTTTATATAACAGACTTTGGACGCTATAATGTTGTTAATGAGCTCGAGATTCTGAAACGGTCGACCATGAATCCTTTGGTGTTGTGTGCCACATCTGGCAGTGACCTACAATATAACGCAGTACAGTGGTGTTAGGAAACTGGAGACTGTTACAGTGACGGAGGTGAATGCCTACGTTCTGAACTCGCCCCTAAGAAGATTTACTGATTCAAAGGGGTCAGCCGGTCAGGAAACCCAACAAGAAAGGCCCGAAGAGCTTAGTTTCCGTCATGGAGCACTGTCATGAAACCACTCTATCGTTACTCCCAATGCTTAATATTATTTCTATAAATCTTATGCTATGCAAATAAGGGATTGGGCACTTAGGCGTTTTTGTCTCACTTCTAATTTTGATACTTCCTGAATTTTTTTGCTTTTTTAAATATGAATTCTTCTTAGTTTCCACATAAAATCAAATGTCCAGCCTTTGTTATTTATCTACTTACATTATATGCTGTACGTTATTTGTCAAAGTAGCCACCTTGACCGCACTAAGAATGAAATGTATCCAAAGAAAACCTAATATTTAAACATCTGACGCAACATGTTTCTTAGTAGCCTTGCTCTAATTCGTTAATGTTGCTATGATTTTAGTGTGTTAAAAAAAAATAGTCCTCCCCACAGCCACTACTACTATTTTATCCTACAAGACAACTTGATATTTTCCGTAATTCGCGTCAATATTTTCATCTCAGCTAATAGAATTTGCTTCAAAGTGCCACCTTGACCATCATCTCTAATTAGCCTTAGAAGAAAGTTTGTATCTCTATCGTTTACCTATATGGCATAACCATATTATGCAGAGAATGATAGATATAGGACAAACTTGAATGGAAATAAATAAAACCATAAAAGATCAATTTTATAAACAAATCGGAACATCTTTGCACGGAATACATGTAAAACAGCTCTCATGTTACATAACAACCCTCATGACAACAGTGTGGACAATAACATGTCATCAAATAACATAAGTAATTGATGCAACTTATGCTACTATTACAAGAAAGAGATAAAAAAAATTTGTACTTCAGAAAATTTTGTACTTCAAAAAAGAAATTTGTATTTCAGAAAAAAAATTTTGTACTTCAGAAAAACCATCTCCCACAAACAAATATGTAACTGAAATCCTTGAAATGATTGAAAATAAGAACTCATCAATGTCTTTGCCACTTTCCCTGAATCAATTCTTCTTTCTAGATAAATCAGACGAGAACTGCTAACCAAAAAAAAAAGAAATCACACCACTATTGGAAAACTATAAATAACATTTTCCATACCTCACGTCCAAGTGTTAATTTGCAATGTAAACACTAAGATACTCAACAATCATTGTGCTACACAAGTTATCGACGCTCCGCGCTTATCGCAGACAAACCACTAAATTATATTGTAACTCCTACTTCCTGATTCATATAATGTCTTTTTAAATTTCATGACCAGAGAAACATAAGCTGAGCAATTTTGCACGTTATAAAGTGCATCTGCCCTTTCTTTATGAACCATACGTTCATTACATCTTACAGATGCAAATATTCCAACTCCTCGTCATTTTTAGTAATTCGTAACAAAACACTAAGATCAAACCACTCAACTAAGAAGTAATGAAACCACCAGACACACCACACTTTCTGTGACAATTTATTTTGTGTAGAACAACTTCCGGCACAAGAATACTCTGTCTGATGAGGTTCATATGTGTACCTTTAATTACAGTGCATGCACGCACATCAATGTTAAAAGAAACCCAAAAGTCAATCCATCCTTGCCGTTACTAATCAAAGCCCCTCAGGACATCCATAAGTTGTACAACCGAGCATTTACTAAAACTCCATAACCTTATTACATCATCGAGTTGCACAGAAAAACAACATAGACTAGAAACTGTATAAAGTAATACCCCATAAATTAATACGCAATAAATTAATAAATTTCTCCCATCCAAACTGGTTCGGAATATGACACAAATCGATAAAATAATAAGATAATATTTTTTAAAAAATTATAGGTAAATATATAGTCACATTAAAATTATAAATTAATAATTTATCTGTATATATTTTTTATATTTACAAATAAAATATCATACTCCCTCTGTTCCTAAAAGATACACTTTTTAGTATTTTCACACATATTAAGAAAATATATTAAACTATCATAAAAAATGTATTATTTTCTGTAATTTTAAATTTTCAATAACTTTTAACCAATAATAATTCAATAAAGTTAATTAATTTTGTTAAAGTTTACAATTTTTTCATAGTAAACACAAAAAATACATTCTTCTGAAACAAACTTTTTTTCTAAAAAGTCTATCATTAAAGAACGGAGGAAGTATTAAATTAACACTTAATATATTTTGATGAGATTTAGTGAAACTATATCTAAAACCACATTTAAAATCTATGAAACATATTTTATATGCACCAAATAATATAATAAAAACAAGATGAATGTTGAATTTCAAAAAATTAATTAATTTATATACAAAAAATAAAATATTTTTTTTATTTTTTAAAAAATATATATATTTAAGATAATTTTTTAAAAAAAAAATTGAATAAGATAGAAAAATTGAAAAGTAGTTTTTTCTAAATTAATAACTTTATAAATTAGTAAAATCTCATAGTTTCATTATTATAAATTTATAGTTTTATTGTATCTAAACCACAAACAAACACACAAAACCAACCCAAACAAATAAAAATAATTTGCAAAAAAATATAATGACATTCCGCATGGATGTCACTACATCGAGGGGTTAAATCAATATTTCTACCGCCATAAGTCTATGAAAGGACTCAACCAACTTCGCCAATCTACAGATGAAAATTACGACAACGGTACGTATCTTTATGATATATAAATATTGTGCATATGCAATTTCGAAAAAGAAAAAAAGTATATGGATAAGCTATCCTGGAAAAGCAGTCAATTCAGGTCCAATGAATGCTGGACAATGATTAAGAATTCACTTTCTAGACTTCGAATCGATTTGAAGACAAGAGTATGTAAACAATACGTCTACAATGAAGCCCTTAGCTGAATGCGTCATCCGTGACATTGACGAAACATGCGAGGATAGTTACTACTTTAAGAGGATGAACGACTTTGTTATCTTCCTTCGAACTAAATAAAAAAAAACACAGGCATTACATGTTTCTGTTTTTGAACAACAATTTTACTTTATGTTTTAAGTTCAACTAACATTTAAATTGGTACTATCAGCTATTTATTCTTTTTTATAATCGATCAATGAGAACCACTTACATTGCTTTCACTAACTACTACCAAATGAATCACAAAAACAATTTTGAAATCATTAGAGAATAAAACATATGAACCTGGCGCGTAGCGCCGGAATACCACTAGTATAAACATAATTAAAAGTTATTTTCAAAAAGTCATCCTGAACTTATAGTATAGATGCTTAAAATTATATCGTTCGTCTTACTTGTGTTTGTTTTATACGAAGTAAAGGAAAAATAACTTTGAGTTTATCTTAGAAAAGAATTAGTATCTATACACTCAGTCAGGTGCACAAGAAAATTGACAGTGATAAATAATCTGCATACAGAATTCAAAAAAACTCTTGGGGGCAGAGAAGCTTCTCTACTTGAAATAGAGTGGGACCAGTTTCTTCAAAGTTTCAAACACACTAGTGAAGGGATCAAACTGGACTGACTTTCTTAATTCAAGATCTGGAAACTGGTTTGTCAGCGTTTTCTCCATACCTGGCATGGACATCATAGCAGCTAGCTGACCATCAGACATCACTTCACAGTCCTGTGGAGTATCCTTTATTTTCTCCGGGTCGTAGCCAAACTGTGCCAAATAGTCTTTGTACTTGGCTATGAACTCTGGTCCCGGGTTAGGTGTCCTTGAGTATACCTGACATATCCAACACACATAGTAGTTATGTAAGAAGGTGTGCAGCAAGCAACATATATTATCAAACCACCCTTGAGTTCTTGTCTTGAATCATCACCTGAACAAAGCTCCTGTCTTTGGCTCCAGAAACAAGAGCGTAGTTGTCGTAATCTGTAGCTATGACATCATAAGGCAACTTAGGAATGAAAGGAATGGTGGGAAATCGAAGGTAACATTTCTCTTTAATCATCTCTTGCTTTTCTAAGTCAGTCTCAGTTTTCTCCAGGTCTTGTGCTCCAACGCATTGAACTTTTCCTCTGATTCCTGTTATATACCCATCAGGGCTACCGTGAACACAAAACGTATCCACCCGTATAGCTGGTTCCTTCATATCAAACGTGTATACGCCCTGCAAAACGTGAAAACAGAAGCGGAATGTACTCAAGATGTGATTATTAATTGTTCTTCTCACATTATACTTTGCAGAGGATGAGCCATTTTAACAGTACCTGTGTACAATGGCAATCTTCTTGGCCTTGACCAGCAAAGCCACGCTTAAGAGAAGCCACTTCGAACCATCTTCCAGAGTACCTAACTGGGTCAAAGTTCTTAGCCGTCATGCCTCTCATCATCATCATCATCATCGCTTCCGGGTCATCATCAAGTGGAAGAGTAGGCTTGTTTCCTTCCACAGAAGCACTTCCCAGTTGGCAGATGTTGTGATAACGTGAAGAGAGATCCAAGGCAACACCCTGCCAAGGAAACTCACAAAATTGAAAAGGTTTTTGGACGCAAACGAGCATGCTTATAGCAATGTTGGCTAAAGCATAATACCTGGCCTGCCTGAGAGAGAAGCAAAATGGCAGCAAAGCCTGAAACAAAATGCTTTCTCAAAGCCTCCTTGCTTCCAGTGGGATTCTCCAAGGAACATATAATTCTGTCAGAATAATGAGATCTACTGTTGATCCTCCTAACCACAGAGCATCTTCCGTTTCATAAAGGAAACATAAATCTGAGATCAGTAAACCTTGAATCTAAAGACAGTTTCGTTTGTTCCAGGATATAGTTTCTGTAAGTATGTCCTAAGCCTAACTAAACGGTGTTGTGTGTGCCATTGATGAACTTAAGGTTGATACAACTTCCAGGATCCAACTAAAGCAAGCAACTAGTTGTGATTTAATAATACCTTGTATTTGCAGGTCGAGTGAAGCTTTGAGGAAGAACTAGTGTCATTGACAGGCTAGTTATGATGTTACTTACCATCTTCTCTTGATCGCCACAGAAATATTTTAGTTTCTTTTTCAGGGTTTTTAATTATTTCTTTGTGGCAGGCTTTAGAAGCTCAACAAACGCTGTCGGTTTAAGAGTCTATACGAACGGGACCCACAAGAAATTTTCCTTCATTTAGACCCATACGAACATATCTACCATCATTTTCCATGATGATGTTGGAAACTGATGGTTGAAGATATGTCAAAAACCATCGTGGTTAATGGTTACGTGAGAAACTATTATTATTAGTACTGATATGTTTGAAACTGTTATTGTCAACAATAACATGTCAGTTTTTCTATGAACATAATCCTGTATTTTTTTTAAAAATATTTTTCAAAGAAACTATTTTGAGTTTTTGCAATTTCTAATTTTTGCGAATTTTCTATTTTTGTGAATTTACTGAATTTTTATTTATTTTTTTTTATCAATTTCTGAATTTTTATTTATTTTTTTATTTTGATTTATTTTATATATTTCTGATTTTAATTTAGTTTTCTGATTTTTATTTAATTTTCTGACTTTTATTTAAATTTTGAATTTTATTTAATTTTTATTTATTTTAGTAATTAAATAAATATTTTTTTGAAAAACTAACCAAATCTTTTGGTTCAATTATATTTTGGTTACAAATTTGGATAAAATCGGTTAAATTCGGGTAATTTAGGTTAGTTCAGTTAATTTGTTTCAAATTTTTGGTTCGAAATTTTGGATAATTTGGCTCTTTCAGTTACTTCGGTTTGAAATTTTAGTAAATTCGGTTCAAAATTTTGTTATCAATTTTTTTGTTTAAATGGGACTAACCAATTACCGAACAAACCAAAAATTTTAATTTTTTTTATAAACCTGCCGAATCAAACCAAACTTATTGATATCACTCAAATTACCCTAAGGAGTGATTTTACTCTCTCAAATAAGATGTTCAATTGTAGTACATAGGGATCGAATCCACAGAGAGCTACGGCACACAATAGACTATAGAAATCAAGATTAAGTTAGGCAAACAGTTTATAAAGCAGTAAATCAATGAAAGCAAGGTGAGCAAAGTAGTTGTTTGATTGGTTGATTGAGGTTGTAAACAATTAGGAGAATAGTTAGACCAAGGAATTTATCAATCAAGAGATTCAAAACTACAATTCAAAGTTACTAATGGTTTATAGATTCAATTCTAGAACTTGATTTTAATAAGTAAGTAATCCAGCTTTCGCATGCAATTGCTAATCAAATGTTTAAGTCCAGTCTCAGCTGTCGCTTGTTGATTTGGAGCGAGCGTCGATCGATGCTATGACATGAGCGTAGATCGATGCTTCTTTAGACAAGCATTAACGACCTAACCGATTTAGTTCAACTAGATTCCTAGACCAACTCTCATATGCGCCTAGGTATCTAATCCAGCAGAGTTCGGGTTCCGTTAATTGATTGCACTTTCGTGCCTCTCAACTATCCTATGATTCTAGGTTCAAACAATTAGTCACACTGTCGTGCTATTCTAAATATTTCAGATCCTAGTATTACAAATCACCTTGGTGTAGAGATCTATAGATAATCTAGCAATCCTAATTTTTATCAGTTTGACATTAAGCTCATGAAATCACTAAACCTAGCAAGATGAATTACTCAGACATGCAAGCAATAACACAAATCATAGTCTAAATAATATAATAGATAAATCAATGGTAAAACCAATGGATTTCCAATCAATCTCTGAAAGAAAATTGATCTTCTCTCCAAACCTAAGAAAAACAATAGAATATGATAATAGAAAGCTTGTTGCCGTCAACAATGGCTTAGAAATACATAAATAGGATTTATGGTCGTCCATGGGTATTTTGGTAACTTGGTATGGCTTCTGGGCTTCAAACGGTCTTGAAATATGCTTGGCCCACATTCTGGCATCACGGTCAGTCAGACGCCAATGCTATATTATCGATCGACAGTCTTTCATCTCCTCGACAGCTTCCTCTTGCGAGGCAGACTGACCACTGTTCAGTAAAACAAGCATAACGTTTTCTACAGGATGCTGATTGACCTCAAACCGGTGGCATTGAAAATCTAACTCAAATTGCTATCTTGTGTCAAAATATGGGCTCAATCTAACGGTGGAAAGGTCTCCATCCATAGCTAAACATCTGACACGTCTAGGCAGTTTTGCACGCTCCAAAAGACACAAAAATCACCACATTCTTTCAAATCGTCTGTGAACCTGTAAATACTCTAAATAGACTCTATATAGTATAGATTCAGAAAAACTCAGAAAAAGATTCCCTGTGTATGCATACAACAAAGCAACAAAGATTCCTAAGGGAGCTTGACCCAAACAGAGTTCTCTCCAACAATATGGTGGAAAAGCTCTTCCCCTCCAACACTGCCTGAAACATTTTCATCAATAGGTTATTTCCTCCTTAAAATTACCTCTTTTTGGAACCCGATGCATACATGTTTTCATTGCATCTACAAGTGTTTGTACGAAGAGAGGAAGGAAAGAATTCTGTTTGGGTCATAAAAAGTGTACATTTGAGTTATACTACTGTTGTTCCAAATTCCCGTGAATAAATATTGTTCTTTCACTTTCTCGTGATTTTTTTTTTTCTGTTTTGATTCCTGAATCTCAGTTGCCCAAGTGGCACTAAGCAAAGAACCATCAACTTCCGTTGCAAGCTTAACTAAGACCATACTTACCTACCTCTAATCCATGCATAAGCCAAGAAATGTAAGTCTAAACCAAATAGAAAACGAAACCAAAAATCACCATATTTGGTTTAGACTTACATTTCTTGGCTTATGCATGGATTAGAGGTAGGTAAGTATGGTCTTAGTTAAGCTTGCAACGGAAGTTGATGGTTCTTTGCTTAGTGCCTGGTCTGTACGTAACGGAAGTTTATGGTTCTTTGCTTAGTGCCTGGTCTGTACGTTTGACTAACCCACATCACTTTCTACTGCCTATTTGAATTGGAGAGTCCTTGAGTTTCTGTTTTCAGTTGAATCCTGTAGGTTTTGGCAACTCAATGCTGAAATCATCTTTTACTAATATTATCTAATCTTGGGAGTAGAGAGGGAGACCCTTGAGAAAGAGAGAATTGAAGCTATGTTTCGCCACAGACATCACATGATGCTCTTTACTCTAAGCTTTTACCAGAACACCAATGATAGTGGGGAACAGATGATTTTTATTAGTAAGATTAATAGGTAACAAAGCATACATCAATGCGACTCTGGAGTACACTAACATAGAGGCCTCGAAACCAAATCAAATAAATAAATTAAAAAAAAAAAATTGAAAGTGTCTAATTGCAAATAAGATAAGTAAAAGCAAAGCTTGTGTGTTTGATCTTCGGCTTTCAAATCCAAGCCCCCTTAGAAGAATCAATCCTAACATTCACAAATCTATCATCTCCTCTACGTTTTTTGGCTATCTACATTCATCATCTAACTTCTTCATAAAACCCCACCAAGAACTCTCTTCAGCTCGGATTTCTGCTCCGCCGTCAGCTTCAACGGATATCTCACGTTAAGCTTCAATCTCAGGTTACCTTTTCTCCCAGGTTCTTTAGAGATAGACATTCCTTCGTTCGGAACCACAATCTCGTGATCAGGGTTGATGATATCGGTTAGAGGGATCATGAGGGTCCTTCCATCAAGCGTGATCAGGTCAATAGACTTACCAGTGAGTGCTTCAAGTAGAGTGATCTCCTGACTGAACACAAGGTCGTTTCCGTCACGCTTGAAAACAGGGTGCGGCTTCTCTTCAACCACGAAGATGATATCTGCCGGTATGATTCCAGGCTCTTCGTTGCCTTTCTCAGGGAAAGTGAGCTTCGTGCCTTTCTTCCAACCTGGTTTTATTTCTATGGGCAATATTTCCTCCACGACCCTCATTTTACTGCAAAAAAAAAAAAAAAAGAAAAACAAGAAACATAACAGTATTATTCAGACATCAGCTCGCATGCATATACGTTCATCAAATGGCAAACAAGAAGATCCGACACCTAACCTAACTAAATAGGTGTCTGAAGAAAACATACCCAGAAGCATCGTAAACGTTTCTGGATAAGCGCATCTTCTTCTTGGCACCTTTGCAGAGATCCTCCAAACTACAGGGCAAGGGATTCTCAACAGCTGGAGCTTTCCTAAGCTCACTGCTACGACCCGTGTTGAAATGACCGTTCCTGAACGTTCTGTGTCCTCCTCCTCCGCCTTCAGAACCAAAGATCTCGGCGTAGATATCATCTGCGTCTCTAGGGTTGAAACGGAAGGACGCGGCGTTCGGCGGATGCGGCCTGTGCTGGTGGTGAAACTGCGGCGTTCTCCAGGAGGAGGAAGCCTCCGAGGAAGAGGGGATTTTGCCAGATTTGAGGCCTTCCTCGCCGTAAAGGTCGTAGATCTGGCGCTTCTGAGGGTCGGAGAGAACGTCGTAGGCCTCGGAGATCCGTTTGAATTTGGACTCTGCTTCGTCTCGCCTTGCCGAAGGATTCTTGTCGGGATGCCAGATCATGGCCAGACGCTTGTAAGCTTTCTTCAGATCATCCTCCCTCGCGTTGTGGTTCACCTTCAGTATATTGTAGTAATCCATACCCATCTCTCTCTCTCTCTCTCACAGTGACTGTAACACTTTTACCAATCTGTCCTTATCGTAATTTTCCCCGGCCGTTCACGATAATCAGAGGCGGCTGCGTGCTCGGGAGACTAGGGGGGAGGAAGAGGAGTTTTCATGGTCTTTTGTAATCTCCATGTGCTTCTCTTCTCTATATTATTGCCCATTGGGCTGATAAAATCAAATATGTTGACAAAAAAGAAAAAAAACAAAGGGGGAGTTTTCACGTCACATTTTTAGAAATAAATCATTTTAATCGTATTGTTTTGTCAGCAATTTTTTTGAAATAACCAAAAGGAAAAAGAAATTAGTTTTGTAGTATAATAGAAAGAGATAAGAAGAAAAAAGAGGAAAAAAGATTGGAATTTTGGTTATTTTGTGAATAATAAATAGTTTTTTTAGGTTATTTGGTTTAATTTTCCTAATTAAAATCTAATGGATTCAAATGTAGCAGAACATACCAGCTTAAGATACAACCCAAACTAATTTTACAGAGATACGTGTTTTACATACCTAAACTAAATCTAATTTGATAAACATGTGTTTAATTTTGTGTTTGTATGACACCGCTTCAATACCTCCGGCAACGTTTCATCTCTCCACCAAAATTGCATTCAGCCTCCTCTCTACACCTCAGCGACGCCGCATTCACTGCTACCATCTTTCTGTGTTGATCCCTTAAGAGAGATGCTGAATCTTCTTCTTCTTCATCAGATAATTAGAAATGGGAAAAAAATTAGAAATGGAAGACACTCAGACATATTATAATCAAGACATTTTTTGGAACACTTCAACTAGAAAGCTCCAAATCTGCTTATTTGCAACAATCGAAACCAATTAAACCCAAAAACTTAGTGTTTTCAACATCCAGAGAACTTCATCCCACATAGAGATGTAAAATGGAGTGTCCATGTCCAAATAAGTATGTCTATATGGACAAATCAGTTTATTAGACATTATTTGTTGAAGCCCAAATTATATTTAGTCCAAATTGTCCAAACCCAAAATGACCATTCCAAATAGGCTGTCCACGGGATCCAATTTAAAAAAATCAGTGTTAATTAACATTCAAAGTTCATATTTAACATAATTTCACTATGTTTTATAGAATTCAACAGCATAGATAAAATTCATATATCATCCAAAAGCCTAAACAAGGTTCGTACATAATGTAAAAGCATAAATTAGGTTCATTTATACATAATCCGAACTCCAAACCGTAGGTTAAGTTCATTTATACATAATTAAATTTCAGTTATGTTTTCTTCTTGTTCTTCTCGGCTTCTTCTATTATCACCGTCAAAGCCTGTAACAGAAGACGATGTGTTATTAATAATAGAAACAAGACTTCATATACAAATGAGAAACAAGACACTGATGAATTACATAGTTCAAACCCAATATTCAGATACAAGGAAAAGAAGCAATTCATGTCTAAAGTGAGCACACAGACAAAGGCAAAATGATTCATATACAAAGAAAGAAGGCAATTCATGTCTAAAGCAAACACATACAAAGACAAAATGATTCAGATACAAGAAAATGAGGCAATTGATGTCTAAAACAAGCACATACAAAGGCAAGACTTCATATGCAAACAAAAAACAAGACACTGATTAATTACATATCTCAAGTCCACGATTCAGATACAAGAAAATGAGGCAATTCATGCCTAAAGCGAGCACGGATAATTCAGAGAAACTCATCAACAAAATCAGAGAAAGCCATCAACACAAAAAAGCAAACAAAACCCATCTGAAAGAGAATACTAAACCCATCATTCTTTCTCCTGATGATATTAAAACCCATCATTCATTCAGTTTCTTCTCCTTCCTCATAAAACAAGAAGTGACAGAAACATAAATTCTAAGTGATTATACCTGTAATTGAGTCGGGTCTTCTTCCTTCCACTTTCTTCTGATTCCTCATCTAAGGCATCTTCCTCATCCAAATCGCATCCAGCTACAAAACAAGAGAAGTTACTTAATAATTTCACCTAAAAAACTCGATTATAAATTCAACAAACTCACCAATCACTTCAAAACCCACGAAGCCAGTTTCTAGCACAGATCAAAGCTTGAAAATTTGATGGAAGAAGGCGGTTCCTGTATTTGCTAAGAACGCGCGCGACTTCCCACAATAAAGATGACTCAGACGACACTGTTGTTATTAGGATACATAGGACATCAAATACCATTCGAGACAACTCCTTAAACCGGTTTGAATTGTCCTTCCAATACTTGATGACATACTCAAATACAAATCCAAAGCAGATTTTCATGTTGCTGCTTGTTGAGAGAAGAACGCATAGAAGCCCTACCAAGAAAGATATTATTAGTTGATTTTAAATAACTTAAATACACATCTAAAGCTTTGCTTTTAAATAACTTACACCATAACCAGCTGGTAGAGCATCTGCTTCTTGTGAACTATGTGTACTAGTATTCTTCTTCTTGTAAACTCCACACAGCTTCAACATCTTATTCATTTTGGATATTTTTTTTTCCAACTGAATTATATTAGCAAAAGAGGCCGAAGCCCAAAGTAACTTACAAAGACCTAAAGGCCCAAATACAAAGCCCAAATTTCAACGAACCAACCCGCTTAGGCCCAAGCCCGTTAACATCGAACCCAACATCACCGACTCGCGGTTCGCCCTACCTTGAGAAGCAAACCCGCACACGTCGCCACCACCGGGAGAACCTACGTCGGAGAACGGACGCGTCTCACCGGCCACTACAGGAACATGCCTCACCGTGACAAACCGGATCCCATGACCTACACACACTCTTCACCACCGCCGTCTTTTACTCTAGTGTAATCTTTACCGGAGAGATCAATCGCCGGAGCGAGATCATCACCGCCACCATTCGAGCACACACCAGAGTAACAAAATCGGCTCACAGAACATCACCATCTTGATACGGACACCTCTCTCTTCCTCCAACGAGAGAACAAACACGGATCTCAAACATCACCAACGCCATAAACAAACACAAAGGCCCTAACAACTAATCTAACTATTAAGCAGAAGAAAAAAAAGCAGGAGCCGACGAGGCAAGGTACATGACGTCTTCACCCCTCGGAGCATGATCCGGCGATGCAGAGCTGAGAGAGCCTCTACCTCCCGGAGACTTTGCCGGCGACGCAGAGCTGAAGAAGCCTTCACCTCCCGGAAACTTAAACGGCGACGGCGGAACTAACGGAGCCTCCGCCTCCCGGAATAAACCCTAACTTCAACCTAAAAAACTAAAAAACTGTCGCGACGAGCCGCGTCCTACTACCTCACCACGAATCCAGAGAAAGGGAGGGTGCCGCCGTTTGAAACCCGCCGTAAGGAGATCTCTTCCGGCAACAAAACCCTAATCCAGATCCGAAAATATATCGGATAGGACAGCAATTTAATAAAGAAAATGTAAAATGTTCTAATTTCTTACACATCTTCAATCATTTTTTTTTCACGAATCTTCAATCATATTCTATTTTAGTTTTTTTCCTTTCTATTTCAACATTTATATTTTTCAAATTTCTTTTGTTAAAAAATATTTTAATTATTAATAGAAACTATAAGAAATATTACATTGAGAACTCAACAACTGAAAATTCTGGAATTTAAATTGCATTAACCGAACTGTTTTGTGAGATCTGTGCTTAAATGTTCTATGTATACCATATTGAAAAAAATTGTGTACATTGTTTTATTAATTTACATGTTTTTTTGAGACTTAAAACTCAAACATTTTAATATAGAAATATTAATAAATTCTAAGTCAAACCACTAAAATTTAAAAAAATTTATTTTCAAACATGTTTTAAAACAAATTTATTTGTAATTTAAAGTTATGTTAGGGTCTCTTGCTGTTCAATTCCAATAAGTTTGGTATGTTTTTTTATACCATTTACTTGTTAGTTTATTTGCAAGATAACAAGTTGTTCTTTTCTTAGATGATTAAACTCATCGTGGTGGATTTTATATCTTCGGATCAACCAGTTGCTCTTTTCTTGCTTCGTATCATCAATACTCAAAACTTGATTTTCATGATTGATCTTATACATTGTTTAATTTTATTTCTGCATCTAAATATGCAAATGGTCAGATTAGCTATCTTTACTTAGTATTTACATATAGCATAAATGTATTTAGTCCTTGTAGTCTTCTCTCTTTTCTTTTAAAGAAGGTTAAATTTCATATCAATTTTTTTTATATATGATGTATTCTTAGTTTGAAATGATTCAAATCTTTATTTTCAAAAACAAGAGCTCTAGAAAATCAAGAATCAAACTAAGACATCATTACTTGGCCGAGATGATCTGATTCTGTTATGAACCTGATTGGATGATCCGATTGTTGATGCATTTCGCCATACCACACCATTTATTCCTCGCATGCCAAATGTGTGTCCGATGTTTGATAAACATAGCACATCAAGAACTCTCTTTGTTTGTAGAGCACATTTGCATGTCAGCAATTCAATGACACTGGTCTAACTGTGTGAGTAATTCAGACCAAGAATTCTCCATGTGAGATTCTTCCAAACCTCTTTGGATAGCGAAAATTAAAAAAAAAAGATGATCTTATGTCTCTAACGAAGCATTACAGAGTATGCAAGTTGCTGAATCTTGAGCATTCCATTGAAGTAGCCGATCTCATGTGGCCAACCTGTGTACCGCAACCAAATTTACCACAAAGTGTTAGGTGTTACTCCTGAGAACTACACACCCTTATGCCACAGAGTAGTCTGATTTATTTCCCTTGTAAGTTCCCAAGTTCGTTGCAAGCTAAATTCAGGTTTAAACATATCTTTTTTCCTTTTCCATAGATGCAAATCCGGTTCTGCAATGAGACCTTGTAGCCAGAGCTTTAGAATCATTCTTGATTAATATCAGGTGTTCATTACGATGATAGCAACATCAATATTGCTGAACCACATACTCCACAGTTGCGTTGATGTTGAGTCTTAAGTTCAATACAATAGTGATCGTTTGTTAAATCATTAGTCCATCCGAGTGGCGACCATGCATCAAACCAGAATGATCTGGAAACACCACTTATAATCTCCACAGTATATGTATAACTGAAACAATCAGCTGGAGACGATCAGGGGAGAATAGTCACTCGTAGTCATACATTTAGTCAAAAGCGGGAGAGTAAGATACTTTATTGGAACCAGAGCAACCTCCAACTGGAACTGAGCTTTGTCCCCAACAACATTGCTTACTCCTGCCAAGTATAATGTAATCTTTGGCCATCCACAAAAATTAGTAAATCATCAGCAAAGCACATGTGACTAACAGAGTAAGCAGAACATTTTGAATATACGGATGGCAACCAATTTTGTTTTTCTTCTGCTGTTTTATTCAACAATTTTGAGAACACTTGCATATGAAAAATAGATATGCTGAAAGAGAGCAGTCCTGCCTCAAACCTCTAGAGCTATTAAAATAGCTTGATGGTTCTTCATTAGACTGGACAGAAAAGGAGACGAGTTGTATGCATTTCTTAATACAAAGCACAAACTTTTCCGGAAGCTTTGGCTGATAGAATCGTCATTAAGAAAGACCATTGAAGTGAGCCACACATTTTGCATATGTCTATCTTGACAGCAAGCACACAGAGAAGATACTGTAGTTTTGTGGTAGCTTTTAACTAGCTCAGAAACAAGTAAGACGTTTCCGATGAGAAAACAGATCTTTGACAAAGCTGATTGATTCCTGAAAATAAATTTCAGTAGAATTCTTTTCAATCTGTTTGCTCGAGATCATTTTGTATAGCACATTACAATACGAAATAGGCCTATAATTTTCCATTCTTATTGCCCATTCCTGTAGTCTTCTTATTCTAGTTTGTCCTGCTCAGCTGTATTGAAAGGGGAAAACAGAATGGGACGTACGCAGTTTGATATTAGCAACAAAACTTTTACATTACAAATACATCTTATCTATGGAAGTATAAGACCAAATACAATAAAGATTCGAGAAATCAGACAGAGTTCTTGTCTTGTTGCTTTGTCTCTTCGTCAACAGTGTCAACCACATAACTGACTTCATCATGAGTGCCTTTGTATCTATACCATCTAGCCATTAACAAGAAGTAAAGAAAGTTAACGAACATGAGTCCTGTGAGCATGAAATAGAAGTAGTCCAGCTTCGCTTTGTTCAGATCCTCAGCTAACCAATTCCCCGTAGGTGAATGCTCAGTTGTTCTATGAACAGTCGAGATCAAGAAGCTAGCGAGGTAGCTAGAAACTCCTCCACCGACATAGAAGATAGAACCCGCAAAGCTCTTCATGTTTTCAGGAAACTGCTTGTAGTAAAACTCCATTTGCCCAATGGCTGCAAAAGCTTCTGCTACCCCTGCAAGCACCAGCTGCGGAATCAGCCACATCGCTGACATTGAGGAGATCTCTCCTGTTCGAGGCTCCGACCCCAGCGTAGGTCGTGTCAGCGCAAAGGTTCTTCTACGTTCCTCTATGAACCCGGAGACCAATAAACTCAACACCGCAAAGAAAATGCCAGCTCCTATTCTTTGTAAGAGTGTTATCCCCGTGTCTAGACCGGTCACTCTTTTGAGCGAGGGGACGAGGACACGGTCGTAGATTATGATGAAAACCGTCATACCAGACATCAAGAACACGACATAGGTGGCGGCTGGAATCTTGAAGCCACCTGAACCTAATCTCCTGTCGCTCTGGAGCGCTTGGAAGACTGGATAAGTCATTTGCATACTTATTGCAAGGTAGTAAATGGCGCATGCGAACCAGATTGGAATCACTCTTAAAATGCATTTCACTTCTTCCACTTTCTGCATCGTACATAGTTTCCATGGATCCGAAGCCGTTCCATCCGAGTTCAACTTGTCCTCAGGGGTCATAATCGCTGCTTTGTCTAGAAACCTGGCAATACAACATTTGTTCACACAAAGCATAAAGCAAATGAACAAAGAAAGACAGAGACAGAACTATTCCGACTTTACCTAAGCTGGTCGGTGTATTTAAGAGTAGAGTTTGCATAGTCATGAGGAATGTGGTTGTAAAGATCGATCCAAGGCTGCTTAACTGGCTTCAAGCCACGTTTCTTGATCGCTGCGGCTATAACATGACCTATACCAGCCAATGGACTACCAGAGGCTTTCACTTTCACATAGAGTTTGTGACCAGCAAAGAAAATGACGCAGGCCAAGAACATAAGACCCACAGGGATACTCAAACCGATGGTCCAGCTCACATTTGACTGGATGTACACAACTAGCGTGAGAGAGATGATCTGCGCGAACGTGAAAGTGAAGAAGTACCAGTTGAAGAAACTGTTGATTCCTTTCTTTCCAGATTCTGACTTGGGGTTGAACTGGTCAGCACCAAAGGCCAAGTTACACGGCCTGATTCCACCAGCACCCACCACAAGAAGCGCTAAACCCATCAGAAGAAACGCAATCTGGCCCTCGCTTGGGCCTTGGCAAGAACTTTGTGTTCCACAAGGAATGGGGTGCAATCCTGGAACTGCAGCCGTCAGTAGTATCACAAGCGATCCCTACAACAAATATGAAATATGGTTTAGTAATTGAAAAAAAAAGACAAAATCTTGGCCAAAATAAAACAAGATGGTCATTTGATTAGAGTACCAGAAAACAGGCGATGACAGCAACAGAGAGAGTCTTGTAGCGACCAAAGTAAGTGTCGCAGAGGAAAGCAGCGAGGAAAGTGCCGAAGTTGATAGTGCCACTGAAGGCGTTGATGATGGTTGCAGCTGTAACACTCTTAAGGTTGAATACTGAAGTTAGGTACACCAGAAGGTTTGATAGTGTCCCAATGATCCCTATCTTCTCAAATGTCTCATTACCTGTGACACAATATTTTTTTTTCAACATAAATAATTAGTCAAACCATAAAGTAACAACCTTTTTACATTTAATTCACAATGTTGAAATTAAAGATTGGACTCTCAGTGGTGGACTGGACACTTTATTATTCATTCTTCTTTAACGGTTATAACTCCCAGAAACTAACTAAAATCTTATTTCAGAAACTTAAAACTTGCATGATTCAAAGTCTCTCACTTTCCATGGTAGATTTATCTAGGAAACTCAACTGGTTTGTTTGATCTGTGTTTCAATAAATCTCGAAACGTCAAGACAAGAACTCCAAATCAAGATTTTCAACAGTCAAGTCTAAGAAGACAAAAGATACGAAATTAAAATAAAAACATCACGGGCAAAACGTTCTATAATCCGACAAAAGAGACACAACAAAACAAAACAGAATAAACTAAAAAAAAAGTTGTCTGAAGAGAAGAAGAAAGCGTTACCAATGATAAAGGGCATGACTTTCCAGCCTCTATAAACGAGCTTTTTCTGCTCGTCTTCAAATGAATCGACCGAATCAGAACCACCGCCATCGACGGAGGAGTAGGGTTTGTGATCCTCAGTTGTCTCAACATCAAAGGGCTTTCTCTCCATTGTTTCAATCTGTGTGTAATTATGCTTATCTCTTCTCTCCCTATGGCTGTGGATGACTCTGCTCTTCATCTTAAGCTCCTCTCTATCGTCTTCTTATATAGTGGAGGGTCGAGAGAGAGAGAGGGAGAGTGTAAGCGTGGAATTGTCTGAATCAAATCTGGACAAAGAAGAAAATAAAAGGAAAGAACAAGAAATAGTGGTGAATTTGGGAGGAAGATAGAGACATGTGTGAGTGAGTCGTTTTTATTTTATTCTGCTTAATTGTTTATTTAATTGATTACGTAAAGTATTTAATATAGTGTCTCAATTATTATCTAGATTAATAGTTCATTACTGCTTTTATACTAAGAGGTCTAAGTTCAAGCAGTAGAGACGGTGAATTATACAGATTAATGTCGGAAATTTTTTTTGCAAAAGATCTTAACCATGGATAAGAAAACCCATCAAGCATAAAAATCATAGGGCAATTCTCTCAAATAGCCATTTTTTAATTTTTCACAAAAATAACACTAAAAAAACCAAAATAGCTCCTTTTAATTTTAATTTTTTAAATTTTTTTAAAAATTTAAAACCATATCCCCAAAACCCAACTCTTTAACTCTAAACCCAAAATCTAGATTAGTTAACTGTAGGATAAAATACTTTTTAACCTTTTACTAAAACTTATTTTGGTTATTTTTTATTGAAAACTATTTTGTGACAAAAATTTAAAAAACGCTATCCTATGAAATTTCTCTAAATCATATGATAGTTCAGAATAGTATAGTCACACGCAGATCCTAATAAAGAATATAGAATTATTGTTTAGTAATTTATATTTAAGAAATTTAAATAACATATACAAATACATCAAAAAATTATTATATAATTAATATGATTTTTTTAATTTATTTAGTAATATAAAATTTAAAAAAATGATAGACAATACGCAAATTGTTATCAGAGCTTTGTTATTAAATAGCATCAATTTCATATGTATATTTTTAAATTATATTGGGTAATTTCGTATATTTTATTAAAGGAAAATGAAAGACGATTTTTGGGATAATTTGAAAACCACCTTTTTATAGTTTTGAATTTGTATAGTAATAATGCCACATGTCAAAATGTATAGTTGAATGAAAAAATATATAGTTAAATAAATAATAAATAAATACACAATATAAGAAATATAAATATTACATTAAACATCTATCGTAATATTACCATTTGATATAAAAACAAGAAAATTATAATAAATAAATATACATTATAGAAAAATTCCCTATGATAGCCATTTTTAATTTTTTGTCACAAAAATAGCTCTCAATAAAAAAATGACCAAAGAAGTTTTATTAAAGAGTAAAAATACATTTATATCTAAGGTTAACTAATCTAGACTTAGAATTTAGAGTTAAGGGGTGGGGTTTTGAGGATAGAATTTCAAATTTTAAAAAATAAAAACTAAATATTAAAATATCAATAAGAAGTTTTATTAAAGATTAAAAATATATTTATACCCTAGGGTTAACTAATCTAGACTTATGGTTTATAGTTAAGTGTTAGAGTTTTGAGGATAGGATTTAAAATTTTAAAAAAACTAGAAAAAAAAAATTCAGAATAAAAAGACTATTTTGTTCATTTTTCTTATTGGATGCTATTTTTGTTAGAAAAAAACTTAAAAAGTCTATTTGAGAGAATTGCCCTACAAAATAAGAAAAACTAAATAATAACAAAATATATAATATAAAAAATGAAAAACTATATCACACATCTATCTGAAAAATGAATAGTTTTCTGGTTTTTTTTAAGGAAATATGTATTCATACAAACATACAATTCATAATTTTGTTGTTGTTCAGAATACAACATCCCAAAGAATAGTTATATAGTTAACCATTGAAAGAGTTAATCCGCGCTACGCGCAGAGCTATTTTTAAATGTTAACTATATAGCTAATCTTTTAGACGTTGTATTCTAAACAACAACAAAATTATGAATTTTATATTTGTGTGAATACATATTTCTTTTAAAAAAAAAACAGAAAACTATACATTTTTTAGATAGATATGATATAGTTTTTCATTTATTATATTATATATTTAGTTATTATTATTTCTATATATTGTAGGACAATTCTCTCAAATAGCATTTTTTAAGTTTTTGTCACAAAATAGCATTTAATAAAGAAAATGATCAAAATAGTCTTAAAACCCTACCCTCAAAACCCCATTCTTAACTCTAAACCCTAAGTCTAAATTAGTTAACCGTAGGTATAAATGTATTTTTAATCTTTAATAAAACTTCTTTGGTCATTTTTTTTATTGAGAGCTATTTTTGTGACAAAAAATTAAAAATGGCTATCATAGGGAATTTTTCTATATTGTATATTTATTTATTCTATTTTTTGTTTTTATATCAAATCGTAATATTATGATATATGTTTAATGTAATTTTTTTATTTCTTATATTCTATATTTTCATATTATTTATTTAACTATACATTTTTCGGATAGATGTTCAATTTATTTTTTTCATTTTTTATATTGTAAAGTTACTTACTGTTTATCTTTTCTTATTTTTATATTTACTTATTCTAAATTTCTGGCATTTATATCAATGATATTATTACGATATATATATTTAATGTAATAATTTAATTTCTTATATACTATATTTACTTATTATTTATTATTTCTTAATTTTATATTTGCATATTCTAATATTATGTGTTTAATATAATATTTATATTTATTATATTGTGTATTTAGTTATTATTTATTTTACTATACAATTTTCAAATAGATGTTTAATTTAATTTTTTTCAGTTCTTCATCATATATTTATTTATTCTATTTTCCTGCTTTTATATCAAATGATAATATTATATAGATGTTTAATGTAATATTTCTATTTCTATTTCTTATATTGTATATTTATTTATTATTTATTTTACCATACATTTTTCAGATGGATGTTTAATGTAGGTGTTTTATTACTTATAATGTATATTTACTTATTATTTATTTTTATTCTAATATTATGATAGAGTTTTAATATACTATTTATATTTTTTATACATTATATTTACTCATTATTTAGTTTAGTATATTTACTTATTGATATTGTATATTTACTTGTCTAATTTAGTTTTTCCATTTTTGATATTGTATATTTACTTATTGATTATTTTTTCTTATGTTGTATATTTACTTATTCTATTTTTTTATTTTATATCAAATAATAATATTACATTAGATTTTAAGTGTAAGATTTCTATTTCTTATATTATATGTTTATTTAATGTGTATTTTTCATATATTGTTTATTTATTTATTCTAATATTACGATAAATGTTTAATATAAACTTTATATTTCATATATTGTATATTTACTTATTATTTATTTTACTATGTATTTTTCAGAGAGACGTTTAATTTTATTTTTTCATCTCTTAATTTTTTATTTACTTATTGTTTATTTTTTCTTATATTGTATATTTACTTATTTTATTTTCATGCTTTTATATGAGATAATAATATTATGATATATGTTTAATGTACTATTTCTATTTTTTATAGTGTATGAGTGTTTTTCTTATATTTTATATTTACATATAGGAATATTTAAAATGATAAAAATGTAAACCTATACATTTTTTTAGATAGATGTTTAATGTAGGTTTTCTATTTCTTATATTGTATATTTATTTATTATTTATTTTTTCTTATTTTGTATAATTATTTATTATAAATGTTTTGATTTTATATCAAATTGTAATATTAAGATAAATGTTTAATGTAATATTTCTATTTCTCATATTGTATATTTACTTATTATTTATTTTATTATACTTTTTCAGATAAATGTTTAATATAAATTTTCTATTTCTTATATTGTGTATTTACTTATTATTTATTTTTCCTTATATTTTATATTTACTTATTATTGTTTAATGTAATGTTTAAATTTCTTATACTGTATATTTACTTATTATATTTTTATACTGTATATTTACTTTTTATTATTTATTATTTTTTTAGTAATAATGTCACGTGTCATCTTTCGTAAGAAGTTTTTTCGCTGATGTGGATGCTTCATGGGGCCTCAAAAGGTTCATTTTATTAGTATAGACTAGGAATTAACCCGCGCTATGCGCAGAGATATTTTGATTTTCAAATATTAACTATATAGTTATTCTTTTGGACGTTTTATTCAACAAAATTTTGAATCGTATGTTTGTGTGAATACATATTTTTTGGAAAAAACCATAAAATTATACATTTTTCAAATAGATGTTTGATATAGTTTTTCATTTCTTATATTATATATTTACTTATTATTTATTTTTTCCTATATTGTAAGGCAATTCTCTCAAATAGATCTTTTTTAAGTTTTTGTCACAAAAGAACCTAATTTGATTGAATTAGTATTTTATTTTCTAGAAGAAAGATTGGTGCCCGTTATGCTAATAGTCCGAGGTAATTTTTTAAAGGCTGAGTTATTAGGGATTATTTGATCTTGGGACGACAATGAATCCTAAAAATCCATATGTTGTATGCTTCCAGCTACTGAGATTCACTCAATTTAATGAAAACATTAAAAAAAAATTCTTGAAAATTTTGACCTTTAGCTTGTCCGTTTAATACTCGTTTAAAGCATGTTTTCGGATGGAGTTTACGTACATTGGAATTATAAAATGTCAACTTATGTAGATTCTATGCATTGTGCTCTTATCATAATCTGAATTTCCTTACTTGCGTATTCTTCCAAATTTGCCTTTAAACATATATTTTTGTGTTCATGTTAGGAGGTCTAGGAAGCAATGATGATTATGGCTTCGTCTTATCTCTGATAATACCTACGACAGTTATTCTGCCTTTTTTTACATGTCCTCCGTAAATACACCTTCGATCTCTGACCTCTGTTTCTTGGAAAATACCAAAATTGCGCATACAAAAACCCATGTCGAAACTATTTTCTTCCTTCTCTTATTTACTCTGTTTCGTTCTCTCCACTGCTCTGACCTGTGTTTTCTTTAAGTCATACAATCCATCACAGCCAACCTGGGATAGCTGAGAAGAATCATCAGACTGAGGATTAAGAAGTAGCTGCAACAATCAACTTCTTTTATCAGTCCCAATGTCCATTAGATCAGACTCAATTGCAACAGAATCTTCAAGACAATGCAAATGTTATTGCAATTATGTTCACGTATAAGACCCGATGGAACCATGAATCATTCAAGTGTGACACTGATTATTAGAGTTTACTAAATGGAAAACTTATTTTAAATAATGTGTGCAAATATATTCATTGATGTTATTTAGGTTGTACCTCAACTTTGTCGGTCCTTAAAGCTGCACCATTGGGGGTATCTTCTGTTTTTAGCTGAGAGGGTGCATTTTCCATAGCAAAGTTGAGCTGAGTGAATTGCCAAGCCAGTACCTTTCAATTTTTCTTCATTTACAGTACAAATCATTGATAATAAGTAAATCAACAAAGAGGGAAATGCATAAGTGATCATATAGTGCTTATTTTCAAATCACCTCTAAAACTTTGTACTCATCATATATGAATTTAAGAATTTCCTCTTGAGATCCGTTGGTCTACTCCAAATATTGTCTTGCTAATCTGATTTAGTTCATAGAAGTAACATCACACATCGACATATGTCGTCGAACGTTTTTGGGACGACAATGGTCGATGGTGGAGCCATTGTTTTTTTTGCTGGAGTATTCTATAGAGTCTTTTTTGATGGGTGTGAGGTTGATGTTGATAGATAATGGGTTTTATAGCGATGTGTCTCAGAGCGAGATAAATATTTGGAAATAATAAAAATGTAAAACTACACATTTTTCAAATAGATGTTTAATGTAATATTTCCATTTCTTATATTCTATTTTTACTTAGTATTATTTTCTTACATTTTATATTTTACTTATTCTAATTATTTTGCTTTTTTTTTCAGATAGATGTAATATTTGGAAATAATCAAAATATTAAACTATACATTATTTCAGATATATATTTAATGTAATATTTACTAATATTGTAATTTTACCATTTCTTAAAAATATTTGAAAATAATTAAAATGTAAAACTATACACTATTTCAGATATATGTTTAATGTAATATTTGTTTTTTTTTATTTTTACATTTTAACATCATAATAAATATACAGTTTTTATACATGATAAACGTAGCATTATTACATTTTAATGGAAAATAAAATTACATTTTACGTATAATAAATTTACATTAATATACATAATATTTACATATATTTAATTTTTACATTTTAAGATATATGTTTAATGTAGTATTTCCATTTTTTTAATTGTGTATTTACTATTATTTGTTTGATGTAAAACTATACATTTTTTTGTTTAAATATAATATTAACATTTTTTTATATTGTAAATTACCTTTTTAATGTAGTATTTCCATTTTTTTAAATTGTGTACTTATTTATTATCTTTAACTAGTTATTATGTAGTCCATGGAAAATTTTGTAATTTGTGGTGACTTCTGGGCCCACGTCGGCCATGAAATAAACTCGGCCCCTCTTCTTGCATCAGTGTCTGTTGACACCAAGGTATTGATGTCGAACGACACTCCTCCGTATCTTTGACAGCTTACTCTCGCAAATCAGACAAACCACCCTTCAGTAAAACGAGCATAACGTTAGATCTGACCATTAGATGGACTTCAAACCGATGGCACTGGAAAGCTAACTTAAGGCTCTATCTTGTATCAAAAGATGTGCCCAATTTGACGAAGGCTTGCATCCATACCTAAACTTCTGAACGCTCATGGACCTGAAAACACTCTAAAACAAACTCCAAACACATATAAAAGACTCAATAAATAACGTATACCATGACCTAAATGTGGTAAAATCCTTGGTATATCAACTCCCCCGGACTTATCATTTTGTTTGTCCACAAGCAAAACACAAAATAAAACGGGAGGGACTCAGACAATTTTTTAAACTATTACCTTCACCTCTATAATGTTAAAAGTGGTAGTGAATCAATGCCAACCTCAAAAGTGTTTCAATGTATTACTCTCTAGCTTAGAAACCATACCATACATCACACAACTCCACTAATAGCGCCTGACGTACCCCTCTACTGACCTCATTTCTGTAGTATATGTGTAGGCTAAATCTTTGGAGTATCGATCAAAGTACACATGAACTCTTATTTAAAAATGTATCTGAACACACAAGCAGTCTTCTGAGATCCCTTTACCCTCTCTTTCTCTCTTCTCTGAATCTTTTTTATCTTAATCAAATGGACAGTGATGCTGCTACAGTCTATCTTATTCATCTTATTTTCGATTTTTTTTTTATTTTTTTATTTATTTTTGACAGAGTGTAGGCGAATAGTAGGGTCATAAGTAATATACATATCCCTCGCTTCCAACGATGTGTAATCATTCCTTTGAATTAGAATAGTGGGGTTATAGGAAATTTTTCTACCCCTCTACATCTCTGGAAGTCATCTCAATCTTTTCTTTTCTAGATGCCAAAGAGAGGGGAGAGTGGAACCAGAAATACACAGACTTTTATCTTCAAGACTTGTAGAGTAATCGGATCCACTGTATATCAAACCCCAAATTAAGCAAGTTAAGTTGATTGAAGTTGGAAGTCAGCTTTGGCTCTCCAGACATTCTCACCAGATGTGGATGTTAGTGGCAGATGATCTACTGTTGTGTCTCCATCTAGTACACCTTGCAGTCAGAAAATCTAAAATGGTATTAGAGAGTGGTTAGATAATAAGTAAAAATTGAAAAAATTCATCATTCCCTTCTTGACTCAATAAAACTTAATAAAAACTCATAGAAATAAAATTCAAAATAAAACACAATATCAGTAATACGTCCCACAGGCTTTAACAACACTGTCTCCAGTGTTATACAATCCGAGATTGTTGAATAAAATAAATCATACGGAAAAATTTAACAAGAAAAATCGAGTTGTACATGCTGTATGATGATGAGCATCGGTCAACATTGATCAGGTATCCCCAATACTCGGGTAAAGTGGTGTCGATTGATACTTATCATGTGTCGGTCGATCGATACTGGTATATCAACTCTTTTGATGAACAGTGTATGTGATACAGTGACGTTCGACACTGCTACAGTTCATCAAATTTTTTCCTGAAATAAATAAACGCGAAAATTAGTATAAAATAAAAATTAGATAAAATTAAAAGTCATCTAAGAATGTATTTCCTCCCACTCAGCGCTTATTTTCAGTCATTATATTGACTTATAGATATCAGATGTGATGTAGACGAGAACGTGAACTTGCTCCAAAAGAAGTCTCAATATCTACTTTTTAAGCTTCATTATACTGCTTGTGAAAGTTTTCATAGACTCTTCTCCTTTGTCTATCATCTCAGCAATAAAGAGTACTTGATTCTTTTAAAATGGAGGTGAGAAATATCTGTTGTGCACTCTATATTTCTTGACACCATCTGAGAAGTGTGGAATCAATGACAACTAAGGACCGCATTTGGTCCTTTTTCTTTTCTTCCAATTCTACATCTTCTTTCTCTAGTCTTGTTTGATCTTGCGGTGGTGCTTCCATCAAAAAGATTTCGACACACTACAACCTCTTTCTACTCTAATATGCGATGGGTGTCGATGGAGAGATGGTGTCGTTTGACACTAATACTGATGGACATCGGTCAACATCACTTATATATTTCAATCCTTTCTGAGAAGATATTGCGTACATAGGATCATCAAATACCCCAATTTAGGGGCCTGAATGCACACTTCTTTCAGGTGGAATAGGCAATTCAACCTTAGAAACAGAGTTGGAAACACAATCTTCATATGATCATGGATACTCTTCAACCCTTTGTGGAAACCATCAGCCTCCTCTGTGCAAATAAATTGTTGCAGTTGTTATGGGACGGCAAGGTGTGAGACCTCAAACTTGTGCATTCTCTCCTCAGATGGTTCAAGCTCAAATATGCAACATGGTAGTTCTTCCAACCGTGGAGTGCGATCGATATCATCAGGTGGGTATCCAGATATTTTCTCCTAGTGTGTTGATCGTCATAAGGTGGTCTGAAATGTCGTGAGGACAACTCGATCTCTCATAGATTTCAACAGGTGTCGATCGACAACATGAGTCTGTGGCAATAAATGCTGAGGTCGGGTCAACATTATCAGCTTCGTCTGCTCAGCTCAGCTCTCCATATTCATGCCATCCATCATCCTCTACCATATATCTCAGCATAGATTCAATATCAATCTCTAGAGTCGCAGCAGCGTCATAGAGAGAGTTGTTGAGGAAGGTGTTCGTGATGTGATTCCAGATATGGAGAGATCCTTAAACTTCTTAAACCAACATGCTGCTTCTCAAACAAGAGAGTAAGGGAATAGTTTGTAGAAGTAGTAGTCTTCAGAGACTCTGTTGCACTTAATGGTCGATGCTAGATATTCAAATGATTCGAGATGGTCAATGGGATCTTCATGAGGAAGACCACGAGTGTAGAATGATGAATCGAAGACCTGTTAGCATATAGTAGAACGATGTAGAACAATGGGCTCTTCAGGACTGTTGTAGTCTCTAAGTGCCCTCTGTCGTTCAACCCCAGCATTCACAACAACAACAGTAGCTTCAGGGATTGCAACCCCATGCACATCTATCAGTTGGCCATATTTGTTTTTTTGCACGACCTTCTTTGTCTCGTAAGACCCCATTCTTATCAGCCTCAAGTATGAGCACTTCGACTTTCGTTGTTTCTCCATGAGCGATGTCAATCGACATTGGATAAGTATGCTTAATACTTGGTTTTCTGTGGTCTCGATCGACACTAACCTCATAGACTTATAGATCACATGTAAATCAGTAGGCTCCTGCTTTAAAAGATCCAATAGGCCTATTTTCATTGTTGTATCCGGTACTGAAATGTATGTACCTGAAAATCAAAAGAAAAATAAAATAAAATCAGATAAAATATAAATAAAAACTCTAGAAGAAATCCTACATCTAGTCTAATGGTGATCAGAGTCCATGGCAGTGGCGCCAAATTTGATATGCTCAAATTAACCTTCAAGCTACTCTCTCAAATAAGAGGTTCGATGTAGTGCTTGAGGATCGAATTAACAGAGACTCTATCTTTCACACAGTAGACTTAATTTGCAGATCAAACTAAGAAAACAATATAATAATAGTAAACAATGCAATAAATAGATAGAATCGTTTGTAAGATATTAGAAAGAAACGCTAGATCTAGGAATTTATCAATAAAGAGATTCAAAACTATAATCAAGGATGCTAAGGGTTTATGGGTTAAATTTTGGAACTCGAATTCAATTGTAAGATATTTAGCTCTCGTTGTGAGCCTACATGCTTAAATCTGTATTTATACTCTCGCATGTAAATACAGAACAAAGTGTTGATCTGTACACTTATGGAGTGTCGATCGATACCTCTTTAAACAAGCATTAATGCTCAGATCGATATTGTTCAACTAAATTCCTATACCAACTCTCTATTGCGCCTAGGTATCTAATCCATCATAGTTCAGATCCTTTAATTGATTGCACTCTCATGCTTCTCAATTGTCCTATGATCCTAGGTTCAAATAATCAGTTACACTCTCATGCTATTCCAACTAGTCTAGATCCTAGTATTACAAGCCACCATGGTCTAGGATTCATGAAAAGCCCTATCAATACTAATAGATTATCAGTTTGGCATTAAGCTCATGAAATTCCTAAATCTAACAAGAGAATAACATAAATGCAATAACACAAAGTATAGTCTGAATAGATATCATATAATAAACTCAATGATAAAACCAAAAGAATTCGAATCAATCTGTGAAGGAAAACTGATCTTCTCTCCAACCCTAAAATTCATAATAAAATAAAGTATAACCCTCAACAATGGTTTAGAAAATTATAAAAACTAGGTATCAAGTCGTCCATGAGAAATTTTGTAATTTGTAGTGACTTGTGGGCCCATGTCGGTAAGGAAATAGACTCGGCCCGTCTTCTCGCATCAGTGTCATTTGACACCAAGGTATTAGTGTCAATCGACACTCCTTCATATCTTCAGCAGCTTCCTTTCGCGAGACAGAAAAACCACTCTTCTGTAAAATGAACATTACTTTAGATCTAGCCGTCAGATGGACCTCAAACCAGTGGCACTGGAAAGCTAATTCAAGGATTTATCTTGTGTTGCTTTCCATCAACAGCTAAACTTCTGAAGCGTATGTGCAGTTATGCACCTCAATTAGCTTCAGAATCTCCAAAGTTTTCGAAAACGCTCATGGACCTGAAATACTCTTAAAAATATTTCAAACACATATAATAAAATCAATAAAGACTTATGGGCTGTTAACACGATAGAGAGAAGCTGAAGGCCGTGTGCTTCGAATCGGACTCGTCACAACTGATCAAAGTCGTTAACTCAGGGAATTGCGTACCGGAGCTCTATGGAGTAGTTGCAGACATCTTATCTTTTGCTTCTATTTTCGAGTTTATTTATTTCGTCTAGATTTCTCGAGAGAGAAATGGCCAGGCTGATATGTTGGCAAAGTATGCTTTGATTCAAGTTGAAACAATTGTGGTTGATAGAGCAATTATAGCTCCCAACTAACAGCTTTTATGATTAATGAAATATGTGTTAAAAAGGAAAAAAAAAGAAAAACTCAATGAAGACTTATTCCATGGCCTAAATGTGGTAAAATTGATGGTATTTCATTCATTTTTCTGAAAGATACTATATTTTTAAAGATAACCTATAGAGAAATATATGCGGATAAAATCCAAAAATATTCAAAAATTTAGATGATTAGCGATAGCAAGTCTTCTTCTAGATATTTAACTATTATGAATTGTACTAATTAAGAAAAAAAAAACCTAACATTTCTTTTGATAGAACATTTATCTTTTAAATTCGATAGTCTTCCCCAATTCAATTTCGACTGATAACTTCTTCCGTTTTTCGAAAAGCTGCCCGGCCAGTGTACAATGTGTGATAAGAGAGATAAACAACAGCGAGAACTGAGAACTTGATTACACATTTATTACGGTGTCACAATCCGTCGACTATTATTTAAACATTTAGTCTTGTTAATTTTATTTTGAACATTTATGCAAGAAACAAACTACAGCTCCATCATATCCAAGCAGGATTATTAAGAGCAGTGACAACTGCCTTGATCTGCAAGTAGTTGTTGAGACTGTAAATACCTTTCTCTCTACCATTACCGCTCATCTTGTAACCACCAAAGGGAATGGCTGCGTCAAAGACGTCGAAACAGTTAACCCAAACGGTGCCAGCTTTCAAAGCCCTCGAGACCCTATTTGCTGTGTCCAGACTCTTTGTGAATACCCCTGCGGCTAGCCCGTACCTCGTCTCGTTAGCCCTCCTTATCACCTCATCCACATCCCTGAATCCAACACCAACAAACCCCCCATTTAGTAACCGGTGTTGAACCAAATCTACTATGTTGTTGGTGTCGGCTCTACGTACCTGAACTTCAAGATTGATTGGACTGGACCGAAAATCTCATCTTGAGCAATAAGCATATCGTCCTGTTTTTGATATCACCGGTTAATAACATAGTGACTTGGAATGAAACAACATTGAAAAGCTTCTTTTTTTTTTGTCTGTTACCTTAACGTTAGAAAAGACTGTAGGTTGGATGAAGTAACCTTTGTTCCCAATCTGATCACCACCACATTCAAGAGTAGCATTGCTTTCAACACCTGACCTTATGTACCTCATCACTTTCTCGAATTGCTTCGAATCAATCTACACAAAACCAATCAACAAAAAAAAAAGACAAAAAAAAAAGACAAAAAAAAAAGATATAATAAAAAAACTCCTTATAATGCAAAGAATATGTGTAACCTGAGGACCCTGTTCAATGCCTTTCTTGAAAGGATCACCAACCACACGTTTCAATGCGCGTGCCTTTGCTTTCTCAACAAACTCATCATACACTTTCTCATGAACATACGTCCGAGACCCCGCGCAGCAACATTGCCCCTATAAAAGAAAAACATTACCTCAAGAAAGAACTAGCTAAAGAAAGCGAGTAAGCAAAGGTGTACATATTTTCTACTATAATGACCAAACCTGGTTGAAGAAGAGAGCAAAGTGTGCCAGCTCTACAGCTTTATTGATATTTGCATCTTCGAATACGATGAAGGGTGATTTTCCTCCAAGTTCTAGTGTCACTGGCTTGAGATTGCTGTTAGCAGCTAGTCCAAGTATAACTTTGCCTGTATCAGTGGATCCTGTGAAAGCAAGCTGGAGGAAAAGGAACAATGTAACCGAAGCTTAGTCTCTTAAAGAAGTTAAGAGAAAGTAAAATGAATGTATCTACCTTGTCTACATCCATGTGACTCGCGAGGGAAGCACCTGCGGTTGGACCGAATCCAGAAACTATATTCAGAACACCTGGAGGAAGACCCGCCTGTCATATCAATTTTGTTATTCTTAAAATGGATCTTTTATTTAATATCAACAATGGAACGTAGAAGGTGAAATGAACATTTTAATTACTTCAAGGAAAAGCTTGCCGGCGTAGAAAGCAGTGAGAGGAGTTTGTTCAGCGGTTTTAAGGACAATGGTGTTACCACAAGCAAGAGCAGGACCAACTTTCCAAGCAAACATCAAAAGAGGAAAGTTCCATGGAATGATCTGTCCAGCAACGCCTATTGGTTCATGCAGTGTCTGAACATGATAGTTTCCATCAGCTGGAACGGTAAGCCCATGAATCTTATCCGCCCATCCTACACATCAAAGAAAAACCAAAGAACGTTCATTCACAAGAACAGAACAGCATAGTATTCCAGAGATTTTGATGTGGTGTACCAGCATAGTAGCGAAACAATCTGGCGAGCATTGGAATCTCTGCTGTTTTGGCTTGTTGATAAGTCTTCCCATTGTCCCATGTCTCTAGAGCCGCGAGCTCTTCGCTGTGTTTCTCAACCAAATCTGCGAATCTCAGCATTATCCTTGACCTCTCCTTAAAACCAAACCAATAACAGACCCATATCACATTAAATCTCATTAACTTTCAAGACTCTGGAAGAGTATATAATACAAACATAAGCAGTCATCCTAGGCCAAGGTCCTTTATCAAAAGCCTTCCTTGCAGCTTTCACCGCCCGATCAATATCTTCAGCATCTCCTTCAGCTACATCCGCAATGACCTCCCCTGTGCGTGGATCAAGAGTTTGGAACGTCTTACCTAACCCCAAAAACTAACGATCAGTGCTCATGGAAACAGAATCTCAAGACTCAAACTTTGCCTTTTTTTTTTAATTATTCCTCTGTTTCTGAACAGAGCATTAACGAAAAATGAAAACCTTTACTAACCAGAAGTAGCGTCTACGAAATTCCCATCGATTAGGAGCTGTGTGCAAGACACTTGAACCGAAGGGCTTATGATTTTTTCAGCTGCAGAAGAGGTTCCAAATCTCCTTACGACCCTACTTCCATTATAACAGTTTCTCCCTGTATATAATAGTAATGTTTTAATACATCATAACTATAGATCCGGACATCAAATAACTAAACGTTCCGTTCTTTCTGGTTAATCATAACGTCATATGACGATATACTTCATGATTAAGTGAAACAGAGCAACAAAGTTCAAAACATGAAGATGGTTTCGGAGATTCACTTCACTGAATTAGAGACATGGAACAGGGGTTGTTCGGTTTGTGTGGGTTACCTTGTGAACGAAAGGGAAAGGGAGAGGAAGTTGAAAAGGATCGAGATAGTAGAGAAGATACTCTACGAGCTGCCATGGATGTAAACTGCTTCCCTAACTTCAAAGTTGTTATCCTTTTTTTTCTTGGGATTTTCTTCCTCTTCGGTCTTTCTCTTATGAGGTTTATAATACTTTGATTTGAAGGAGGAATCTTACGGTCAAGATCTCCCGCACTCTCTCTAACACATGTCGCTTAAGTTTCACCCTCCTAATGTGTGTTGTTGCCGTACATTGATTGGCATTGACAAATGAACATGTTGGATGTTATCCGTTTTCCAATAAAATTTGTAAATTAAAAAAAAAAAAAAAAAAAAAAAGTTTATCGTAGTTTAGTGGCTTATGTGTTCAAAAAAAAAAAAAAAAAAATAGTCAAAAAAGATAATAAGATATTGTAAATTAAGAAAATATAATATTTTTCTTAATCCTTACAGAATAACGACAAAGGAAATATGAGTTGTCTGTTTTTGTTTTATTATAAAACACTCAAGGTCAGTTTTGAGTTTTTTTATATCAGTATAAGTCACTTTATACTCCTAGCACACTTTTTTCTAACAAAGTCCATTGTCAATCTAGCATCAACGATTTTATTGCATCTTCTACACAATTTAATTTATTTTCTTTCTCAATCTTCACATATTCTTTATGTTTACCTCTTTATTTTTTCAGATTTTATCATCTTTCATCTCAAACATAACATATTCTCCGGTCAAATCTTCGATGGCGGAGGTGTAATGATAACACAGAAGACATCAACGGTGACACAGACGACGACGAAGGGTACAACACCATTCACAACGGCGACGGTAACGGTGACATAGATGACCGTGACACCACGGTGACGTAGATGACAGTAGAAATGTAAACGAAGATATATGAAAAGGAGACGTTGGCAACATCGACGTAGATGACAGCATAGATACAATCAACGTCATGTGCTTCCCTCGCCTCCACGCGTGATACTTTAGTCTCTTCGCTGGTGTTTTCTCCGGTGTCTCCTCCGCCGTTCTCCACCGTCTCCACCACCGTTATCAGTTCTCAACCACTGTTCTCCGACGTCTTGTGTATTTTTGCCACCGTTCTATGGCATCTCCGCCACTATTTTCCGTTCTAATTTACATCCCCATGTTCTTCTTTAAATTCCCACATGTAATCTAAGGGACGAGATAGAGGTGGGGAGGAGGTTAAACAATAACAATGATTCTCGTGTACCATGATTCACATCTATAATGATTCTCGTGTACAATGATTCTCGTGTATAATGAATCATTTTCGTGTACAATGATTCTCGTGTACAGTGATTCACATCTATAAACAATGACAATGATTCCCGTGTACAATGAAAATGAAACAAAAATACATTAGCTATAAACAATGACAATGATTCTCCTGTACATGTGGATATCAAACTTTTGTGTACATGTGGACATCATTTGTACACATGTACGCCATGCACAATGAACATAATAAAAAATGCAAAAGCTATATATAGTCTCTGAGTTTTATAGTTCATACAAGAAGATTGTACACATTCTTGTGGTCATCTAATGGTCATCCTAATTGTATGTTCCAGAAACATTATGTACACACCCTAATTGTATGTTACAGAAACATTATGTACACATTCTTGTGGTCATCTAATGTACCAGTGTATACGAACAAATGTACATACACAAAACACAAATCAATAAAAGTTTGTTTACGTAAAACATTAGTATCTCATAGTTTGTGTACTTAAGAACAAGAAAAACAAAATTACATATGTACAATTTACAAAAAAACATCCAAAATGTACTAAACGTTACATAACAAAAGCACATACGTACAATTAATATAATGTTCATGTGAATACATATAATTAAGTGTGATGGTAAAGGGGCTTGGCTGTAATGTTCAAAAAGGGCTTGGCTGTAGAATTCTTAGTCTTAGGTTTGATTAACGTTCACGTCATCCAAAATTGCCCATCCAAGTGTACACTTATCTATCGTACATGCACAAAATGGTTATTATGTACAAGTCTACCAGCCCAAACATAGCGTCCGTACGCGTGTACATCATGGGTGTAACGTACATGTGTACACTTATTTCTTTGTACACACGCCACGACTACACTATTTACAATAATTTTCGGACACAACCTTCGTTTCCTCCACCTGGACATCTCCGTTTCAGACTCCACCACCGCTACATACATATCACTCCCAATTAGTCTATCCTAATACTCATACTTTTCATCCTTATGGGATAGGTGAAATCGATGCTATAACCATCTTCAAACTCCCCGCACGGCAATCCCATCACTTCTCCGAACCCCACCAACGGGAACCGTAATGGTTTCCTACCAAAAGCCAGCCACATCTCATATGTTTTTCTTACAAACGACTTGCCTAGTCATCATGCTATGAACAAATCTCCCCATCAACAACCTCTGTGCTGGCAACTTGAAGAGCCCTCCAAAGCAAGAACCTATCAACTTTGCCATCTCCAATGTATTGTTAAGCGCGTTTCTCACCCTCGAAAGATAATCGGTTGTACTAACCCTCTTGTTAGGGAACCGGTCAGTTGCAAAAAGCCGCTCCGGCATCAATTCTTTTACATCCTCCGCCTCCACCGTTTCTGCAAAACACAAGCAAAAAAGTAAATTCACATCGGTTCTTACTCCTGCAAAAATCAACCATCAGTAATACAACAACAAACTCACCTTCAGCAATCTCCTTTCCACGCCGGCTCCATCTCATAGCCTTCGCAACTCGTCTCCGAATTTTGTTTTCACCGTAAATCGCCTTCACCGCTTTTTCTCTGCTTCGTCAACTTTTGGATTTCTCTCTCCGGTAGCCCTTGTTTTACATCCTATACCTCCACCGTCCTGCAAAAAAAAAACCTTAATCAGAAAAAGGCAAAAGGTACAACAACATCAAAGAAAAAAACAACCGCCACATAACAAATCGTCATCTTTTTCCTTTCCACGCCGGCTGCGTCTCCTCGACATCGTCGCCGTCGTCACTCATCGCTCGTCAAACAATCTCCCTGGGAATTTTAATCTTCAGATGTCGCCGTCGTCGCCCCTCTCTCCTTCGCCGTCTCTCAAACTTCTCTATCGGATCTCAGTAAAAGTTACGGGCAGTGAATAAATTTTGATACACGTCCGGTAAATTAAAAAAGAAAAATAGGTTTAGTCTTCATCGGGTCCTCCCGATATTTTTAAAATTCAAAGTGTAACTAGAGAAATAAAGTCTCAACCAACAATATGCGACCAATTACCATTTTCCAGGAGAAATTGATGACTTTTCACACAAAAACTACCTTGGTAGTATTAACTGCCTTATCTTGTTAAAAAAAAAACTCAAAACTGCCATGTAGTGTAAATTACTCTTTTTGTTTTCCAACAATTGTCCGATTATTATATCTACTAATATTGATACCTTGAAGATTCTCTTCCGTTTTAGTTCCAACTAGAAAAGAAAACCTTTTTTTTGTCAACCAAAGAAAACTAATTAATTGAGAATATAGTTGGAAATTATAAAATTTTATCTACAAAAAAATTCATAATTAAAAGAAATATACAAATGCAAAATTACATGTTATGGTGTGATGCCGTTTCCTAAGCATGGTAGCTGTGCCATCCCTTCTATATGTTTTTCATCTTTGCTTGTATATGTAGGTTACTTTTGTGATGTTGTAGTCAGTTGGATGTTTTCAAAAAAAGAAAGAAAACCTCATGTGAATTTTTTTCTAATTTGTAACAGAAAAACTCATGTGATTATTGTTTGATTTCTAGTACAATACAATTAGGACTAAGCAAAATATTTGTAAATTTTGATTTGAATAGTTATCTATTTCAATTTGAATCAACATTACATAATTATTATGATTTTTGTAATTTTATAATATAAATTTATTAAAAGAAATATATATATATATTATATACATATTGTAATTTATGTAAGTTTACAATATTTTATTTATTAAATAGATTATTTTAGTTATTAAAGCTTTTAAAGTAAATATTTTTTGTAATAAATATTATTCTTTTATATATTTTTTGGATTTTATTTATCATTAATATTAAAGTATTGTATTTTTACGGATCAAATTGGATATCTAGTTAAAAGTATAATTTTTGGATATTTGGACATCGAATATCCAAATAATTATGAAGTAGCTCTGAACATATAATTAATTATTCTGTCAAAATGGATTGAACCACCAATACCTTCAAAAACTCAGATATTCAATTCGGCCCACCTCTAAATACAATACAAACACGTAAGTAATGAGGTTTACTTGTTCACATTTGACTCTAGTGCAAAGTTCTACTGATCAAAATTTGATAATCAAGAAATGAAAGCTCAGAAAATCTCATCGTCGTTATATCAAAATACAACACAAAATAAGTGTAATGTATGCATATTTTCTAATAAATTATTATGTTTATTTTTTCATCATATCAATGATTTCTCAAAAAAAAGGAATCTGAATTGACCAAAAAAGTCGAACCAAAAAATATGAACATAACCGACCCTAAAATATGGATACAAATTGATCCAACATTGAATGAGTTTTGTTGTACAATACCGCAAAATATATTTGAACCAAACCCAACTAATATCTGAAAATCTCTGAAATTTTCAAAAAGTCAAAATATTCACACTTAATCTAAACTCAATCATGAGTCATAAACAAGCATTTGAGTCACCCAAGTTCGAATTAAAACCGAATCCAAATTTAAAACATTTCAACCGGGGTAGTGTTAAAGCGGTCTTCAAAAAGATATGTGAGTTCACATGTTTTCAAACCTCCTTTCTATACTTTGATTGATGTTTTGTTTAAGGACAAACATGTTCAACGGGGTTTGCAATGTGTTACTATAAACAAACCAAACCGAAGGAAGCTCAAACCAAACTTTAAGAATACCAGAATGGGATTAAATTACATGCCTTATGTTGGAGAGGGATTACATCCATTGACAAGCTCAACTAAGGAGAGGCGGTCAAAGGGAGATTGACCGACTTTGAGAGAAAAAGAAACAAGTCAACTTTAAATAATGAATACTTAACTCAAAGAGACATAACTCGAAAATCAAATACTCCAAGGTCGACACAAGAACTAGCTTGTTCATAGCTTTAATGTTTTTACCTATTTCATAGCTTTTAACGAGTTCATCGTCTTTTTTGTTGTAATCAAACATTCGATCTCTCAATAAATATCTTTCAAATAACTCAACATCTAATTCATGATTTCATCTTAAACACACGGAATTCAGATTAAACAATTAATGCCATCTGTTGGGAGTTAGAAAGCAACTCCAAGAAAGATCAAAGATGACCGGAGAATATCACACTACAACATCTTTACCACCACTAGAGAAATATTTTTAAAAATATCTTATTCATTATGTGGCAAAACCCTCTTATACTTTTGTCCTTTATATATATATATATATAATTATTTAAATAAAAAGCAATATTTTTTTATGTTTTCGAATTATATTTTTTCAGATTCAAACTTTTTTATAATTTGTTTTTTGAATTTCTTTTCCTGAATTTGTTTCTGATTTTTTTTCGAATTTGTTTTTCAAAATTTCTTTTTGAAAATCAAAAATTATGTTTGAAACTATTTTTTAAAAAAATTATATTTTTTTAGTATTTATTTATATATTTATTAGAATCCTAAATTTCAGATTCCAAAAATTATATTTCATCCTTCAACTCTAAACCCTAAGTCTAGATTAGTTAACTGTAGGGTATAAATTTATTTTACCCTTCATTAATAGTGAGAGTAAAAATGGTTAGTGTAAACATGAAAAACGGTACTATGAATGTGATATTTGTGGTAATTTTCTTGACAATTTCCCCATTATTTTTTTCTTGGCTTTCCCAATATTCAATGAACCACTTTTTCTCTATTCCTTAGTTTTATTTTAACTTTTTACAAAAGTTCTAAAATCTAAAAAGCAGAATATCATAAATTATGCTAATATTAAGGTGATTTTGATCATATGTATTCCTATAATATACAATTTATGTTTTTTTATTTATAAAAAAAATGCTAAAATAGAACTAACAATCAATCAAATGGATTGTCAATGAAATAAGAATTCAAGCTGACAGCAACATTGTTATTCAAAATTGATCAAATGATTTTGCAAGAATTTTTTGTGTGTTTATATTTATTTTTGTACACTAATTAAAGTATTAATAATATGTATGTTGATTATATATTAAAAATACAGTAACATTAGTTATATTTATGGGGCAAAATTTTCTAGATGCGGTTTAGGCACTAAATTGGTCCGGACCGGCGCTAGTGATATGTGGAGGATAAGGATTTATGGGCCTATTTAAGCTTAACTCGAATTAACGTAACCAGTTTTCTGATTCTTTTGGCGGGATGGATTTAGTGTGAAATCCAGTACCAACATGGAGTTGATTTTATTGCACTTTGTCAACGTATATATACTCGAACTTAATGCATGTCTGATCTATTGTCTGCTCTCATAGGTTCGACGGGATTTAGTTTTCTATATGCATTCACGATCTAATTTCTTACGAATTATCTGATATCTATCGCTTTTCTTTTATAGCTTATGCCGCTTTTATTTATTTTATTATTAAGTTTATCCTAAAATCAAACTTTGTGTCTTTTAACTTACTTCGAACCGAGAATTGAAATTGTTTATGGTCCTTGTAAGTTCGATCCTATATTACTATTGTGTACTTTACTATATATGTGTTTTTCATATCCTATAAGGAAGTCTCCATTAGCCAACTCTGAGAACTAAAGAGTGGTCTCCAACACCTCAACAGAAACATGATTCCGACAGTCCTGAAATCTGGTGTATCCTCTCCTCTCGATCTTCACTGTGGGTTCAGTGGCTCCATAGATATCTCATCAGGAAAGGGTCCTTCTGGAATGTCAAGGAATCCAGTTCATTAGGCTCGTGGATGTGGAAGAAGCTTCTAAAGCTTAGACCACTTGCTCTGCAGTTTACTCAGATGGAAGTTCACAATGGCTTGCTAACATCATTCTGGTTTGATCAGTGGTCTCACCTCGGGGTTCTGATAAATCTAACGGGTGAAAGGGGCTGCATAGACCTTGGCATCTCGATAAATACTACGCCCTACCGTCTCCGTAGGCATAGAACTTCCGTCTTTATAGAACGAGAGATTCTACGCCTACGAGCCCTTGCTCCTGATCTGAGTGATGATATTTGTCTTTGGAAGCGGGAGAATAATGAGTTTCGGCCAGGTTTCTTGACCACTCAAACGTGGAACTTAACCCGCGTGCAGGCGCCACATGTTCCATGGTTAAGGGCATTTGGTTTAAAGAGGCAACTCCCAAGTACTCCTTTTTGGCTTGGTTAGCTGCTCACAATAGATTATCAACAGGAGATAGATTGCTCAGGCGGAATCCTCAGGCAATATCAACATGTTGGCTCTGCAATTCAGCTAAAGAGTCGATGTACCATCTATTCTTTGAGTGCCCTTTCTCTGGAGAAGTTTGGCGTGGTACGGTTCGAGGTCTGATCAGTACTATTCTACCGGTTTGATGGTCTATTTTGATTCAGAGATTGGTATCTGGTCTTCAAGACAGAACTGCGACCTTTTTCTCTTTCGATATTTCTTTCAAGCTGTGGTCTATGCTCTATGGCATGAAAGAAACACTCGCCGATTGGGAAAGGCCCCTCAGTCTCATACTAGACTCATCATATTTTTGGATAAACTGATTTGAAATAGAATCTCTTCCTTGAGAAGGAAAGTGGGTTGTAAACATGAGAAGGCCATGGAGATGTGGTTTGGAAGCAGATGATGTTTTCAATTTTTCTTCTCTTCTTTCCATATAGGCTTTTCCTTTCAACTTATAAATAGCATTAGGTTGTACAAAGGTTTTTGAAGTGAATAAATTTAAAATTCTTTCCAAAAAAAAAAAGAAATCAAGGAAACTGTGAAGTAAACCGATGCAAAAAGCAGACCGACGATTCCTTGACCACCTTGACCGTGAAGAGGAGCTCACTCATGCAACAACAAGTCGCATGGCCAAATGCGACCATAACAGCCAGCACATGAAAACACGTGACACCAATGCCCTCCACAATCTGGTTACGCCGCCACACAAAAGCTTATAAAACTGTTTCTTCGTTTTATTTCTTTCTTCTCTAAATCTTGTAGAGATCATCTTACATTGGATACCTTTATATAGGAACTTCTTAACTTATCCTATTACATGTTTATCTAGGAATCTTATCATTATCCTAAACTTATAAGTTATTATACTTATCTTTAATGAATAACTCGTTTCCTAAGCAATCTTTCTTTGAGGCTTATCCAACATTCTCCATTCTAAGCTTCACACCATTTTCACTTAGGTCTTGTACTTTGATCAGCTCCCTCATCTCCTTGAACTTGATCCTTGCTAGTGCCTTGGTCAGTATGTCTGCGTGTTGCTCTGCTCCTGGTATATGCTCCATGTATATTAGCTCTTGCTCAACACATTCTCTGATAAAGTGAAACCGTTTGTGAATGTGTTTACTGGATCGATGGAAGACTGGATTCTTTGCAAGTGCAATGGCTGATTTGTTATCCACACGAATCAGTGTTCTTTCAACCTTTCTTCCAGGGATCTAACTTATTAACTCTTGAAGCCAGATAACTTGTTTAGCAGCCTCTGTTGCTGCGATGAATTCGGCTTCACAGGAGGAGAGAGCCACCACGTCTTGTTTCTGCGAGCACCAAGATATTAGTGTATCACCGAAACAAAACAGATGTCCAGTAGTACTTCTTCCATTGTCTGGATCAGTGTTGTGGCTGCTATCGCTGTACCCTACAAGTTCTTGAGATCCTCCATGCTTAAACCTCAGACCGTAACCACACGAGCCTTTCAAGTATCTTAGCACTTGCTTCAAAGCTTTACCATGCGACTCTCTTGGTGAATGCATGAACCTACTTAACATACGAACACTAAACGCCATGTCTGGTATTGTATGCATTAAGTATCTCAGGCACCCAATCTTCCTTCTATATTCGCTTGCGTCCACTTCAGGTTCATCCGTTGCTTTTGAAAGTTGCAGGCCAAACTCCATCGGTATGCATACTGAGTTACAGTCATTCATACTTGCTTCATACAGTATTTGTCAAGCATATGCTTCTTGTTTGATAATAATACCTTTCGAGCTCCGGTTCACCTCTATCCCGAGGTAGTAGGTTAACAATCCCAAGTCTGACATCTCAAACTTCTCAGAAATAGATGCTTTGAACTGTTTTATTGCCTTCAAAGAGTTCCCAGTGATGAACAAATCATCGACATATATCGCAACTATAAGCAACTTATCTTCTTCTTCCTTACGATAGACTGAGGTCTCTTTTGCGCACTTCTTAAACCTTAAACCATTCAGTATCTGATCGAGCTTCGTGTTCCATGCTTTAGGAGCTTGTCGCAGACCATAAAAAGCCTTTTTGAGTTTGTAGACTTTGTGTTCTTCACCTTTCTTCATAAACCCTTCCGGCTGTGTCACATACTAATACCACTCAAATTACCCTAAGGAGTGTTATTCTCATCAAAAGAGGTTCAGATGTAGTACTTAGGGATCGAATCCACAAAGAGCTAGGGAACAATTAAATCTAGTGTTTATTAATTCTAAGAGTTGTAAATGTTTAAATGAAATAGCAATAGTAACAAGCGAAGTAAATAGTAAATGTAACTTGATTAGAAATGATATTAGATGCATGACCACTATTCAGGTGTTGGAGATTATAATATCTATAGATGCCTATTTGTTGCATGCATGATATGTTAGAGCTCAACCGCTTAACTCAGTGATCAGCTGTCGCATGTTTCACTGGTTAACAAGCTAGATCTCGTGTCTCAACGGTTAGTATGTTGACAACGAAAGAGTGTCGATCGATGGTCCTATTGGGACGTCGACCGATACACATTTGCCTAAGTCGACCGATAGTCAGTTGAGGACATCGATCGACGGGTTCTAGCCAGGCCTATGCGCGAGTATGATATGCCCTATTAAGATACTAAATTGGCGGTTAGCCCTCTCTAGCAGTCCTAATATGATAGATAGATGTCAGGATGGGATAACAAGGGTACTTGAGTATGCAATCCTATGATCAAGTTCTAGTTAGCAAGGCTAAAACAAGCAATGAATACAAATCTATCATGAATATCACAACAAGGCAGATCTATAGTTTGGGGCTAATCCCACAAACCTATCTGAACCCTGGATCTAATAAATGAACTACTCAGACATAGCAAAGCAATTCATAACAATGAAGAAATGGAAATTCATAGTATAGATGAAAAGAAATGAAAACAAAGAGTTCCAATCAAAAGTGATCTTCTCTCCAAAACTCTCTCTTCTCTCTCAAAGTAAAACTGTAACAAAAAGCTCTCTTCTGCCGTCAAAACACTTAGACAGTATATAATCTACTAGGTTAAAAACTCGTCAGGGCATTTTCATAATTTGGCTTGGACTTGGGCTTCAAGTCCGCTGGATCCAAAATGTCGCATGTCCAATGTCTCGACATCGATCGATGGTACTTGTGTATATCGATCGATATTAATCTTCATCTGTCGAGGCATCTCATGGTGTCGATCGACAGCACTGGATGCGCATCGATCGGATTTTTCTTCCTCTCGTCGACCTCTACATGGTCAGCTCGGGTGAAATGTCCTTTAAGCTCCAAAATGCTCCAAAGTCATAGCTTTACTCCGAAATGCACCTGAACCTGAAAACATACCTAGAAGAGTAGAAAACATAGATATATATATATATATATAGTAAAACACCTATATACCATGGATGAAAACGGGTCAAATCCAAGGTATATCAACTCCCCCAGACTTACCCTTTTGCTTGTCCTCAAGCAAAACATACAGGCAGTCTCTCTGAAAGAGGTTTGAAAATATTAGGGACTTAAGATTTTAAAGCATAGAAGTCTTTTCCTCAACAATTTTGCAACCACATTTAAAAAGTCCTAATCACAGAAGCACACTATGCAATATCCTAGCTTAGCAACCATTTCTAACATAATACAACTCAGCAATTCACGTCTGACATCTCCTCTACTGACTTCATTTCTTAGCATAAATATAGAGTATTCGCTTTACCTTGGGAGTACCGATCATAGGATGCAAGGATTTCAGACAAGTATCTGGAGCTACAGGTAAAAGTTAGTTCCTAGTTTCTCTCTCTCTAATTTTCTCTCTTGAGTCAAAGTCTGCTTCCATTGCAGGATCAGTGACCAAGATTGGACAGGCTTCCATGAATCAAAACTTAATGGTGGTTGCCACCAAGCTCTGTTCACTTCTTTTTTACCTATATCCAAGAGTTCTTTGCGAAAGCGAGCCTTGAAGATTACCGCCTCCAAGTCCCGTTTCGAACTCTTTTATTGGAGTCTTTATGAATCAAGCCTTAATGGTTTTAGCCACCAAGTCATGTTCAGACTCATCCTAAGTAAACAATAGATCTTATTAAAAAAAAATTTCTTTTTTTTTTTTTTCTTTTTTTTTAATGGAAATCACTAACTATTCTAGGGTCAAAATTTAGAGAGAGAAAATGTGATAAATAATCTACACAAGGCGTTACCTTCCAGACCTGTCTGAAGAATCCGATCCCATGTATATCAAGCCCCAAGACAAGCGGTTATGTCAGGTTCAGTGTTGGAAATCAGCTTTGGTTACTTCATACGGTCAAGGCAAGTGTATAGTTGATAGGTTGATCTGCTTTAGCATCTATAGTGCTATCTGTAATTAGTAAATCTAAAATGGTGCTAAAGATTGGTTAGATATTCAAGTTCAAATCAATATAAGATTATAGTCCATATTTTCAATAGCTAAGCATAATTTATTAAAATTCCTTTTATATAAAAATAAAATAAATTATATCAGTAAATCTCCCCCCAGACTTAAATTACACTGTCCCAGTGTAACTCAACAGGAGTTATGATTGAATAATTCATGATGTACGAAATGTAACAAGTAAGAGAGATACATCTGACCGGATTAGATATCAATCGATGGGCAAATGTTGCATCGATCGTCGTGTGTTTGTCTATGTCGAGCGATGTCGACATCTCGTCGGCGGTCGATATTCAGGTCCTCCTACTTGGGTCTCCTACATCTGAAAGAAATAAAACGAAAGTAAATAAATGCTAGCTAATAAAACCAAAATAAAATACCTAATAGTGGGTTGCCTCCCACTCAGCGCTTGGTTATAGTCATTTAGCTTGACTGTGGTAGTGATTGGCTATTTGGTGGAGAAACAGCTGCTTGTTGGAAAACAAGCATCAACGTCATCTCTGCACATTCTGGACCAAGATGCAGTGAAACTTCTTGTGGCCTCATCATTTCTTGTCCATTTGTCATCCATCTTTTCAAGTAAATTAGAGATGTTTTGTAGCCTATCTTGAACGTTGTCAATGCTGACCTGGTGCCAGCCTATGTTGTTATAGGCGTATGCTGAAAGTTCTGTCAGTTCCTTTTGCATTGACTCTATCGTTTTGTGTATCAGCTGCACGCCGGCTGGAGTAGACTCGGTGTCGATCGATGCGATTATGTGTTCGTCGGTCGATCTCGGGGACTTACCATCGAGCGATTTCGCTCCCTTCCTGTCGATCGATGCTGATATATGGTGTTGGTTTGCGAGTTACCTCTGAATGGCTTTGACTTCTTTCTGTAGCCATTTTGCGTGGCTGTCTAGTCCACTGATTCTGTTGTCGAATGGAAAGTATATGTCATCGCAGCGTTTGTCAAGTCGTTCCTCCATGGTGTCTATAGCAGTGTAGATCTTGGATGTGATCTTGTCAACCTCTGCTGCTGTGTAGGGAAGTAATTCCACAGGATTCTTGCCATCGATCCATGGCCTTCGTAGCCTGTCGATTGAAGATGAGTTTGCCTGCAAAAAGTTTTGATTAGTAAAGTTATCAATATCCCTTTGGGCATGAAGTATTTGACTAGACAATTTGTTTAAATCTAGCATGACTGGTGATACGAAGCGGTCATGCATGATTTCGTAAGTCTGCAGCCTATTATCCATGGCTGAGATCTAAGCGTCGAGCGATGTGATGGTACACACGTCGATCGATGTGGCTGGTTGTTGGTCCTTCTTGCGAATGGTGTCCAGATCTTGCTGTAGTAGCTCGATTTTAGTGCTCAGCCAGTCCACGTTGTTGTTGAGAGGGTAGTACATGTCGTTTATCGTCGTGTTGATGTATGAGACTTCCCATTCATCCTTGTGTTCTGCTGAACATTGCGGTTCTGCAGGGATCTGGGCTGTAGGAAGACTGGCGTCGATCGATGGTGCATGTGGTGCGTTTATTGATGCTGAGGTCATGGCTTCCTTCTCAAGTTGCTGACGTAAACTCTCAATTTATGTCCTCATTTCTACCATACTTCTGAAAAGCTCATTGTAGCCTCTATCTAAAGGTTGATGTGTATCTTCTAACAATGATTAGAGCTCCTCTCCCAGTTTATCCTGAGCTCCACAAATACCAGTCACCATCTCGTTGATTTCATCTTTGGTGTAGAGTTCTGGTGCCAGTCTTGTGAGTGTGAAGGAAGTGGCATGTTTGGAAGACAAATGTGGCTTTCTTAAAAAATATATGCTCTTTCCAATAATTTCTTGATGTCGTCCTTTGTGACAGGTATCATCTCACCAGCTACGCCTCGTGCGTGTCCACACTCATCTCTGTAGACTCCATACTCGTCCCTTCATTCCCAAGTGAACTTTCTGTCTCCGTACATGTCATAAGCGCGGTTTCCAAATTCATAACGTCTGTCGATCGACGTCGGGTTATCCTTATCGGTCGACGTTGGTGTTATCCTGTCGATCGATGTCTCGGTTGTCCCATCGATCGGTGCTTGACCTTTTGGTTGGCATGATAGATCTGGATTGATTTCTGTTGTGGCGACTCCGATGTGTTTGTTTGGATCGGTTTGAATGACTTCTGGAGTGCCACATTGCTGTGAGAATAGATTGTCAGGTCCATTGTCCACTTGAAGGATATCTGCAATGTCCTCTCTGGACACTTGTAAGATCCTTCCATCTATTGCACGTGCGTTGCCATCTGGGTCCCTGAAAATACCAAATTCATCAGGTGTTAGAAAACCATAATCAATGTTTGCATTATCATTCAATTTAGAAATAGAAAGATTAGGTTTAAGAGTAGTATCGATCGATGTTGATACAGATGCATCGATCGAGGGCAGAATAATTTCTGCAGAACTTGTGTTCTAGAGATGATTGCTCTTCATGGATTTTCCTGTTGATGTAGATGGAAGAGTGTTCATCTTTTCTGCTTGTGTGTCTGCTCTGGTGTGTGGAGGTAGTTTCAGGGGTACAAAACGTTTTAAATAGGTATCTATAAACCTAGTTAGAGAGGGAATATTCTCCTGCTCCTGGATTTTCGCTGCGGTGCGAATATCGATCGATGTTCCTGCATGGATGTCGATCGATGTGAACGGTTTCTTTGCTGGACGAGGGTGGGTATCGACCGATGTGGAGTGCACTTCGTCGAACGATGTTGAAAACGTGGTGGTGAACTTATGTGTTTCAAATCTTTCATCCTACAAAGACATTTCTATTGCACGTTCTTTCCAATAATCCTCATCGTATTCCTCTGTATGTTCCTCGTTAGGTGAAGTAATTACAGTGTCAACTGCAAAACTTTCATGGAAACCACTGTCTGCCAACTGCCTATTGAATAATCATCACGTCCTCTCTTGCTTGGAGGTTAGAAGGCAAAGTGTGGGTAATAATGATTAGGTGGAGCGAAATGGTCAACCGGCTGATCAACGTCGAGCGACGTGTTGTTGCGGTCAACGGTCACTGTTGACTCATTGGCATCGATCGATGGAAAAGTGGGGGTGTCGATCGATTCCGAGTACTCTGTTTCGTACTCCGATTCGTACTCTGCTCCACAATGGCATGCGCCAATGAAGCCAAGTTCTTTCCCGTAATCCATAGAATTAATAACCTTTCTCTTAGGTTGGATAGGGTCGTAGTGGATGTTGGGGTCTATCAGCGTCAGACACAATTTGTTTTTGTTCATGTCACATACAGCTCCTACTGTAGCTAGGAAAGATCTTCCAAGCAGAAGTGAAGAGTTCCAGTTAAGCTTGATGTCCAGGACATGAAAAACTACCAGGACAAGGGCATTACCAATCTGTACCTCCAAATCTCTTATGATACCTCCTGATCGTTTTTCTGAAAGATCTACGAAGGTGAAGGATTCTGTTGAAGGTTCGATGGTCAAACCAAGCTGGTATGCCATGATCTTAGGGAGGATACTAACTGATGCTCCTGTGTCACACATTGAATGGGGAAATTCAACACCCTTGACTACGCATGGTATTACAAACTTCCCAGGATTACTCTTCTTCGACAATGTGATCATGTGTTTCATCTTCTCTCTGACTTGATGAAACATTCTCCTAATGTCCTCCTCAGTCACCTTTGTTTCTCTGAAGAATATCCACAACCGGTGTGTAAAGTAAGCTTCATCAAAAACTTTTTCGATTGGGATTCTGAGAATTCTTTTAGTGAAACCATCCATCTTCTTATCGTTAGCTTCCCTCTTAAGGTTCTTAGGAATTTTCTCCTTTCTTTTCCTTAACCTTCTCCCCTCAGTTTCTTGATCTTCTTGAACTGGTTCTGGTGAACTATTTAAAGGGTTGGGTTTTGGTCAGGTGGACTAGCTAATGGTTTAGGTGGTGGTCTGAGTGCGTTGATATAGTCATTATCGATTGAGGTAACCGCACTCGGTATGTCAGAGATGCCTGTCGATCGATGGGAGGTGTGTTGTGACGATCGCCGTCGGACTCACTCTATCGATCGATGGTTGGGTCAACCGATCGATTGATTTTATCATAGAAAGGGGAGGGTGGGTGAGGATGCTTAGCTGCGAATTTCTCATGAGTTAGAATTCAAACCGCATTGCATTCAGTTGATTTAGCGGACGACGTCGATCGATGACTGGAGTAATCCGTCCATCGATCTTCGTCATGGTCTGTCGATCGATGCGAGTTCATCGACATCGGTCGACACCATTGGGATCCGCCGAGACTCATGGGGCTTTCGATTTCGAAGTCTCCTTTCTCAAGCTTTTCATGTCTCACCACTTGCCAGAAATCATCATCTATGATGGCATTTACGTGGTGTTTTCCTTTATCAGCTCCTTCCTCTCTAGCGAAAGATTATTGCCTCTTTATAGTCTCGCCAGTCTGAATTACTTGTGTTTCAAGTTTTCTCACCTGAGTCCCTAAGGTCTCGATTTTGGTGTTCAGATTGTTGTAGGCGGAGTCTATTTTCCCGTTAAAATCCACGGTGATTTGTTGTTGTCCCAACAATACTCGATCAAGCATTTCTTCGATCTTGCTTTCCTGAGTCTGGGTGGTGGATTCTGGTAGTAGGAGTTCGAGTAGCTTTTGCTGTTGTTGAAGGGTTTTTGAAATTGTGAACTCTGGTTACGTCTTTGACCATTTCCAAAGAAGTTTCTGTTTCCGCCCTGGTTTCCAAATTTCTGGAATCTGGTACCTCCGATGTAGTTCACATTTTCTTCTCCTTCCGTATATGCTACTTCTCCTTTAGCTAAACAGACTTGCTTCCTAAGAAGCTCGTTCACCACATCTAACTTAGCTCTTACTTCGTCCATCTGTTCCTTTCCGATAGAGGCTACAGACTTCTTCCGTTTAGAGTCAGTGTTTTTGGTGCTGCTACTCTTAGCAAGGTTTTCGATAAGTCTCACAGCTTCTAACGGATTCCGAGTAGTGAAGTTTCCTTCACTCGCCGTATCAAGAACCATTTGATACTGTAAGGCGAGACCTCGAAGGAAAGTGCTTAGCAGTTGCACTTCATTAAATCCGTGGTGTGGACAGTCTCGCTGGAAGAACCTAAATCTAATTTACGCATCTTTGAAGGACTCTCCAGCCTCCTGCGAGAATGTGGAAATCTTGTTTCGAAGCTCTTCAGCGGGTGCCTCATCGAAGAAGTTTCGTAAGAAAGCATTCTTGATGTCGGCCTAGGATGTTAAAGATCCTGTAGGTTGCTGCCTAAGCCAGTGCATTGCTTCTCCATTCAGCGTGTATTTGAAGAGCTTGCACAACAGGTAATCTTCGCGGACTCCTTCCATCCGAATAACATCAATTAAATCCTCGAACTGTTCTAGATAGTCCATAGGATGCTCGTGCGGTAACCCAGAGTAGAGTATCTGCGACACGAGAGTGTAGTATTGAGGCTTCAGCTCGAAATTCTGCTTCTGGATCTCTGGAAGTCGAATAGCTGATCTGTTGGAATAGTACTCATTTGGGCGATTGTTGTCGGCCAGTGCTTTCGATCGAGCGTCCTCGTCTACAGGTTGAGCAGCTCCTGTAGCATCAGGATCAGGGATTACAATCCCCTGAGCGTCTATTTTCTGACATGTTGCATTACGCAGATGACCGTCCTGGTCATATAGGTTTCCGTTCTCGTCCTGTGTTAGAATAATAATGTTTAGCATTTTTGACAACACGGTATCGATCGACGTACGCGGTGCAATATCGATCGTTGTCGAACGATTAGGATCGATCGACGATGAAGGTCTGGTGTCGGTTGACGGTTGGTGGTGAGTATCTATCGACGACGAAGTTGTTGCGTCGAGCGATGTGGAACGTTGACCTCTACGGATGGTGCGTTCCAAGTGAGCAGGATCGTCTGAGAACAGCAAGTCTTTCTCCTTGTTGCTTCTGGTACCGCTGGGCATGCACCTGAAAAGACAAGAAAAAGATTATGTTAGAAAGGGGGTAGAGAAAAGAATAAGAATCAATAAAACTAAATCTAATGGCGATCAAAGCTCCCCGGCAACGGTGCCAAATTTGATACCACTCAAATTACCCTAAGGAGTGTTACTCTCATCAAAAGAGGTTCAGATGTAGTACTTAGGGATCGAATCCACAAGGAGCTAGGGAACAATTAAATCTAGTGTTTATTAATTCTAAGAGTTGTAAATGTTTAAATGAAATGGCAATAGTAACAAGCGAAGTAAATAGTAAATGTAACTTGATTGGAAATGATATTAGATGCAGGGCCACTATTCAGGTGTTGGAGATTATAATATCTATAGATGCCTATTTGTTGCATGCATGATATGTTAGAGCTCAACCGCTTAACTCAGTGATCAGCTGTCGCATGTTTCACTGGTTAACAAGCTAGATCTCGTGTCTCAACGGTTAGTATATTGACAACGAAAGAGTATCGATCGATGGTCCTATTGGGACGTCGACCGATACACCTTTGCCTAAGTCGACCGATAGTCAGTTGAGGACATCGATCGATGGGTTCTAGCCAGGCTTATGCGCGAGTATGATATGCCCTATTAAGATACTAAATTGGCGGTTAGTCCTCTCTAGCAGTCCTAATATGATAGATAGATGTCAGGATGGGATAACAAGGGTGCTTGAGTATGCAATCCTATGATCAAGTTCTAGTTAGCAAGGCTAAAACAAGCAATGAATACAAATCTATCATGAATATCACAACAAGACAGATCTATAGTTTGGGGCTAATCCCACAAACCTATCTGAACCCTGGATCTAATAAATGAACTACTCAGACATAGCAAAGCAATTCATAACAATAAAGAAATGGAAATTCATAGTATAGATGAAAAGAAATGAAAACAAGGAGTTCCAATCACAAGTGATCTTCTCTCCAAAACTCTCTCTTCTCTCTCAAAGTAAAACTGTAACAAAAAGCTCTCTTCTGCCGTCAAAACACTTAGGCAGTATATAATCTACTAGGTTAAAAACTCGTCAGGGTATTTTTTGTAATTTGGCTTGGACTTGGGCTTCAAGTCCGCTGGATCCAAAATGTCGCATGTCCAATGTCTCGACATCGATTGATGGTACTTGTGTATATCGATCGATATTAATCTTCATCTGTCGAGGCATCTCTTGGTGTCGATCGACAGCACTGGATGCGCATCGATCGATTGTTCTTCCTCTCGTCGACCTCTACATGGTCAGCTCGGGTGAAATGTCCTTTAAGCTCCAAAATGCTCCAAAGTCATAGCTTTACTCCGAAATGCACCTGAACCTGAAAACATACCTAGAAGAGTAGAAAACATAGATATATATATATATATATATATATATAGTAAAACACCTATATACCATGGATGAAAACGGGTCAAATCCAAGGTATATCACATACACATCTTCAATCAACTCACCATGCAAAAAGGTTGTCTTTACATCTAGGTGATGGATTTCCCAACTATTCACAGCAGCAAGACCAAGAAGAAGTCTTATAGTTTCTATCCGAGCCACTGGAGCAAAGACTTCATCGTAATCGATGCCATGCTCTTGAACATAACCCTTTGCAACGAGTCTTGATTTGAATTTGTTGATGCTTCTGTCTGCGTTACGCTTGCTCTTGAAGACCCATTTGAGTCCTATCAACTTCACTCCATGTGGCTTCTCCACGAGGACCCAAGTCTCATTCTTATCTACAGAGTCGATCTCATCCTTACATGCAAGTTTCCATCTCTTGTCTTTGAGTGCTTCTCGTATAGTTACCGGCTCATCATTCAAGGCAAGTAGCAATACCTCGCATTCTATATAAGCTAGCAGTACGTAATCCTTAAGATATCCAGGCTTGTTGACTTGTCAAGATGAACATCTCACTTCTTTTACAGGATCTTGTTCTTATACTCCCGACTCTGGAATGACCTCCTCTGTTTCTTCATTAGAGTTAGTCACGGTTTCTTCACCATTGTCTTCACTAGTAGCTCCGACAAAAAAAGGGTCAGTACCATTGCCTTCTGTAATTCCCCATGTCATATGAAACATTCCAGGCTCAGTTTGGACTTGCTTACCTTCTCCCTTCCAATTCCAACGAGCCTTCTCGTCAAAAACCACATCTCTACTTACAATATTTCTCTTCGAAGTAGGATTGTAGAGTCTGTACGCCTTGGATCCTGGTTCAATACCTAAATGAACAGCAGCTTCTGATCTATCATCTAGCTTTCTTAGCTGACCTGCATCCTTTTTCGCATACGCCATACACCCAAACACTTTAATGTGAGACACACTTGGCTTTTTTTCTCTTATGCATTCGTAGAGAGTTTGATTAGATATAGCCCTAATAGCTACTCTGTTAATCAAGTATGTGGCGTGTCGAACTGCCTCTCCCCACAAATAGTTAGGTACACACATTGCTTTTAGTATGCTTCGTGTCATCTCCATGAGTGTGCGGTTTCTACGTTCCACCACACCATTCTGTTGTGGGGTGTACGGCGCCGTTAGATGTCTCCTTATTCCGTTGTTGTTTCAGAAGTTATTGAACTCATGTGAAGTAAATTCACCTCCTCTGTCTTTACGCAGCGTCATTATCTCTCTGTTGAAGTCTTTCTCAACCACTTTCTTGAACATCTTAAACATGTCGAATGCATCACTTTTATCTTTCAATAATATCGACCACATATACCTTGTACAATCATCAATGATTACAAAAATATAGCGGTTGAGGGAGAGAGTTGCCGGCGAGATTGGACCACAGAGGTCCGTGTGTAGTATCTCAAGAGGACGAGACGATCTAAACGTTGTTGCTTTTGGAAAAGATTGTCTTGTTTGCTTGCCTACCAAGCATGAATCACATAGTCGTCTTTCTTCACTTATCTCCGGCAAGCCATAGACCATTCCTTGAGTTGCCATTGCCCTTATTGTCTTGAAGCTAATGTGGCCAAGTCTGGCATGCCATCTCCATGGTTCCTCCTCCAATCTAGCGTGCAAACAAGTTGCTCTTCCTACTTGTAACTTCAACTTGTAGAGCCGGTTTGCGGATCTTAGTACTTTCACGAGCAATCTTCCTTCAGGATCTCTAAGAGTCAAGAAGTTGTTTTTCATTCGAACATCACAGCCTTGCTCGGTTGCTTGTCCCAAACTTAGGATATTACTCCTTAGCTCAGGAATGAAGTAGATATATGTTAACACGTTCTGCACCTAGGTTTCTTGATCGTATAGCTTCCCAAATCACTTTAGGGGAACCTAGGTCGCCAACTTGCAGGATCTATCCTTCAGGTATTGACTGGAACAAAAGAGCTGTGGCTACATCATTCTTCTCTTCCTCATCTGTTCCTGGCTCAATTGTTTCCCAAACCTTATGCGTGCGCAGGAACACTTACATCCTCATTGCCCATACCATGTAGTTCGACGTTGTCAACATTGGACACACCACAGCACCAAGTACGCCATCCTTTATCTTCACCAATGCTTTTGAATCCACCATTGTTTTTGTATCTAAGAACCAGTGATCTCTTTTGATAACCAAAAGCTCTGATACCAAATAAAGTAATCAAAGACACAAAAGCTTATAAAGCTGTTTCTTCGTTTTATTTCTTTTTTAATTTATCCTATTACATGTTTTCCTAGGAATCTTATCATTATACTAAACTTATAAGTTATTTTATTTATCTTTAATGAATAACTTGTTTTCTAAGCAATATTTCTTTGAAGTTTATCCAAAAATAACACTTTCACCATAGACCAGGCTTCCGGAGAACCTCCAGAGTCCACTCCGTTCGTCAAAGAAGAGAAGACCCACCAGAAAAAAAGACTTAAAGAACGCTTTTTCCACGTAAGCGAATCCCAAAAAAAAGCACATAATGAAAAATAAAAATATGTATCAGTCCTCTCTAGTGAATCCTTCTGTCTAAACTTTACACTTCTATTTCATAAAAAACTCTTCGTTCTCCCTCTCCTCCGTCGTCACTGATTCCATCGGCAAAGAAGGCTGTTGAGTTCTCAAAAATTGTAAGCCGAAAGAATCATAACATGCTTGTGTGTGAATCTTTGAGCTTTTAGGATCATATCATGGAATATGAAAAACAAAATGACTCAGATCTTTGCGCGTTTTAGCTGCGAGTAGATATCATTAGCTTGTAGCTCTCTTTTGTGCATAATATTCTTGAAAGCTATTTCGTCAGCTTTCAGTAACGAATCTCTTAATCTCTTCACATCAGCCAGTTTCACAGGCTTCAATAAGAAATCTTCAGCACCTTCTTCAAGACATCTGAATAAAAAATAATCCACAAAGAGAATCAAATATCAGTGGTCTAATTCCATAAAGTTGGCTTTGGATCCAGAAAATGGCCAGCTCATAATTAATAAGCAATTACATTATTCGACTTAATTTTTTGGTAAAAATGGTTCCTTAGTAATAAGCAAAAGCCATGTGAGGTGTCTGCCACTAGAATGTGATTTATAACGACCTTACCCAATATTATGCAAACGAATTAAAAGCATACTAGGTAATAACTCGCGCCTTGCGCGGGATGTGATTATTAGTTTCGTTATTTTTAATAAAAAAGACAATAAATCTGTTTAATCTAGATATTAGTTAGTTTTTACGTTTTTTTGTTTTTAATCTTCTAAAATATAACTATTATTTTAAATTAATATTCATTTTAGTTTATTCGGTTAAAACATTTGATTTTTAGGTTTTTTCGGATAAAAACCTAAAATTAATATTATATGTTTATTTTTATATTATGAAGTTTAGATAGTCGTTATGTCGAACCAATAGTTTCATATTATAGTTTTTAAACAGATAATAGTTTAAGAAAAAGAAAAGAAAATTATTAAGACAAATCATTTCACTACAATTTGGTCAATAGTGAAAGAAACATTAAGAAAAAATATTTCAACTTTCAAAAAAATTAGATACTTCAGCTGTGGTGAATACTTAGTTATAAGATGCTCACATCAAGGTGCACATGTATATTTAGGCATGGGCATTCGGGGTCCCCATCGGGTTTCGGTTTTAGCCATTCGGGTTTCGGTTTTTCGGGTTTATCAAAATCAACCCCATTCGGGTTATATAAAAGTTCGGTTCGGGACCGGTTCGGGTTCTATCGGGTTCGGGTCGGGGTTAGTAAATCTTCAAAGAACCGGTATAACCCATTGTACTTTCGGGTTCGGGTCCCAATCGGTTCTTCGGTTTAAAAATACATGATTTGTACCTATTTTGTAACTAAAACATAAATGAAATCGGTTCTTCGGATTTTAAAAACATGATTTGTACATATTTTAATAGCCAAAACATAAATAAAATCGATACAAAAATAAGAAAAAACATCAAACATGATCATTCAAAATCAAGCGAAAGATAAACATAATTAGTGATAGAAAAAAACCAGATAAATGAAATCATAAAACAAAAAATAAGTTCTCATGAAATGAGAAACATTATTCAATAAAAACAAAACCAAAATCTAAAAACTTCAGGCATCAACCGCCACATTCCACCACCAACCTTCATGTAACATATAATTATTTTAGAAGTTCAATAATATCTTAAAGTATTTTGGATACATATTAAGAATTAAGATCATATTTGGTAGAAGTTCTTTTTGTGATTTTAAATGTTTCGGGTTCTATCGGATATCCATTTAGGTCCGGGTCCAGTTCGGATAATACCCATAACCCAAAATACCAAAAAACAGGATCCATTCGGTATTTATTTCGAGTTCGGATCGGTTCGGATTCATTTTTATCGGATCGGGTTCGGTTCGGATTTTCGGGTTCGGTTTATTTGCCCAGCCCTATGTATATTTATGTAAAAAGTATATAAAAATAGTTGAAAAATATATAAAGATATTGTTAATTAATATTAAATGACATTTTTGTTTAGAATAATACATGAAAGATAAAATTAAAATTTATTTAAAATAAAAAAGACCTTGACATTGGTCATTTTTTCATCAAAAGAAAATAAAATTACATTCGTAAATAGGGGTGGACACATATCAAGTATCTGGATATTTGGAAGCATTTTTGTCGATTCGATTTTTAGCCACCTAGATATTCGGTGACTCGGATATCCGAAATGTTTTAGAATTTCAAAGAATATTCCATTTGATTCGTAAATAAAATAAAATTTTAAAAATAATTTAATAATAACATTTTATTACAAAAATAAAACATTATATAACCTTTTAATTCTAGTACCTAATATAATAAATTTATATTGTAAAACTGATATAAAGTATAATATATATAACATATATATATACTACATATATAAATAAAATTACATTCGTAAATAGAGGTGGACACATATCAAGTATCTGGATATTTGGAAGCATTTTTGTCGATTCGATTTTTAGCCACCTAGATATTCGGTGACTCGGATATCCGAAATGTTTTAGAATTTTAAAGAATATTTGATTTGATTCGTAAATAAAATAAAATTTTAAAAATAATTTAATAATAACATTTTATTACAAAAATAAAACATCATATAACCTTTTAATTCTAGTACCTAATATAATAAATTTATATTGTAAAACTGATATAAAGTATAATTTATATAACATATATATATATATAATTCTTTTCATATATGTATATATATGCATATAACATATCGAATTAGATATATGTTCCTAAAAATATTGGTATTAGTGATTTGCTTCTTTTTTGGATATTGTATTTTAGTATTTGATTTGTTTCGTAGAGTTTCAAATATTAAGATTTTTTGGTTCAAATCAAAACGGATAACAAATCGAATCAAAATTTATGAATATTTTGTTCAATTTTATCCGTAAACAATAAAAATAATATATATATATAGTTTAGCTTTTGATTCGTTATCTATTTTTATTCGAACCGAAAAATCCAGAGTTTTATTGGAACTATGTATGTGAGTTTTATATTAAAAAAAATCACAAAGTACATAGTGTGAACACATTTATGATTATAGTGTGAACGCGTTAGCATATTTATTATCAAATCATTGTGAAGCTGCCACGTGTTTATTATAATGTGAATGCATTTATTACAATGCTTCTCTTTTAATATATAAGGGATATTATAATTTTGGGGGTTATAACACATCACCGGGAATAGAATCAAATCTCATGAGAAGATTTTGCTTAACTTATTATGATGGATTATTCTTTTCTTATTTTGTCGCCACCGGACTGCCAAAAGTTACACCAAATCTTAGCTTCATCAAATATACAACCACCACCACAGTTACCCATGATGCTTCATAGAATCATATCATATGTTTTTTTGAAAAATAGAATCATATCATATCTTATATCATACAAAAATGATAAGATCTATACAATTTTAATCTGGTCAAAATACATATCGGTTAAATAGTGTGATTAACTTGTTGTCAAAAAAAAAAACTTAAAAGTTTCCATAAACAAAACCCTTTTAATCACCAAATCTCCTGAAGCAATCAATGCAAATAAAAAATCTAAGAAAATTACTATAAGTTGTAAAGCATAATCTTACGTGATCGTGATCAGGAAAACAGTACATACCTATCAATACGAGGCAAGATTTCTCTGACGACATAATCACAACGGGTATTTCTCTGAAAGCTGATGATTCCTATAAAAATATTCAATATCCATAAACACATATTAGATCAAACTTTCATTTTATTTTTCAAATCGATCAGAAAAAAAAGAGGGATGGGAAAACTTACTTTAATCTTCTTCAATAGTTCATATCCAGTCATACCAGGCATAGAGTAATCCGTCATTATCAGATTAATCTTCAGATCCTGAAAATATTAGTTCAAATAAAAAGTCTTAAATACCAAACATTGAATGGATTCGCAACAGTTGACAAAAAAAAAATTGATTCTCAACACTAAGGATCATTATATATTAAGAATTATATTACCTCAAAAATCCAACAAAACTATGGTTTCCATCTAGTCCAAGGTATTGCAAAGCTCTTGTCGCGCTATCGACAACAGTAACTGAGAAATTTCACAATGTAAAAAAAATGTCAGATTACGAAAGTTCGAAAACTATAACGATGAACCAAAACTTCTTCAAGTTTACCTTTACAAGACGAGACTCTGAGCAACCGCTCTATGAATTTTCGATCAACGATGCTATCGTCTGCGGCCAGAACATGAAGAAGCTCAGGTGATCCTAAGGAAGAAGTGTCGTTGGACATGTCCAACTTTTCCGGACGCATAACCTCCGCCATATCAATCAAAGATATGTAAACGAGAGAGCTCAAGAGAGAGATAATATGCTTATGATTTGTCAAGAAAGTGAGAGATTTGATTTTGCAAAGGAAATGAAGGAATAGGGATTTATAAGGAAGTGTGAGAGGGAAACGAGAGATTCTGAGAGATCTTTGCCCATCTGTGGGATTTTGCCTGTCCATAGCGTGTGAATATTATTTGTTTATTCTGTTTTCGAAAAGTCATAATATTCAAATTTGGCAAATTCAAATATAAATAAAACCATATTTTTTTTGAGGAAAAAAATCAATGTGGTGGAGATTTTTTTATTGGGAAGTTTAACATTATATATTTTTAGGACATATTACAAGAACCATACAAAACTTTTTTTTTATTATTACCATTTTTTTAGTACCCAGTGTATCCTTTTATTACGTTGTGAGAAAAAACGTATTTATAAGAATGCCATTATTTTTTAATGTCACGTAAGCAAAAAATCGGCGCCACATAGGAATGCGTTGACATGTATTAATGAACTCAGTCGTAAAGCGCTACAAACTCCGTTACAGCTGAGTTATGGTTACTTTGCAGCTGAGTTAAACAACACGGCTGACTTATGAGAAATTGGCTGACTTACGAACATAAGTCAGCCGTTAGTGATGGCTGATTTACAGATTTTAGGCTGATTTATGGGTAGGGATGGCAATCAAGGACCTGTACCGCGGGCCTGGCCCGTAAAGGCTTGCTGCGGGGCGGGATTGGGCCTCCATTTGGTAAGCCCGCAAAATTGCGGGCCTCGCGGGACGGGTTCAAAGCGGGACGGGTCAAAAGCGGGACGGGTCAAAAGCGGGACGGGTCGAAAGCGGGATGGGCTTAACCCGCAGGATTTTAAAGACCCGCAACCCTAAGTCCCCATTTCTACTTTCGCCTAAAACATCGAGAGAGAGATAGAGAGAGAGAGAGAGAAAGAAAAAACGATTCTTGTGATTTTTCTCCCATAAAACATAAGGAGTTCCGGCGATGATGCATGATTCGAGCTCCGGTGATGATGATTCGAGCTCCGGCGATGACGACTCCAGCTCCAGTGATGACGATTCGAGCTCTGGTGTTGTTTTGATTTGGGTTTTTCTTTTTATTACACACAACTATGAATTGCTTTATTACACTGTGATATTTCTTGTTTAAGTTGATTGGTTTTGTTTTCAGTATTGTGAAGTGGTGTTTTTCTTAAATTAAATTTGGTTACAGTGGTGTTGTTTAGGAGAAAAGTTAGTTGTATAACACGTCACTTGTATAATTTGGTAAAGTGATTCACGATTTTCTTTACAATCCAAATAATTAAAAAGAGAGATGGTTTGATGAAGACATAAAACACTTGAGCCAACTTATTACAAAGATAACAATTCAATCAGATTCAAACTCAACAAAAGCTTATGCTGATAACAAAAGAAGGCTTTTAACTCAAGAACGCAAGCACAAACGGAGCTTTGTGGCATTGATTTTGATAAGTCTTTAGTGAAGCTAAATGAGCTCTCTTCAACTCTCTTACACAACTCTTATACTTGAACATTCATGAAAAAAATTGTAGTAGGCGGTTTGATAAGGAGGCGTCCCGCGGGACGATCCGCGAAGGCCTATATATTTTGCGGTACGGGTTTGGGCCGGTATTTTGAAGACCACAGCCCGCGCGGGACAGGCCCGCTGTAACCCGCTCGACGACTAACCCGCTGCGGTACGGGACGGAACGGGATGGGTAAACCTGTTTGACATCTCTATTTATGGGATAACGGATGACTTACGAACACAAATTACGGCTGACTTATACATCGGCGGGCTGATTTATCAAAAATTCGGCTGAGTTATAGTTAAGACATGGCTGAGTTATGTTTCGCCGGCTGATTTAATGATCATGGCCTAGCTGAGTTACTAAATTTATGCCTGACTTATGGGAGGTTGTTACAACTGAGTTATATTTAATCAGCTGTAACTAGCTGGATTAACAATAAACTCAGCTTAATTACGGCTGACTTATTAGCGAAATATTAATTACTAGAATAACGGCTGATTTATTTGACGATACAACTAACTTATGATTTTTCATCCTAGTTACGGCTATTTTATTAGCAAAAGATTAATTATTGAAATAGTATTTCCGTTTCAGCTGAATTACGTTGTACTTGATGGCTAATTTATTTAGGCTGAGTTATATGTTCGTTTGGTGGCTAGCTTACCGATTTTCCATGTCATCATCCATGTCATCAGCTCTTATTTGCCATGTCATTACTAATGTTACAACAGTAAAATAACAGTCTATGTTATTCTTTATTCTTCATCTATCTTCTTTATCTTATTCTTCATCTTTCTCTAAGATATTATGGATCTGGTAATTATCGTTTCTGCAACTGGGTCTACAAAAATATAGATTTATAAAAATTGAAAATCTGAAACAGATCTACAGCAGTTGTCGTCGATTTCGATGATGATCGGTTAAAGAAGAAGCTTCCTCTCCTCCAGTGTCATGTATGGTGGTCCGACATCCTGTTGATCCCTCTCTCATTGGATTCGTCGTCTTGCAGAAAAAGAAATACTCAAAGAGAGAGATGAAGAAGCTAAGTCCTGTAAATTGTAAAAAATGAGAGAGTTGAACAAAAAAAGAGTAAAAAAATGAGAGAAAACGAAGAAGATGATGAATTTGAAAGCTGATTTTATATGTTTGATGACTTAGATGGTGCGTCATCTGAATATGATAACTTTAGTCCATACAGTGAGTCTCCAACACATACATTATGGCTAAGTTATGCATACATTACGGCTGAGTTATGCATACGTTACGGCTGAGTTTACCTCTAAAGTATAAACCTAAAATCTAAACCTAAACTTTACACTTTAAATAATAAAAAGTATTAAATCTAATGTTCAAAATATAAACTTTATAATTTTTATAATTATATAGTTTTATAGTTTTAATATTATGTTCAGAGTTGAAGGTAAATTGTTGTTTATCTTATAAGAATGTTACGGCTGACTTATACCATTTAGATACGTTACGACTGAGTTATGAATAAGTCAGCCGTAACGTTCTTATAAGATAGAATACAATGTTCCCGCCCAAAATACGAAACGTTGCAAAACAAATTACATTTGACGACTGACTTATAAGAACGTTACGGCTTACTTATACCATTCAGCTACATTACGACTGAGTTATACATACTTTACGGCTGAGTTATGCATACATTACCGCTGAGTTTAACTTTAAACCCTAAACATAAATCTTAAACTTTAAAATAATACAAAATATTAGATTTAATGTTCAAAAGATAAACATAATAGATTTAATGTTCATACGTTACGGCTGAGTTATTATCAAATTACGATTGAGTTATGCATACGTTATGGCTGGATTATTGTTACAATACGACTTTGTTATAATCAAATGATGAGTTATTGTTACAATACGGCTTTTTTATAACCAAGTCGACAAAAAAGCTTCTAGCAGGCTCAAGATTCATCATCCAAACTTAAATTGAATTTAGATACCAAAAGAGAAACTAAAAAGACGAGTCTATAGATTAGGAATCAAGAGACAAAATAGTCGCATTAACAACATAGATCTAAAAACTCAAATTTTGAGACAGATCTATTGCAGTGGTTGTCATCTTCGATCGTGGTCGGTTAGAGAAGAAGCTTTCTCTCCTCCAATGTCATGTAAGGTGATCTAACATCCTGCTGCTCCCTCTCTCATCGGATTCGTCGTTTTGTAGAAGAAGAAAAAGTTAAAGAGAGAAAGATGAAGAGGCTAAGTCCCTTCAGACTTCAGTTGTAAGAAAATGAGAGAATGATTTTTGGCCTTTAGATTTCATTTAATCAATGACCATAAATTGTGACCCTTGAAAAAGAAAGATTAACCAATGAGATAAAAGGGTGGGGATAGACAAAAAGATAATTTTGAACCCTTAGATTAAAATCAATCAATGGTCATGAAAAAAGTAATAAAAATTGTAATTTTAGTTCTTTTTAATTTGTTTTAAAATTTGCTTAAATTTAAAGAATGGAGTTACAGGTTTAAATCAAAATTTAAACTGGAATTTAAAAATTAAAGATTATATTTTAAATGATTAAAATTTGAGTTTAACTCTAAGCTCTAAACCTAAACTTTAAACTTAAACTTAAACCTTAAACTTTAAATAATAAAAAATATCAAAGTTAATGTTCAAAGATAAACATTATAATTTTATAATTCTATAGTTTATGATTTGAGGTTTAGATTTAAGAAATGATTAAAATTAGAGTCTTGTAAGTAAGAATTGTATAAGTGATTGTAATATAACATATATTCCAAGATCAAGTTAAAGTCTCAACTTGAAAATTCAAGAAACTATACACATTCAGTTGATTTATATTCACTTGATATTGATAAGATGATCTTCAATATAAATTTTTGAAGTACTTGAATTCAGTTTTCCGATTTTAGTGTATGTTTGAGGTATGGCTAAGTTATATAAACGATGCGGCTGAGTCATCTAAACGACACAATTGAGTTACATAAATATTTTATGATTTTAGAGTATGTTTGAGGTATGGCTGAGTTATATAAACGACACGGCTGTGATATATAAACGACATGGTTGAGTTGTGTAAACATAGCATAAGTAAAATTCAAAATACATGGGTGTGTTATGTTTCTTACATAGAAAGCTAAAAAATACAGGTTTTCTGCACCATTCTGGTGATAACTCTTCCATGTCTCCAAGCTTCATTGAACTCCTCTGTGTCGTCTCTATTGAATCCGTCACTTCTTTCCGTCTCCTCTATTCTCTTTTTGTTCAATCTTTTCTTTCACTCAGATCTAGAAAAAAAAATTTAGATTATCCAAATATGGGTATCAAATCACAAACAAACTTAAAGGAATACACCCCACAATTGCCAACTTGGTTTTTAGACTGTATTGCCTTTTCTCCTCGGAATGCACACTTCTTATAGCTACGTTTTTGGAGATTGGCAGGAAATAACTCAGCCACAACTGCATATATAAACCAGCCGTAAAAGAAAAGTAACTTAGCCACAACATAGATTAAAACTCAGCCACAAACTCGAAAAACTCAGCAGAGAAGATGATTTCTGGAAGATTGCAGCGAAGAAGATTTCGTAGAAACGCTTGCGGAGAAGACGATTTTGGCGAAAACGTTATCGGAGAAGACAGTTCAAGAATTTCAGACGATTAACAACAATATCGACTCAAAGATTAGGGTTTTCACATGGATTGCTGATGTGGATACATTAGTTAGTGACATGAATTTATTGTTTAAAAATAATCTCAATTAAAAAAAACTAATCAAGAGCTTTAATTGTAATTTACTAAAGATATATAAACATTCTAGTAATTTTCGAAAGATGTATGTTATTCTATTTATATCTCAACTTTTCTATAACATTTTAGTAATTTTCTCTTTTTTATTTTCCTTGAAGAAGAGTCAAATAGAGCTGAGTGGAAGAAAAAAAAAGATCAAACTGGAAATCGTATCTTGACAATCTCAAGATTATTCAAAATCGTTGAAATTGATTTGTATTTGTACATTTCCCATCATTTTCGTATTTTTTATTAAGTTTTCAATTTAGGAATTTACTAAAATAGAACATGTAACATTCGATAAAAAGAAAAACAAATCGTGCGATATAGAAAAGAAAACAAATCGTGCGATATAGAAAATTTCTAAAGCACAGAAGAAATCATATTAAGCCGTTGCCATTGAGTTTGAATGCCAGTGTCCAGGCTTTTTGCTGCATATGTTATGAGCTAAAATTGTGTCTTTTGAGGGTTTATTGTTTTTGGTAAAATTTTGAGGATTTATTAATAGATTGATAATTTGCACTGATTTTAAAGAGAGTCATAAGTTCATAAATGTTTCTTAATTAATCAATGATAAAACAATTTTGTTAACATGATTAAGAGCCTGACTGGTTCAAACGCAACGGTTGCAGTTGTGGGAGTTTGTGGATGAGGGCGGTAGCGGTTTCTAGCGGTTTAAAGATATTTGTACGACTGGTACTGCGGTTAAAAATTGGTGCGTTTGCGGGTGACTTATGACTGGTTAACTACTTAATGAGGTAACAGTCAAATAATAAATTAACAATATTTACATTTAATATAATTATAAAAATATCAAAAATCATAAAATTATAATAAATATAAAATTTATATTTAGAAAGTTATAATTTTATTTTTGAAAATTTATTGAAATTGTTTTTATTATAAAATTTTATAATATTAATTTAAATATAATAGATATATTTTAATATTTTCATAATTTCAATTTTAAATTTTTTATTAAATATTTTTACTTTTGTATATATATTGTTTTAAAAAAAAAGAAAAAAATTTTACCCTCCCGCAACCGCCCGTAACCGCAAACGCTAACTGGAGCCAGCTTTTGAATTTATGAGATTCGGAGCAGTTTGAAGCGGTTTGAAGCGGTTTGAAGCGGTTTAGAGCGATTTGAGTGATTGTTGCAAACCATCGATAATCGCTACCAACTGCAAAAGCTGCGTTTGCTGGTGGTAGCGGAAAAACCAGTCGTCCCCTAAATGTTACTTCATTTGGTTAGTGGTTTTCTAATTTGAATTCAAATTTGACCTTGTTCGATTATCTGTTTTACAATACAGGTAATGGATTGAACATATGTATTTGAAAAAAAATTTAAAGAAAATTGAACAAATAGAATAAAAGTTAATTAGTGTCTTAATGGAATAATATATTTTTGATGCTGTTCCATTAGCATAAATGTCTAACAAAAATTCAGTTAACGTTTGATTTGGATTTTAAAATCCAATTAAAGATAATTATTGTTTATATTTAAAAATAAAAGGAAGAAAATAAGAGACTAAAAAGGCAAAACCCGCATATCTTATTAACTTTTGAATTAGGAAAAAAAATCTTATTCACTCTTTTTTCTAATTTAGTTTTTTTTTTATTTAAAATAAAAATAGAATAATATTAAGAAACCAAAGCAAACCTAACTAATTACAACTTTACCAAGTGGACTATCCAATCCCACATTATATCCACCGGTTAAACATGGATTCACTTCCTTAAAAACGACTGTGACTCTGTGAGTGGTCTAGGTTTACTTACCCCTTTCACCCGTTTTCTGAAATCGACAGTTATCAATTTTTTTTTCTACAGTTTTATTTAATTATTTTTATCACCATCAATCCATCGAAATTCAATGAATTTACAGCCCAAACACCGTCCAAATCGAACATGCATCAAGGGAGAAAGGCTCGTACGAAGAATTCATCCGTACCTTTGGGTGCAGTTAATCTGAATTACAGAAGCTCTGAAATGGTTTGAATGAAGGGTGGAACAAATCTGGATATCTGCGAAATTTAAGGTATCCAGATCCGTCGTGTTGTATCTGGATTCAGATTTGTGGCTTTCAGATATCCGTCAAGATATTATATTATGCATGGATATTTGGATTCAGATCCATAAAAATAATTAAAAATATTTTGTTAATAATAATTCTAAAATAATGCAGAAATTAAATATTTATACAAGATTTATAAATATATAAATATATATATATATATATAATAAAATTTAAATATAATATAAGAAGACTAATTTTAATATATCAAATATAATTATTAATAAAATTGAAAATTTAATATATTTTTAAAATATAGATCCAGATATCAGGACCTAAAAGTCAAGATATTCAAATCCGGATTCGATTTTGATGGATCCGATATTTTCTTATCCGGATCCGGATTCAGACACCCTAAAATATTTATTTTCAGAACGGATCCAGAGTAAATCTCGGATCAGATCCGAATCTCGGATAATAAGTTTCAGCCCTAGTTTGAACATGGATCTATAAACAATTATGAGTTGAAGCAAATGCTGAAAGACCTAGATGCAATGTTACACGATGCAAAGGTCCATTAATTAAGAGCACAAGCAAGGATAAAAGATAATGCTGTCAATCACCTGCATGAAAACTAGGTGTTTCCAAACCTGAGACCGTATAGACAAACTTCACTCACAAAGAACTTTTCAAAAGATTGCACTAAAATATTATTGCCTTTTTTCTGATAACAGAATGCATTGAAGAGACTACTTATCGTCTTTTACTTCTACTGGATTGTAAGATTCATCTGGTTTCCATGTTTCTCAGCTGAAACTAGTCCTTGGCCAAGGTAATATGTTATCCACTTTACCTACATCGTTAGAGGAGTCGACAGGGGCGGATGTAGGATGCTAATTAGTAGGGGGCACAATGATTTTTTCCATTATGATTTAGTTTTAGGGTGGAAGCATTCAATAAACCCTATAGTTTAGCAAAGAAAATTTCAAAACAGTTGGGGGCACGTGCCACCGTAGCCATTGTCTTGCGTCCGCCCCTCGGAGGAGTTTATTCTGCAGCCACTTATCATTTTTATTTTAGTTTATATAGGTTTTGTTGATGTGACAAAAAAGGGTGAAATACTCAAACAAATTTCATTCTATCATACTCCCAAAAGGGTAATCTGGATATTAACAATGTTTTTGAAGAGTATGAAATAAATGAAGAGTATTTGAGAATTAGTTAACAATCAAAATCATTCTTTCTCCTACTCTGTCTTCTTCCTTTCTCTCTCACTACTGGTAGATTTATAACCCAGATTTATTGAAGCTCCATTCAATTTTGCATTCATCTTCTCCATTAATTCGTTCGAGAAGAATTAAGAACTTTAACTTCAAATTTGTGTTCACAATTAACTAATTGAACATTGAGAACAATAGGTCTCGATCTATTTGGATAATAAAAAATACTAGTATAATCATAAAATATATTAACAGATTAGTATTTTGATTTAAAGAACTAGAAAACGTGGTATAACTTAGTAAAACTATATTGTATAACTTGGTATAACTATATTGGTAAGATTGTATAACTTGATAAAATTTTATAGTTAATCCGTGCAATTTCATCTAACTTGATTGTTAATCATTTTAATTTTTACAGGAGACGACGACTTCTTTCACAAACATACACTTTGATTATGAAAGATACTATTATAAAGCCGGAGGTGGTTATTGTAACATCTGCAATCCAAGATAAGGATCGTCGGGACGGCCATAGTTTGCGGAAACGAACCAGCCAGTCTTAGGACATTCAGGCAAGTGTTCCATGGCCAAGATAGAAGGTTAATGACGTAAGGATACTTAGAATTAACCTTATAAGAGGAAGAAGTCAGCTAGGATGAGTAAGACGGTAGCTGGACGAAGTAAACGAGTAGCTCGACCAGCTCAACGAAGCTAGGTTCAGTTTACTCCAGCTGGACCAGTACTAAGTCAGCTCCACTAGATGGACTAATAGCTCACTCAGCTGAGGCATCTAGGAGTCAGCTCATCTCAGCTCGACGGACTCTTCGGAATTCGGGCCGATGGTCCAGGTCCAGGCCAGTGGCGGGCCATGTGGTCCGGGCCAGTGGCGGGCCGTGTGGTCCGGCCATGAGGCCGTGGGCTGTTGGGTCTCTAGATAGGGTGTGGGCTAAGTCCAGAAGGCTTGGGAAATGGTGTGGGCTTCTGTCCGACCCAAACCCAATCAGAATAGGAGATGGGATGCAAGTGGCCGAGAGGGCACAACCCTTGGCCAATGGTGCCCATCCGCTAGCAAGTCGTGCCTTGTTTGTGGGGCAAGGTTTACCCCTTCGTTTTCTATAAATAAGGGGTCCCCTCTGTCAATTTCACTATCCAATTCCAGGTAAAAATACTCAGAGAAATCTTGAAGAGAGAGAAAGAGAAAGAGAGAGAGAGAGAGAGAGATTCCGGCCAAGAGAAAGGCCGAGTGTGGTGGTGTTTGTTTCCGGCAACTCTGATCGTTTAGGAACTGACTCCGATCAAGCATGGGAGACCGAGACAAGGAGAAGAACATGGACAACCCTGACACAGTTCAGAAGGTACGTGGTGGTCCGTGGCTCCATCAGTCCGAATAGACGGTCCTTGTGATCGCACCGTGGCTCTAGTCGGTCCATTAGTCCGATCCGATTCTCCTTATCTGCTTCAATCCGTTTCTCTTCTCTTCTTTTTGGTTATACACGAAAGGTTGTGATGGTTGAGTCCAAGGGACACGTCCCTAGGCTTTGGCCGATCATAATCAAACCAAAAACCTAGACACTGGTCGGTTATGCGGATGGTTCGAATCGCACCATAGACTGGGCGGTTGGCCTAAACGGTTGGGTATGTCCCAAAAGGGACGGGTTGCCAAAGGTCACGAGTTGCCAAAGGGTGTTAGTAACCAAAAGGTACGAGATGCCAAGGGTTACGAACATCAAGCGGTACGAGGACCAAGAGGTACCAAGGACCGAAGGGGTGCATGTTCCAAACGGTGTCGGTTGATACAGATTCTGTCTGATCCTTATGGATCAGTCTATGACTTATTAAGTCAAGACTAGTACACAGTTTGTCTAAACCAAGGTATGAGTCGCAAGGTCTGACCGGTTGCTAAGCCTACCGGATTGGGCTTGAGGCTTACTCGGCCATATGGATCCATGCCCAAGGCCGCATCAGGTAAGGAAGTCCGTTGGACCATCGAGCCAGACTTCATTGGCGGTCAATCCTATATTCTATCCGATTAGACGGATTGGTCTTTGGGGCGATCCGGATCTGTTCGTGTGTTCTGATTATTTACTTTGGACTGTCTATCTGATTCTAAGTCATGTGGGGTGGTTGGTTGATTGACTTAGGCTACGGTAGCCAAGTTCATATTATATGTGATTATATTGATTGAGGTTTATCTAAGTTCTAGGAACCAAGCCAAGCATTGTAGAATCAATCCGTTCTATTCTCGGTTATGATTAATGCTTATCTGGTTGTGGTTTCAGGAACTAAGGATGGTTATGGTCAAGCCAAGGAGCCGTGAAGGCTCGGTCAGTGAGAGGCTGTGTAACGTGTGGTTAGATGAGTTTGGGGACGAACTAGTTATTGTCTATAAAACTGTGAACAAGTTGTGTATTGGATCTCATGTTTTAAAGTAATACAAGTTAAACACATTTATATTCCACTGTGTTATATGTTCGCTTGTTTATGAACTTCATATTTTAATATGACTTAGTAAATAAAAGACTTAAAATGAATCAAACAAGCAAAGAAATTAGTAAAGTAGCATTCGGATCCAGCTTGGTCGAGAGGCCGGATTCGGGCGTTACAGTTATGAATGGATTCCAAATGAAGGTAGCATGTATGCTAGTGGATAGGACATGCATAAGGATTACCATAAATCCATGTATAAAGAGGCTGAATTTGAATTATATTTCATTGGTCGTAAAACCTAAAGCTAATTGAAGAAGCATAACGACATCTTAAGGTGATCATTGAGTCAGTGGAAGATGTTGTTATTCGAGATAGAGACAATGTAGATATTGGTTTGGATAACATGGAGAGCATGTGAAAGATTTAGTTGATTGAGCATCACACCATAACTGTTTTGAAATTATTATTTTGAACTGTGGGTACGTGTGAGCTCCGAATATTAAGAATTCTGATTTATTTCGATAAAGCATACATAAAAGTGCATATTTGCTCTTGAAAAAGTTTAAATTCCGGAACCATAAGAAAATATGCACACTGTGATTAATTGCATCTATTCTTCAAGACAATATAAAAACTAAGTAAAACTGATAAAATACAAAAACAAAAACAAAGATACAAAATTCTAAAGTTGTTTGATTGTTTACAAGTTTTATGCTTATTATTTGTTAGTATTTTTCTGATTTAAATTCAAAATAATTATAGTCAAAAATTTCATCACATAGCTGTGTACTATTTATAATAGAAGAAATATCTTGTTCTTTTATGTATTTTTTCTTAGTATTGACCTTGTGAAATTACAAAACTTATATATGCCACAAAATTAATTATATTACAACATGATTTGATGGAAAATAGTTGTAAGAAACTAAACATAATTGGTATAACTATAATATAAGTCTTTCGAGTACCGTAAAACTAAAAAAAATGCCAAAAAAATTAAAGTAAAACCTTGAAGTTTTTTGTAAAACTACAAACTTCGTAAAACTTTGACCCCGAAAATGTTGTAAAAAAATTTCCCACCCAAATTTCAGAATTTTTCCTCCCAAAATTTTATACTTTTCGAGACCCCGAAAACGAAGTTGGTAACTATAATTGCCTTAATTTTTAGAGTTTTCTCATTTCTACTATCTTCTCAATTCTCTCAACCCATTTTCTCTCATCCCATTGCCCCTTTTACATCTTTCTTCACCTAATGGGTAAATTTTCAGTATTTTTTTCTAGAATAGTGGTCAATCAAGATCAAAACTCTGAGGCTACATATTAAGGGATGATGCAGCGGTGAGGATATCATCGAGAAGTTCTCCAAATCTGATCCAATTCCTTATCGCCAATACTGTTGATGTTTCCTTGTGGTTTCTCAAACGACCATGCAGATTGAAAGATCCAATAATGGAAGAAAAATATTGTTAGTTGTATATTCTTTTATTCCTATTGTCATGGTCTTTCTGAGATTTTGGTTGTACAATTAATCATAACTTCTATCAAATTCAGTGAAAAGTTCTTTTAAGTTTACGAAATTTGATAAATGAAAAACAAAAAAAAATTTGAGGAAGTTTACTGAATTATACAAAGAGAAATACAAAAAAAATACTAAATTATACAAAGTTTGACATAAGAAAATCGAAAACTATGGCAAATTTTTAGCTAATTACACAAACATGAAAAAAGTAATAACAAACAAAAAGGAGATACTTAACCAAAGTTATCCTAAATTACAACAATTTCTACGAACATAAATAACAAACCAAGTAACATAAACACAAACACAAACAACAAATTTAGTGTGTTAGAAGAAGAAGTTCTACTTGGCAAGTATGAAGATTGAGAAACCCTATAGTGCGAGGAAAACAGTGATAGTTCTATGTTGTCTTAGCTCTAGTAGTTATAAATTTGGATGTATAACTAGTCAAATTTTAATCGAGTTACCAAGTTACGAAAACTTGTATTGGTTGCAATGATTGATTTTTTTTTCTTTGCCGCTTGTATTGGTTGCCAATGGTTGATTTGTTCTTCATTGTTTTTTTCTCGCTTTGCTCATCCCCACGATATTTTTTTCCTTATTACTTCTACTGTCCTTCTTTCCTACACCCTTATCCACACTTTTTTGTTCATCTCTCCACTACCTAAAACACTATCCTTCTCACTTTTTTCCATGTCTCCATCATTAAAGGTCAGATAGTTTCATTTTTATTCTTTGAAAACAACATTTCATTGAAAAACGTAACTATCAAATTAAGTCATCATCACAAAATTCACAAAGTATTACTAAGCTCTACAACCTAAACTATTTAAAGTTTTACTAAGTCGTACAAAGTTTTATAGTTATATCAAATTTTACTAAGTTCTACCATTCTGGGTTCGTTTTTTCTTCTCTTTCGATGGATAGTTCGTGATTTGTTATTTCGTTAATTTTTTCTAGAGAAAAGTTTGATTCGTCTTTTATTTGAAGATTATCCTTTCCCAAGTGATAAAAAGATGAAAAAATAAGATTGATTTGTTTCAGTGAAGAAATAGAAAGAATGAGTAAAACTTAAAAATACTTAGTTGATGTCTAGATTTTTATGTCTGGATCCGAGTTTAAAGGGTAGGTATGGTTTGGGTTTGGATAGTCCGCCTGGTAAATATGTAAATAACTAGATTTCGTGAGGTTTGTAGGTCTTTTAATATTTTTTGTGATTTAAATAAATATTAAATAAAAACGGAAAAAGAGGAGGAGTTTCGGAGAATTTGTTTTTTCACCGAGGAGTATTGGAGCAATTGATTCGACAAAAAATGATTTTACTCTAAAATTTCTATACTACTTCACACTTTTTTCTTTTGTAATTCAATTAGATTGACCGTTGATCAAATGGGTAAGTATAATGATAAAATGAGTATTGAATTAGAAGAGATTGGATATTCGAACCCGAATAGGTAATATCTGAACTCAAATGGATATCCAAAAATAACCGAATATATGTATAATTAGCCTTATATTTCTAATTTACATCTCCCATTTTATTTAAAATATATTTATATTGATGCTAAATATACTTTAAGATCATATAATATTATATACATACAATTATGGACAAAATGATTTGTTACTCACTTAAAATGCATGTCAAGCTTTTTGTTTCATACATTATCAAAATTTACGTCCAAATTTTAAAAACAATAACCAAATTAGTGTTTTAAAAAAATATTATCTCTGAATCTATTAATCATTCAATCTAAACAGCTAAGTGAAAGTTCAATTTTTAAATAAAAGAAACTTGAAATTTGAAAAAATTATTATTTTCTTCTAAATCTAAATATTCGAACCCGATCCAAAATAACTGAACCATAACTAAAAATAACCGAATCCGACTTGAAGTACAGAAATACTAAATGAGTTCTATACCTCTATACCGAAATACCCGAAATACCTGATCCGAACCCGAACGGGTATCCGAACGCACATCCTTAGCTAGTATCTATACTATAATAAAAGGGATATATGAGGAGTAGGGAGGCTGTCCACGTCAGACAATAAAATCGACCAATAAGGAGATTCGTTTTTGACACGTCATCTCGGCTGTGGGTTGTTGGGCTTCGATTTTTTTTTAAAGATAGAATGTTAGTGTTGCTGGCCCAGTAAGCCCATCTCCGTTGCTCCTCGCCTTCTTCGTTTCGCCTTTCGCGATTTGAGAGTAGATAGATTCGACGTTTTCCTTTTTCATTTCTCCAAACCCTAATTTTCTAGATCTATTCGTGTTGAGAGAGATGGCATCCGTGGGGATCAAGAAGGATGTGGTGACTTACAACGCGCTTCTCGGAGGTTACGGGAAGCAGAGAAACTACTTCGAAGTGAAAAACGTTTTCGCCGAGATGAAACGGGAGCGCGTGACGCCGAATCTGCTGACTTACTCCATGTTGATCGATGTCTACTCGAAAGGAGGGTTGTACAAGGAGACGATGGAGATATTTAAGGAGTTCAAGGGCGCGGGGTTGAGAGCTGATGTTGTTTTGTACAGTGCGTTGATCGATGCGTTGTGCAAGAATGTGTTGGTGGGTTCTGCTGTTTCTTTGATCGATGAGATGACTAAGGAAGGGATTAGTCCTAACGTTGTGACTTATTATTCTATAATTGATGCTTTTGGTCGCTCTGCGACGGTGGAGTACTTTGCTGAGTCTGGAGAGGGTGGAGGTGGATCGTCCTCTTTGCTACCTTCTTCTTCTCTAAGTAAATTGGCTGAAACAGAGGATAATCAGGTGATGCAGATATTTGGGAAGTTAGCGATAGAGAGTAGTAACAGGGGGAGAAGGATTGTAAGGAGGGTATGCATGAGCTCTCCTCTGTATTGGAAGTTATCTGCACGATGCATCAGCTGGAAATTAAACCAAATGTTGTTACCTTCTCCGCCATTCTGAATGCTTGCAGGTTTGTCTCTTCTTGAATTTAGTGATTGAATTATATGACTTAATTGTTTATGTTATTATAGATTAGCTCTATGTGGTTGCATTTTGGTGAGGAATCTTAGTTTTGTTGTCATGTTTGTGTGTCTATGTAGTCGGTGCAACTCATTTGCAGATGCATCGGTGCTGCTAGAGAAGCTCAGGCTGTTTGATAGTCAGGTGTATGGTGTTGTTCATGTACAAGGGACAAAGAGAGAATGTGTGGCTCCAGGCTCAGAGTATTCGACAAAGTGAACGAAATGGATGGTTCCACAGCTGCTGCTTTTTACAATGCTCTTACGGACATGCTCTGGCACTTTGGTCAGGTAAAAATCAAACCGTTATCGTTGAGGCTGAGTTTTGGAGTTTCTAAGCGTTACTATTAGTGTAAAGGCTTACTTGTGGAAACGTTTTTGTTTTGTAGAAATGAGGAGCGCAACTGGTGGCGCTTGAAGGAAGATCTAGACAAGTTTGGGAGAACGTGTGGTCTGAGTCTTGCTTGGACTTGCACCTTATGTCTTCTGGTGATGCACGTGAAATGGTCCATGCTTGGTTGCTTAACATACGCTCCATTGTCTATGAAGGTCATGAGTTACCTAAACTTTTGAGGTAATACAATTCATTGTCAAAATTTTAATTCTTAGTTAGAATCTAAACTCAGATAGTATACATACAATTCATTGACAAAACTGAGGTATACTTTCTTCTGTTATCATGTTCAGAGAATTATCTTGATAAGCGTAAGAGAAATATCTTGATACCAACCAGGGAATATCTAGATGTGCAACGATAGTTAGCTTAGGTTTTATTGGTATGTAGATCAATGAGAACGTAGCAAGAGAGATTATTAACTACGCATAACATGACTATCTGAATATAATTTTGTTTAAGGACGTAACTGATTTTATACACTTTGATGGTGGTATGATTAAAGCTATTTTAAAATAAATAACCAGCTGAAGCAAGTATCTTCACAGGCATCTCTTAAATACATTGTGTGTTAATTTTTTGGCTTTTTCAGGTAGTTTTGATACCAAAGCATATCACTATTGTCATGGAATATGCTGTTGGAGGTGGACTATTTGACCGTATATGCAGCGCTGGAAGATTCAAAGAGGATGAAGTGAGCTAGGCATTTAGAGATGAGACTTTATATATGGTCTATGTCTATCAATAATTTCAGAGCTGAGTTATATGTTGGCCATGTTCGTCAGACAAAAGCTGCGGCAGCAATGGCGATCAAAATACAACGTCAAAATGAAGAAATTTGGCCTAGGTAAAGTCGCAGCGATCACTTATTGTTCAGATGAACACACAGTGTGAATCGTTACATAAAACAGCGGCACTCTCCGGAATGAATTTGTGTCGTCAGCGACCATTTCTCTCTCATCACTGTGATCTTTTTTCATTAATTGTTCTGTTGTTTATGTGCTTTTCTAACCGGCAGTCGCTGCCGCGACCTTTGTCCGACGAACAGGGCCGTTGTCTAATGTAGTGTCATCGGAAAGAAATGGGAATATACTTCTTTTTTAAAAACATGAAAAGGGAATATACATTAAGGAGTTTACTTGATATAGAAAAGTTAAAAAAAAAAATAAAAAGAAAAAGAAACCGATCATCAATTATGATTGCTGTGTAATGTGTTGTTAATATAAACTGCATTGTTTCGTCTAACTGTGCTGATTCTGTTTACGATTCTGTCATGTGTAAAATAACAACTTTTATATATTTATCCTCGGCTTCCAATTACGCGAAAGGGAATGGTTTAATTTGTCCATTAACAAAATAAAAAGAACCTTTTAATTTAATTGAGCAGAGTTGAAGAAGCATTGTCATTGCTTGACAATCCAAAAGAGTCACTGTGAGAAGTTTGATCTGTCATGAAAGAGAAGACTTAAGTACATGGAGAGGTAAAACGGGTTACAAACCAAATTTTTCAACTTGTGAGACTTGGGATAAATTACGAGAGGTAAATGAGAAGCAGATGTGGGCTAAAGGGGTCTGGTTCTCTATGGCGACTCCGAAATTTGCATTCATAGTCTGGTTGGCTATGAAGAATAGATTATCTACTATGGATAGAATCGCAAAATGGAGCCAAGGAGTAGACACAGAGTGTGTGCTCTGTCATGCTGAAGCAGAAACCCGAGATCATTTATTTTTCAAATGTTCCTACTCTGGCCAGTTATGGAGGTACCTAGTTGGTGGGATTCTTGGCAGTTCTTATACGGATGTTTGGATTGAGATAGTGCAGAAGATGTCAGGTAGTACGCTGGATAAGAAGAGCTTATTTTGTTTGAGGTATGCATTTCAGGCTGCTACTTATGCAATTTGGCGAGAGAGAAACAGAGTGAAGCATGGGGAGAGGCTAATGCATCTGGATCTTCTAAAAAAGATCACTGAAAAAGGAATCAGAAACAAGCTTAGTTTGATTAGAAGGAAGGGTGGGAGAGGTATGGAGAATGCTCTCCAATATTGGTTCCAAACAAGAGGAGTGTAGTTAAAATGCATATTTGCTTGTTTTGATTTTGTGGTTTGAAGTTTGAGGGTTAAGTATAATACTAGGACCACACAAGTTGTAAGAAGGCTTTTTTGAATAAATTTAAAATTCATTCAAAAAAAAAAAAAAAAAAAAAAAAATCCAAAAGAGTTACCACTTATCTCATATGTTCGAGTAGATGGGTAGGTGATCAAGAAAATAATCTTCACCCGGATTCATATTCTCCAGATTAATAAAATTGTTACGGGATCACCAGGTTACATATAGGTAACTGCCAAGGGAGAAATATATAACTCAAAAGAACTACACCCACACGCAATGGAGATATAATTACATTAACATACAAAGCAGAATATGGAGTATAATATATTAACTAAATTAATTGTAACCAAGTGAAAGTTTGACCCACAAAATTGATTGATCATCATTCAGAAAAACTTCTTAATATTCAAATACATGATCCTGTTTAAACAAAAGGACCAACGATTAGACTCTAATTACTATGAAGGTAATGTAAAAAAAAATACGTTACATATATCTTTTCAAATAAATTTAGTGAGAACCGTATAATGACAAATGTAAATGTGGGAAATTCCTAGCTATTAATCATCCATAAAGACAGAGAAAATAATATATAATTTTTTAACTATTAATTCAATAGTAATTTACACAAAATATTTCTGGATTAAAATTACACACAAATACTAAATCTATGCACTTACCAAAATACTAAATAACCTTCCGAATAAATCAAACAAGTAATAAAGCAGGATATAAGCCTTAGATAAAGTGTCCATGTAGGCGAAAATAATCGGCAAATGAGAAATTATATTTTTGCCATGTCACCTCTTCTATTAGTTTTTACAAAATGATCATTTAACTTTTTACTTAAACAATTATAACTGAAAATATTTTTTAAGTGAAATATATTATTTATATAACTTTTGCCATGTCACCTCTTCTATTAGTGCTCAGTTACACTAAAACGTCTAAATTTACAACATACACAATTTTATTTACATCTTTAGACTTATTATCTAATTAAAATGATTCTAAAAAAGCGCCAGCATGAAGAGTTAAAAAATATACGAAAAAATATAATACATAACGTTAAAAATACATTATCATTGATCACTAAAAAATCATGTTAGTAGTAATAAGAATAAAATGACAACACATTTATTAAAACCATAGAACGGCACACAACAAGGTGTTATTAAATATACAACTAACAAATTAAATATGCTCAACGCAAACACATATAAAAATGAGACATCATATTTGCATATATTTAAATAAATAATTTTAAATATATTATTATTGATAATTTTAAAATTACTTAAAAAGAAACTAAATTATTAAAAAAATTAATATACAAATAAAACTAAAGCAAATATTTTGTAACGTCAAAATAATAAATGAATAAAAAATATATTATGTTAATAAAATAGATTTTAGATTTTAAAGACTTCTAATTCATGGAATATTACAAAATTCAAAAGAAAAATTATTACAATTAATATTTTTACCATTAGATATATTAAAATAATATTCTAGATCGACATTCAATTGTCAGTTTTCTACTATTACACGTAAAATAATATTATTAAGTACGTTTTTTTAAAAGGGGTTTTATATTTTAAGTAGGTTATTGGAGTACTTTTTCTTTTCGTGAATTTACTCGAGATGAGATTCCGATCTTTTAAACTAAGATAATTTATGTTCTATACATAATTGTTTTTTTTACATAACTCTAAAATCTCGGACTTAATTCTTCATATTTTATTAGTTAATTGTGTTACATATAATAGAAATACTTACTTCAAACTAAAAATTATTGAAAAAAATAAAAATTATTATATATAATTTAATATACAAAAATTGACATACAAATAAAAATGATAAATATAACAAATTTAAATATATTTAACGCGCGTAGCGCGGAGAAAGGGTCTAGTAATCTTAAAAGATAGAAAATAAAATAAAGGAAGATCACCTTACATTGATTTTTCCATGGGTAGATTAATAGAATATATGAGCATTAATATCGGATCACCTTAGTGCAGATTTTACCACTTACGACTATAAATAAGCAAGTCGATATATCATTTCCGCCAATTAGCCTCTTAAATTATTAAGTTTTGATTGTCAATTCTTTTTTTTGTCAGCTTTTGATTTTCAATTCTAACTGTATAATATTAATTAACGTTATATATAGTATATATTTAACATATGGACATCACCTGCGTAAAACGATTTCATTGTTCGTATCTTACATTGCTTTTGCCATGGGTAGTCATACATTATTGGCAGAACTGAGTCTTTTCAAACCGTTGCTTCCAGTTCGTGTGAAGGTTATCAGCAAGGGGAGGACAGAATTTGGAACAAGGTTCTAGAAATCGGAACTGATTATAGGAGATGAGAAAGTGAGCTGTATTTATTGTACAAATTTACAGTGATATTTTCTAATACTATTTTTGCTACTAACATATTTGGAGTTGTCTCAAATAGGGAAATACCATTCAAGCCACATTATTCAGAGATTTGGATGCTTCAACTGAAATGCCTTTGGAAGGTCACTGCTATGAAATTAAAAATTTCAAACTAACTCATGCATTAGAGCGTGTTCAGTTGACAAAGAACTGATACCATATTAACCTCAGTAACTCCTTTGTCATTTTGAAGATTGATCCAATCTGCAATTCCAACTTTTATTGTTTTCCAAACTTCATTGACGTCTATCGTGGCTTAGTTCATCCTAAGTTTCCTATTGGTATGCTTTCTATTCTATCTAATTTAATCTAATTTAAAAGTTACCAGGTAATTGTGAATCTGTTAATATTTAGTGAGTACTGTCTAAATTTGTGTAAATGTTTTTTCACATATCAAGCAGATATTTATGTGGATGTAGTTGGAGTAGGATTTCTTGAAGAATATATGACAGAACATAACCTACTGATGAGAGCAACGGTCTCATCGACCATAAAATACATTTTTTCGTAGTCAACATAGAGCAAGTATTCCCCATTTGTAAATAGAATACACTTATATTTTATTCTATCATTATGTGCTGAATAATTATACTTTTCATTGATTACGGTAACGTCGCCATTAAGTGTGCCGCTTATGGAGCACTTACTCACGTTTTCCAATATTTATGGAATTCGACAGATGCAAATATTGTACTCTGTGTTTTACAATTTTGGCAAATTAATTGGGGAGTAGGTGATGTATTGTGCTTATTTTAAATCAAAAGTGTTGGAGCTTATTTTATCTGTATATTTTGCTAACATTATTTTGTCTTTCATGATAAGATCGATTGAAGAACGTTACTAACATTGATGGTTTTTCAAAAATTGTCTTTGAGTCCAATGATGTTCTAGAAATCGATGCTTTCAGATTGAAGTAATACATTTCGTTTACTTATTTTGTTAAATAATTGTGTTTAGTTTCGTAAGCTGATATCTTTTTTATTGCTTTTAATATGATTGTAAACGAAGAGTTATAAAGACACTTTTCGCAGCAGTTGTGGTTTTATGAGTTTTTTATTTATTTGATTCCTTATAATTTGTTCCTTTCATATATTATTATTATATTGCATATGTTTTTTTATCTTATATTCATAATTTATATTATTAAAGCAAGTTCTTTTGCCAATGTTTCGTTTTTGCTTTAAGTTATAACTAATTTTATATAAGTCTTTTCTTACTCTTATAGATTCACTTCTATGATCTATACTTCAAATTACACATAACCAATAACATAAGTTTTTTAAAAAACGAAGCTTGCCTTATATAGACATACACAATTTCGTTCAATCATTCATTGTATGACATATAATATTAGAACTACGACTTTAACATTTCTAATAGCTATGAATTAAAAATTATAATTTTTTTTAGTCCACTTACTTTGCGCATGGTGCAGATTATCACCTAGTATAATAGTATTGGAAATTTCAAAAGTAAGTTGAGTCAAAAATCAAATTATGGTCATCTTCTGAGGAAAACCAAATTAATAGATTTTTCAACAACAAAAATAAAATCACACCACACATAATTGCCAAAATTAAGCACAATTGTTTCCAAATAGTGGTAGATAGATGAGAATCGTATCTTGCAACTTGCCCCCATTTCAACTGGGCCATTTTGGCAATGCTGTCATTTGCCTAGAAACGCTGTATGGACAGATGTCAATAATTCATTGGCTTCAAGTAGGACAACTCTCTGCCAATCAGAAATTAGTTATAGAATTTACAGAAAATATTTGTAATTTCTTACACTCGCCCGAAAAAGAAAAACAGAAACGTAAAACCTAAAGTCAAAACAAATAAAAAGGGGGACGTCTCTTTACGTCTCTCAACATTCGCCGTCTTCCTTCCCGTAATATCTCTCGATCGATTTCTTCTCTAATGTCGAGCCGTTGGTTGAGACCTGAGGTACTTTCATCCATCTTTGATCAGAGTCCATCCGTTGATTCTCTTTTGACTACGCTAATAAGTGTTAGATCTGGTATCATCGATTCGCCTCGTGTGTTTCTTTGCCCTGTTCAGGTGTATCCCTTGTTCGCCGCTACAGGAGCTGCGGTTGGGATCTGTGCGTTCTCGTTGATTAGGAACATCACCGGAAACCCTGAAGTCAGGTTTGTATCTCCGTCTTTACATCCTATTAACAGTTGTTTAATCTACTATAAATATTGTTATTTTGCAAAACGGTGTCGTTTGGTCTAGATACTCTGTAAATGAAACAGAACTTAGCCCTAGGAATCACTTCAAAGGCAGTTTCGAAGTGTTTCATAGGAAACCAGTAATGCAGTTCTGTATTAGATTATACTTAATGTGATACAATATTAGAACAGAGGTTGTGTTCTAAAAGTTGTGTTTTTTTTTTCTTTTGGTTTATCTCTGCAGATGTACCAAGGAGAACAGGGCTGCTGGAATATTGGATAACCATGCAGAGGGAGAGAAGTACAAGGAGAATTTCTTGAGGAAGTACGTTCGTGACAAACGTCCAGAAATTATGCCTGGACTCAACAAGTTCTTCACTGATCCTACTTACTGAACCAACATTTTTCTCAAGACTTTCTTGTATTGTTTTCTGGGATTGGGATTTTTATTGAATCTCCTTGTGTCTCTTAATAAATCTCATTTGTCATGTAACCCTCCGGCAAATGGCTACTTCATTATGCTGGTGGCTTATGTTGTCGCTATTAAGCAGAATTACAACTATTTGTATTGAACTGCTCTTTGGATACATAACTGCAGTTTGTATTGACAGGATCTCAATTCTCAAGTTTGTAAACTCAAGCTCTTATTTCATGATTTTCTCATTGTGTTCTATAATACGAAGCACTAGCCATCTCTAAACCAAGGGTCACGGAACAACCATCTTGATGAAGTCTATAATCTAGAAATAAGGTTATCAACGACCAGATTTTGATGTTGACACAGAAGAGACAACCAAACTAAGGGTGTGATTGGTAATATAAATTGAGTAACTTGGAGTAAATATGATAAAAGTAAAGCGGAAAGAATTAATTGTTTATGGTGTTACTCTGATTTACTCTCATCTAGAGTAACAAAAAGTTGAAGAAAACATAACAAAAGCAAGATTCCATTTTCCAGCGCAAATGGTAGGAAATATTTGTTTACCTTTTTCATCCTGATTGGCTCTACTCAAGCTGAATTGGGAGTAAACATTTCTACTATATTTTTTGTTACTCTAATTATGCTATTCAGCCAGACTCTAAGATTACAAATTCATAGTGCACTTGATGGAAAATATTCTCTCTCAAAGAGAAAGGATCTTTAATATCTTTAATGGGGTGCCATTCACCTAAAGGATCATAACCATCCACTTCCTTTTCCACAATTGAAATAATATTATGCAAAATATTTTTTGACATTAAAAACTATTCTATTATTCAGTTATGGAATAATAATTTAAAATATTATGTAGAATTATACATAACTTAGAAAATTTTGAAACATTCTAAATGAAATAATAAGTAACTTAAGATCTACTTAAGCTTATAGAGCGTATAATTCAAAAATATTATTGAAATAATATTAAAAATATATTATCTTCCAATTTTAGGTACTTTTTGTAAAAAAGAGATAAAATCTAAAAAAATGATAAGTTGAATTAAGTTTTAATAGGAGATATATTCCATTTTCTAGAAATGTTATATTTGCTGTGTAGATCATATATAAAAATGATTAAATAAAGCTATTATAGTACATTATATAATATGTAAAATTAATTTATATAGTAACTTATATTTCTATAACATTGTAACAATATATTTGTAGTAAAACAATTATAACATAAAAATCACTTAAAATCTCTAAATAAACTTACAATATTCTTTCTGTTTTAGTTTTGATTTTTCATTTAAAGTAATAAAAATTTGAATTGACTTTCGTGAGAAGGTTTTAAATTTTAATATTTTTAGGAGTGTAACGGGGCTTCTCACTAAATTTATTAAAACACAAAAAGAAATAATAAAAAGAAAGGAAGATGTGGTCTTGTTAAATGAACTCTCAAAAACATTTTGATATTCAGTTATATGTTGTAAATATACTAGTGGTTTAATGTTTTTATTTCAAATTTAATATAAATAATTAAATAATCTAAAAATCTTTTTAGAAAAATTGAATATCTTCCAAACATTGATGTTCAGTGTTCTTTCGGGTATATATGGTTGGAATTTTTTTTTTGTTTTGACCGCAAGTTGGAATTCTTTTTCTTAGAAATCATGATATTTTCTTGCCCAATCTATTTAAGTTTTAAACCATTGGGTTTGGGCGTTAGGGTCTTCAGATCGGGTTTGGAACGGTTCTTTTCGGATCCGGATCCTTCGAGTCCTAAAAATTTGGATCCAATATGTACTTGTAAATTTTCGGTTTGGGTTCGGGTCGGTTATTCTCGGATCCGGATCGGTGATATACCATGGATTTTATCCACTTTCAGCCATGGTATATAAGTGTTTTAAGATATAATTATTATGTTTTAGTGTCTTTTTAGAGCATTTACAGGTCCGGATACGTTCTGGAGAAATATGGTGATTTTGGAGTCTTTTGAGATGCAAAACTGCACAAACGCGTCAGATATTTAGCTATATTTTAGAGCATTTACAGGTTCAGGTACGTTCGGATAGCATGTATTTTGGAGTCTTTTTAGAGCATTTACAGGTTCAGGTACGTTCGGGTCGGTTCTTCTCGCGTCAAATTGTATATTTTTCGGTTTTTGGTTTGCTTCCGGTTCGGTTGTAGATTTTGTTTTCGGTTTAAAAAGTGTAATAGTTCAGTTATTTATGAATTTGTGTTTGGTTTGAATTATTTTTATATTTGGGTTTGGTTCATCTAATTTTTGCAGCTAAAATTTATTAATAGTAAGCTTAGGCAGATTATTTTTTTATTTTTTTTGGGGTCAAACCATACTTGTATTGATCTTAAACATGTTTAAACTTCAACAAAGGAGAATACCGAAAAAAACTATTGAGAGCCAGACAAACAACAATAACAATAACATAAAAGATAGAATAGATCACAAAAAACACCACATGAAATCGTATCACAACGGAGATTTGTATTTTTATTAATTATAGTTACAAATTTATATTTATATTAAAGAGTATACGATGTTTGTGATGTATTAAGTACATAATAGTAATCTTAATTTGTTTTTGTGATATTATAATTAGGAAATGTATTTTCTTAGATTACATTTAAATGTATAAGTATTACATTTTTATATTTTGAACATTTTTATATTTTGATAAAATATGGGTTTAATCTGGAGAATAAAATTTTGATATTCGAAACCACAAAATAAGTTCACACTTCAAAAAACATAAAATGTGTCCACGCCTTGATTCGTTACGTTGAAAGGTACGTGATGGTGGCTCCTCCACCTACCGTAGGGCTTAATTAAGCTTTCCTCGCTCTCGAGCTCATCTTTTTGGTATTCAAACCTAAAAACAGTATGGAGAATGAAGAACATAAAGAGAAATGTGAAAATGTGTTGTTTAGTCATATTTTTTCTTCCTTCAAAAGTGTTATTTGATTGAACGTGATGGTAGATTTATTTATAGGAGGAGGAGCCTGGGACTATAGGTGCATGAACCAACCATGAGGAGGATTAAATGTGCTAATAACTTTTGTCTTGGGTCATAAATTCCCCACTTATCCTATATGTTGGTAAAAATTGGCAAAAACCATGAAGTTGACAAAAGTTTACATTTTCAAATGTCTTGTTAAGTCCAAATTTCTAGGATCGGGAGGATCCGAGCCCGGACACCCAAACGCTCATATGTCTACCTAAAAACCAAAGAGATTTGGGTTCAAGTACTTTCAATTTTCAATTTTTATTTTTTGAATTTTTATTTGTTTTCCATATATTTATAAATTTCCTATTTTTTAATTTTTATCGATTTCTACAATTTCTTAATTTTATTTTTATTTTTGAATTTCTCAATTTTTACTTTTATTTTATTTTTTGTTTTTATTATTTTTTACTTATTTTTCCTTGATTTTTAATCAATTTTTACAATTTATTTCTATATTTATTATAATTTTTAATTTATTTTTATTATTTGAATTTATGAACTTTATTTTACTTTTCTTGATTTTTTCCTAAATTTGTATCAATTTTAAGAATTTATATTAAAATTTTATTTAATTTTATATGTTTTTATTAATTAAAATAATTAAAAATATTTTTTTAAGTAAACCTCCGCATCACCGTTTTTACGTGCTAATTAACAGTAACCGGTCATGTGCAACAAGTAAATTAGTTTTGATGTTAAATTTGTTATTCAAGCAAGTCTCATTGTTTTTTTTTTTTTGAGCAATACAAATTTTAATATTTAAAGTGTGAGAAATTGAGGTCCAAAGTTTAAAGCGTAAATTTTTGCCAACTTCATAGTTGTTTATGCAATTTTTCCCATAATAATAATACTTCCTCCGTTTTGTTTTATAAGGTTGCCGTTTTCCAAAATCCTCTGTTTGATTATCTATCCCCTCAGACCAAAAGCAAATCATTTGAACTTGTACGTGTAAAGTTTTGATCAAGAAGAAGGCTAAAATAGAGATTATATCATTCGTCTTAAGTTGTGTTGAAATCCACTAAAACTAAAACAGAGGGAGTAATGTATTTTTCTGAATTTTGTCTGACAGTAAATATATAGGACTCACGTATTTTTATTTCAACTGAATTTTCCGGTTCGTAAATTTACGTTAAGCTAAACCGAAAGTTATTGGTAAAGAAAATTTACAAACCGACAATTCCGATCAGAACCGTAAACGGAACAGCTTGACCACGTTTGAAAGGAGTGTTCCCACGTTTGATTTTTGTTTTCTCTAAAGTTTGTGTCTTTGATTTTGTTGTGATTATCAATCGTGTTTCTGATTCTTCCTCCCCTCCCCACCAGTTTATTAGCACTGGACAATCGTCATGGAATCGAAATGATTGAGCTTGATGACGCTACGCTGCCTCCAAATTAGATTTTTGTTTCCGACATTTGTATTGTAATGTTTTTCATTTCCGCTTGGGTCTAAATCTGATGTGTCTCCAGGAGATTCCATGATATTGTCAGTGTTCGCGAGAGTGTTGGGGTGAGATTTGTTTCTTTCTCCAGCTTGCTTTCATTTCTTGAATCTGATCTCTTATGTTGATCGAGTCTGATGGAAATTTGGGTTTTAACAAAAAAAAAAAAAAAAAGCTAAGAATCATTTTACAAATTGAGTTTCATTTTAGATTTTGTTCTCGAGTTGAAGCTCATTTCATTACAAAATGTTCATAGGTATTGTGGTACGGATGCAGGAAAGTGCTAAGGACACTTCTCACAGATTCTAAACGAACGAGTATGTCAAATTAGGTACATTTGGATTGTGTTTTGTCTCTAATCTTCATGCTTTTTATGCTTAAAGGTCTATGAGATTTCAGGTATCTGATGATGAGGATGATTCTTTTCAAAAACTGCCCTCTTCCCCAATCTTCAGATTCCTCAAGATTAGGCGCTTTGTCTTTTGTTCTGTGTTTGGGGGCTTAATTCCATTTCCCAAGTAGATTCAGTGATGTACCAATATCTAGGTAAGAATAAGCTATCTTGTCAGTTATATAAGTAGTACATGGACCTTTATGCCAAAGAATAAGCCATCTTGTCGGTTGTTTTTCTCGTCACCAACTCGACCAACTCTTTTTCCGGACGTTGCATGTCCAGGAAATGAATTTCTCTTATTGCTCTGAGACCATTTGATTCGGTTTTGGTAACTAGAAAGAAACAACAATTACATTCAGATAGAACGGTGCTTATAAGCTTGAGAGATATTAGAAACTCTCACCTCCCATGAACATGGTGATCTAATAATCTTAACTTCTTTTTAATTCTCGCAGTTTTTGATACTTGTATACTACTAATGACTACTTGGAATAAAGGACACATTAATCAAGCCCACAATCACTCTTACCCATCAACCACTGGTGATGGGACTTGGCAGTAGCATACGTATCAATATCTGTTACAGAAAGATCTCTTGCTTATGTTGGTATCTTGGTTTTAAATAGCGATCGCTATTGAACGCTTTAGTAGTAGTTCCTAAAGACGCCTATAGCGAAGCTTCACTGATTTTAGACAAACCAACTTGGTTTGTACAAATTAAGGTTATTAAACCGAGACCCTTTTAACATGAAGCTTTGCCGTCTAATATAATCTATCACCAAACCCTAACTCAGTCTACTATATGATAATTCCCTAAAGTTTTCATCAGCTCTTTCTTTGATATTATTCTTCTCTATTCACGGCCTTACAAATCTTCTCCCTAGCTCTTTTCTATCTCGGTTAGTTCTCTATTCTCATATACTATTTTCTCCTATCAAGCAAACATCTATTCTCCTCTCATTCTTCCCTAGTTTCATATTCTTCTCTTATACTATGTATGAGACCAGAGGATCATCCAACAAACTCAATGAATTTGTGGTTTTAATTTCTCCTCTACTGTGTTTTTGCTATTGCCATGTCATAACATGGAGTTATAAATAAAAAAACACGCCACACGCAATTTAAAACCCAGGTTGGTATACTCTGATTATTACATCTTTTAAGGAAACATCAAGAAGTGTAGTGTTTTGACTTAAAGCTTGGAAGGAGGTTTGTACCATCCCCATGGTTCATTAGATATATATTGCGTCACCTGCTTCACACTCAAGTAGTTCTCAAGTCCCCTGCAAGTAAGCAAATGTTGTTTCAATTCAACGCAGAGACAAACAAATTGGTCTTTTTGGGACTTAGTGTATCATATGGACACAATTCGTTTGGTTGGAGACTCTTTTAGTGTGTTGGTACTCTTCATAGTTATAGGCTAGCAATATACAGAAACTTACCATTCTCCTAGTTCACGGCCAAAACCACTGCGTTTGGTTCCACCCCATGGAGCTTGACAGAAACATGGCTGAGAACAGTTGACCCACACAATACCCGCCTCGAATGCCTGAAAACACAATGTTCAGGATTCGTAAACTGAAGATATGAAATCCAATCATGAGATGCGTCCAGTTACTCATGTTTTTTTACTAATAGTAAATATGATACCTTACTAACGCGATCACACCTCTCCAGATCATTTGATAATACAGCGCCTGCTAATCCATATCTGCAGAGATAAACAAAGTCGAGCATAAAATGTAATACACTTATTAGTGGTTCTTGGTGATGATAAGAAGAAATATCTAAACTCACTGGGAGTCATTTGCCAGCTGTATTGCCTCATCCTCAGTGGAGAATGTTTTGACACAGAGAACAGGACCAAATACTTCATCTCTCCAGATTTCCATTGAAGTAGTCACATTTGAAATTATAGCAGGTTCAACAAAATAACCCTTTTTTAAATGCTGCAGAAATAAATAAAAGAATATTAAGTGCTAATAGTATTTGGACATACATAGCAGATTAGTCTAGTTCTGTCATGTACCCCAGGACGAGCTCCTCCGCAGAGGACAGTTGCACCTTCCTTCCTAGCGTTTGAGACAAACTTCACTACTCTCTCGTACTGCACGAGTTTAAGATGTAAGACTTAGCTAAAAGTCGTTCTTGACTAACCCCAATTGACAGATAAGAAGGTTTTGGGGGGCATGAAGTGCTGGTTCTTGAGAATATCAATTTATATTACCTGTCCTTTGCTGACAACAGGACCAAGCCTACAGCCTTCTTCAAAAGGATCTGAAATCTTAATGTTCTTTGTCCACTTTACCAACTTGTCCAAAAATTCGTCAGCAATCTTTTCCTGGTATTTCACAGGAATTTTATTTTCATCAAAACAACATTACTAGACGTCTAGTGAAGCTTCTCTATCCTACATTTAAGATTTAACAGTGGGTTCCAAGGTTTTACATTGACAACCACTTATACTAATTTACATTCTATTTGAATTGCAATCTTACCCCAGAAATGAAAAAAAGAACAACAACTACTGAACTGTGTATTAATTTTTCCATTGCAGATTTCATGTAAAGGAAAAGTTAAGAAATGTCTTAATATTTGTTGCTTCTTTCAGGATTAGAATTATTCATTTCCCATAGCAAACCTTTAATTTTATTGCAAATAACATAGTGCTTCTATAGAGCAGCTATGGGTGGATGCAAAATTATGTGTTTCAGGATATCTATCACATATAAATTAGGTAAAATAACTGTAATCAGAGACTACAGCAGATCCTATGCTCACTTACATGCACGAGAAGTCGAGATGTCGCACTGCAAATCTGACCGTTTGTCCAGAAACAACCAAACATAGTCCATTCCACAGCTGATTAGAACAAAAACGTCGACACTAATTAAACCAATAGTTAAGAATACATATAGCATCGTTCCCTTAAGGTTCCAAAAGCACTAACCTTTGTCAATTTCGACATCATCAAAGACAATGATAGGGCTTTTCCCACCAAGCTCCAAGGAAACAGGCTGTGGAAAAAAAAAAAGAAGATTCACACTCAGACCCCGAAAAATTATAGGTAAAAAAAAACAGATAGATACATGGAAAAAGAAACAACGACACTTGGACTTACTTTAACCAATTTGGCAGCAGAAGTCATAATGTTGCTTCCAGTTGCCGTGCTTCCAGTGAAAACAATCTGGTAAAGGCTAGAATATCAATACTTCAACTAACCATAAAAATCCAAGTACAAATGCTCTCTATCCTCAATAGTTCGACTTTCTGGATACTCGTAAAGATAAAACTGACTATGGTAAGACCTTGTCAACGTGTGGATGCGATGCCAATGGAGCACCTGCTTCAGTTCCTAAACCAGTCAGAATATTAAGAACACCAGGTGGCAGACCCACCTCGCGGCAGATATCAGCGAGCTCCAAACATGTCCTGATGTAAAACCACATTAGATTGGTGAAGTAATAGAAGGCTAAATAGGGTTTCAATAGAAATCAAATACGCACACGGAGGCCAACTCAGAAGGTTTCAGTATTGCCGTGCACCCAGCAGCAAGTGCAGGAGCGACTTTCCAAACAGCCATCAGTAACGGATAATTCCTTCAAATGCAAATATAAATTATTAGCTGCCTAATACGTGGGGTCGTCTTTTACATATTGTATAGAAAGGGAGAAAGAGCACTTGAACTTGATATGTCAAAAAGATTAAATTTCACATGTATACAATGATTTGAGGGGTTTGTCACACCATAAGAACATGACATACCATGGAGTAATCAGCCCAACTACACCAATGGGTTCCTTGAGAACGTAGCCCTTAAAAGTATCTAAGGGAAGAGAAAGAGGAGCCTTCTGCTTTGCATCTAAGCCTTGAGCTAGGTCAGCATAATATTCAAAACATCCAGCAACATCATCCTGCAAGGGTTACAAGCAACCAGGGTCCAGGTATAACATATAAAACCACAAAACCGCAGAAGGTTCACAAGAGGAAAGCGAGAATACCATGTCCCATGCTGCTTCATCTAGAGGTTTACCGCAATCAATAGCCTCAAGATTAGCTAGTTCAGACTTCCTCTCGGTTACCTAGAGATAGACGCACGCAGATGATATCAGCTTAGCAATATAGATTTGGTAAAGGTGATATCAATACCTTAGCTGCAATAGCACGTAAGTATCTGGCACGAACAGCCCCGGATGCTTTAGACCAATCCTTTCCTTGGTTTCTTGTAAGTGCTTTCCTTGCAGCTTCCACCGCGAGCTCCACATCCTCAGAAGTTGCAGCTGGGATGTAACCTATAACACCACAAAAGAGAGAGAGAGAGATCTGTAAGGTCCTCCAAAGATCAAACGCGAAAAACAGCTTCTAAGCCCAGTTCATAGTGTACAAGAAACACAGAAGCTAGATGAATTTCAAATCTCTCTGAGTATACATTAGACTGGCAGATTCTTACTACTAATTTCAGCTTATTGAATCAAAACTCGCAAAGTTCATTCGTGAGAAGAATAACACAACGAAACATAAATAAGACTTGATGGAGAAGAAAAGGTACCGATGATGTCCTCCGTGGCGGGATTGACAACAGGGAGTGTTTGACGGCGAATGGGCTCTGTCCATTGACCGCCGATGAAGAGCTGCCGTCGCGGCACCCTAATCGCCATACTCTGCTTCTTTCTTTTGTGTTGGTAAATGGATTTTTTTATGTATAAGTACTTTAAATAAGTGTTTTTTTTACAGCTAAATAAGTGTATTTTAATTAAGGGATAAATAGAATATGTTAATTACACTCTTATAAATAAATAATTAATTATGCATTTGGTGATAGATTATTACATGTTTTCTCTTAATTTAAAATGTTTTCAGTTTCTTAGTGTAAATTTATTTATGTGTTATATACTACTATTTTATTGTTAACTAAATTATATTTATATAAGTAAATAATATTTAAAATATATTAAAGAAATTAATAATTTTATCACGTCATCTAATGACAAAAGTGGAGGAAGTATGATTTTTGTATTAATAAATAACACTAAAACTTTAACTGGGAAGGAAACGGATCTGGCACACCAATCGAAGAATATCTTTTAGTTTTCTAACTTTATAATAAAATTAAAGAAAAAAAGATTTTGAAATATACTTGTGAATCTTCTTCACATGATCAAACAAACCTAATCTGTCCAAAAGATCACAAGAAGAATCCAAAACAAATAATATTCGATTTCATCATATCTGTTCGATGATTATACAAAACCCATTATTATTTAATGCGAAATCGAAACGCAAAAGAAATCAATTCTTCTTGGAGGTGGTTTTGGTATACTTGTCTTTGACCCAGCTAAGACCCAACGACGTTCCTGTCTTCACTTTCTTAAACCCCGAACTCGCCGCCGCTTTCGTCTTCCCCAGTCCAGCCTCCATCTTCTCTTTGTATTTACCCGACCCACCACCTCCGCCGCTGCCGCTTTTACCGTCCTCGGTTGTTTTCGCCGTAGACTGATTGTTGTCCCACAGATCTGCCCAAGAATCTTTCTCCATACTGTATGAGACGAGAGAGAGAAAGATTTGATTTATTTTTGTGGAGAGAGATTTGATTAGATGAGAAAATGTATCTATTTAATTGATGAAATTGTGATTAATACAACGAAGTCATGCTTTTTTATTAGAAAAATAGGGTTGGTAGGACGGATTAATAACCAAAAAATACATAAATATATAATTAATGTTAATGAGTATTTGAAAATGTTTAGCTTACCTAAATTTACGGCGATATTAATTTGTATTGTGTATGTTTTGTTATTGTTATCATAGATTATGATTATCTTAATATTAACATGTTCATGAATACATAATACTTTTACATATCTTCTTTGTTTATTCTATTGTAATTATGATTGTTTTGATAATTAGTAAAATATTTTTTTTGTACAAAAATATTGGATTTTTTTCCTTATGATTTTTTTTTAATTTATATATTTGATTTTATATTATTAACTATGTGCTAATATATTATTTTAGATTGATGTCAAATGTTTTGTTAGTTCTAAAATAAAATATTGATCAAACACAAATTCTGGATTATTAAATTTTACCAGTAAATTTGGTTTAAAACAATAAGATGAAGAAAATGTGGAATACTTAATAAACATTTTAAAATTATAGTGTTAAATTTTGTTATTGTTATCATAGACTAACAATATTTTATCAAATGTAAATAAACTTTTATATTAATTATGTTTATTTGGTGAATCACAACTTACTATTTTTACTTCATGGTAAATCTTTTGTATAAATGAGAAAATTTAGTTTTAAAATTTTATTTATATTAACGTTTGAAAATTTTATTTATATTAATCTCAAAATAAGTTTCTATTATATGAAATGAAAAAGAGTTTGAATTACTTTTCTTTTATTATGTTTGGCAAACTTTACTTCTATATAAGATTTGAAACATTTTAGGGATCAAAATTTCATATAAGTAAACACATCAGAACAAAAACAATTTTTTTCAATAATGCACCTGAATTTATTATTATTATTTTACATAAATTTCATAAAATCGATGATTAATAACTGTTTTAAAACAGAAACCGTTTAAAATTTGTCTATGCATTATTAAATAGTAAAAATATTAAATTATAAAATAATATCCGATTAAGTGAGAAAAGGAACTTTATTTATTTAGCTTAATATTAATTGGAAGTGACATATTATTATTAGTTACCAATAATTTAATTATAGAAAAATTATTGATATGTACTTTGATATTTCTTAGAAAACTTATTTATTAAGTAGTTGAAAAAAAAGAAACAAAATAATAAGAATTTGTCAAATTATATTATGTTTTTAAAATAAAATAAAAAGTAAAAATAAAATAAAAAATAGAATAGTATAAATATTTTTTTAACATTGTTAACGCCGTCATCAAAACAATAAATCCTAAATCCTAAACATTATACCCTAAAAACTAAACTTTAAATTCTTGGATAAATCCTAAACCCTTGGGTAAATCTTTAGGTAAACCTTAGATCTTTGGGTAAACCCTAAATCTTTGGGTAAACTCTAAACCCTTTCGTAAACCCTAAACTATAGGGTAAATCCTAAACCCTAGGATTTAGGGCTGAGATTTAGAGTTTTGCTTACGGCGTTTAGGATTTAGTGTTTAGTGTTTATGATTTAGAGTTTAAGATTTATCCAAGGGTTTAAGATTTAATGGTTAGACTTTAGGGTTTAATGTTTTACTGACAACATTAATAATGTTTAAAAAAAACTCATTTTATTGCAGCTAGTACTATTTTTAATTTATTTTTACGTTTTTGATTTTAAAAACATAAAACTTAGCAAATTTTTGTTATTTTGGTTTTTCTAAAAAAAAAATTAAATATGATATGATAGGCTATAATTGGTTGGTGAACCTACGCTCTCGGGGGTAAACCAAAAAAAAAACTCTTCTTAGAATGTGTAGATGTTGTTTTTCCAAGTTTGTTCTAATATAATTTTGATAACATTATAATAAATAAGTCTTATTTGGCGTTGGAATTCTGTAAATTGAAACACAATTATGGATAAACTTTTTTCTAATCAAATACAACGCATGATAGTGTATGAACCAAAAATTCTTTTGAAAAAAATAAATTTAAATATATAGAAGGAAAAAATATTAAAAGCTGCAATTAGACATGAACATTCTTTTTTAGAATTTTTGGAGAAACAAATGTATGTTATGATTCCTGAGAGAATTTTAATTTTTGTTTTTACCGCAAATTTCATATCATTATTTAAATTTATCTTTAAGAGATAACTATTTTCATAAATACTTTAAATTTCTGAAAAACTAAAACTGACAATATAAATCTTTTAAAAATGTTTAAAATCATTTATAAAATATTTATAAAGGTTCATAAATTCAACCCCAATCCATAAATAATCTACTAATACTAAAAGGAGTATATCCTTTATACTTATAGACTTACTTTTTATTTTTAAAAATTAACTGAGATACTAAGCAGCATAACAAAAAAAAGGAAAACCATAGGAATAATTCATGAAAACTTTCTTCCTCTCTTAAGCTATGTCAAGTCCAAAAGACGGAGAAAAACATGTGTAACGTCCACATTGCTGGAAACTAACTCCTCTGTTGTTCATGTGAGCTAGACGACGGCCATTGGTTTTTGTTGATATACTTATGGCAGAAAAGATACAGCCAAGACCTTAAATGACATGGTAGGAAGGTCAGATCCATTTACTTATCTCATCATCACTTTTTTCTTCTGACCAGACTTCTTCTTTCTACTGAGATATGAATTGCCTTCTATGTTGAAAGTTTTTTACTTTGATAGCACTCGCTTGCTCGTCTCCATATAACTGAAGAGAAACAATGTTCTAAACTTTGCACATTAGCTCAAGCTGTTCAAGACCAATTCCAGGATCACCGGCTGGAGCTGCATAATATTTTGGATTTTCAACACCTGAGGACACCAGCTAAGGTATATAAAGACTTTTTACTCCACATAAATAACCAGATAATGCAGAGCACACACACATACAATAAGCATGAATTACCTTGCTAGCACGTTCACACCCCATATCCATGAAAAGATTAGTAGCCTAGGAAAGAAAATAAAAGAGCATTCGTTAATCAGTAAGAAGATCTATGTCACATAAAATGGATAGAAAGTTTGAGAGAGAAGAATAAAGTTTGAAAGTCTATTGAATCTCACAGTAAAGGCTTAAAGTTTACAGATAAAATGACAGTATGTGCAGAAGCATATAGTTAGAGGTACTCAGTGTTAGAAGAAAGCATACACAAAGCACATTCCAAGAACACAAATCCTATTAAAACGAAAACGCTTCAAATATGCAAACCCAAATTTGGAAATGTAGATGAAACGAAGTACTGAGCTAGGTTTGCTATCACTAATGGAACCATTAATTACAAACCTTTTTAGAATGCCCATGACAGAGATCACAGAAGAAACACTCAACTGGAGTGCACCTTCCCATAGATTTGCAATTGAGACGACCTTCCCATAGATCTGCGATTGAGACGACTTTTTTTAAGCCCTTCCATGGTATCAAACGCATTGGAAAACATCAGATGATGTACCTCCGAAGTTGGAAACAGTACGTATGGTAGCATTAGATAGGCAACAAAGTCAGTGTTTCATTAAAACCGTCTTAGTTCTTACCTCTTTGTGAACTCACTGATTTCAAGGAGATCGGTGTCAAAGTAAAACTTTGTTGCTGGTGCGGAGTTGAGATACAGGTAACGTAGAAAAATTCAAGAGTTTTAAGAGAAAGTGTATTAGGCAAATATATATACATATATCTGTATTAGTTAAAAAAGAAAACAAACACACGACTCTTAAAGGAGAGGGGAAAAAAGCTTAAAGTAGATGGCTACAATACTGAGGTTAGTGTCAATATAATAGGAATCTTTTTAGTACCTCTCAGAGATGCAGAACATAAAGGAATTAGGTTGTTGTTTTATGGTAGTCTTGAATGAGAAACACATGAAGTATGGCTTCCAGCTTATATGAATTACACCAAGTGGTGGACGGGGCCTCCGGAATCTTTCTACATGGGAATGGTTTCTAGTGGAATGTAGAGATATTATTTGAAAATAATATCCATGCATCCTCTGATTTCCTTTGGTAGACAAAATAAGTAGACTAAGTAAACATTTTGCTGCTCCGTGACATATATATCCACAGTCTTTGACTTGCTATGACATTATTCCACCTACACCGAAAGTACTTCTGTCTCTCTCTCTCTCTCTCTCTCTCTCTCTCTCTCTCTCTCTCTCTCTCTCTCTCTCTCTCTCTCTCTCTCTCTCTCTCTCTCTCTCTCTCCGTTTTGGGTTTTTCTTATTTTACTTTCCTCATCACGTCATTGTGCATCTACAGTTTTAGAAAGCAACTGAAGAGAAAAGAATAGTTGGTTTAATAGTACATGACTATCAATTGCTCCTAGAATCAGCTTCTCAGATGTAACGGCAGCAAACATATTCGAAAGTAAAGAATCTTTCTTACCGATCATAAGGAGCAGCTGGAATGGCTGACTGAAGTATGATTCAGCTGACGGTATGTGTTTGATCTTTGATGCTCGATGCTCGTTTTTTGCTGCATGAACTGAGTTATGTCGTTGAGAACCATCCGTCCAACCAGATTCACCAATGGAATCAAAGGAACCTCAATAGACACATTAACATCTAAGCTCCTTTCCTCCAAATCAATTCAAAGATCCATAACTATCACAGCTTTTTCAGTAGACTTCAAGACAGTTTTTGACTCTCTGAACGAAGAACCTTTAAGGCATCATTGCTTTGTAGGCTTCTGTAGCTATTCTCCTAGGAAATAATAAATAATAATTTCAAATAAACTAAAATTTTGCCGGAGAGGTAAGCATCACCTCAGATGCTCGAGCTTTGACATACATAAGAACAAAGAGAAATAAAAACATGGGAAGATACAACAAATAATCTTGGAAGAGAACATACAGAGATAGAGAGAGATCCGGAAGAAACCCTAACAATGGGTTTGATCTTCTATCTTTGTTTCAGAGATTTGTTCATGATTTCGTCGCCCATACTCTCTACAAAACACACACCCAAACCTAAAATAAAAAGGTAAATCAGATAAGAAAAACAAAAGGAAAATGAGCAGTGTATGATATTATTCAACTTACTGCTCATATTAACATCATATTGGAATGATAACATTGGTTATGCTGCAGAAGCCGTTAGATCCGGGCCCCGATCCTCCTTCGTCGAGAACGGCGCGGATCTCCTCCGCGCGGCGGAGGTACTCGGTGAATTTCTGGGTGATAGCTTCTCTGATCTTGGGGTTCTTCTCGAACGGCTTGCTTCACGTACTCGATCGCTTGTTCCTTGAAATTGCTGTACATCGCTTCTTAGGCTTTTACCAATTTTCTCCACTCGATTCTCTTCTACTTCAAGGATCGTAGATGAATTTGAGCAGAAGATCGGAGAGGATTTATTGGGAGGAATTTAAGAACTAATGAATCTAAAGGAACCGATGAAGAGAAGAGAAGCCAGATTTGATGTTGAAGACGAAAAGGTCTACGAAAACAAAACCGAGCCTTAACCTGTAAAATGATGAAACACCCCTATTGGCTGATTTTAATAGCCGACGTGGCATGCTTCTCTGTTGAGGATATTCAACTTTTAGTATTGTATAGATTATGATTACCTTAATATTAACATTGTTCATGAATACATAATACTTTTACATATCTTCTTTGTTTATTCTATTGTAATTATGATTGTTTTGATAATTAGTAAAATATATTTTTTTAGTACAAAAATATTGGATTTTTTTTCTTATGATTATTTTTAAAATTTATATATTTGATTTTATATTATTAATTATGTGCTAATATATTATTTTAGATTGATGTCAAATGTTTTGTTAGTTCTAAGATAAAATATTGATCAAACACAAATTCTGGATTATTAAATTTTACCAATAAATTTGGTTTAAAACATTAAGATGAAGAAAATGTGGAATACTTAATAAACATTTTAAAATTATAGTGTTAAATTTTTAGACAACTTCTCTTGATAAAATGTCATGACGAAAATAAAGAATTCAGCTTTATTAATTGTGTAACATTATTATTTTTATTTTATTTTGAAACTATTATTTTTCATATTGTATTAGTTTTAATTGTTTATATCCTAAATAAGAGGTTCGGTTGGATGATTTTTTTTTAATGTGCGGTGCGGTGAGTGTCTTTTTATTAGTTAGCAGGTGTTATTTGTCGAGAAGAGAGTATATGTTATGGGAAATAGACGACAAAGACAAAATATGTTATGGGAAATGTGTCTACGTTGTGTGAGTTTAATCTGATCTTGTTTTAATAATTTGTAATTGTATTGTATATTTTCACGTAATGCAATTTATTTTGAAAGTCTTTTCTCGAAGCACCCATTTTCCATGAACTCATACACCAAGTACCTATATGCAGGATACGTACGAAGGAGAAAAAACCCTCTGAGGATTGTCTTGAGCAGCATCAGGTTTCAAGATCTTAATGGCAACATGGGTGTAATCAAGTGTGCCTTACAGGTCCGTATCCCCCTTAATTTTCTTACTTTTCTGTTGCTACTTGCTCGTGAATCAATTAGTGACTTCTTCAATATTATCTATATAGTATCTTTTGTAGCGGACATCCTTATATGCGAAAGCATTAAATGAAAGAGCATACTCTATCTTAGCACCACTACCCCCAAGAGTCATCATCTCCATCTTTTCGTTTACCAGTATCAAAAATTGGACATATTCTACTTTTTTTTATGAGCTCTACATGCTTGAATCCAAATCCAATGTGCACTGAACCCAAAACAGATACATTTATAGCATTCTTGTTCCTCCTGTTCAAGTTTGTATAACATAATTATAAGTTGTTAATTCACCCAAGAGAATCTAAAGTAGGATTTGAAACCATCTCGTGTTGCTTATAATGAGAAGTCATTCCATTATTTGTATTTGTCATGTCACTTGTTAGTCTTTACACATATTTATAGAGTTATCTCGTTTTACAAAACTTAAAACAAACACTTGGTAATTTAGGTTCACTTAACTATTCAAATATATTCTTATACTAGTGGTTTGTCCGCGCGTAGCGCGGAGCGGTTGTAAATTGAGTTTGCCTTTGATTGGGTTATGTTTAAAAAAAATTAGTTACGTTGGTGTTTACTGATTTGTTATTTTGGTATTGCGTGTTTTTTTTTGTTACTGGATTGTCTTATCCTTTCGTATTTGTGTGATTGTTATATTTTTATTAAGAGTGAGTACTTCATATTTGATGTAACAGTGTTAAGTTTATTTGCAAATTATAGTGATGGATTAACATATTATGGCAAGATTAATTAGTGGAATGAAAATTTGTAAAAGAAGTAGAGTGAGCCACAAAAGGGTTTGGCTGAGGACTAAATTTTTAAACTCCCAATTAGGAAAGGGGAAGAGTTCAAAGGCATTAAAACATTGCATAAGGTTTAAGAAACCAAACACTTCGTGTGATTTATGAAGCACGGGGTGTTGTCCATTTTGAGATTTCTTATGGCCATTTGTTGGTTTTGTTACGGGAGTATACTTATGTGTATAAGACTATACGATGTTGGGTAATTTTTTTTATAAAATTCTGTGGTGAAGGTGTAAAGTTTCTTTTTAATTACCTAACGCAGGGGTAGTGATTGGATGTTCATATGTGGGATTTTCATATGTATTTGAGTTATTATTTGAACCAATGTTTTTTTTTCTGCCTTGTTATGCATACATTAATTTTGAAGTTCTTGTCATTATCCATTAAGCACCGACTTTATGCCATAATTTTCATTTGATTTGGTGCTTGAATTTTGATGCATATATATCGTGTGTTTCTACTCTCTTTTTTTTTTTTAGCTGGGTAGTATTTATTGTGTGGTTGAGATTCTTTGGAAGCTTAACTTTTTAATATATTACTACTTGGTTATCAATTTTATTAAACGTAGTTATATTCGGTTTAATTCTTGTACTAATTTTTTTTTCATTTACCGTTGAACTTAAATATCTTCTAGGCAAAAAAAATGTTCTAGTCATTCTGTATTTTGAATTAACCAACACAGACTATAATAATTATAAAAATTTGAAGGTTAAGAACTAACAATTTGTATTTTGTGTATGAAAGTTTGGGTCTCCTTGTACGGCTTTGGACTCTGAATTGTTTGTATTATTTTATATTTTGTGGCTTTGAAATTTTTTGATAAAAATTTTGAAATAGCAAAATTTATAAATCAGAATTCTGCGTCATAACATACTAATGTCTTCCTCTTCCGTTGTTGAGTTTTGAGATTTAATAGAGACAGCGTGTTGAGATGCACATATAATACCTGAAACTTTTACTGTATGTTAGGATTTATGGATTTTACCCACAATGTTAATATGGACTGGATGTAGTCTTATGGATTAGCTATGGCCACCCCCTGTCGATATTTTTTTCTGAACGTAGTTTTATAGTTGATGTAGCTCAAAAACCTGTTGTTGTAATGTATCTCTTCCAGACACAAGTATAAATAAATAAACCATAAAATAAAGCTGGAGGTGGTAGATATAATTAAGAAATATATTTTTGTTTTTAAGTGCTAATATTGAACATCAGGTGGTGCGACATAAATATTGTTTGCCTATAAAGATTTGTAGAACAAAGTTTATAATGACCATCTTAAACCATTGCATAAGTAAGAAACTGATTAACATTGTGGGTAATGGCCAATTAAATGATGTAAATTAGTGTGTAATTGATTAAATTTGTAGAAAAAAGTTTGTAATGGCCAATTAAATTATGTAAATTAGTGTGTAATTGATTAAATTTATATATTAAATGTCAGTTTTCTAAAGTAATAACTTTTAAATATTATAGATTTTAACTAAAACTGATTACATTTTGAAACATATAAAGTAATCTATAAACTAACTCTATATAGATATGAGGACAAAATTATAAAGTGGTCTCACCTTAAATTTCTCTCATTCTCATTCTGTGCATTCCTAATTGGAAGAAGATAATCAATATTAATATTCTGTTACTCTCACTATATTAGAAATGGTCGAACCGTAAACCAATTAAGGATGATGTAAGGAAGACATAAAGATGTATTTCCAGTTATCACAAATATATAATCAATTGACAACAACTTCATTATGTCCAGCGTAGGACAACGTAGAAGAGTTTCCGTACCTTCTAATATTATAATATCTCACTATATTTGTAGCTAAATCAGTTTTCTCTAGCATAAATACTCACTCCATTCTTGGAGTTTAAGCTTTTCTATATGATGATATTAGTAGTTTGATCCCAAAAAAAAACGGTCGAACTGTACATTGTAATTGGAGAAAGAAAACAAACAAAAATCAACCGAAGAATTTTAAGGTATATGAAACAAAGATTGGAAATAACAATTCTTTGCAATTAAAGAATAAGACAATAAAATTGTAAAAATAAAAAATAAAACAAAAAAATATACACAGAAAGAAAGATTTAGTAAAATAAAATCATAATATAGTTTCCATAATTGATTGTGCTCAGTTACACTAAAAATCTAAATTTACAACATACACAATTTTATTTACATATTTAAACCTATTATCTAACTAAAATGATTCTAAAAAAAGTGCCAGCATGAAGAGTTAGAAATATACGATAAAATATAATACATAATGTTAAAAATACATTATCACTCATCACTAAAAAAACATGTTAGTAGTAATAAAAATGAAATGACAACACATTTATTAAAACCATAGAACGACACGCAACAAGGTGTTATTAAATATACAAACTAAAAATTAAATATGCTCAACGCAAACACACATAAAAATGAGACATCATATTTGGATATATTTAAATAAATAATTTTAAAATTTAAATATATTACATTCTTGATAATTTTAAAAGTACTTAAATAGAAACTAAATTATTAAAAAATTAATGTACAAATAAAACTAAATCAATATTTTGTAACCTCAAATAATAAATGAATAAAAAATATATTATGTTAATAAAATAGATTTTAGATTTTAAAGACTTCTAATTTATGTAATATTACAAAATTCAAAATTTGTTTATTACAATTAATATTTTACAAAATTCAAAATTTGTTTATTACAATTAATATTTTACCATTAGATATATTAAAATAATATTCTAGATCGATATTCAATTGTCAGTTTTCAACTATTACACGTAATAAAATATTATTAATTACGCTTCGTTTTTTGAAAAGAGGGTTTTATATTTTAAGTAATTTATTGGAATACTTTTTCTTTTCGTGAATTAATTCGAGATGAGATTCTGATCTTTTAAACTAAGATAATTTATGTTCTATACATAATTATATTTTTTTTACATAACTCTAAAATTTCGGACTTGATTCTTCATATTTTATTAGTTAATTGTGTTACATATAATAGAAATATTTACTTTAAACTAAAAATATAAAAAAATCAAATTTAAAAATTAGTTATATATAATTTAATATACAAAAATTCACATACAAATAAAAATGATAAATGTAACAAATTTAAATATATTATCCGTGCGTAGCGCGGAGAAAGAATCTAGTTTTAATAATAATGATATAGATGGTTTAAGAATTTTAATTTTATAAAAGTCAGTTTTAAACCACTAAAATCCGAATATTAGCCGGTTGAATTTAATAATAAGTACTAAACCGGGTAATCTAATTGTTCGACTGCGAGCAATGATGGTCAGTCGATGAAATCCGGTGTCCCAGACTTCCCAGTCATAATTTGGTTCAGTTGGGAAATCTAACGGTTCAATTGTGGGGAAATATGTACGTTATTAAAGTACATGGGCTATCATGTAATAATTGTTAAATGGAATGGTTAGTCAATTGCATAATCTAACGGTTATACAGGGGCAAATCGGTAAAAGGGACAAAAAGGGGCTTCTATGCAAAATAATGCATAGACGGTGGTGAGTCATTCCGCAGTTCTGTAGTGTTAATAAACCCTGAACCTGAACCTCTTTCTTTCCCCGGAAATTCAAAATCAATTTTGGGGGTTTTCACGAAGATCGTCGTTTCGTTCTCGGATTATGCTGTAGAAATTCCCAGTTCGATTGCACGATGATTACTTCGAGGGATGTCCATGAGGTCGTCTGGAAGCTCTCGTCGGATAAAGCCAAGACTCGTGAAGTAAACTCTTCGCTTTACCTTCTCTTAATCGCCTGAACGGCAGAGACACGATTAGTTTTATGTTTTGTTTGGAATCTCTGTGTTTTCTTTGTGCTTTTCTCATAGGTACGTCTGGGTTTGAATGAAATAAATGCAATGACGATTGTGAAACAATAGCACCCTTATTAATCTGCAATACGTCTCGGTTTCTATAATAGTCTCGAGTAGGGTTGTGTTGTCTTCGCTACAATTATATTGCAGTTGAAATTAGGTTTCGTATTGCTAATGGTATTTTGTTTACTTTCTTGATTGATCATACTGCTGTTTTTTAAATGTTTGAATAAGTAAGCCACGAATATGGAGCAGCAGTGACTAGAAACTAGAAAGTTTATGTCTCGTTTATCTATCCATGATAACTAGGGCCCCCTTCAACCTCAAGTTTCTCTTACATATTTCAGGATGGAGTCAAGTTATTGAACACGTGGCTCGAAGGAGATATGTCAATTAACTTCTGTAGCTTTCTTTCGCATAACACAGCCAAGCTTAAGTTGGACCAAATTCCAAATGGTAGGTAGCCATTGAAAAAGGTGAGATACTATTATTGATTAAATCAAGATTTGAAGTTAATCCCGCTCCTTTCTTGTTCTTGCAGCTGAAACGTGGCCCTTTTTGGTTAAAAATCTCCTTCAATGTGTATCAATGGAGGTGTCAGGTAGTAAGAGACGGATACCCAAACCCACTTTTGCCAAGGCGCTTCGAGTTGTTATTCAGAGAGCGGAAGAAACCAAGTTTCCTGGTGAGGAATATAGTCATGTTTTTTTTGTTTTAGTCCGAAATAGAGGAATATGCTTTAAATGTTACCTTTAATTAGTTTGTGCTTCCAAAGACGCTGTTATCAAGCCTCTGGGTCAAAACTAGTATTTGCTATCTGAATTTGAGTGTTTCCTGTTGTTACTGGAACCGGATAATTGCTCCATGTTTCTTTATATTAGACTATCTTAGAACGTGAACATTGATGTAATATGGTTTTGTGGAACTGAATTCCGTTAGGTGTTCATCTTGTTAATACCCCCCCCCCCCCCCCCCCCCCCCCCCCCCCCCCCCCCCCCCATGCGCATTTGTTTCCTGCATGTCAGTTATTTTCTCATATAAATGTATCTTTATGCCTTACTCTTTGATGGTAGATTTTCTTTCATTATCAAGATTTCATCTTGTTCGGTGCTTATGTAACTAATCTGTTCTAATGTCTCAGGTGTACTCTCTCCTTTGCTATCTATGGCCAAAACCATCTTTACACATGTACATGATATTTTGAGCAATACACCTAGCTTTCATTCAGAGTATGGGATCATACTCCGCCATCTTTTGGAAATTAAGGAATACCGTTTCCAAATGAGGAAGCGTACATATTCCAGTGAGTTCTCTAAAAGTCTAAATATTCTAATTGTCTAGTCTTTTCATGGATATAGTGTGTATGCTGGTATGATGGTGTTGGATATCTTTTTAACATAATGTTTCTGCAAGATTTGGTGATGTTATACCTAGAAAGGGCGGAAGCAGGGTTTTGGGAGAAAAACAGTGGTCAACATAGCCAGAAGGAGGAGGCGTTTCGTTGTATTCTTACGCTTCAGTCACTTTTAGAGAACCCCCCAGGAGATTTCTCTGATGACATTCGAAAAGAAATTGTGAATGGTCTCATTCACATCTTCTCTTCTGCAAGGTTAGATTTTATTTGTTACACAACGTCTCACTCGTATTTGTACTCTCCTTTGAAAACAATATTAAAAGTTATACTAATTTACTATAACCTTTTTAGAGATGAAGAAAAGCTCTCACGCAAGCTTATTGAATGTGTAAATTCGTTCTTGCTGAAGGATGGTCCTAATATAGGCTCCTTGTCATTGGAAATTCATAATGCGGTCCAACAGTTTGTGTTCCGTTGCTGGTTAACAACCCATGATAAGAACCTTAAGGTATTTTTTTTTGTGGTAGCCCTATGTTAAACACGTGATTTTGTTTCTTCTACGGCTTCGGTCTAAGTCATTTTTTTTTTGTTTTCTTGTTCTACCTTTCAGGAGATACTTGCTTTTTATGGAAGGCTACAGCTAAATTTGACAAGAGGATCTAGTGAATCTAGTTCTCTGTTGGAACAACTTTTGAACGTGGTTACTCGTGAACTGGATCTTGGTAGTTCATCAAGTTCTGCATCATGGTATATCTTTTATCTGTCTTCTCTTCGAAGAATGACTTCTTTAACTTCAACACATCTCGTGAAGTTATGAAATTTCTAATTTTAAAATATATAGGGGTGATTCAACCAAGGATGGGACATTGAGCAGCTATCAGAATAGCTTGGTTGAGTTGGCTGCACATGTGCTCTACCGGGTACCTGTTTATATTCACTTTACTTTGTATACAAGTTCAACCAACATTTTCTTTGATTTCAACAGTGTCTGGATTTTGCTTCATCTACCTTCAGCACTATTTAAAATTGATTTGCATTATGATTTTTTGAAGTATTTTTGTTCGGCACTGAAGTTTGATTTTGTATACTCCGAGAATCGTTTTATCCTTCTCGAGTACAGCCAATTGAATCCCATCACATAAATGCGTGTTTGGTCACCCCTTTGTGTATACTTGAATATTGTGTCCTTGTGTGTCTGGAGGGAATGTGGGAGAGAAATAGTGCTGATATTCTGAACTTTGGCAGGCAGTTGTCAATACTACTAGATCATCACTGTCAGAGAAACGAGCTCGAAGGCAACATATTACATTGCGTCTTGTGGAGGCACTTACTGAAGGAAAATGGCTGTGGTATGTTTCTAACTAGACTATTACTAGAGGATATCGATATATGTGTAGCCATATCTTAGAATGCCTTCGATGAGCGTACACCATTTGTTTCTTATCGACATGTAACTTCAGTTCAATTTGTAATGCTGGAGAACAAGTTTAAGTGGGATAACGTCTCTTATTAAGAAGGACAACTCTATTGTTTGTCACTCTAGATGCTAAACTGGCATTATTTTGATTTTCTTGCTCCCTGCTTTACATAGAAACTATTTATTGCGAATATTGTGGACTAACATACATAAGCTTTGTCCAGGTGTGCTGCTTTTGGTTGTCTGATTCGGACTCATTGTACTCGCATCAACAAGGATCTCCTTATTTACTGGTTTGAAGCCATCTGTACAAACTTTCAAAGGTAACTTGGGAAGTTGTACTTAGTTATTACGTGGACCTTTGTTTGCCTCTGTGAAAGCAGTAACTAAGAGCGTAGGAGTTGTTTGTTAATACTTTCTGGTGCAATACTCTTTTAGAATATCCGTTGCCACTTTATCCTTTAACATGCTTCACTGATTACTACATTTAAACGGAAGAATCAGTTGAGAAGATCATACAAACGATGTTTATCATACCATAAATAGTACGTGGTGAATGACGTGTCTTAACCAAGTAAACACAATTCTATGACTGCAAATCAGGAGCGTACTGATTCATTAGATTTGATTCTAAATTAGTTTCTCATATAACCAACTTCTGAAACAAGAATATTATTCAATGTTACTTGGCACTTTGTATTCTCTTTTGATGGTGGTACCTTTGGCAATCAATGGTTTTATTACTACTAGCTTATTTCTATTACAATACCTGATAACCAACTTATCGAACAACCGTATTCCCATTGCACTGTAATTGCTTAAAATTGCAGATGCTGCTACTTATAAATAGTTCAATGTTAATACTACTAGTATCTTTAACAGTGGACTGCTTTGATTTACTTAATCTTGTACATGACAGACTTGTGGAGGATGCTAGTATGAGACGTTCTTATGATGGTCTATTATGGACTTTGAGGTATGGAGTTCAGGTGTTTACTATTCTGAACCTGCAGCAAGTTCCTTCATATATTCTATTCACTGCTGTCGAGGTGTTTAATAGAAAAATATGTGAAATGATATGATACACTTAGGATCTTCGTTGGCCTTAACTTTTCAAGTTTTAAATTCTTTGATCCTATATCTCAGTTAGTATTTTGTGAAAATTTATTTCTTTTTGAAGGAGTTTGCAAGAGCTATCTTCTGGTTTGTTACTTCCAACTGCTACTATCGACATATCAAAGTCAACTGTTTCCTCAAGTGAGGTACTTACCTTTCCTGCTTTTGTTTGTGTGTGTGTGTGAGTCTGATACACATATGATAGGTTAGATCGTCCACCAGAAATATGGATTACTGAGGTTTAGAGTTGATTCCGGTATTGTTACTAAAATATGATAATATTTGAATTCCTTGATCGTACTGTGGCGAAGTTAAGGAAATATATTGCATCTTGGCAAACTTTTTCGGTGTAACATGTACCGAACATTAATGGCCTGTTCGCATATAAGATTTTTGTTTTGATGTCACGTTCAGCTCTACTCAACTTGTGTTTTATGAATCATCTGACTATTTTTTGATAGAACTCAGCTGGTCATTATTAGGCTATTGGTATCCTACTTTGGCTGCTTGGGTTCTTGAAATCATTAGGACTTTTGGTTTTATGGTCGCTGAAACGGTTTTCTTGCCTATTCATTTTCAGATTTGTATTGGATTACGTGATTTCTTTTTAAAATTATATCTTGAATCTAGTTTTCTTTGTAGTTAGCTTTTTATCTCATTAAAACACATTTGATTGCAGCTAGATCGTGGTTGGCAATTGATCTGGAGTTCTTTGATCCACGGACTAGCAACATTCAGCAGCATGACCGTAATTGTATGTTGCATATATCTACTTATATTCTTTCTTGTTTCCCACAATATATTCTCTTAAAACGGTTGCTAGTTTAGGAAGAAACTCGAAAAACAAATCCCGAAAACTAGGTAGCAAGTGAAGCTTGAGCTTGTATATAGGTTACAGGAAAACTAAAATTTAATCTTAACCTCTTAATCTCTCTTCAGACAGTGAAATAATTAATCTCTTCGAGGATTTGTGTCGATCAAACGTTAGTGTTTTTACTGATTCAGCGTTTCTTTTCTAGTAATTTCCCGTTTAAATTATGCTCTTACATAAACTCTGTAATAGTTTTGGTAATTGGTCACATGTTGATACTTAAATATACATGTAAAAAGGACAGAGCCCTCTTTGATATGGATCAAGGTAAATTGGTTTTCTTGGCTTATACTAAAACTGTATAGGTTGTTTGGTTAGCTGTTTGAGCTAAAAAGTTCTCAGTTACTCGCTTTGCTTAGCTGATTTGTATCTATAAATGTACGTACGTGTGGCTGATGCTACTCTGTTCTGCAATCGGATGTTCAACTATCATTATCTTAATGCAGGTTGATGCTGTCTTGGTGCTCCTTGGATCAATTATTTCAAATGTAAGTTTGTAATAAAATTCTAACAGAAGTTTTATTTAGCTATGTACTCTTAATTTTATTTTCCCTTCGTTTAGAACCACATAAACGTGGGGATTCTACCTCAAGAAGTGTGGGATCACCAATTATTCAGACACATACCCTCTGAGTAAGCCTTTTATCCTCAAACCTTCATAGTCCGTGATGGATAGCTAATCCTTGAGCTGCTAATAGGCTAGAGTCCCACTTTTCCTGTGGAAAATAAGGAAATGAGCAATGAGCTTGGATACATCTTGTTCTATTTAAATATCTTATAATATTTCCTTTTATAAGATTAATGTGTGTTGTGTTGGAATTGATAGTTGTTGAATTGCTCTACTGTTAACTAACTAATTATCACTTTTACTCAGGCCGGCCTTGTACTTCATTGCATGTTACTTTTCACGTATGGGTTGCCAGGTAATTAACTGGTTCTCACATGAACAGTATGGTCTTAGTATCTACCTTCTTTGTTCCTTGATTGCTAAATAGACTTTCAAGTCTTCAAAAAGTATTATATCATCATGGCTCTGTCCTCTCATTTGTGCAGGGAAACCTGCAAGATGATCTACATCTACGACGCAATCTCCTTAGAGCAGTTTGTGGCCCCCTTAGCTTGAAGGTAGTTTCAATTCCTTTTTCCAGAAAAGCACATATTTTTGCAATAGGGATCTCATGAATAATCATATTGTTGGTCTGATACTCTGATTATTTGTGATACCTCTTACTCTCTGTGGTGGAGGCATTATCTACGATATGACCATTCGTCTGGAATTATGTTTACCCCAAAAGATTGATCGTAGCATAATTTAAAGTTAAGCACTTAATTCTAGGTTCAGGCAGCGAAAATTATGTGCTCTATTTGTTATTTCCTGGCAACTAGTTGGTAAGAGCTGCATTCTATTTCTACCATTTCTACCTTATTTGTGAAACTGAATATCTAAGAGAATTAGAAATCTAAACATGTTCACTCAGTCAAGTACCGCGTTGTGCATTTATTAGTCTCTAATTGTGTGTTCCTCATTGTACCACACGATCTTATTGGAGATCATGCTTATGGCTTATATATATTTAGGGTCCATTGGCACTGAATGAGCGAATGGTTCGCCTTCTACCAGCAGCTGCTTTAGCCCTATGTGCTGGTTTCACAACGACACTTCCATTACCTAAGGAACATCTCCCAACACCACCTAGTTGGGATGCCTGTGAAGTGGTGAATGATGTGAAGGTGCATATTATGTTTGTTTTGAAGCTCTGAATAGTTCTCATCTCAGAAAAGTTTGCAAGTCTAAAACTGGAATTCACTGTTGTTGTTTCTTTTCCAGATGGATGATGCTGAACAAGAAAGAAAATTTGGACTGTTTGAATGCTCTGTAGAGGTTCTAACAAGAGTTTACTCGAATTCTATCAAGGTGGAGGATCCTTCGATTTTGTTTCTCTCTTTCCTGAACCTCATTTCTTCACTGACATTATTTGTGTATCTTTTTGTTTTCAGATCTCTAGTTACCGAGTTCCTGATGGAGTACAACTACCTCTAGTACTAAGAGATCCATTGCTTAATGACATGGAAATCTATTTTCTTAGCATTATCCCAGAGGACAGTGAGAAAGGACCACTTTCTGACATATTTATGGGATGTTCTCTGCTGTGTCATTTTATGCATGGTTCTTATACGACGAGGTTAGTCAACTCATACTATTCGTGGTAACTTGTGAGTGAATGACTGATATTGTTATTGTTTCTTGTCAGTTTTTCTGTATCAAAATTGTTATGACAAAAGTGTCATAGTTAATCTTGAGAGATGGTGAACACCCACTTGTAGATGCGGCTTTGTTCTGTTAGTAGTGTCACCGTGTTCTATGCATGTAGTTTTTCTGAAGCAAGACCGTGTAGTTTGACTTTTCTAACCGGTGGTTGTGAATGTTGCTGCGCCTGCGATGAACTAGCTTAATGTATCTCTTTGTGTGACCTTTCTTTCAGTCACTTGAATTTTCGTTTTCATTTCTCAGGAAGGGTAAGGGAAGCACTTCGTTCTTCTTAAAAGCATGCCAGTATTTGTTAGAAAGCCTGGACTACGCTGTTGAAGCAGTTTTAAAGAGCCTCTATGATTTTCAAAGGCTTGGACCCCTGGGGTTTGGCTCAGATTTTAATGAGAAAAGTTCTATAATAGTTTCGTTGAGGTCTCTTACTAGTTCTCCTGTCTTCAGCAACAGAGGAGACCAAAATCTTCTTGCCACTAGTTATGATACTGTATTTCACTCCTTAGAGGACCTTTTACGGTCGTTTGCTAAAGTTTACGGAGAATATACTGAGCACTCATGGAATACTAAATCTGACACTGTTACTTCGAAATCGTTAGCACTTGATCCCCCAGAAGTTGGCAGGATTGTGGATATGGATTTGGATCTAGATGTAGACACTAAAGAGATAGATCTTATAACTGCCGGTGGAAAAGCTGTTGCCGGTGGGCCTGTTTCTACGGGGAACTGGAAGTTGGGCATGATATCGCTTATCTCATGTTTTTCTCCGGTACTTCAGTTGCCTACATGGGATGTTTTATATAGTATTATGGAGAAGGAATGTGATCCTAAGGTATTACGATTTTTTTTTATCACATGTCAATCTCTCAAGCTTTTGTTGTGACCTTACAGAAACGTATTGTTCAACTGCTTACATTTGCAGGTTTTGGAAAATATACTCTATCATCTATGCCAGCTTTCATGCTTGACTTCTATGCCGAAGGTTTATGATTTGGTATGGAATTCTCCTGTTGTTTAAATTGCTATGATATTTGGAAGATTTTATATTAACATCTCCACACTTTTCTTGTGTTTATGGTTTATTGTTTCACGATTTTATCTTTAAGGTTATTTTCTTGGATGACATGCTCAACAAACAAGTAAAGAACAAGCGTAACTGTCTCAATATAGTCACTGCCTTACATGTTTTACTGCAAAATTTTTTATCCTCGGGGATGGATTCTTCTGGACTCAAACCAAACTCGGAATTGTCTCATCTGAAAGAAGGAGAGAGTTGTCAGGTAGCGCTTCCTCTTGTTTGAGTCAAGTATTTGGTTCTTTTCCTTGATCTGCTTGATTCATTCTCTAAGTACCGTGCAGATCTTTGTCCAACTTGGCGCAATGGTGAATAAAGTTTCTGAATGTGGTCTCTTGGGCTGGTTTGGGCGTGTGAGGCTTATCAGCTGTATATGTAATTTTGTCTTGCTTAATCCTCAGATTGGTCAGGTACCTACTTCTCATATAACCCACTAATTCACTAGACATAAAAACTGGCATACACAGTATTTATAGTCACGCTAGTTTTGATTCTCTTTTTAGTGTTTTCGTAGAGCCAACTGGCTTAAGGTTTCGTGACTTAGTTTACACATCAAATACCATTGAAGTTGAAGAATAACATTTTCTTGTACATTCTGTTCAGATGAGATAGTTCCTGTTGTTTGCAGATGAAATATTGTAATATTTCTTACGCTCATTATGTGTAGTTCAAACGTTAGTGCTAATTGTTTGTCCTTTTGGAATTTCACATCAGCCGATTACAGTTAAATATTCTGCGCTGTTCATTGTGGATTTCATATTTAACTTAGTATCTTGCTGTCTAGTTCATGGAATTTCTGTTATAATTTGTACAGACAATGATTGAGCGACTTTTGCTAATGCTAAATGACTCTGATTATCGGGTGCGGTTTGTCCTGGCAAGACAAATTGGGCTTTTATTCCAGACATGGGATGGTCATGAGGCATTATTCCAAGATATTTGGTAAGCTTAAGTTGGTGTTTTTTTATTTAAAACTATTTGTTATCGTATGGCTTTTTAGTACGGTGTTCTCCTAGTAAGACACAAGTGTTAGATGACAGCTTTTTGTGGCTTACCAAAAAAGGAAAAAGAGGAAGAGGCTGATTGCTTCTCTCTTTTTTGTGTGGCAGAAACCATTGTTTAATAAACACAATGCCTGTTCAAGTTATTTTATATTTCTTTCTTGAAAACCTTCGACAGTTTTGTGTATCATTTTTCCTTATTGATTGCGAGTCTTATGAATTTCAGCATTCTGTAAGTTATGATGTTTCACAGAGCTTCTTATTCTTTTAAGTATTAGCTTGCTGCGGTATCTTTATTATACTCTTTTAGATTGAAGTACCTCGTTTGCTGTTAATAGTTTAGTTTTTACATCGGTTACAGATGTTGTCCGGTTGAAGTACCTCATTAGTTGTTATTTTTCCTCACTTCCTTTCCAGCTCTAGCTTTGGTATTATACTGGTAACCTCCTCAAAGGAAAAGCTTGTCACTGCAAGAGATGTTTTGGCTGCTGGTCCTCAGCCTCGCCCAAAAATGGAGACTGTCATCATTACTCTTATGCACCTTGCATATCACAGTGAGAACATAGAGTTGCAAGTAATATATTACTCATTTTTTCTTGAGTTCTTGGAATCGTGTTGAGTAATAGCTTTATATGAAGTATTAACATCGTATTCCTTAATGGAAAAAACGCAGGCTGTTTTTATGATGTGCGCTGTTTCAGCTATAGATCCTTGTCAGAGGTATTTCTCTCTTGTATGTTTTTTATTTACTTGAAACCTTCTTCTACTTATCTGTTTTTTTCTCTACTAGGGAATTAATCATTGCTGCACTTGACAATCTATCAGCACAACTCCATTACCCATCTAGGTTCAAGGTGTGATCATTGCTGCACTTGACAATGCTCTTCTCGCTTTGCATTTTTCTGCTATCAGCTGATTAGCTTTGTAAATATTATCCTGATGATTTCATCTCTTTCAAACTTGGTTTGTGCAGTACCTGGAAGAACTCTTGGGCCCGATCCTCTTTTTCTGGATTGCATGTGGTGTCAGTTTAGCTGCTCTTGTTGAGGTATGCCGCCAGCTGATATCGTTTTGTAGATGAGTGTCTTTTCTGTGATGGTCATACTACAGTTACACTCAAGTTACTCATGAGCATTTTGTTTGTATCCCTTTGTTAGTAGGAGTTTCATTTGTTTGATAAACTTTTAACCAAATGAAAAATGATTTGAAACTTGTATTACAATAAATAGATTCAAATTCTTTTTTCCCTCTTGCACACGTGTCTACAATATTGAAGATAGCGCTCAGTTTGACTAGAAATCAAAGTTAATTACCAGTGAAAGAATGAAATATCGGCATGTGCTTCCTAATATCCAGCAATTTGTTCTATGATCGTGGCAGTTAGCAGAATGGAATGAGTACATTTTAGCATTCTATTTAATCTGCTGGTTGCTTTGTTGCAGACAAGTCAGCTGTTCATTCTAAATGCTGAACCGAAATATTTCATCCACTTTTGTTCCCACTGGCTACTTCCAGCTCTTCTGCTGCATGAAGATAATACTAACCTTGATTGGGTAGCTAAGGTAAGGCGCTTCCATATATTTTATGGACTTACGCTGATATTTCAGATAGCTGCGATTTCGGTTTATAGAGTCTTAATTTCTGTAATGAAATTGAAACTTGAATAATTTTTTTGCTTGTTTTCGTCTATTTTGTGTGGGCCCTTCAGATAAAGGTCAGATATTTGAATTTTCCGATCTCTATTTCACTGATTCTGTCTACAATATGCAGATGGCTAGCAAACCGGTGTCTGTGTTGGTCAAAGAAAATTTTGTGCCTATCTTTTCGATAGGTATGGGATTGCACTGTAGTAAAACATCAGAATGTGAAAAAGGTGCATTGGTGCTTCAAAATTCGATATTATATGTGGGTCAGATCACCGAGACTGAGAGGGATAAGCTCATTAAACGGAATATGGTATGATGCCTGTAACATTTGACTCATGATTCCAGCAATCTGTATTTGTTGTTTGTAGTGGAGAATTTCATCATACCGTTAATTAGCTAATATGGTCAGCTAGTTACAAGTTTTAAAGCCTTCCGATCCAAAATCAAAGCATTGTCAACTACATGATCCATTGTTGAATACCTTATTTTCGTTTTGCCAAAGTTCCTAGCTTCTCAAACTATAATATTATTTAAGGTATAACATATTGAATCTCTAATTGGCACCCTGTTCTCTTTCGATTGCAGGTGTCTATTGTTAGTTTTGTTTTATCACGTGCTTCCTCTTCACCAGAACCCCCCGTTCCTGCTTTTTCTCGTGACACCATTTCACGAGCAATTCAAACAATTGTGGATGGTTTTCTGGAAACGTAACATTTCTTGCTCGCTCGATCTTGGCTTCTTTTTCTTTTATTTCCCTTTTCTAAGGTCTTACTTGGTTTATGCAGCGCTGATTATCCTAAGAATGCGGCGGTCATTGATAATATCAATGTTTTTCGCCCAGATAGGGTGTTCATGGTGAAACTTTCATTTGCTAAAGCTTTTTCACAAGATAGCAATTTTATTGTCAGTTTGATACTTAGTAACAATGTTTTTGTTGTTGTTTGGCAGTTCATCACAGAAATACACTATAAAATGTCAGCTGCATGCCATCACCGGCATACGCGTCATCACCTGGCCGCTCTAGAAGAGCTTACTATTATTCTTGGTCATAGAGCTTTGGTTCCAAGTTCCTTAAAGTGAGCACAATTCTCTATCTATTTCTTTGAATTATTTGATTGGTGATATTCAAGTTCTTTAAGACCAAAGTGACTTTCTTCAGACTTTATTAAATTTGAGGTAGCAATGAGATGACCATTTGGGTTCTTTTCTCAAGTAAACACTATGTTGTAGATGTTAGAAGGTATAGTTTCTTATCGGCTTTGCTTGTCTTGAACTCGTTATTATCATAATATCTTCCCCGATCAGTGGCTTTGCATAGTATTTCTTTGGCGAGAGTAGCTTCCAATTTTAATCTTTAGCTTGATGTTATATATATATATCTCTTATATATATCTTAGCTGATAACCAAGGCTACCCTCTATGATGTTCAAATTGCTAGGTTGTTCTGCTAATAAACATGAGTGCCATATGTAATTTAAATTTTGGTGGCATTGAAGGGTAATCTCCATTTTTGAGCTCTGGAGAACAACTTTGACCTTTACTTGTGGTTTCTTTCAGTTATATATTCAATCTTGTTGGACAATTTATCTCCTCTCCCTCATTACAAGACCAGTGTTGTAGTATAGCTTCCTGTTTACTGGATTCGTTCAGAAGCAATCCGGCCAAAGAAATTGTCAGTGTACTAGGTGACCAACTCCAGGTATGCGTACTTAATGTCATATTTTGGTCCACTATTTATTACTTTGAGAAAAGGTTGTTTACCATTTTTTGGTTGCCTACTCTCTAGTTTTTGGTTTCAAAACTAGTTACATGCTGCATCGATGCTGAAGCGAACTCCAAAGTTTCTGGTTCTAAGTCATCTCAACTTGTAAATTTGCTCCACAAGCTAATTGCTAATTCAGAATCTTCTCTCCATGAAGATATAAGAGTAGGCGTTCAACCTTTAAATTTGCCTTCCTTTTGTTCTACCACTGCAAGGAATCATCTAGAAATTTATGCTTTTTGATTTGCCATCTTTTTCAGGATTTAGAACCATTGCCCGATATGGAAATTTTTCGTGTCATTCGCGAATCACACATCAGGAGATGCGAAGGTTACTCACCAAGGAATCATCTGTTGAAGGTCAAACACAGTGATATTTTTAATAATTACATTGTTGTTGGAATTTCATCACTAACCATTTTTGTATGTTCTTTCCTGTTCCGCTACAACAGTGTGCCAGAAGATCATGTTATCTTCCACCAAGATTCCTTTCCTGGAGGTATCATTCTATGTTTTGTTAGTTAAATCATCCGGTGATATTCATTAAGGCTACCCTAAGTTCCATGATTGGCGGGGGATGTTAACTTTAGAATTAAGAATAAGTGTGGTTCCTTTTATTTTATTTTGGGGACTGTGTGTTTTCTAATTACGCAAACAATTATCAGTCAAGGGATTTCTCACTTCCTGTAATTCGTTTCTGGTTAATTTTTTTATTAGGACAGGTAGATGTCTGACCTACTTTGTTTTTATGTTTCATGATTGGCCCCACTAGTGAAATGTTTGATTTAGGTGTATGTTTTACAAGTTAATTTACAAAGAAGAGATTGTTTGTCTTTCAATTTTGCCAATCTGGCTTCTACCTTGATAGCAACAAATTTAATAACTTCGAGCCGATAACATGCCCGATGAAGCTTTTGCGGAATATACTGCCCATTAGTCCTATTTCTTTACCAATTGCTGCAGTTTATCAACTTTTCATGTCCCTGCAGTCTCCAAGCACTGCACCACAAGCTCATAGCTACTGAAGCTTCTCAAGGAGAGTCAAATCTCGAAACTGGAGATAGCTTTTGGCATTCTGATGATGAAATTGTAAATGCTGTTTGGACTCTTGTCCGCGTGTCTGCTTCAGATGAGGCAGATAGTATGAGATTGTTGGCGTCGGATTTTCTTTCCAGGGTATCTGTCATTCTCTTTTATGGTCACTATCACTTTGCAAATTTCAATATCTTGTCTCATTATCTTTCATTTTAACTGTAGGTTGGTATTGGGGACCCCCACACCGTTGTTTTCCATCTTCCTGGGGAGTTGGGATCCATGAATGATCTTCAATTTGTTAGCCATAATAAAGGATCAAAAGTTAGTTCTTTTACTGAGAATGGCGTATCCGATGAAACCCTTATTTCGCTGTTAAAGATTCTGAAGAAGTATCTTTTGGATGACTCTGTGAAGATCATTGACGTAACGTCTCAAACCCTTCGGGTCAGTTTTCTAACACTCTTACCTATCCAAACTTGACCTTCAGTGGGCTCATAGTTTTTCGATTCTTCCCTGTACAGAATTGATTGTGCCTCCGAATACCGTAATGTTTGACTCTGACCTAATTTGGTGTGATTTTTCTCGATTTTACAGTATCTTTTAATTGATAATTTACTAATCTACTATAATGCACAGGAAAGTCATGAATTTTTCTGTCTGATGTGCCGTTATATTTTTGTCAAATATGTGATAACACCTTCCCAGTAGAGGCGTTGTACATATTTCCAAAGATTTATTCTGTACTATCTTGCCTCCTGTCTCAAAAGGCCATGTTTTAGAAATTTCATTCAGCTTATATAGATATATTTTTCTGCTTGCTTTAGGGAATTCTTTCTACTGAAAGGGGGCAGCAAGCATTATCTTCTATCGATTCGTGTGAGAGATCTTTGATTGAGGCAAGTTTCTCCTCCGCATTAGCTTTCTGGTCATTTCATCGGTTGATATTTTCTCAGATAATTCATAAAGTGGAAAATTGTTCCCATGGGGAAGATAAAACACTTCATTGTAAAAGAAAAAGTATTCAAGATCTGGTAAATTTGATTTTAAGAGTCACACTTTGACATTTATGGACATATAAATGATCAGTCAATCCATTGAAAAACTTAATGATAGATTCCTTTTTCTTGTTAGAGTTATTTAAGTAAAAGCCTGCCCTATCTGCTCAAATGTGTACTCTTTTTTTGTAGGTACATGGCAGGGGTGTTAACCTTGACACTGTTGAAAAGATCTTACTGGATAGCGAAAAGCAGTACAAAGGTAGTTTAACTATATCATGAGTCTTGATATTTCTGAGAAGTTCTTAGAAGAAATTACCTCCATTTAGTTTTCTCATGATTTATGTCCATAGTCCCACGCAAAAAAAAAAATCTGTATGTTTTCTATGAACTGTTCCTCCTGCTAGATGCTATAATTTGTTTTCATTGTCAATTTCAGGGTAAGTGCTTCTCTAGAAAATAATTGAATGCTGAATTCTATGTTACTGAAGGAAGGCTATTATTTATACTGTTATTACCATCTAATTTTTAATGCAACCTAAAACAAAAATGGAGGTCAATGATGAAATCATAGGCATATTAATTCTTTTTGGCTATTGCTTGCAATCATGCAAAGTTGTTCTAATCGATTTTCAGGATATATATATGCTTGGAATAATTAGTGAATTCAGTTTACGTTTTCTTTGGAGAATCCAATCCTGTATTTCAATTTTCACATGACATGGATATGTCGGCTCCAAAATTATTTCAGTCATGTTCCCGTTCTTCTTTTTTTGTTAATTACTTAAAAATGATGCATTTGGGCGCTGTCAGCTGAAAACTTTTCACTGGAGAAGGCTGAGGTGTGGTCCACAGATAATAAAAACTTCGATGGATGGATTTGTCAGCTTGTGTACTGTATGATCTCGTTATGTGAGGATGTCCCAATAAGGTATCTGTTTGGTTCCTACCTACCTTAATTATCCAGTTACAATATTCAAGTAAAATCTTTCACTCAGTGGATCATTGTTGCTGCTTTGTCTGACACAGGTTATGCCAGAATATAGCAATGCTGAAAGCTGAAATTTCTGAGCTTTTGTTTCCAAGTGTTATTGTTAGTCTTGCAGGAAGGGTAGGGACTGATATCAATTTACACGAACTAATTACATCACAGGTATGGCTCCTATTTTAATCACTGTTTTAACCAAATTCACTTCTCTCGTGTACTTTTCCTTCCCCATTTAGTTTTTTTTTTATTGTACAACAGAATAAAACCACTGCAGAGAATTATTTGTCACTTTTGTTAAAGCTTGTAATCCCCATTGGGCAGGTGAAAGAGCACATCTTCGTCGATTCAAACAAGCTAACAAAGTCGAAGCAGGTCATGTTAAACACCCTGAATGAACTGCGGATGTGTTATGTCCTTGAAAGATCAACTTTTTCTGGGCAAACTAAAAGAGAAAAGGTTAGGGTAACTGAAAAAGATATGCTATTCATGGGGAGTAAATAAGGACATTCTGCTATTTGTATCCCCTTTATAGTGTAATCTGATATCAGATTAGTTTGTTCATAGAAAAAGATCGTTACGAAATATGCGAGATTACCAAAATCAAACGTCTGAGATTTTCTTGCAGAATACTAAGCATTCTAACTACAGTTCTAGATCTAGCTCCAGCGCTGCTAAGATTAGAGATGTGGAAACAGCTAATGGTATGGCAGCGTCCATAACTGCAAATTGGGACAAGGTGCTCTCTTTATTATATGAACTTTAGTTACTATATGTATTGTTATGAGGAAGAGCATTGCTGATCCATGCAATATTTCATGTGTCTGGAATTACCAGAAATTTCCTTCTCAAAGTGTTTTATCATCCTACTAAGATTACAACTATATTTAACCCAAAAAGAAGAAGATTTATAACGATTGGCAGTGGCACATCTTTCCCGTTGTTGCATTATGATAGCCTTGTTTTACTTTGTGTTTATGTCATACAGAAGATCGATTGAGGTTTAATAAATTTATAAAACAAAGTTATCCCTGTCACCTGTGTGCTATCTTTTTTTTTGTGCTATATTTTTGATTAACCCCATTAGTATTAACTGTCTCATATAGTTTTTCCTGTTAAATATGTGTGTATCCTTCCATATGGCGCTGGTTGGCTCATCAGTATTCCTCTTGAAGTTATAATTTCAAGCATGTGTTACTGTTCTTTACCTCTTGTTTCGTTTGTTGATCAGGTATATTGGCTTTCCATTGATTATCTTGTTGCTGCCAGATCAGCAGTAGTGAGTCATCCTTTTTCTTTCAAATCATTAACCAATTTCTGAAAGTAGAGGCTCTAAAGTTATTTGCAATATATATTTCTCTTCGTTCTTTCCAGGTTTGTGGTGCATATTTGACCGCCGCCATGTATGTTGAGTACTGGTGTGAGGAGAAATTTGGCAGTCTAAGCCTCGGAGATCCTGATTTTTCTTATCATGATATGGTAATTCATGTTATCCATTCGGGATCATTGAACTATACAATATTTTACTCAGGCTCCTCCATGGTTTTCATTGTCCTAAATAAATAGTTAATAGGCATTGTCGTTTATGCTTAATGTCTAATTTGTAATCATGGATCATTATCATATATGAAACTTTCATGGGATGCATTTTACAAAATTGCAAATGATTTGTTCTTCATGTAGAAAAGGGGCTTACAAATAAGAGTTTTCTTGCAATATTTCATGTGGAAAATAATTTTGTTTTGTTTGTGCTGCTTTCTAATGTTTCCTTTTCTTTGTGGCTAACAGTTACCGGATCACGTTGAGATACTTGTGTCTGCAATAACAAGAATAAATGAGGCTGACAGCTTGTATGGGGTTATACATTCCAACAAGGTTCGATTCTGATACTAAAAGTGCGTCCTATAGAGTACCTGTCGGATAAATGTTTGGAATTCGTGTCAAATGGAAATGGTTTGCTAGTCATGAAAGTGGTTAAATTAGTTCTTCCGTTACCTTTTGTAAGAATATTGTGTGAAGACTGATATGATTCCGCTGCTAATATCAGATGAGTATACACTAACTAAAATGAAACGTGATAGGTTGTCTTTTCTTTATTTATTTTTACTGCTGAACAATGAAAAACATTTCCGTCTAGAACCAAGGATTTTCAAGAAAAAATGAAGTAACTAAATCACATGCAGTACTTTTTGATCTTTTTCTGGTTTCATATATGTGAATAACACTTCCTGTTTCTTGTATATGGATGCAATCTGAAAGTTGTCTGCTCAAATAACCACATTTGAGCATGAGGGAAACTGGAGTAGAGCACTTGAGTACTATGACTTGCAAGCACGTTCACAGAAAATGGTGGTGCCTGGTAGCCTTCCTGAAAACCAAGGGGTGGAACATTTTCAGCCAACAACTAGTGCACAACATTCTGTTTTTGGCGAAGGGGAGGTCCAGAGACAACCTTTCAAAGGGCTCATTAGGTCTTTGCAGCAGACAGGCTGTATGCATGTTCTCGATCTGTATTGCCGGGGCTTGACTTCCCGAGAAGGCTCCTTTCAGTATGATCCAGAGTTTATCGAATTGCAGGTATGCATCCTGATTTGGTTAAGGTTTCTTCTATTCTCAAACCTGGACAAGGTTGTTGGTTAATTCATAAATATTTCATGGGATAAAGAAACGATATGATAAATCAGAGATCTTCAAGGGTTGCTTGGCATACCAAATTGTGAAATTTTGGTTAGATAGTTTCCCCAAATTCTGTTTTGACAATTAACTAATCGAACTCTAGGCAACTGTCATACTATAGTTGTGTGGTGCTTATGTGATGATTCAGTTGAAAATTGGATTCTTGCTGGCAGTATGAGGCTGCATGGCGTGCAGGAAAATGGGATTTTTCTTTACTCTATCCACAAACGCACTCTCCACCTATGCAACATGTCAAGAACAATAATTATCATGAAAATCTGCACGGGTAACACATACTTTACTCTTACCAATGATGTTATTCTTAGCCATTAGATTATTCCCTGTTTGTAGCTCTTGATTACACCAAATTTACTTGACATCTTACCGACACTGACTTTGCGGTGGTCTTAGGCTTTTATTTAAAATGAATGATGTGTTACATATGAGTTTTAAAATAGATTAGTTGAAACCACTATAATTGTTGGTCTCTAGCTTTACTTTCCTGGACCTTGTCCTAGTATCAATGGTCAGTTGAAATGAAGTCCTTCGTTTTCGAAAAGTCTTATTCATTGCCAATGAGACACTAGCTCCCATCTTACATGTGTACTTCTCAGTTGTTTGAGAGCTTTGCATGAAGGGGATTGCAATGGGTTTCATGGAAAACTGAAGGATGCTAAGAAGGTAATGCATGATTTCAGTTTATCACCATTGGATTTGAAGGCTACAAGCTTCTGTGTTAAGAATCTTTGGTTTTGCTCTGTTTCAGGAGCTTGTATTGTCCATTTCCCGTGCAAGTGAAGAAAGCACTGAATTTATATACTCAGCAGTAGTGAAACTTCAGGTATATATGTTTAGATTGACACTAAAGTACATCATATTTTCCATTACATTTTCCATTACATTTTTCATCATTTGGATGCCATTCTACTCCTTATTGCTCATGTCTTTACTTTGATAATGCTACCCTCTCTGTGAATGCCAAACTTCCTTTTTTGGTTAAGGTCATCTTGATTTTGCCTAGCCAATTACTCAACATGTGCTGTCAGGTTTGATCGATGAAATCTTAAATAACTGCAAGTTATGGTGTTGCGAGTTCCAAAACTTTTAATATGTCGTGATGCTCACCTTTTAAAAAAGTACCTCTGCATCTCAAGATTTCGTCATAAAACATTATCCCTTACTAAAGATTTCATCTGTTGAGTGATTCCTAAACTAAACTTGAATTTTCAAGCCGTGGAATTTGTTAATGCAAGCTACATGTTATCTTAGAAGGAAAATATATATAAATTGCTTAAGATTTCAGGTCTCTTTGGTAAACAATGGTTTTGAATTTCTATATGGGATCGCTTTCGTGATTTTTGATATTTTATCATGTCCAGATTCTTTATCATCTTGGACTAGTTTGGGATCTTCGCTGGACGACATCTTCACATGAAAGTATGCATGGCTATCCAGTCAAACAAATGGCATGTGCTGACCCTGTGACGCCAACAATGGAGCAGGTATTTTCCTTTGAAACATATTTTTCAAGTGGTTGTTCACTAGATTCTAGTAAATGACTGGCTTTAAGAATTTATATTATTAATAGCAAGTCGAAAAAGAAAAAATATAAGATCTTTCATGTACAGTTAGATTTTAGTTGGGATATTCATGTTGAAAAATTCATGTGTCGGTGTCCTGAGGAGATTTTAAAATATGAACTACAGTTTTCTTGGCTGAATAAGGATTGGATCTCTATTACTACACAAACTCAGTTCCACATGAATTTGTTGGAGCCATTAGTCGCATTTAGGCGAGTCCTCCTCCAAATCTTGGGATGTGAGCAATGTACCATGCAGCATCTTTTGCAGTCTGCTTCCTTACTTCGCAAGGTATGTATGAAAAGCTACCACTTCACTTGTAGTAAGATGCCTGCGAGAAACATATTATCTTGTTGTTTTCAGGGATCAAAGTTTTCTCATGCAGCTGCGTCTCTGCATGAGTTCAAGTTCCTTTGTGCAAAAAGTGATGGAGGACAACCTGTTCCAGATTGGCTTGGAAGGGTACATTTTAACTTTCCATGTTTTGTTTAATTGTACATATTTCTTCCTACGTAGTTTTTTTTCCTTACTGAGACTTATGAAAGTGAGACAAGACTTACAATTGGAAAAATTATGATTGTCATCTAACAGTTGTTACTTAAGTAAAATAACTTTATTGAACGAAGGCACACAATACTTCCTTCCCCATCTATTAGTTACTTTTGTCTTAGATATGCAGTATATCTAGTGATACGCTAGAGATATGCTTTATAGTAACTTTTGTGCTTTTTCAGATTGAAGAGGCGAAAATATTACATGCCCAAGGGCGGCATGAAGTTGCCATCAGTCTGGCGAACTACATCTTACAAAATTATCAATTAAAAGAAGAGGCTTCAGATATATACCGTGTGATTGGGAAGTGGCTAGCAGAAACCAGATCGAGCAAGTAAATAAATTGTTACACTTTTATTTTGGTTGAAAGTAGTTTACATCAATGGTCGATATGAACTTTTTTCTGAAATCTCAACTCGGTCCCTTTTTTTGTTTCTCTTGGATATAGCTCTAGAACAATTTTAGACAAGTACCTCAAGCCTGCAGTTTCGCTTGCCAAAAACCCGAGTTCCGAGATCAGCAAAAGATTGGTAGATAGACAAAGCCAGACTTGGTTTCATCTGGCACATTATGCAGATGCTCTGTTTAAAAATTATGAGGAGAGACTCTCTTCCAGTGAATGGCAAGCTGCAATGCGGCTACGAAAACACAAGGTCTCCACCATTTGCTATTACATTTCTTTTTCTCGGTAGTTCTTTTTTTGTAAAAAAATGTCTGTTTTCCCTCATTAGTGGGCACAGATAAATGAATAATTCATCTCTCCGCTGAGTTCATCTACAGTTTCAACTCCAAAGGTCGTTTTTCTTCTGTTGTGGAGGAAACTAACTAGCGTACTTATTTTTTCAGACGAAAGAGTTGGAGCTGCTTATTAAACGGTATAAGAGTTCAAAGAAGGCAAGTAGTTGTCTACCTCCGTTTGTTTGATCTCTGAACATCTCTTTGCATAGAACAGTATGATTGCCGGTCTAGAAAAGTCTCTCATTTTATTCCATATTTGGTATTTTACCGTACTAGGGGGAACAATCTGACTATTCACTGAAGATTCAAGAGCTGCAGAAGCAATTAACAATGGACAAAGAAGAGGCAGAAAAGCTGCAGGTGCGCTTTATTCCGCCGTACAATCTGGCTGCTACGGAAAAATAGTCATGATTTTTTCTAGATGGATGATATTTACCGATACATAATCTTTCCCTTTCTCCTCAATTGCATAGGTTGACAGGGATAACTTTCTGAAACTTGCGTTGGAGGGGTATCAACGTTGCCTGCAAATTGGTGACAAATATGATGTCCGAGTGGTAAGTTATCTAAGTATTACAGTGAGGCTTTCATATAATGCAAGGTGTAAATTGATGTCTAGATTTCCATCGCTATAACAGGCGACGAAGTGTTTTAGTTGGCTTTAGAGCCGGATATGGAATTCCTTAGAATAGTTATAATTGTTAGGTTATAGCATCTAGTGAAGCTGCTACCTTAATAGGAAATATCGACTCGTACAGATACGTGTAAGGTTTTAGATATACGCCTGATTTATGATAGAGTGACCTTTGAAACCATATATACTTTATACACTTTCGTTTTTGGGATTCATGTCAACACATTACCCAATAAAGATATTGGAGTTTTATCTCACCTTAAAGACTATTTGAGAGATTTAAGAACACGTAGTGTATTCCATTGTGTTGCTGAAATACGGAAACATTTTTGGAACTAATTTTTCTTTGTACAGGTCTTTAGACAAGTATCCATGTGGTTTAATCTCACCTCCCAGAAAGATGTTATTGATAACATGTTGAGCACCATTAGTGAGGTACTTGACTGACGGGTCTGATTTTTCTGATATAGACTATAGAGAAGGAAATCTGTAGTCATTTCTCCAATTTTTTTGTTAAATCAACTAATCATCATCTTCCTAAATGTTCTTGCAGGTTCAGTCTTACAAATTTGTACCACTTGTTTATCAGATTGCTTCAAGGTTGGGTAGCTCTAGAGATGAATCAGGATCTAACAGTTTTCAGGTGGAATGCATTTTAAGTTGGTTATTATTGAAAACTTAATACCATAATGTGTCTAGCTAATATCTACGATTTACCACTTGCAGTCTGCTCTGGTTTCACTTCTCAGAAAAATGGCCATTGATCATCCATACCATACTATCCTTCAGGTTCTGAAGAAATGTTAAATGTTATATTTATTATTTATGTTTAAGTTTTCCTGTTTGGTTAACTGGCATAGAACTTGCTAGAAGTGCATAAGTTAAAACCATTGAATGTCCGATGACATCTCGAATCTATGTGGTGAACAGAGCAAAGACCGTTTTGCTATATAGCGTGCCATGGAATACATTATTTGCAAGTAACTTTGTCTATCTTTTTTGAAGTTATTTTATGTATCTAAATGCTGGATACGTTTCTCGTATTTTCCTTTTGATTTTGTTCTAGCTTCTGGCTTTGGCAAACGGTGACAGAATCAAGGATAACCAACGCAGTAGAAACTCTTTCGTGGTTGATATAGATAAAAAGGTTGCTGCAGAGCATCTTTTGCAGGATGTATCACAGCATCATGGGCCTATGATTAGACAAGTAAACCTTGTTTTCATCTAGTCGTATGCATCATTGACACTTTTGCCTGGTTACTTAGCTGCAGATCGTGCTTTTTTTTTTCTTTTTCAGATGAAACAACTGGTTGATATCTACATCAAGCTTGCAGAGCTTGAAACGAGGAGAGAGGTCTGATAATTCTATAAGAATAGCGGAAGTTTTTCCTTGTACTGTTTGCTGAATCAAAATACATTTTCGGAACTCTTTCCTTCACAGGATACTAATAAAAGGGTAGCACTGCCAAGAGAAATTCGTAGTGTGAAACAATTGGAACTTGTAAGCACGCTTCCAGTTATTCATTTGCATTCTTATCTAGTCTTGGCGTGATTATTAGCTTGTAGGACACCATATATGGAATTAAGACTTTAAATTTGACATCTAGAAATCTAGATAGGAAGCTTCCCTGGGTCATTATGATAGGCTATACATACGACTGAAAATTGTTTAACAAATGTTGTCCTATGTGTTGGTCTGATCCTAAATTGTTTCTTCCCGTGGTTACTTAACAAGATCAGTTCTATTCGCTGAAATTAGTCTTGCAATATAGTTTTCTCATTGTCTTTTAAGTTGGTACAGATGTTTCATTGCATGAGCTTGCAAGCATGTTTTCGGTTTTCTTCTTGATTCAGATATTTAATTGCGCTTTTTTCTCTATGCTTCTAACGTGTCAGTCAAACTTGTATTGTCTTTCTTTCGTTTTGAGATTAGGTACCTGTAGTGACTGCTACAATTCCTGTTGACCGTAGCTGCCAATACAATGAAGGGTCGTTCCCTTCTTTCAGAGGTTTATCAGATTCTGTTACGTAAGTCCCTGTTCAATCAAAATTTCTAGTTTAAAATAGTATCTTATCTGAGACGACATCTTCTGGATATGCAGAGTGATGAATGGTATTAATGCTCCAAAAGTAGTTGAATGCTTTGGCTCTGATGGTCGAAAATATAAGCAACTTGCAAAATCTGGCAATGATGACCTCAGACAAGATGCTGTAAGAGTTTCCTAATTTTTTAATCTGATTCTTACTTGCATTTTCTGTAATGCGGCACTGATCCATCTACTGGCAAAAAATTGAAAATATTCTGAGCTAGCCAAGCTATACAATTTCATATATTGCTGAGCTAGCCAAGCTATACAATTTCACATATATAATGGTCTACCTATCCAATGGGTGTATCATTGTCTTCAGGTTATGGAACAATTTTTTGGGCTCGTCAATACCTTTCTACATAATAATCGGGACACATGGAAGAGAAGATTAGCTGTACGCACATACAAGGCATGTCTCTCTAATCTATTTCTAAGACGTCAGTGTCTTTAGAGAACGTCTGAACCATTCAGCAAGTTCAAAACCTTTTATAATTATATGTACATATATACGCTCAGGTTGTTCCTTTTACCCCAAGCGCTGGTGTTCTTGAGTGGGTTGATGGTACAATTCCACTTGGAGATTATCTTATAGGAAGGTTGGTCTTCAAAATTATTATTTACTGTTGCATGGTACATTAATCACATTTCCAAGTCGTGACAGTTTGAATCTGCTGTTTGCATGTCAAATCACAGCTCAAGGGCTGGGGGCGCTCATGGTCGTTATGGCATTGGAAACTGGAATTATTCAAAATGCCGAGAACATATGTCGAGTGTAAGCTCACCTCATTTCTCAAATCTTCTTAGTTGGCCATCATTTACACCCGGTAATTTCCATCAGTTAATCTTGGCTGAATGGTGGCTTGTAGGCAAAAGACAAGCGCAAAGCCTTCATGGATGTCTGCACAAACTTCAGGTTGCGTTCTTTGTGAAACTTTAATTTCTCCGGATTTAGCTGACAAATCCATCCCCTTTTCCAGGCCTGTCATGCATTACTTTTTCCTGGAAAAGTTCCTGCATCCTGCTGACTGGTTTGTGAAGAGGCTTGCGTATACACGTAGTGTTGCAGCTAGTTCAATGGCAAGTATATCCACATTTGATGATATTTTTTCACTCTTTCAGTTTATCATGGATGGGAATTTCAGTTTGTGTAGCATATATAACGGAAAAAAAATCATTCATACGGTCATACCCATCTAAATGACATAAAATAAGCTATCAGAGAAAGTGGAATACATTTAGGAAGCTGTTAATCTTAGTAGAGTTTAACTTTCCTATGTAATGAGGAAGCTATCAGAGAAAGTGGAATACATTTCGGAAGCTGCTATTCTCATTGGAGTTTTAACTTTCGTATGCATTGATATCCAATAGAACATGTTGTATTCTTAGTTGACGCACCTGAAGTACATGTTCAAAAATTTTCCCCTCTGATTCATCTTTTTCTGAACTTTGGGCGTTTGTTTTGCTATCAGGTTGGGTACATCGTTGGTCTTGGTGACCGCCATGCCATGAATATTTTAATCGATCAAGCTACAGCAGAAGTTATCCATATAGATCTTGGAGTTGCCTTTGAACAAGGATTAATGCTCAAGACTCCTGAACGGGTATGCTCTTTTCCATCTTTTCTCTTTAAATACTTTACTGGCCTCTGCACGATTCTCATTTGTTCTTTCCGATGTGACAGGTCCCTTTCAGGCTGACAAGAGATATAATTGATGGAATGGGTATCACAGGAGTGGAAGGCGTTTTCAGGAGATGTTGCGAAGAAACCTTGTCTGTAATGCGAACAAATAAAGAGGCCCTCCTTACAATTGTTGAAGTAACCAAAACTGAAAGTTTAATTATGATGCTGAAAATATAAATAACATATATCGGATGCTTAATCAAGGTGGCTTGTTTTGCAGGTTTTCATACATGATCCTCTATATAAATGGGCATTGTCCCCTTTAAAAGCTTTGCAAAGACAGAAGGTGCTTCATGAAAATCATTTTGTGTTCCACTTCATTATGTTGTCGTATTAATAATATTAGTATTTTTTTTCTATCCGTTTGAAGATGTTATCGAGTTTCTCACACGAATGTGTATTTGGTCCAGGAAACTGAAGATTACGATGGCGTGAACTTAGAAGGATTACAAGAGGAATTCGAAGGTAACAAGGATGCTGCACGTGCCTTGATGCGTGTCAAGCAAAAACTTGATGGCTATGAGGGTGGTGAGATGAGAAGCATACATGGCCAGGTAAGCTTTTTGACATTTTTGATCAAAAAGCTCTCTAAGTTGTTCTTGGTTTCACAAGTTAACTGAAGTGTATTTGTTCAAAAACTGACTTGCTTTGTAGGCACAGCAACTAATACAAGATGCGATCGACACAGATCGTTTATCCCATATGTTCCCTGGCTGGGGAGCCTGGATGTAAGTAACAACAGCAGCCTTCTTCTACATATGCTCCAGTTTCTCTTTTAAGCAATGTTTGAAAACACTGCTGCCAGTTTTGTATATTAACCCAGGAGGGTTTTGGAGCATTTTGATACATATTTTTGTATCATTGGGAACATGTATCTTGGGTTGGCGGTACAGTTGTAGGATTTAAGAGCTAATAGGCTCACTCGTTAAAGTACAATTCCATATCCAAAAAGAAAAAGAACATAACAAACTGCAGGAAAAATATCCTAAAGAACTGCAAATTAACAATAGGAACTTAATTATGAGTCTCCTTTATTATATGGTCAAGAAGGGTTTAAGATGTATAGTTTTTGCTAAAAGTATTACAAAAAATTACAAAAAACTGGTAAAATGGTTTTATGAAACAAAATACAGTAAGCAAATTGGGCATAAAGGCATAAACTAACCACCACTATCATTTCTAGCAAACATGATTGATGTTGTAATCCAGATCTGGTTATATAAACACAAGTGAAGCAACTAATCTCAAGCACTACAGTATTATTATTCGTCCTGCTCATCTTGTGTAGAAGTTGTTCCCTAGACCGTACCTTTTTTTTTTTTGAAACATAACATAATCTTCCCTTCCTACTTAACCAGTTACATGGATTGGATAGAGGCATCATCTAATTTTAGATGTGGGGTTCTTTTGGAAAATTCAAAACAAAGTTCAAAGAAAGACAGAGACACAAGCTTAAAAAAAGCTTTGATAAAGTATCAAAGAAGATTCTAAAAGAGTCACTTGTGAGTAGCCTCATGGAAAAAGCACTGCGTCCTTCAGAATTTGTAGACTTGAAAATAGTCAAATAGTCAATGTAAGTTGTGACGTTAAACGTTCCACAATGCTCTACAATCCCAAGTCTCTTAATAACCCCCAAATGTCAAAGTGGTCAAATTAGATTTCTCAAATCTAAATGCAGACTTCCATGAAGGTTCTGTGCTTGTCTTTTGCCTACAACCCACCATTCAGCCAAGATTAACTGATAGAAATTACCGGATGTAAATGATGGCCAACTAAGAAGATTTAAGAAATGAAATGAGCTTACACTCGAATATGTTCTCGGAATTAGGATAATTCAAGTTTCCAATGTCATAACGATCATGAGCGTCCCCAACTCATGAGCTGTGATGTGACATGCAAACAACAGATTCAAACTTTCATGACTTGGAAATGTTTGATTGATGTGTAAATAATAATTTAGAAGACTAACCTTCCTATAAGATAATCTCCAAATGGAATTGTGCCATCAACCCATTCAAGAACACCAGCGCTTGGGGTAAAAGGAACAACCTGAGCATGTATGTATGTACATATAATTATAAAAGGCTTTGAACTTGCTTAATGGTTCAAACGTTCTCTAAAGACACAAACATCTTATAGATAGATTAGAGAGACATGCCTTGTATGTGCGTACATCTATCTTCTCTTCCATGTGTCCCGATTATTATTTAGAAATGTATTGATTAGCCCAAATTGTTCCATAACCTGAAGACAATGATACACGCTTTGCATAACCATTCTATATGTTAAATTGTATAGCTTTGCTAGCTCAACATATTTTTATCACGAAGATTACATTCACTCTTTCTGATTTTGGAAGATCTTCAATGATATCCATAGAGACCAAACAAAATTTGGTTAGGCAATGGAATTGGCTGCAATAAGCCAGTTGGACTGAGGGTTGAATACTTATGTGTTTGACAAAGTGCATTTCCAGACACATTTTTGAATGTCTTCCTTCAGTTTAGCGAATGAGATAGTCTTTGGATCCTCTTGATAGTCTTAAAATTCTCAGTTCCCTCACAGATGTTGGTGTATCCCAACTCCTTATAGCATTTGTGTTTGACTCCAGAAGAAGATATAATTTGACCCATGTAATCCACTTGAGCCTGACCAAATGAACATTTCTTGAGGTTTGTAAACAAGGCATGTTTTCTCAAATTTTGCAGAACCCATTTCATTTTTGAGCATGCTCTTCCACTGATTTGATGTACATTAGTATGTCATCAAAGAACACCAATGCAAACTTTCGGAGACACGTCTTGAAAATATAACAACTCCATTCAATCATCCAAAAATTGGTTTATAATTGGAATTGGGGAAAATTATATGAAACTATAGCTTTATTGACTGATAGACCATGAATTTTAACCACTTTTAGCCATGGTTTATAAGTGTTTTAATATATATTTACTACTATATAGAGTCTATTTAAAATGTTTACAGACTCAGGTACGTTCTGGAGAAATATGGTGATTTTGGAGCCTTTTGAGTGAAGATCTGCACAGACGCATCAGATGTTTAGCTATGGATGGAGACCTTACCACCGTTAGATAGAGCCCATATTTTGACACGATATATATATTTGAGTTAGCTTTCCAATTCCACCAGTTTGAAGTCAATCCACATCCAATAGCAGAAGTTATGTTTGTTTTACTGAAGAGTGGTCAGTCTGCCTTGCGAGAGGAAGCTGTCGAGGAGATGAAGAACTGTCGATCGATGAAAAATCATTGGTGTCGGTCGACAGTGATCCCAGAAAACAGGTCAAGGCTGTTTCGTGATCAATTTAGGCCCAGAAGTCACCACATATTACTAATATACCCCTTGACGACATGAAACCCTATTTTACTGTTTCTAAGCTATTGTTGACGGCTATGCTTCATACTATTCTATAGAGAGAGAGAGCTTAGGATTGGAGAGAGAGATCTGTACACCTTGAGAAAGGGAAGATCTTGAACTCCCTTTGTTTCTTTACTCTGTTATGTTTATTTATCTATTGCAATATTATTCAGACCATCATAACCATGTCTTTTATGAATATGTCTGAATAATCTCACTGTTAGATTTAGGATTCTCATAAGGTTGATATATGTATTGTTAGGTTAAATTGTTGTTAGGATGATTTAATTCGTTCTTCATCTAGTTGTTCTTACTACTAAGTTTAGGGTTTATAAACCCTGAATCTTAGATCTTAGGATTATTTGAGATCAAGCAATTGCTTGACTCAATACCTGAAAATAAACTATTATGATCTAACTGACTAGATACAGACGAGAGTTAATCTAGTGAGTTAGAGAATATAATCAAACCTGTCCGTAAAGCTTTCTGGAAGAAGTATCGATCGACACAGCGACAACCCTGTCGATCGATATTCGTAACGAATAACCGATCGACACTTTCTCGTGATTAACATACGAGAGTTGAAATCCGAGAACCAGATTATATAATCTAATTGATTATATCTGAGTTTGAATTCAAAAACAATTAATATCAATAAACCCCTAAAGACCCAAATTAAGTTATTTACTTATCATACCTAAGAATATACCTAAATCTAGCTATTCTCTCAACTGTTAACAACCTCAAAACAAACCAATCGAGCAATAACTTTGCTCACCAATTCATTTACTGCTTTAAAACCTATAAACCAATTAATCTAGCCTATTTCAAAGACCATAATCTATTGTGTAATCCTAGAGTCTCTGTGGATTTGATCCCTAAGTACTACATCTGAACCTCTTATTTGAGAGAGTAATTAACTCCTTAGAGTAATTTGAGTGATATCATTGACAGCTCTATAATCCACACAAAAGTGTTATTCCCCCATCTTTCTTATTGACTAGCAAAACTGGACTAGTATTAGGCACATGGATTACATGTTAAATACAATTTTCTCAATGGCTTCCATATGAGCATGGGGTATTCATAAGGCTTGACAGATATATTCCGTGTACCCGGAATAAATCTTATAGAATGCTCAACTTTTACAGGTGGTAAGTCACTGGTCTCTTTAAAAACTGCTTGATTCTTCTCTAACAAATCCATTATCACCAGGAATGGTAGTAACACCAGTATTTTCTTGGTCAAATCGATAAATTAAATCTCGGAAACCTCCACTTTGTTAATACTAGAAAATATGGAGCCATCATCTCATATATCTACTAATAATAGCAATCCTAATTAATTCCAAATGTTGTGAATTCCAATTATGTGGAAAGGTTGTGTCTTTTCTAAAAGATGTCAAGAAAGGTTGTGTCTTTTCTAAAACTTCATACAAGTATCTTTTCAAAAGTGAAAAGTTGTGACTATTCTTATAAGTCTTTTTAAGATAACTACTTTAAAATTGGAAGAATGTGACTATTCAAATTTAAGAGTTGTGACTATTCAAATAGATTTTTAAAATCTATAAATAGTCTTTGACATGCATTTCTCAAAATAAAACTTTCACTAATCGAGCTAATAATAAAATAGTGGAAAAAAAATTCTAAGCAGTTACTTGGTTACAAATTTAAGAAAATAACGTTATAAACAAAAAATAATAGGAAGACTTTTACATGTTTGGATAGCTAAAAGTTCAAAACCAAATAATGAAATCATTAGTCTCAGTTTTTTTATGCTATCAATAATGAAATGCTTTTGTTTTGGTTAAGTTTGTAAAAATCTAATCAATACGTTTTATTCACTCATACTTGTCTATTTTATAATTCGTTTACAATTATTAATTAACTATAAACCTATTTGACAGTTTTCAAATCTGTAAAAATGTACATAAAACTTTAAAAAGTATACATTTATGTGTAGATTTTGTATAGAAATCATGATATAACTCTACTAATGATTTGTTAGTAACTTTTATTAAAAATGCATCTTAATTACTATTACCATAAAAAGTTCTATATTTTTTTATTTTGCTTCGAGCAACAAAATCTCTTCGCACGGCTCTGGTCATTATTGAATTGTTGATCTGTTTATGGTGAGATTTATCACTGGATTTTGATGGTTTGAAGAAGTAGAGTTACAAGATTTACATAGCCATCGTTAACGTTTCACGAGTTTACACAGGGGGACGTTTGTATTAGCATAAAACATAAACAAACGTTTTGAGTTTGAAATCTAAAGACATATTACAGAAGATCATGAGTATTTGTATAAGAAAATACAGAAGAAGTTTTTACCAAAAAAAAAAATACAGAAGAAGACACACGTTATAAAGAAATCAACATTATAATGAGCCAGTTTCAAGGCTCTCCAGCGCGCCATGTCAGCAGATGTGGGACCCACCTTTTTTTTTTCTTTCTAAATCAATATTTTTTGGTTGGGCTACGTTATTGTTCAGATACTGAATGGGCTTTGTAATATCAGGTCTTCTTCCGCGTTTTGATAACAAGAAAGACGGAGCCGTCGTCTTCTTCCAGATCTTTCATCTCTGTCGATTCCTCTTCATTCTTATCATCAGATTAACTCGATCTTAACGTCTCTCCGTTGATCCTTAGACGACGAAACGTCATCCTATATATAAATTTCCACGTAGTAAACTATGGTCTTCCTTGATTCTTTAATTCCTCTCTTTTTCCGATCAGTCAGTCTCTGCATCCGTTACGAAAATGGCTTCATCCGCAGCTCCAGTCGTTAACGCCGCCGCCGTCGGCAACCCCACGTTCGACTCTCTTCGTCTCGGATAAAGCAAGATGACATGTCTGTGCACTCTCCCTGTAAAGCCTTATCTTCCTTCGCTTCTTCTCTCTCCAAGGTTTTTCTCTCTATCTGCCAATTAACTCCTCCTCCTTTTGTTCTGTGATGTTAAAAGGTTCCTCTGTTCTTGGATTTAATTCTCAGGAGCAGTCACAGGTTGAATTGGAGCTAACATTATTAGAAGCTCTTGAAATCTATCCTCCCGTTAAACTCCGAGGCAAGTTCTCTTCTCTCCCAAAAAAAAAATCATATCTTTTCCCTGTCCTGTCTCTGCAAATGACTTTTGATAAAAAAAAAGGATCATTTTCCCTTGCAATTCAATCCATGACACTGATCAGTTCAGTTATCTGGCTTCTTGCTTTCTACTAATCAGATTTTTTGTTCTAAAGTGGTGTGCAGGCAATAGGCATACATCACCACTTTGTTCTTTATGGTCTGATGGAGTATCTGGGCAGAAGGTTTGTCTGACATTTCCCCATGCTTGCTTCTTTCCCCGAGTTCCTATTGATTTTTCTGGATCTTAAAAGAAGTCTTTTTACTATCATCACATAGCTTTGACCGACAGTTCCTGGCGGATGAGGTTCTGCATCTACTGGATGAGATGCTGGTGAGTAATCCTTGAAGCCAAGATTTGACTATTGTGATGCTATATAGCTATGGCTTCTAATCTGGCTGCTATTAGAATCCTGCTGTGAATCTCTGATGGTTTAATCTGTTGCCTCTGGATTTTTATCAGAAATCAGATGACATTGACATTCTTAACCACTAGAAAGACTTTACCTTGCCTCAGAGTTTCTTTGATATGGAAGAACAGTGACAAAAGAAGAAGTGTTCTTTGCTTCCTTTCCACGCCTCTTTCTGTATATGGTTGGTTAGGTTTGTCCCCAGCTCTTAAGATAAGTCCTCTTGTATATTCTTCAGTATTAATATAGAACCATCGGAGCACTACTGATCTTTTTAACTCTGTCAAATAGTTTAATAGAAACAAGCTTTTTGTTCTCTTTTCATGATGTCATTTAGATCGGTTGTGTTTGTTTATTTCGATGGATGGAAAATTTTAACTATGCAGCTGATTGGTCTGTATATTGGAAATGTAAAATGTATCTGATCAAATCAAATAACATAAATAGGATATTTGATATCATGAGATTGACAACAAAAGAAAGAACGAAAAATGTAATTTGAAAAAAAAACAGTATAGGATTGAATTCAATTGTCTCTTATCTCATCTTCCTTCTGATGAAACCAAGCTATGCAACTTAATAGAAATGCCTTATTCAACTTCCAAAGCCTTTGATCAGTTCTGAAAAAAAAAAAAACTACATGATCTTTTGACCCAAACAAGAACAGTTCATACTCATTATTACATGTTGATTACCTCAGTGGCTTCTGCAGACTTAGCCTCTTCTTTCTTGGGTTCATCGGTCTTGATGTTTTCTCCTGAAAATAAATCAAGATCCATTATTAAACCATCTCCATAGTAGGTAAAACGAACACATAGTCTCTACTAAGGAATACACTCACACACCTCCACTTCTCTTTCAACTTATGGTATTTTCTTCTCATGAGTGTATATGAGCAATACAATTGAAAATCATATAAGCTAATTATTGTCAATGACCCCGCGCTTACGCGGGGCCAAGCTCCTAGTTAAATAATAAGGAGACAGTGAGTGGAAATCAGTGCGGTAAAAAAGACGTCACTTTGTATTTATAGTTTAAATTTCGGTGCGGTAAAAAAGAAAAATTCCGTGTTTCATTTGCTTTTCTTTTCAAAGCCTTTCATTTCATTTGTTTAAGATCAGTTAATACAAAACCATGATTGCTTAATAACTATCGCAAGCGACCTTTGATTTTTGAAGAGTTGCATCTTTCCATAACCTTAACCATTGTACTTTTTTCACAACATAAAAGTTGTATCTTCTCTAAGATTCTACTATCAAACCTCTTCAAAATAGGAACTGTTAACAAATTTATATATGTTCTGTTTTTCCATTACGTGACCATTTTTTATTTATTTATTTTGATGTACGTGCGAAGTTAGTTAGAAAAATATCGTCTTCCTCAAAACTTCATTCTTTATTTTTGTTATACTTACCTATAGAGAATAAAGTCTCCAATTGGAAGTGCTCATCCGTTTCTGTGTTGTTTCATATTAAAAAAGTACATGTCTACACTGAATAATTTATTACATAAATAAGTTTATAACTGGAATATATTGCATAATTTAGAAAAGTAGTTCGTAAACCAAAAATATTGTTGTGCTAATATGTCATTATAGATCAGAATCGGTTGAATTGTTTGTTTGTGCGTAGATGTTACAATTATATTTCCATATATATATATATATATATATATATATTGTATTCAAAATATGGTAATGTATTCTGAGATATAGTAGTCTAAAGTTGTGGCCGTTAAATATTTTCATTAATAAAAGTTCTAGGCGGATAAATTGTGTGTCTATGTTTCAGTTAGAAATAGTGTATCACACATATACTGTATATAGTAAGATTCGTATATATTTAGAAGTATAACAATTGAATCCTTTTGATTTTAGAAGAGTTATATTTCTGCCTAATTTTAACCATTGTACCTTTTTCACAACATAAAAGTTGTATTTTTTCAAATGTTCTACCATCAAACCTTTTCAACGTAAAAATTTATATATATTCTGTTGTTCCTTTCCTTGACCATTTTTTATTTGGCTGTATGTGTGAAGTTAATTAATATATAATAAATAGTCAATTTCAATGAGTTTTTTTATGCAAATTTTTCACAATTTTATTTTTTTTTAAAAGTGAAAGAAGAAAAGTTATCTGGTTAAGATTTTTTTTTTCGGTAAACAATCAGAATTTTATTAATATCAATCGGCCATGAAGGCTTTAAAACATAGTTTTAAACTAAAAAGTGTGCTTTTTGGTTACTTTTGTCAGAAGAAGAAAACCAATGTGCGTTGTAAAAAGCAACAGACAAACTCTAGACATTGACGAATTGAGAAACAAATGTCAATACCAGAACAAAACTCTTTCACATGGAGAGACATATAACGCCCATGAAGTCACGAACGCATAAAAAACTCGGGTTTTCTTTTTTAATGAGATCATGATGGAGATAAAAGGAACAACCATGACTTATAATGGGAAGACTGAAGCACTTTACGGAATGGACGTGAATCAAAACAAACATTATCACCAAATTAATGAATTTAATGATGCTATGGTTATGGAACTAACTGTAAGAAGGAAGTTAGAATAAAAATGAAAGGGTGTGAGAAATGATTGCAAGAAAAGTTTAATGTCGAGACATTTCACTGATTTTTTTTGTGAGAATAAAGAGATACAAAAGTGAAGAGACAAAAAAAAAAAAAAAACTAAAATGCAGTGACCGACACGTCGGCCGGAAAATTCAGGAAGGAAGGGTCATCTTTAAACTAATTGGTGTTATTGAATTGGGTAATTTAATAGAATTGAGTGGAATTTAAATTCATACCTAAATCTAGTGTTATTGGATTGAGTATTTGGTAAATAGAATTCAAATCCATTGAAAACCCCTGTTATTCAATATTTTTTAGAATTCAGTTATGGTGAATTTTAATGGAATTCAATGGATCTTTTTAACTAAAACAAATCCTACCTTTTTTATTAATATATTGAAGGAAACGTGACTTGGATATATTTCCATCAAATACTTGCATACTTAAATTCCAATACTTATTCCAATTACCCAATTCAATAACACCCCCTAAATATTGCCAACAAAGAATTGTAGGAAGGGTCATCTTTAAATTAAATGTTGCCAACAGAGGTTATAGGTTGTGTTTTCATCTTTAAATTATGTTTTTACATCTTAAAAGTTACATTGATTTTAAAAAGTCAAAATATAGGCCTTTTAAAAAAATTCAAAATATATAAGTATGTATCATTTCATCTAATAACGTGTCTTATAATTTTAATAATTATGTTTTTGAAAAATTGTTTAAATTTCTGAGAATGTGTCTCTTTATTCTAACAATTGCATTTGTTAACAAGAAAATGTTTAAATGTTTAAAAATGTATTTTTTTTTATAATGACGTGTGTTTTCTTCTTAAAATGCAATAGTTTTTAATCAGTTGTGAATCTGTGTAGAGAAAGGTTTTTCTAAGATAATCACATGAATTAATAGATAATTATAGGAAATTTTTTAAGTAGTTTATATAATTTATCTCTAGGTTTGCTTCTGTTTTTACGAGAGTGTGAAATGATTTAAAATATGTATTTTATCATAAAAATTATTTTTTAAAGAGGTTTATTTAAAATGTTTTAGAATGTCTCTTTTTATAAGGATGTGTCTTTCTGTCTTTAAAAATGAATAGTTTCTAAAGGTTTTAAAATGTCTATATATATATCTAATTATCCTATAAATTGTGTAGGTTATTATGAGTTATTTCTTGTCTAACATGTGTACGTTCATTATAAAAATTGCTTTGGTATTCAAGCAGTTGAAAATTGTATTACGTTTTCATATATGCATAAGTCTTATCATCCTACAACGTGTCTTTTCATACTAAAAATTATGTGTCTATAAATGTGTCTTTTCATCCTAACAATATGTTTTTCATGTGATTTTTCATCTTAATAAATATAGGTAAAAATATTTTGTGCATCATTTTGTTATATGTGCTATTTTTTAGTGAATCACTATTACACGTAAATTGGAGAGGATTATTAGCAATTTAAGTAAATTTTTACATCAGTTTAAGTTAATCATTATAAGTGTTTGGTGGAACAGTTACAACTTCTTAAATGAAACATTGCCTGTTGGTGTTGGTGGATTTAATTTTTAGTGATGAACCATTGCAATTGTTGTTGATTGTAGTCTTTTGGTGATAAATCATTGCAACTTTTGGTGTTAACCAACCATTGCAACCCTTAATCCTCTTTATACGGTGTTGTTGGCAATGATAAATCACAACAGTCACATATAGACTAAAAATTAGAGATGCTTCGTCTAAAATTTATCAAAAATAATGATATGTTTTTATTTCTCTTATTCATTTAAAATATTTGTATTGATATGTTTTTGGTTATTTTCTTACTTTTACTTATACTATACATTTTTAAAATATCTCAAAAGCTTATGGATATGTTTTTTTTCTCTTTTGTGACAAATAAGCTTCTTTGAAAACAAAAATGAGATACTTTGTATAAAATTATAAATTATACAGTGGTAAATATTTTTTTAAATAAAATGAGTTCATGATAATAACTTAAAACATGCATAAAATTTTCAATGTATTTTCAATGTGTGTTTGCTTTTACGAATTTGTTAAATTCTTTTAGTTGCGGTGAATTTTCATATAACAATTGAAATAGTTTATGAATATTTATTTTGTTAATTATCAATTTTATCTATATTTAATCAAATTTTATTTTATTTTACATGCAAAAGATGCATTTGTTTATTCAATGATTTTTTTTCTGTTAAATACTCGAAACATGATAGAATACATTTTAGGACCAAAATAGGTTGAATAATTTTTGATACATTTATAAAGTTTTCTACTGCAATATTTGAATATTTATTTTTATAAAATGAGTTCCCGTGCGACATCACACGGGTTTCTTACCTAGTCCTTATATGATTAAACAAATACAATATATCCCTCACTAATCTCAATACCCTTCATCTTTTAATGAAAATATGAAAACCCGATTTTACCCTTATTCATTTACAAAATTCTTCTTTTTAACTATAATAATTTTCAAATTTTCAAATTTTATAAAAATATGTCTCCAAGACCAAAAATCCAATAAATATTATAAAATTGAAATAAATTCAATAAAATTATAAAAAGAAAGTGTCAACAGAAAATGCAATAAAATAATCTCCAAAGCATGAATCCGATATGAATCACTCTTGCTTGTCCATTTCACCTAAAAAGGAGAAGGAGGGCAAGTAACATGGGAGTCACTCTGTGAGATATGGATGCTAAACACACAAACCATTGACTTAGATATGAAACTCTAATCATGGAGTCTATCCCTAACACGAACACGCATGTCGCCTAATGCGTAGCAAAAAGACAGGAAATACGCTGATAGTACATATATAGCTAGTCTCTGCAACCTATGTTCTCCTCATATACAAACTTGTGTATACACAAAGTATGTGGGGGTGTAAAAGTCCCTCTCCACACATCCAAATTCCCTTCGTATACATCGCTATGTAGTACATAAATCCCTCTTTGTACTTCTGCAGCTCATATGTGGTACATAAGTCCCTCTATGTACTCACGTATGCTAAAATAAGTGTAGTAAAAAAGTTCTTTCTTGTACTCCTACATTCTCATGCGTAGTATATAAGTCTCTCCTTGTACCCCTGCAATCTACACACAAAGCATCAGTCGTCACTATGAACTTGTTGTTATAGTCGGGTTGTAGGAATGTTTTTTTTTAATTAGTGGAGACATAAAAATATGTGTAGCACCACTATTAATTATCACAACGACACTTAATTTCCAAATATTTCCTCTGATCTTTGTTTTTGTTGGAGTAGACCATCCCGAAAATGAGTGTAATGATAACTCCATCACTTCTGTTATATCTCGTTGACCATTCTCTTGGGCATCATGAAAGTCTTCCTCATGCATTTCCATATCACATCTCTTAGCCATAATCATGACTTGCAATTGTTTGTTCTTACTAACATGTGTCTTAGACCATTTATCTGGACATTTAAAACAAAGACCATTCCATCTCTTGAAGTCACATCAGAGAACCTTAATTGACTGCATGATCTTGTTGCTTATTAGGCCAAGTTTTATCCCATGGTTTTGGTTGTACTTCCGATAGTGGTTGTCTAGACTTCCATCCTTGTGAATTTCCCACAGGTACTGTACAAAGAGATTGACCTGCAGCTTTGCTTTGGTTACAAACATCCTGACTCTTCATCGAAGTAAACATCCTACTAATTCATCAATGTCCTCTATCTTGATAACAACTGCGATGTGTCCTGTTAAGGTATGAGGTTCTTTGGTTTTAATAATCTCTTTCATTTATTTCTTCAGTTTATTAAAGAAAATGTCAATCAAGTGTTCTTCATCCACTTTTACCTGAGAAGCCAACTCTTGAAACTCTCAAAACATATTCAGAAATTGTCACCAGTTATTGTATACCGAAAAAATTCTTCCCTGGAGTTTTCTCAAACGATTACAAACCTTGCTAACATTCCTTTTTTGAACTCATTCCAATCCGCAAACGGTCTATTTTCAGTCTCATAATTGTACCAGCTTAAGGTGTCTTCCTCTAAACTCATTGATACTATATCCATTCGAGCTGACTGTTGTAATGCAAAATCTAAAAATATCTCTCAGCTATTGCTAACCAACCATACGGATGTTGGATAATTCCAAGCTTGTAGAAACTTAACATATTATTAGATGTTAAGATGTTAAGATGTTAAGATAAACATAATAAGGAAACCTAGAAATAGAAAAATGAAGTTTCTATTTAGGTTATGTTAGGTTTGTGTTTTTCATATTCCACATGTTAAAGGGAATTGTCTTTCATATAAATATAGGTCTAATGGAAAGGTGTTCCATAAGATCAATACGATTAAAATAAGATCAAAGAGTGAAATGTTGAGAGCTTTAGTTTTGAGTAGTTTCTAAAGCTAATAAGAAAAGTTGTTCTTATAATTCTTTGTTTCCTAAGAGATTTGAATTGGTATCAGAGCCTCAGGTTGGAGACTCGATCTAAGCTTAAGTTGTAGCTTAAGATCCTGGTGCTTGTGAACAAGATATCACGTAACCAAGATGGAGGACGTGACAAGGGCTCCACGCACGAAGGACTTTGGATCTACATCCATTCAATGTCCGATGTTGTCATTGACAAACTACACAGTTTGGTCGATGAGGATGAAGGTTCTACTTTGTGTTCATGAAGTGTGGGACACGATCGAATCCGGTTCAGATGATCAAAAGAAGAACGAAGTTGCGATAGCTCTTTTGTTTCAATCTGTTCCCGAGACTTTGATTTTCCAGGTGGGATAACAAACCGCATCAAAAGAGATCTGGAACTCCACCAAGTCGCGACACCTAGGAGCTGATCGTGTAAGGGAGGCGAGACTTAAGACGTTGATGATGGAGTTCAATAGGTTGAAGATGGATGATTCAGATACGGTCGATGACTTCGCGGGAAAGATATCAGGCCTATCATCCAAAGAAACCTCTTTGGGAGAAACCATAGAAGAATCCAAGATGGTCGAGAAGTTCTTGAAGGGTCTTCCGAGACACAAGTATATCCAGATCGTAACATCGCTTTAGAAAGTCCTAGACCTCAACTCGACGGGTTTCGAGGATATAGTTGGAAGGCTTAAGGCGTACGAGGAGCGTGTAGGAGAAGAAACTCAGAAAAAAAGACCAAGAGAAGCTGATGTTTTCGAACAATGAAGAGCATAGTTAGAGGGGCTATGAGAATTCCCCTGGTAGAGGAAGAAGACAGAACGGTAGAGGCAGAGGTCGAGGTAGGTCACACAACCAAAACCTTGCGTCACACACCAAAGATAACAACTCGAAGAAGAATCGTTCAAAGCTGATATGTTGGAGATGTGACAAGTCTGGTCACTACGCAATTGTCTGTCACGAGAAGACAGAGAAGAATCAAGAAACCAACCTAAACGAGACAGAAGAGGCCGATGCACTGGTGTTCTTGAACAAAGATAAGGTGATTCCGAAGAATCTTGATATCGACAAAGGCAATTCAAGTGTCTGGTATTTGGATAATGGAGCGAGCAATCACATGATGGGAAACAAGGAGTTCTTTTCGAGTTTGAATCTCAACACCAAAGGGAAGGTGAAGTTTGGTGATGGATCGTGTGTTGACATTGTAGGAAAGGGTGTGGTTACTTTTGTGTGCAAGACTGGAGAGAAGAAGGCACTCAAAGACATATACTAGATACCCGACCTATTGAGTCTTGGGCAAGCAACAGAGAACATATGTGAGGTTAACATGAAAGATGTCTACTTAACGCTCACAGATTCGCATGGAAGGTTGCTAGTTCGTGTGACAAGATCTCCAAACCGTCTCTACAAGACCTCTATGAAGATATGCTACATGGAGTGTTTACATGCCAGAGACGTAGATGCTACATGGAGGTGGCATGCTTGACTAGGACATATAAGCTATGGAGTGATGAACAACATGGTAAGGAAGGAGATGGTCGTAGGAATGTCGTGTGTAACTAGTAATGTCAAATGGGTGGGCTATAAATGGGTGGCCCATGTCCAAATAGATATGGTCCGAAATGGACAGGCCCATATTGAACCATAAATATTTTTTGTCTAAATGGGTGAACCCAACTACATACATGGCCAAATTTGGGTTTAACCAGTTGGGCAATGGGCGGCCCAATAAGCTTAAATGTCTAGCGTTAGGAAATTGGGGGAAAACACGATTTCCTTTTTTTTTTCCGTCTCCTACGATTCTTCTTCTTCTCCTGTGATTCTTCTTCTCCTTCTTCGATTTTCCTTCTCCTTCTTCGATTCTTCTTCGCTCTTCTTCGGTTCTTCTTCGCTCTTCTTCGATTCTTCTTCGTTGTCTCTGATTTCGTCATCTCTCGAGGTTTGATTTTGTCATCTTTGAACTGTTTATGTGTGATTTGTGTTATGGGTTTTCACTATTAGCTACTGATTCGATGGATTAGTGATTTGTGTTATGTGTTAGACTCAGATGGATCGGTGAAAGTGAAAACAAAGGAGAGCAGATCTTAGCGCCATTATGTGGCCAAGTTCGAGTTCGTTGGTGATTCAGGTAAATAATATATAGTTAGGTTTTATAGGATAATGATTGATCATGTGTGGCTCATGTAGATAACATGAAATGGGTTTTGTTCAGATTGGTTTATATTCATATGGATACTCATGCTATACGCCTATACCTGATCATGTGTGGCTCAAATAGATAGATCATTGTGGTTTAGGAGTAATGATTGTGTGGTCATTGAGCTAGTATCTTAAGCCAACATAGTGGTTTACATGTGTTTGTTTTTGCTCATGGCTCATGTTAATGATTGAGTTTAGCCTTTAGTAGATCATGTCAATTTCTTTTTCTGTTTGTTTGGTTAGGTAGTGGAAAATCATCTAGTTTGAAGCTGATATTGTTGTTGCTGTTGTTGCTGTTGCACCTCCCCTTCCCTATTGCATTTGATTGACAAATTCAAGGTGAGTCCTCTTGTTGCTGCTTAAATCTATAAGAGTGTGTTACAGTCTTACCAAACCCTTATCATTGATATTTCTAAACGTTGTTAAATAATAAATGTATCTGTTCCAATGACTTCAGTGATATGTCTATCTTGCTTTTTATTAGTGCTGTTATGCTGGTTTTTTATTACATTGCTTTATTAGTATGCGAGGAAATCTGTTTCAGTCGGCTTTGGTTTCAGGGTTGACTCACTATCTTGACGCAATCTGTTTTAGAAATATGTCTTTTATGAAAGTATCAATAGCAAGTAGACATGTTGAATTTGCGAGACCAAGAATATTAAATATTTTCTCTTGTTCTCTTTTTTGTAGATGAATGCAGATACTTTGAACCTGAACGATGATGACTATTTGAGTGTTGAAGATATGATGGCTGAGAATGAAGATGAGCAGAATGCACAAGCTGATTCTGTAACAAGTGCTGCTCAGGCTAGAGGTAACAGACGTAGGCACTCGGTATGTTGGAAGAACTTTACAATTATAGGAGATAAGTTGTCTGATGGTAGTCATAACAGTAAGTGCAATCATTGCCATGAGCTCTACAACATAGATCTAGGTAGGAATGGAACTAGTACTTTGCTTAGGCATTCGAGACGGTGTTCAAAGACTCCTGGATCTACACCTGGTAGTAATAGGAAGCTAGACTCCTGGATCTACACTTGTGCTTCTTATAACTTTGAAACATGAAGTTGAAAACATAAATCTTAAGTATATCATATTGATAAATCTTTTGAATTGTATATGACATCTTTAAAATTGAAAAACTTAAGAATTTTTGCATCTTTAGAACTGAAATATGTTGTTTACATTAAGTGGGCACATGGGCCGTCCATGGATAACCCAACAAATCATGGTCCTATTTGGTTATGGTCTCATTTGGACATGGTTCTATTTGGGCTTCGACCAAAAATGTCCAGCAAATAACTGAAGCCCATTCGGACACACCCAAACCCGTCCAACCCGCCCATTTGACATCTCTATGTGTAACACACGAAGAAAGCGTGTGTGACGCATGTCTTGCAGGGAAGCAGATCATACAGTCATTCCCGACCAAAGCCATGTTTCGTGCGACAAAGCCATTAGAGTTATTGCATGGAGATTTGTATGGACCAATCACACCACCAACGCTAGCAAATAATAAGTATGTCTTTGTCTTGATCGATGACTTCTCTAGTTATATGTGGGTTATGCTATTGAAGGAGAAGAGTGAGGTATTCGATCGATTGAAAAGGTTTAAAGAGAGTGTAGAGAAGCAGATCTGGTCAACCATCAAAACATTTCACACCGATAGAGTAGGAGAGTTTACCTCAGCCAAGTTCAATATATTCTGTGAAGAGAATGAAGTTAAAAGGCACCTAACCGCGCCTTTCACACCTCAACAAAACGGTGTTGTGGAGAGGAGAAACCGAACTTGATGGGAATGACACGAAGTATGTTGAAGGCAATGAAGATGCTGAACTACTTCTGGGGTGAAGCTGTATGACATTCAACTTACCTCATCAACAAATTTCCTACAAAAGCCTTGAAAAATTAGACGCCATACGAGTGCCTCACATCGAAGAAACCAAATATCAAGCACTTGAGGATATTCGGTTGTGTAACTCAGGCAAAAATCACTGGGTCTTATCTGAAGAAGTTGGATGAGAGATCAAAGAGTATGGCCAATCTTGGAACTGAGCCGGGCTCCAAAGCCTATAGACTCTATGATCCAGACACAGGGAAGGTGATGGTGAGTAAAGATGTGATTTTCGATGAGAAGAAAGCTTGGGACTGCACGTCTACAACAAACCAAGCTGATTGTGAACCAAGCATGCTTAAGTTTCCACATGAGGGTGATATAGAAGAAGGTAATGATCAAGGTGATGATCATGTACAGGAAGCTATATACCAAGATGAGGAGGATGAAGAAGATGCGGATCACAATGCAAACCAAGATGGTGGAGATCAACCGTTGGTGACTAGACAAGGCCGTACCATAACAAAACCAAGATATCTCGATGATTATGTGTTACTTGCAGATCAAGAAAGTTCAATGCTGTTGCTCACAGTGGATGGCGAGCCAGAGAACTATTTTGAAGCTGAACATGTACGAGAATGGGTAGAAGCGATGGTTGCCGAGTTGGAGTCTATCACATGAAACAAGACATGGGAGCTTGTGGATAGACCAGCTTGAGTGAAACCTAACGGGTTGAACTGGATCTACAAGATAAAGAGAAAGGTGGATGGTACTGTGAGCAAGTATAAGGCGAGACTTGTGGCAAAAGGCTAGGTACAAAGAGAATGAATAGATTTCGATGAAGTGTTTGCACCAGTGGCGCGACTCGAAACTAATCAGCTCTGAATAGCCCTTGCAGAAACAAACGGTTGGGAGATACATCACATAGACGTGAAGACCACTTTCTTGAATGGAGATCTAAAGGAGTTAGTGTATATAACTCAACCCGAAGGTTTTGAAAAGAAAGGAGAATATGATCGAGTTTATGTGTTACACAAGGCTTTGTATGGGTTACACCAGGCACCCAGAGCATGTAATGTGAAACTCGATCAGGTTCTCAATGAGATGAGATTTGAGAAGTGTCCGAAGGAACCATCAGTGTACCACAAGACTGAAGGAGGAGACGTCTTGATCATAGCCATCTACGTTGATGATCTATTTGTGACAGGAACTTCACTTAAGGTGATTAAGCAATTCAAGGAGGAGATGTCTAAGAAGTTCGAGATGTTAGATCTAGGTAAGCTAACGCACTACCTTGGCGTAGAGGTGAGTCAAGGAGCAGACGGAATCAGAATAAAGCAAGAGAGGTATGCTCAAGGAATCCTGTGTGACACGAAGATGGAAGCGTGTAACGCAACTCAAATTCCAATGGAGGCAAATTTGAAGATCTCAAAAGCTGAAGATGAACGAGAGATAGATCCTACAGAGTTCAGAAGAATCATAGGATGTTTGAGGTATCTGCTTCACACAAGACCCGACCTGTGTTACACAGTAGGTGTTCTTAGAAGATACATGCACAATCCGAGAGACTCTCACGGACAAGCCATCAAGCATATATTGCAGTATGTGAAAGGAACAATATACTACGGTCTGTTCTTCAAGAGAGATGGGTCAAGGAGTGTCGTTGGTTATAGTAACAGCAGTCACAATATTGATCTCGATGACGGGAGGAGCACGTCAGGACATGTATTCTACTACGGTTCATCACTAATCACTTGGACATCGCAGAAGCAGCAGACAGTTGCATTGTCATCATGTGAAGCAGAGTTCATGGCAGCAACAGAAGCAGCAAAGCAAGCTATATGGATCAAGGAGTTGTTGAGTGAGATACTAAGCAAAAAAGGCGAGAAGGTCAAGCTTAGGATTGACAACAAATCAGCCATTGCTCTAACGAAGAATCCAGTTTTCTATGGAAGGAGTAAGCATGTACTCAAAAAGTATCACTTCATTCGTGAGTGTCTGGAGAATGGACAGATCGAAGTGGAGCATGTGCTGGGTGTTGAGAAGAAGGTCGACATCCTTACAAAGCCATTAGCAAGGATTATGTTCAAGCAAATGAGGAGCTTAATCGGAGTTCAAGAAATTGATCTCCCTAATTCAAGTTGGAATTAAGGGGGTGAATGTTGGATAATTCAAAGTTTTGCAAACTTAAAATATTATTAAATGTTTAATATGTTAAGATAAACACAATAAGGAAACCAAAAAATAGGAAAAAAAGTTTCTATTTAGGTTAGGTTTGTGTTTTCCATATTCCACATATTAAAGGGAATTGTCTTTCATATAAATATAGGTCCAATGGAGAGATGTTCCGTAAGATCAATATGATTAAAATAAGATCGAAGAGTGAAACATTGAGAGATTTAGTTTTAAGTAGTTTCTAAAGATAATAAGAAAAATTGTTCTTATAATTCTTTGTTTCCTAAGAGATTTGAACGGATTCAAACCTCCAAAGATCGACATTTCTACTTTGCGAAATAATGCTTCATCACCTTCCGACATCTTATCTAAGGACCGTTAACCTACTTGATGATTCCTTCTAACAGGTTCTGAGCATTTAGCTATGAAGAAAATCAGATTCAATTGCTTTGTATGGCGATTGAACATGTCTTAATGTATTAGACTAGAGCTTGACGTAGCTAGAATTGCCATCAAAGTTCCATCCATCGCCTCAATCTCCGTTTGTGACCTTATTCACCGTAACCACATGATTGTAACCATCGTATAAGTAGTTGAACTTCTGATTAAGATACACTACTGAAGCATCCAATTCACTGATCCGTTGATTGGAAGACTCGACATGCTGATCTTCTTTAGTTGATTTCGTCATCACGATGAGTTTAAGAAGTAGAAAGACGTTGTTTACTATATACGAATCCCATAAGAATTATAAGCCCACTTATTTATTGCCAGTAAAAATTTGTTACAAGCTCTAACTAACTCTTCCGCCAATTCTAATAGCCTTCCTTCTCCATCAACTCTAACATAATGTCTCAACTAGGGATGTTAAAATGGGCTTGTCCTGCCCATTTATGTCCAAGCTCGTTTAATTTTTGTGTCCATATAAAACCCGTTTACTTAACAATATTAAACGGGCTTCGTCGGGTTTGTCCATCTATGTCCATTTAATAAACGGATTTTAATAAAAATAACTGGACAGCCCATTAAGTCCATTTATTTTTTTTTCTCTGTTCTAAACGACGTCGTTATTGAGATAGCATCTTCAACCTAATCTATTGTCGTCGTTCTTCCTCGTTCTTCACGTCCTTGGCTCTTTGCCTCCTTACGAAAGATCAAACTGCTCCAAATGAGTTTCTGATTCGAATCACGAAGCTTCTAGGGTTTCGTTTTGTCTTCTAGAGTCGTTGTTCTTCACCCCCTTGTCTCCTTACCTCCTTTCATCTCGTGTCTTATACTTCTTCTTCTTCTTCACTCTCTCCACTGTCTTCCTCGTATCATACAATCAAGGTTCATTTCAAACTGATTTCATAAGTGTTCTTTCAATTAATTTGTGGGTTTGTTTAAAAATGGTTTGATTTGTGAACAGGTTTCACGAACATATGCAAAGGAGTCTCGAATATTGCAACCAAATCTGAGATTAAAAGAGGTATGTGATATTTTTTTTCACTGAGTGATCATTTGACTACAATATGTATATGAAAACAAGAACAAAACCGATAACCAACATGATTAACTATGTTTTGTATGAACACCTTCTTTGGTGTGACCGTGTGAGTTAACTTCTACGGGTTTTGTCAAGTTTTTCGTTAGCTAAAGAGTCATTGTATAGACAAATACTATAAAGTGGTTAATTTGAATTATTTGTTTACCATTTAAAGTTTGTGAGATGTATTTGGACAGAAGACTCGTGTTGTAGACATATACTTTCGTTAATCCAAGAGTAGTTAAGCTTTTTTTTTTACTTTGTATCCATATACTATGCTTTATTTGTTCCTGTTTTTGAATGGTTGCCAACTTACCATCTTCCCTCAAATTGATATCGACTTATACGTATTTTATTTGTACATATTTTGATAGTCCCTTGCAGCCACTAATAATTAAATATGTTTTTTTTTTTTTGCAGAGATGGACTATGATATTGTGCACACAATGGCGCTTCTTGAAGCTCAACGTGAATACATGGACATGATGATGAAGATGCTGAATTTGATATAGATGAAGAATTGGCAGAAACAGAAACAGAAGCAGAAGCAGAAGCAGAAGTTCAGTGTGAAACACAAGCCACTGCATCAACACAAGCAGTGAAACCTCAACGTAAGCGTCGAAAAATCTCACTTGTTTGGAAAGATTTTGTACTAGTGGAGGTAGAAGAGGATGGAAAAGAAAGGGCTAAGTGCATTCATTGTGATTCCAAATTAGTGGTTGGTAAAAATCATGGTACAAATCTGTTGAAACGACATTTAGAGTTTTGTTCTAAGATGCCTAAGAAGGTAGATAAGCATGTGTATGATCTTTTGGTAGATCGTGAGATGGTTACTGAGTCTATCATTTACCATGATCTACCATTTCGATACGTGGAGTATGAGAAAGTTAGAGAAAGAGATATGTATTTAAATCATGATGTTCAACATATCTGTAGACAGACTGATGCTCTTGATGTTTATACGAGATATGTAATAGAGAAAGAGAAGTTGAAAGGGCTGTTTGTGAAGCACTGTGGTAGGGTTTGTCTCACTGCTGATTTATGGGTAGCTCGTCCTCAAAACATGGGTTATATCTCCTTAACTGGACATTATATTGATGATGGTTGGAGATTACACAGCAAGATCTTAGAATTTTGTGAGATGAAGTCTCCACATACTGGTGAGGAAATCACTAATAAGGTCTTTGAGTCATTGAAGGGATGGGGTTTGAAGAAGAAGGTTTTCTTGATGACGCTGGACGATGCCACCAACAACAACAATATGCTGAGAACCCTCAAGGGCAAGCTTCAGATGATTGGTGGAAGCGACAGAGGTTTGTTGTGTGATGGTAAACACATACATGTGAGATGTTGTGCTCATATTCTAAACCTCATAGTGAAAAGTGGCTTAGCATTAGCGAACAGTCTTCTACATATGAGATGCTTTTCAAAGCTCTCAAGTTTAAGGCTGCATTTGCTAGCATGGAGTTGTATGATCCAAAGTATAAGACGTTGCCTACAGAGGATGAGTGGAAACGAGAGGCAAAAATCTTTGACCTTTTGAAGCCATTTAGTGCTATCACGACTTCTTTTTCGGGTTCAAAGTATCCTACTTCGAATGTCTACTTCACGCAAGTATGGAGGATACAATTGTTATTGAAGAGATATGCAGAATGTGATGATGATGGAGTGAGAGAAATGGCCAGAGAGATGTAAGTTAAGTTTGAAAATACTGGAAAAGTTACAGTGTAATCTTGGCTATGGGAGCAGCTTTAGATCCAAGAATAAAGATTGAGATTCTTGATGCTGCTTATAAGGAATTGGATCCCTCTACTTCAAGTTTAAAGATAAAAGAACTTACGGATAGTTTGTCTGCACTCTACAAAGACTATCAGAAACGGTCTCAAACAAGTTCTTCAGGTGTTTCACTCACACCAACTCCACAAGAGATTGTCACAGAATCTCCACTTGAAGATGATTATGATAATGTAAGTAATTTAATATAATTTTAGATAATTTCAGTCATGCATTATCTTGAAATTGTTTATCTAATATAAATGTTCATAATGAAGGATTTTTTTGAGTTGGAAAAGAGCATTGGAGGTGGAGTTGGCAACCCAAAGACACATTTGGATATATATTTGGAAGAGCCAAGGCTAAACAGAAGGACTAACTTGGATTTGGATGTTTTGAGTTATTGGAAAGAGAACCAACATCGATTTGGAGATTTAGCATCGATGGCACGTGACATCCTCAACATTCTGATCCCCACAGTAGCTTCAGAGTCTGCCTTTAGCATTGGATCCTGGGTTTTAACTCCTTACTGAAACCGTTTCTTGCCTAAAAATGTCCAAGCTCTTCTTTGCATTAGGAATTGGTTGTGCGGTTTTGCTGAATACAAAGGTAAAGCTTAAAAGGCCATTTTATTTTATGACTATATTTTTCTTATAACTAATTCATATTATACTTTGTAGGTGCCATTGAAGATCTCTTTGATGAAAATGAAGATGTTGGAAAGAAAGCAAGTAGTTTTAGAGTGGAATCTTCAACATCAAAAGATTGATATGTTTGCTGGAACAAAGGTATATAGATTTCTGGTTCTGTTTTACATCAGTTTATAATTTTTTTGATGAAAATATATAATGATTTGTTATGTTTTGAACATGGACAAATCCTGGTAGTTCAAAAAGGAAAAGAGTAACTTATGGACACTTAGTGTGAAGTGTGAACTTTATTTTCCAACTATGTTGTGACTTGTGATTTATAAACTTTGAATTTTTAGTTGAAGCAAAACAATGTAAGGTCCTGGATTCATATTTTATTTGACAGGTATTTAACAGGTTTCATCGAAAAGAAATGCTATGATACAAATAGGTCATGTTCATTTTTTTAAGTAAACGGTCTTGAAACGGGTTTGAAACGGGTTTAGTGTTAAATGGGCTTCACATAAACGGGCTCTAAACGGATCTGATTTAAACGGGCTTTAAATGAACATCTATTAAACGGGCTTGGACGTAGACGGGCTTGGACGTAAATGGGCGGGTAAGCCCGTTTTAACATCCCTGGTCTCAACGCATCTTCCTCTTCTGCATTATTTCCTCTAAGGGGGCGATTGGTTTTCCCGCTACCACCCGCAAACGCAGCTTTTGCGGTTGGTAGCGGTTGTCGGCGGTTTGCAACAATCACTCAAATCGCTCTAAACCGCTTCAAACCGCTCCGAATCTCATAAATTCAAAAGCTGGCTCCAGCTAGCGTTTGCGGTTGCGGGCGGTTGCGGGAGGGTATAATTTTTTTCTTTTTTCTAAACAATATATATACAAAAGTAAAAATATTTAATAAAAAATTTAAAATTTAAATTATGAAAATATTAAAATATATCTATTATATTTTAATTAATATTATAAACTTTTATAATAAAAACAATTTCAATAAATTTTCAAAATTTAAAATTATAACTTTCTAAATATAAATTTTATATTTATTATAATTTTATGATTTTTGATATTTTTAAAATTATATTAAATGTAAATATTGTTAATTTATTATTTGACTATTACCACATTTGGTAGTTAACCAGTCATAAGTCACCCGCAAACGTACCAATTTTTAACCACAGTACCAGTCGTACAAATCTCTTAAAACCGCTAGAAACCGCAACCGCCCGCATCCACAAACTCCCGCAACCGCAACCGCAACCGCTGCGTTTGAACCAGTCAGGCCCTAAGTCTCTTGCAGTAGTAAGCTCTCCATGGAAAATCAACTTTCAAAATATCAAGCTGAGTCTCTTGCACAATGATGAAAATAAATCTGACAAGCGAAAACAATACTTTGGAACCGTTAGTTTTGTAACACAACCTTCTTAGGCCTGACTGGTTCAAACGTAGCGGTTGCAATTGCGGTTGCGGGAGTTTGTGGATGCGGGCGGTTGCGGTTTCTAGCGGTTTTAAGAGATTTGTACGACTGGTACTGCGGTTAAAAATTGGTGCGTTTGCGGGTGACTTCTGACTGGTTAACTACCAAATGCGATAACAGTCAAATAATAAATTAACAATATTTATATTTAAAATAATTATAAAAATATCAAAAATCATAAAATTATAATAAATATAAAATTTATATTTAGAAAGTTATAATTTTAATTTTTGAAAATTTATTGAAATTGTTTTTATTATAAAATTTTATAATATTAATTAAAATATAATCTATATATTTTAATATTTTCATAATTTCAATTTTAAATTTTTTTATTAAATATTTTTACTTTTGTATATATATTCTTTAAAAAAAAAAAATTTTACCCTCCCGCAACCGCCCGCAACCGCAAACGCTAGATGGAGGGGTCTGACTGGTTCAAACGCTGCGGTTGCGGCTGCGGACGTTTGCGGTTGCGGGTGGTTGCGGTTTCTAGCGGTTTTAAGAGATTTGTACGACTGGTTCTGCGGTTAGAAATTGGTGCGTTTGCGGGATACTTATGACTGGTTAACTACCAAATACAGCAGCGGTTAAATAATAAATTAACAATATTTATATTTTATATAATTATAAAAATATCAAAAATCATAATATTATAATAAATATGTAAATTATATTTTCAAAGTTATAGTTTTAAAATTTTAAAATTTTAAAATTATAGAAAATATTTTTATTTTAAAATTTTATAATACTAATTAAAATATAATAGATATATTTTAGTATTTTCATAATTTTATTTTAAAAAATTTATTTTTATTTTTGTATTTATATGGTTTTTTAAAAAAAAAAGAAAAAAAATTATCCTCCCACAACCGCAAACGCTAGATGGAACCAGCTTTTGATTTTAAGAGGTTCGGAGCGGTTTGAAGCGATTTGTAGCGGTTTGTATGATTGTCTCGAAACGCTGTCAACCGCTACCAACCGCAAAAGCTACGTTTGCGGGTGGTAGCGAGAAAACCAATCAAGCTCTCAGCTTTTAAATTTATGAGATTCAGAGCAGTTTGAAGTGGTTTAAAACGATTTGAGTGATTGTTGCAAACCGCCGACAACCGCTACCAACCGTAAAAGCTACGTTTGCGGGTGGTAGTGGAAAAACCAGTCGTCCTAATCTTGTGTAACTGCATAGTTTTCCTAAGCACTTGGATTCGTGATATATATATATATATATATATATATATATATATATATATATATATATATATATATATATATATATATATATTCACGCCCGCCCGCTGCGGAAGCAACATAAGCGGCAGTCTAGGGAACAAAAATGTTTCAATTGTTTTTTACAGCTAAATACGTTTATTAAGATATTTAAAAAAAAAAACTCACCCAGTTGATTAAGATGCACATATTAATTTTGATTGGGGCATCTAATAGTCATGAATTGTTGCGGAAACGGAATCCCTTAAACCCATTTTCCTTGCCTCTTTACGTGTTTTCACTAAAACATCAAAACATAAATGCGTGATCTACAAGACTACAAACGTTAAAACCATAAATAATGTGTGCTTAATAATACGCATCATTGTGTTTTATCAGAAACCATGCGTTCGAAATTTTCTGAAACGACAGAGATTTTTCATATATACATAAATAGATATATATCAGGTATCCCTTCCTGCTTTTAATTACGAAAAATCAAAAGATTTTAAGAGATTTTTTTTTTCAAAATTCGGAAAAAAATCTTGAAAACAAATATTCGTATACGGATTTTATTCTCTATAATACCGGTCAACTTCTATATAATATTTAAGGTATTTACGTTTAAGTAAGTTTTTATTTTGACTAAAGGTTTAAGTTAGGACTAGAAAATAGGGGTTCGACTAACATGGTATGGTTCGTATTACTGTCGGGTAAATATTTTCAAATATGCCATATATTCCTTTTCAAACGATATACTTATATTATTTTTAAGATTAGTCAATAATAAATTTTGTGGCAAAAAAAATTTTGGTCAACTTACTATATATTGTTTCAGTATTTATATTATTTAAAGATTAGTCAAAAGTAAACTTAATGACAAAATTAAACTTTGGTCAACTTACTTAATATTTTCGACGACTTTGAATCAATTACAATTACAGTTACGTATATTTTACGACTATAAATGAAAAGCTATTCAGCATATTTGAGAATAAGTTCATCACAAACTAGAAAGAAAAAAAAAAGAACAAAACAAACGCTTGAATTAGAAAAAGATATGGGAATGATGAAGATAATAATGGTAACGATGATGATGACGCTGTTGGTTGGAACCATACGAGAGACGAAGGCTACATCTGCAGGATATGCGGCATGTGTGAAACATTGTAATGACTTGTGTTCGCCCAAGGTTGGGGATAGGAATTGTGTCCCTAATTGCATCTTTTTTACATGCGGTCCTCCTCTTCCAAAAAATATTCGTCATCCCAAGGTAAATATACCTTTATAATTAACTTTTTTCTACACGTACTATATGTATACTGTGTAATTTTTTACTTAATTGTTTATAGTAATTTTTAATACATTTTGTGGCTCTTAACAGGATGAAGGATCCACATAATCATTAAACCCCGAGGATCAAATGTTATTGACTTTTTGGATCTAACTGAAGCTGTTAAACTTAAAGATCAATCAATAACACTATTGTTCCTAATTCTCATAAGACATTATGATGTTTTAGATGCGTGTTGGCTTATTTGTTGCTACTACTATACGATTTATAATATTTTGGTTTGGATTGGCAGTTTTTCTGTTTGATTTTTATATATAATTTTAAGTTATGATATAGCTAGATGAAAAATACCACATCAAATGACAAATTACTATACCTACCAAACATGTAAATACAATATTTTTCTTTGACCGGTCAGATTAATTGCAAGAAACTCTATTTTATTGCTTTATACTTTTAATGCCAATTTCAAATATTATTACAGTTAAAGTAAAGAGATAATAAGATGAAAATATATAACAACACAAACTATTTACTGAAAACATTTTTAAATATATAGATATTTTACATACATTTATCTAATTGATTTTATTTTTTTCTATATTAAAAACTAATTATTAAAATTGTAATCACACTTGATCATAGTTACTAGAGCTCTAATCATTTTTCTCTTCTTAGAATACTCTGTTATTCTATTGGTTTTAAAATTTACTAGGGTTTTTTCTGTGCTACGTGGATTACATATTTTTTTTCACTTTTAAAATTCTGTTTAGATTTAAAATAGTTTTAAATAATTTAACCAAAAAAATTTAGAATGTCTAATACAAAAAAAAACAGACAGTGATAGTTCTTGATATGATTGGGTGTTCTGGTACCCATTCAGATTCCGTTCGAATCTATTCGGGTCTATGGTTTTCGGGATTAAATATTTTAGCCACATTTGAGTATTTATAAATTTTGGTTATGGTTCGGGTTCAGTTCGGATATTTTTTGTTTTGGTTTGGGTTCGGATAACCCATTTAAATTAATTTTTAAAATCTAAAATTTATTATATACTTTAATTTTCTCAAAAACTGAAACAAAATAATATATTGCATAAAAATTTTAATAATGTATGCCAAAATACCTAAACTTAAAATATAAAGTTTTGGCTTGAATATTTGGATAGAGAGAATAAATAGATATTTCAAGTATTTTTAGTGTTTTGAGTATTTTCTAACTATTTTAGATATTTACTTTTAACTATTTATATATATATATATATATATATATATATTCAAGTATTTTAAACAAATTCATATTTTGGATATTTTTCTATATGTTAAATATAAAATTAATTAATATATTTAGGTATATAAATCTATTTAGGATATATTCGGGTACCCAAAATATTTCGGTTCGGTTCTAGTTCTCTAAATACCAAAATTTTGAGCCTGTTTGGATATTTAACCAATTTAAGTTCTGGTTTTGTACTACTTTGTCGGACCGATTCAGTTTGGGTTTTTTTGTTTAGATTTTTTGCCCAGCTCTAACTCTTGATTTGATGAACTTTTCTTTGTAGCTGAAGCACTACAATAAAACAAGGTGATTTCAGACGAAATTCCAAATGATAAAAAACATTTTTGAAAATTCCTAAAAAATATCTGATGAAATTCTGTTTAAAAAAGCAAAGGGAGAGAGTCATCGGGAATTCGTCAGGAATTTATATTTAAAATGTTTTGTGAAATTTTCAAAACTTGTTTTAAAAACATTTCTATATTAATAATATATTATCATATTTCCATCTTGTTTTTTTAAATATTTATTACATTTAAAATATTTTAATTGTTATTTATATGTTTAATTTAAAACATTTTAAAAATTTTACATTTAAAAACATATCTTACAAACGTTTCAAAAAGGTACGGATCTCCTATACAGCAACGCCGTTCCGGGTCTTGGACTGGTAGCAATACTTCTTTGGGGCCTTACGATGAGCGTACAAGAGTTGGTTCCGCAACCGGGCCAAGAATCCTTCACGTGTCTCCATCCTCATTATCTGCAAGTCCCAAACACTACTTGGTATGATTTCATTTTTAAATGTATTTTATTATTTTCTATTCAATATTTACTATTAATTAATTATGTTCGATTTTGGCTTCAGAGGTTTTTTTTTTGTCAAACAAACGATTATATTAAATCTAAACGAGTTTTGAAGTTATTACATCCAAAACTATGCTCAACGGGAACAAGATAAAAACTGGAGGGAACCTCGACAGTATGATGAACACCAACAAAACAGCAAGACAAGACATAACAAACTAAACGAGAGATATTTGCTCGACAACCGGAGAACCGTGGAAAATCATCAGATGCACCCCTAAATAGGTTACTACCACGAGCATGAAATAGTCGGAATCGGCGCTGAATAAACAACCAGCAAAGATTGGAAGAAGGCGTAACGAGCAAGAGCAGCTCTAGCTCCGACGAAGCTCTCTGAAGAGACTAGGTGAATCTCAACAGAAACGGAGAGTATACCAGTCATGGATTTGTCGCTGATGAACCGACTGGATGGACCTTGAAACTGAATAGCGCCAGTGACAAAATTAGAGTTACTGCAAACTCTACTGACCTGTGATGGCTAGAAAAATAGTGTTCTTAAGTTAAGCATAATATCACGGCTTTGGGCTAGGTGAACCCTGTACACTGAGGCTAAAGTTTTCTCCAATCCCATATAAACGATTGACTTCTTAAAGACCTCAGTCCAACTAATATAGATAACGTTAACTAGAATCCATGGTAAAGCGAGGACATTGTGAGAGCATTCAGACGTTTAAGTTGTCAAACAACAGCATCAGCAAAAGCATTATGAGGATGGAGTACCATATGCTAGAGAATAGTTATCCGACTTATAATGACATTCATAAATTTAAGCGCAATCGCTGGTTTGAGAAATTTGCTGTAAACTTTTCTCATTTTTTTTTTTCTTTTAAACCTTACATTTTTAATCTCATTTATCTTTTTTTTTTTTGGATTTTTAGCAAGAGTTCACTTGGGATTCAAGATTGACAGAAACAGTGAAAACCGCTTTCCACCAGTACGCGAGTAGTGGCCACTACAACAGTCAAATCAATGAGTAGAAGCATATGTGGGAGGTTCAGAAAGTGCCGAAGCACATAAACCGGGCCGTTTGGGAGGATTGAAGAAGCATTGGATTAAACCAGAAACGAAATCTCAGTCAAAAACTAACTCCGGTAACCGGCAAAGCGAGCGTGGAGGGAAAGGGGTTTATGTCCACAACTTGGGGTCGACCAGTTTATCTTCTCTGGAACTTCAACTAGTAAGTTTTATAATTCTTATACAAATTAATTCTTTAATACCTATTAATATCTATTGTTTTTAGATTGCAGCAAACAATGATAACCCATCAACAATTTCGAGCTGTTGAAGTGTGCCCACACCAACAAGCAGACTGGTGAAATTCAGGATCCGGTTATGAAGGAGGTCATCCAGCTGGTCCATTCTCAGGCACACGATTTCATTTTGACACATGATTATGTGTCCGAAGATGGGTCTTCTACTTCTTCCAACAGCTTAACTCGACAGCAACTGATCAACCTTGTTCTTGGGTTACATTTCAAATATTTCCTTCATATTATACGTCTAATATGATTGTTATTATAACTTGGTTACTTTTACTCACATGCTGTTCCAAAGAAAGAAGAAGTGTCGTTACGTCGGGTTAGGTTCTCCAACATGATATACCATGGATTTTACTCACTTTTAGCCATGGTATATATATGTTTTTAAATACATTACAGTTGTTTTGCAGTATTTTTAGTATGTTTTCAGGTTTAGGTACGTTATGGAGGAAAATGGTGATTTTGGAGTCTTTTGGAGCATTTTGAGTGCATAACTGCACTGAAGTGTCAGATGTTTAGATATGAATGGAGCCTTTTTCACGGTGCGATTGAGCTGATATTTTGACACAAGACAGAGCTTTGAGTTAGCTTTCAAATGCCACACAGGTCGGAGGTCAATCCAACGGTTAGATCAGATGTTATGCATGTTTTACGGAAGAGTGGTCAGCCTGTCTCACGAGAGAGTGCTGTCGAGGAGATGAAGGAACGTCGGTCGATGGTGCACCCTTGGTGTCGATCAACGGTGATTCCAGAACGCGGGCCGGGTATTTTTTAAGGCCGACTTAAGTCCAGAACCAACCACAAATTACAAGAATACCCATGGACGACCTAAAATCCTATTTATGTGTTTTCTAAGCCATTGTTGACAGCTACGCTTTCTTTACATCTTGTTCTTAGTTTATGTTAGGAGAGAAGGGAGGAAATCCTTCAGAGTCCTCTTGGAACTCCTTTGGTTTTATCATTGATTTCTATTTTATAATTCATCTATGATTTCTGTGACAAACTTCATGCTTGAATATATCCACCTGTTAGGTTTAAGGTACAAATATCATGAGGGATTAGCCAAAAATATAGAATTGCTAAGTGTCAGGATATGAATCAACTAAATTGTTCTTAATGCATGTGTTCTAGAGTAGCTAACTAGAACCTTGCCTATAGATATTAGGGCGCAAGAGGAAGTTAGGTTCTTTGTCTGAAATAGTTTAGGTTGTGCTAGGATTGCTAGAAACAAGCGGAAGCTGATTTTTTTAACCTAATGAACACGTCAAACCCGTTCGTAATGCTCCCTGGAAGGAACGTCGATCAACAACTCACTAGTTGCATCGATCGACGGGCTGAAAGGTGTATCGATCGACACCCCGTTGTTGGAATCGATCGACACTTTCTCAGGACCAACAAGCGACAACTGGGTCCCAGATCCGGCGATATATAGTCTAAATATACGGAAGTTGATCGACTATTCTTATTGTTTGAGTTCTAGAATATCCATAAATGCTTAGTATCTATATCTCTATAATCCTGATTTTCTTAATAGAAACCCTAAGTCTAGCAACCATCCTTCCATCAACTCATCAATCGATCTCTTTAGAACAACTACCTTGTTCGACCTGTTCTGCTACATTTACTGCTTTATTAAACTATTAGCCTAGCTTAATCATATAACTATTAGATCTTTTGTGTGCTCTAGCTCCCTGTGAATTCGATCCCTAAGTGCTACAACTCGACATCTTATTTGAGAGAGGACAAATCACTTCTTGGGGTAATTTGAATGATATCAACCGTGAGTCTTCTACTTCGGTTCAATGGCCTTACTACTTCGGTTTAGTGGCCTTACGCCGTTGATGAGCTTCTGGAACAGATAAAGACCAAGGATGACCGGATTGAGTCGTTGGAGAGTGGTAATGCTGATATCCGGGCTCAGCTGGAGGAAAACAAGACTTCAACTCATACATTGATGGAGAACATGAAGCGGTGGTTCGGGGACAACTTCTAGTTCTTTTTAAAACATATTTTCTTATTTAGTCTTTTTAATTTAAAAAAGTTTTGTACTAACATTTTTATTAATTTTAATTAGGTTTTTCAATTAATATCTCAATTATTTGGCTTTAATAGTAATTATAAAATAATTAACTAAAAAATTAAAATAATAATTCTTTTAATCTTTTCGACTAATTTCCGATAGATATTTGCTCGATGGGTTTCTCGATGGGTGTTTCCATCAGGAACATATCCGTCGAGAATTCGTCGGGAGTTTTCCCTATGGACGTATGTATGTCGGGAAGTCCCTATACATATGTTGGTCTAGAAATACCAACAAAAGATGTTGGTCAGGAATTCTCGACATCAATTATTGGTCGGGAAATTCCCGACGCCAGATGATGACAATGAATTTTCGATGAATTTCTGATGGATTTTCTCACAGACAAACTAGTCATATATATATGTCTGTGTGAAATTTGTCAGAACGTTCCGAAAATTTAACAACGGGTCTCTTTTTCTGACGGTTTCTTCGTCTGGAACTTCATGTTTTTTGTAGTGATGTGTTTTGGGTTATCTTTTCAGTTTTTCCTTCTCAAGCTTCTAATAATACTTATTGAGTTGTTGAAGTGGAATATTGTTCCTCATGTTGAAGTGAATAATTATTTTATGTAATTTTTACCAAGAAATTAATTTTTGTTACCTTCTATATTTTTGGGTTAATTTATAAATATAGTCAATATATAATAAATATGCATAATATACTCATATCTAAATATGATTTTAGTATTGATCCATCGCTTGTTGGAAACTTTGTTTAGATATTAAATAGGTATTTTGAAATTATAGGAAAATTTATAACATAATAAGATTTGTACTTTGATGTATCTATCACTTTATTAACCATATATACACATATGACCCTAATATAAATATAACTTAATACAGAATGTATATTAAGTGTGGTCAAATAAATTAAAAACGAGTTACATATATAAATTGGTAACAAAGACCAATCAATATGACAAATCCACATCTTTATGTGTTGGCAAAAAAAAAAACAAATCCAAATTCAAAATTTTACAATTTCAGGTGTTTCCTAAGTAAAAAATATATTACACTGCAAAAAATTTAATACAGAAAAATTATAAAAATATATGCAAAACATTATAATAGAAAATTGATTCAATATAGTAAATAAAAGATCAGAGTATAATATAAAATACATCATGAAGTACGTCTATATTTCTTTTCATACAAATTTAAAATAGTTCTAATAATTCATAAACTATAGTATAATATAAAATATGTTTACCCTATTACTTTTTATCCAATATATTAAAAATTATCCTAATTTATCGATAGAAACAAATCACCTGAATATTTTTATATGTCGGAGTTATCCGATATTTTATCCAAAAAGTCCAAAAATGTGATTTTACCCGAATTATTCAAAATATCTGAGAAACAGAAACGGAACCAATACCGAATTGAAATCAAAATTTATCGGGTTCTTAACATTATTATACAAAACAAACCAAAAACTAAAATTGTTAAACTGAAACCAAATCCAAATTCATAAATAACTTAACGCTACTTATATCTTTTGGACCGTAAAACCAAAAGTACAACTCACCTAGAACCTATCTAGAAAAAAAGGAACAAACTGGAACCAAACAGAATGTTAAAATCACATGCCTAAACATTTATTTGAACAATCAAATGGGTTGATAACAAAAAATAATCCTACGTTTTGAAAAGCGAAGCAAAATTTAGTAGTATATTTATTAAAAAAGAAAGAGAAAATTCCATACAATATCCCAACTAAATTTCGTTAAGCTTTTCAATACCCAAACTTTCTCGCTACCCAATTTAATACCCCAACTAATTAGTTTGTTTATTTTAATACGCAAACTTTTATAATTGTGCCCCTTTGAATACCCAACCTTTTTATTTTAATTAAAAATACTAATAAATTTCAAACAAAATTTTAAAAATCTCCCAAATTTACAAAATAAATCTCAGAAAATTCTAATTTTTTTTTCTGCCTGAGAAATAAAAGTAAATAAATTGTGTATAATCTTAAATTTTGTAATAAATATATGTTTTAAATATTAAATTTAGTTTCTTTTCTGAAATAGAAAAAAAAATTATTATTTTTTCCTTCGAAATTATATTTTATTTTTTTTTAAAACAAATTCTCCCTAATTTATTTACCTTTCATAAATCTTAAACTAAAATTAGATTTTTTTTTCTTAGATTTTGTAGATCTTTTGAATTTTGTTTGAAACTTATTTGTATTTATAATTAGAATAAACAAACTTTGAGTATAAAAATGGGTACAATTTTTAAAAAATATGCATTAAAGTGAACAAAATAATTAGTTGGGGTATAAAAAGGGTATCAATATATTTTGGGTATTAAAAAAGCTTAACAAAATTTTTTTGGGGTATTTTTTATGGAATTTTTTGAAAAAGAAATCTGTAAACGAAAAACAGAAAAGTTTATTGTGGATTATTAATACACTTTCAGCCCAATAATTTTGGGCTTAAAAATGAAATGAAATTGTTTCAAGTTCTCATCACGAGGAAAAGTATTGTGAAGCTTTGTGAGATACGTTCTACACGCGTGTTTTTCTAAATGACACAAAAATAAATAAATCTAAATAAGTAACAGCGATTGACACCAAAAATATTCAATAACTACAAAATTTGCAAGTATAGAAAATTATCAAAAGTCTAATTTATGATAGAACAAAATTACACATATGACCCTATAGTTAGTTGTCAACAAAAAAGCTGTAATAAGACACATGTGTAATGATGCACACATACAAATTTTTTTACTAAAAATACTATTTCTCTCTCTCTCTCTTTCCATGGTAACATCTTCTTTCTCATGAATCTGTTTCTTTATTTGGGGGTCTGACGTAATTTTAATTTTTGCAGAAATCAACTATATATAATGGTATTTTGCATAAAAAGACACAATAGATGCAATGATCATCTGATGTGATGGTCTGTAATTTCACTTGCCTCGCATGATAAGTCATAGGTGTTTTACCCGCAACAATCTCTCAATTAAAAACTTATGTTTCTTCACAAGCCGGAATTTCATCATCCGCGAGACCCTGGCGAGTCGCAGCGAGGTTCGTCTTCTCAGAACACTCGATTTGAGCTACTATCAGCTCGAACGCAATAGCTTCACCAGCTCACTCTCTCCATCGTCTTTACCTCAGTCGCTGAAATACATCTCACTTGCCTAAAACCTAATCGGACCGGTGGACCAGTTTTACTTTGGTTAAACCAACTTAGCTACACTGATCTCAGCTTAAACTGCAGGCTAGCCGGAAAAATTCTCGGTAAAATTCTTTGCCTTTCCAATTACAAGTCTCCAATTACAACACATTTCTTCGCAATTTCTTTTACGGAATGATTCAGTTGGCAAATCAACTAATCAAAAAGTCAGTAATATAGAAGTACTTAACATCTAATATATAAATTATCCAGATAGGTCGTATAAATCCATCTATCTTTAATGGTTGTGGTTATTTAGGTTAGTGGTCGGCTAACTTAAATATTATCCATACATTATTATTGTTAGTTAGATTTTTCAATCGGTAGTTGATTATCATTATAGACTTAATGTAGTGGTTGTTTGTTAAGATTACTAATTCTGCCATCCGGTGTAAATTTCTAATTGTATGAAATATGTGCAAATGTATGAACTTAATATATGATCACATGAATCCACTAAAAGAGAGGAGCATATTACGAACAAAATCAAATGAGACGTAATGTTTATTACTAATCCCAACAAGCTATGTTGTATACGATTAAAAGAGACAAAAAAAACATTCTTGGCAAGTATTCTAATAGCTAGCATTGCTGATGAGGGAGAGAGCAAGACTGGAAACATCTACGCCATTGTAACTCAGAGGTCGTAACCTGTTGTAGTCTTTTTGACATGTTTCAAACATCATAAATTAAGTCAAGACCAAATAAGAGTGAATGTTCCAAACAGTTTAAGAATCTTAAAGATCAATAATGAAAAAGCTTGACATGAAATTTATGCACCTTGAGCACTAATTCTTAGGGTTACATCTCTTTGTTCTGATTCCTTCATCCCATTGGAGAACAGCTGAACAAGAAGCAAAGGATAGTGTTAGGCGTAAAATTAACATGAAAAAAGATAAATATTTAGAAGAAGATAATAACTTAACAATAATCTGTTTTAAAATATAAAAATTATCTCAAAAATTAAACACAAACACTAAAAAAGGCTGTGTGATTTAGAATGCAATATTTATTCTCAAGTACTTGATATAGCGTCTTCCACCATTGCCTTCCATTCTGCGTCAAGATTATCACCACCCAGGCCAATCATTCATGTCAGGTTTGTTCTTCTCGGTTATAATCTGTTCTTCAGGTTATGCTCCTTGAGGCACAACAATGCCGTCAAAAATGATGAAGATGAACAGACAAAGCTTCATTTTCGACCAACTCATAGTCGTCCCTGAACTCAGATCAAAATTCAAACTTTGATAAAACCCAGTTTACAAATCAGATAAAGAGGGTAACATTACCATATGTATCACAAAAAGTAGCCTTCGAGAGGAGAAGATTCAGACATGGTCAGTGGCAGCGGTTTTAGCGAAACAAAAGATGATCTATGTGGAGACGAACCATAGTGAGAGAAATTCATCTTTGTCTTGAGCTCAAATAATTCGGAACTTCTCATCTTCTCTTTTCAGAACTCTCTCTCTCATCTTCTTTCTGATAAAAACCCAAAAGAAGACATGGATTTGTGGATTTTTCTGGAAATGAAAAACTTGAATTATTGTTGAAAAGAATAAAGAGGGGTTTGAATAGAAAAGAAAGAGAAAGTTTAGAGATTGTGTATATATTTTGATTACTCTTTATGACATATCACGTCATGCATGATATATCAATGTATAAATTGAATAGATATAGGTCTTGCTTAAGTTGGATAGAGGTGAAGTGGCTATTTACAAAAACAGCTCAGCATAATATTGGTTTTTCACAAATGCAAATATTGAGGTTATGTGTGTGTATAGGATATGCAGTTTCTCTAAATAATAATGAGATGTGAAACGTGGATATTGTTTCCATGTCCTCTAAATATGGAAGTGAGGAATCTTCACAATCTTTGTAGTAGTAATAGTGTTTGTTCTCGATTGATATATCAAAATTCAAACTTTGATAAAACCCAGTTTAAAAATCAGATAAAAGGGCAACTTAACCATATGTATTGAAAAAAGTAGCTTTCGAAAGGAGAAGATTCAGCGACATGGTCAGTCGCGGCTGTCTTATGGGGCCGCGAAACAAAATATAATCTATGTGGAGATGAACCATAGTGAGAGAAATCAGAATCCATCTTTGTCTTTAGCTCAAATAATTCGGAACTTCTCATCTTCTCTTTTCAGAACTCTCTCTCATCTTCTCTCCGATGAAAACCGAAAAGAAGACATGGATTTGTGGATTTATGGATTTTTCTGGAAATGAAAAACATGAATTATTGTTGAACAAAATAAAGAGGGGTTTGAATAGAAAAGAAAGAGAAGGTTTAGAGATTGTGTATATAGTTTGATTACTCTTTCTTACATATCACGTCATGCACAATATATCGATGTATAAATTGAATAGATATAGGTCTTGGTTAAGTTGGATAGAGGTAAAGTGGCTATTTAAAAAAACAAGCTTAGCATAATAGCGTTTTTCCACAAATGCAAATATTGAGGTTATGTGTGTATAGGATATGCAATTTCTCTAAATAATAATGAGATGTGAAACGTGGATATTGTCTCCATGTCCTCTCAATATGGAAGTGAGGAATCTTCACTATTTTGTAGTAATAGTGTTTGTTCTCGATGTATATACCGAATGAAAGAGATAGAGCTACACACAGAGGCGGACACATATAGAAGGGAGATGTCAACTGACACCAATTAATTAAAAGAAAATGATTTGTATAGTAGTTTCTGTAACAAGAACACACTCAGATTGTTACGGTGTCCTCCCGTTGACACCCTTACCCATTTTCAAATCCCCATTTTTTTGTTTTGATTTTATTTTAATAACCCATTTTCGAATTCCCATTATGTGCTCTGTTTTTGTTTTTTTTTTAAATAAAAATATTTCTTCTATAACCTAGTCCTTTATTTTATATTATGGGCTTACAGTATAAATTACTAGGCTTTTCGGCGTTTTTTATAATAATTTAAATACATAGTTTAGATATAAATATGTTTTGAAAAAACAAAAAGATATTAATATGTAATTTTCTGTAAATTTAGCAAAACAAATATTTTCAAAACTATAAAATATATTAATTTTATGTTTAATTCCAACATCTTTTATATGATGTTACGATAAATGAAATAGTAAGTAAACTTAAATATGTGTATGAAAATTGTATTAATCATTACATAAAAATATTTTTTAAATTTGCGTAGTAGTTTTTCTTGTTTTGCTAAGACTTTATATTTGATCTTGTATTTTGGAAGTGATTAACCAAAACCTAAATTTAGTCAAATTACCAACACTAAAAATCATGGTACATATAAAATTTATCTATAAGGTACCTACATTTTTTAAAAGGACCTTTTATTATAAGGCATATTAATTTAAAAATAAATGTAAAACATATTTGATAGATGGGGTATCATATTTGTCTCATATATAATTATACATAAAATTTTGAATTTAATTGTATATATATTAAAACCAAATTGTTTCCATATTTGAATATCTGTTGTTTCATTAAGATAAAATAATCAAAGTCAATGGAAAACTTAATTACCATATATTACATAAATTTTACAATGACATATTTCATAAAATATAAACATATTTTATAAATTATAATATTGTATTATTGTATTACATAACGAACACATTGATAGTTTGATATATTAAAACAAACAATTGTATTGAAAAAAAATCAAAATAATTCGGGCTATGATATTGTTTTATGGATTGAACGTATTATGTTTTATTATATCAGATCGGAAAAGGAGTCTACGCTCATTACATCTTAGAGACATATACCCATAGAAGTTCTATATCACACAATGAAAAGATATACATAAACAAATGCCCTAAGAAAACTTTACAATCATTGTTTTTATTCATTAGAAGGCCATACATTTCTTGCTGCTCACTTTTAAACAACAACTTTTTCAGGAACCCTAATCCTTCTTCCTTGGCACCATTTCCATCTTCTTACCGTTCGATAAAATAAATGCAATTGTTTAAACTTTATTACAAACATCTGCTTGGGTATTAAAACGAATGTAGAAGGAAGAGATTGTTTTACACAAAAAAACTATCTTAATTAGAAAACCACCATGATGATTGTTGATCCTTGAAACGTTCTGGCCAAGAGGTGGACAAGAAGATCAAGAGGTGAGAGATGAGAAGAATGGAGACGCTATCAAGAAGACACTTTATCTGCAGTAAATCATAATTGAAACACAAACATAACAATAAACAAATAGAGAGAAGTAAAAGGTGACTTGTTAACATTTTTTCCGCAAAAGCATATGTTTCCAGCTGGTTTACTTAAAGATTGTACAGTAGTGAACTTGTCCCTGAAAATCAAAACAGAACAAAAGACATACCACAATAAGAAACTCAAAGTGTAAACATATAATTTAATTTAGTAGCTCTGACAAACTCCATCCACAAAACAACCTATTTTATAAAAAGAAACTTAAAGACCAAAACAATTCGTCCAACATCTAAGCTCATTCCCCCAGAACAATTCCTGAAGTGAAAAAGTAAAGTTTTTTTGTCAAGTATTTATTTATAAAAGCTTTATTAGCAAGATATAGAGTAATGTTTTCTTCCCTTCAATTAAAGAAATGAATTTTCGGTAGAGAAATGGCCTTAAATGACCTTAAACCAAGTTTTTCTTCCCAATCTAACACTAAGGTCCAAATCACCAAACTAGGTTTAATTTAATAGGATCATTTAACTTTATGTCCCTTTCCTTCTCTAATTACATTAAATAAAAAATTGAAAATTTAACCTAAAATCACGACGTCGTCTCTGATCTCCCACATCATCATCTCCGGTGTGACTCATCTCCACGGCCATTAGTTCTAGCATCGCTCATCTCCGCCGCCATTATCTCCGTTGCCATTATCTACGTTTGTCTCTTGCTGCTCCGCTGTCTCAGTTATACTTTTGATTTCGTCGTATTAAAGGTATCTCATATCAATGTTACTTTTTCAGTTCTCAATTTGATGAAGCAGTTATGGTATTGATCCATTTGATGGATTCTTGTAATTTTGGTTTCAGCAAGAGTGATTATGTTGTTTTGAATTGTTTTGAATTACTTTCATTAGACAGAGATATAGTACATCACTAGCAATGTTTGCTAAGATTCACTTTGGCTGCAAAAGAATCAAATTATTCTGTGAACAACAAGCTAATATACATGAAATGTGATCATTGTTATTTTTGATTTGTATGTTTTTGGTTTTAGATGAATCAACTGGTCTAACCATATTTGTTTGGCCACTTCTTCCATAATTACTAAAGTCTGGAGTTGTCCCCTTGCTTCTATGGAGAATCAGACTGTTAAGCTTTAGCTTGTGACGATTTTTTTTTTTGTATTGTAGCTCAGTTAGCAAAATATAAATTTCTGATACAATGACATTAGAAAATTTTATTATCTGATTGGTTGAAACTTTTCGTTTGATATGTAATGATTTTATTAGCTTATGCCGAAAGGCAATTTAATCTGAATGTCTTTTTTTTTTGCATTTTCTTAGGTATTAGGTTCTTTTTCACTCATCACGCATGTACCATAAGGCGAAACACACTTTTGTTCACCATCTTTTTGACGTTTTACTGTATGAAATAATATTTTATTGTTATGCTCTTTGATTGAAATAGTTTCAACATGTAAGCAATAACAAATATGATCTTCAGACTCAAAACTTATTTTATTGTATGATTGGAAGATCTTAGAGAATCAAAGCTACTTCTCATTCTATTCATGATAGCCTACAAATTATGTACTAAACTTTCCAAAACAATTTGAAATTTACAGGTTCTTTCTGATTCATCTAGTTGTACCAAGCTAGCTTGTGATACATGTGCTTTTTCAGTTATCTTGAATTTTATTCAAAATTTATCTCATGTTCATATACAGATTTCACAAACCAACATAATAGTTGGTCATACTGTGCAAAGAGAACAACAAATACACCGTTTCACACCTCTTTGTGTGGCTTTTGTAAGTTTTTTTCCTAAATATGTAATATCATTTTAATACAACTCGAATTTTGCATGTTCTTCCTAATAAATGTGTTTTTTGTAGTTAAATGATGATACTATAGCACACAAAAATGGAGTGGTATGTTATGTACCAATGTAGTAAGCCAACTTTCTTTTAAAATCATTTAGAACTTCTAGATGTGGTTTTTGTATAAATATCTACTTTATCATACTATTCATGATAGTATTCTTGATTGTGTAATAAACCTTCCAAAGCTATTCAAATTTTTAAGTTCTTCCTGATTTTTCAAGTTGTAACAAGTCAATTTCTGATGCAAGTTCTTCTTCAGCTCTCATGAATTTTATCAAAAATGATCTTTTATTCATATAGAGATTTCACCAACCAACATGGTAGATGATCATATTGTGCAAGGAGAACAACAAATATGTCGTTTCACACATGGGCGTACCCATGTAAGTGTAGGGTGTGGCAAGTGCCCCACTCTTTAAAAAAAAATACGTAATAGTATAAATTTTTTGTAAATACTCTTACTTAACTTGTTATTGAATTATGTGCCACAGACTTAATATAAAAAATATCCTTATATTTTATGTTTATGACATTTTGTGCCCCCATGTTTAACAAATTTCTGGGTCCCCCTTGGTTTCACACATCTTTTTGTGTGGGATTTTGTATGATTTTCTTCTTTCTTAGACTAATCTTTCCAAAACAATTCGAATTTTTCATGTTCTTCGTAAGAAATTGTTTTTGTAGTTAAATGTTGATACTATATCACACAAATATGGAGTGGTATGATATGTACTAATGTAGTAAGCCAACTTTGTTTTTTAAACATTTAGAGCTTTTAAATGCGGTTTTTGTATGAATTTCTACTTTCTCAGACTATTCATGATAGCCTTCCTATTTGTATACTAAACCTTCCAAAAAATTCAAAATTTGCTTGTTCTTCCTGATTTTTCTAGTTGTAACAACTTCTAATGCAAGTTCTTTTTCAGCTCTCGTGAATTCTATAAAAAATTCTCTTATTCATATAAAGATTTCACCAACCAACATAGTAGATGGTTACACTGTGCAAGGAGAACAACAAATATGTCATTTCATACCTCTTTTGTGTGAGTTTTTTTAATGATTTCTTTCTTTCTTAGATTGTTCATGATAGTTTTCCTAAATATGTACTAATCCATCCAAACCAATTCGAACTTTGCATGTTCTTCCTAATAAAGGTGCTTTTGTAGTAAAATCCTGATACCATAGCACCAAACATGGAGTAGTATGATATGTAATAATGTAATAAGTCAGCTTTGTTTTTTAATCGTCGGAGCTTCTAGATGTCGCTTTGATATGAATTTATACTTTCTCAGACTATTCATGATAGCGTTCCTAATTCTGTACTAAACCTTCCAAAACAATTCAAAATTTGTAGGTTTTTCCTGATTTATCTAGTTGTAACAAGCCAACTTCAGATGCAAGTTCTTCTTCAGCTCTCGTGAATTCTATCAAAAAATATATCTTATTCATATGGGGATCTTACCAATCAACAGGGTTAATGGTCATACTGTGCATGGAGAATAACAAATACATCATTTCACACCTCTTTTGTGTGAGTTTTATATGATTTTTTTCTTTCTTAAACTTTTCATGATAGATTTCCTAAATATGTACTAATTATTTCAAAATAACTCAAATTTTACAGACTCTTTCAGTTCTTTTGAATGCTATTCCAGATTTTAGTCATGTTCATATAGAAATTTCATGAACAACGAGAGGAGTTGGTCGTATTGTCCAGGGAAAACAACATGTACATCATAATTTTATTCTTTCTTAGACTATTCATGATAATCTTCTTAATTATGTACTAAGCCTTTAAGAACAACTTGAATTTTTCAGTTTTTCTTTATGAAGGTATCCCTGCAATTCATTTGAATGCTATTCCAGATTTTAGTCATTTACATATATGACTTTCACCAACTATGAGAGGAGCTGGTAATATTAATGTGAATGGCTATTTTAAGAGCAAGAGAGTTAATGTTGAGGATGAAGAAATGGGCTATAGAGTGGAAGTTTTAGTACTAGACTGAATCGTCTAACAAGTCAAGACTCATATACTGTTTTCGAAATCCTTCCTGAATATATCACATTCTATCCAAAAATGATTATGTTATTTTTTCCTATTTTTTTGTTTTGTAAACTCATCATGAATATATATCATGCTTTCCTAAACTAATCTTAAATCTGAAAATGTTTTATAACCAATATACCCAAGCAAACAAAAGTCTTCATCATCTCTTTCAATTTTCTTATGAACATTTCAGTCCAAGTCAACATTCATAGAAAAAAAGTTCAAAAGCATAAGTCTTAGCTAAACAGAAAATGAAGGTCACATGTTGACTTTCTTTAAGGTTCATTGAAATCTTTATCCATAAACTGGTTGAGGATCTCAAAACATAGCTTTCTCATTAAGTTCATCGCATACTCATCATTAATACTCAACATGTTCTTCAATCCCAGTGAGTGGCATTCGAGAGTCTTGACAACAAAGAGACCAATGTTGAAAGTAACATTTTTCTTACCTCAACTTATCCCATCGCTATTCCTATCATGCGTATAAAAATATTATCAATACTATTAAAAGGGAAGAAGTCTAAAAAAATCTACATATAAAAGTTGTTTGGACCCTTTCACTTAACTCATTATTTTTTGGTCTTATCTTAAATTTATACTAACAATATGTTACCATATATTTCTCTAACAATAATTTGGTAAATTCTTTTATTTATTTAAATCTCATTCCTAAATCCTAATCATTACTATTACTATATTTATCATTTTGACTTTTAATCATAAAAGCATTGAAACTAATATTTTATATTATCACTTTTATCATATAATATATGATTTAAAGCAAGATAAATTACAAGACATATATGTGTACATTATAACTTCCTCTTTCGTTTATAATAAAGTAATCATATCATATATAAACTTTCCCACTGAAATCTTATATCATATACTAAACTTCCTCTATAGTTTGATAATATTTTCATATTTATAAATGATTTTTCTGAATATTCATGTTACCTTCACAAAAATGAAGAAATTCATTAGTTCTATTAAAGCTAACCTGACTTCACGATATCAATATTGATTATTCAAGATTTTGAAAATTATTTGTTTAGATATTATACTTTTATATACTTTTCACTTAAAACGAATCAATACTATTAAAAAGGAAAGAGTTTTAAAAAAAAATTTAATATAAAAAAGTTGTTGGAGTTATGTATAACTATTTATTATTTTTCTGATAATACATTAATCATTCTAAACATTCAATATTTTAAATATTTTTAACAGATCTTAATATTATTTCTTATGATACCTTTACTCAGAAAAATATTTCATCAACCATGTTTTTGTACAATAACGTTAAAAATCTATATCAAAAGGTTGTTGGACCTGATATGGACGTAATGGGTCCACATCTGTTCGGGTATTTAAGATCCTAAAAGAATTTGAAATATATGAAAAATCTGAAAAATATCCGAAACACAAAAAGTATTTGAAACTCCAAACAAATACCAAAAAAATTCAAATACCTAAAATTTTAAAATCTTATTCAAAATCTGACACAATGAACTGAAAAAATACCCAAAATTTTATCCAAATACCCAATTTTTTTTTAATTTGAAAAATTTACCTGAAATCAAAACTGTAATCGTAAACCAAAAACTTAAAAACAATATCCATAATACCAGAAACATATTCGAAATATCCAAATATACCTAATAAACACATATTTATGATCTGGTCTAGGGTAGGACCCGGACTCAAACAAAGACCTGCGGGTCAAAAAAACCCAATAGGTTATCTTCTTTGGACCTGAACTAAACTTATAATTTTGGGTCGGTTCGGTTTATTTTTTTGATCCGGATATAATTCTCATGTCGAAAAGAAACTTACGTAAAAGTGTACATATAAAATCTCAAATAAACTAATTTGTAGATTATATAGCTGTTAAAAATTATGTTTTTCGATATAATAAAACTTTGTATTATAATATAATCCAACAACCCCGCGCTTTCCAAGCGCGGGTCAAAATCTAGTTTCTTGTTTAATATTGGATAATCTGGAAGGCTTTCCTAAATGTTTACAAACTCTTCTTAAAATCGTGACTTTTCCAAAGTTTCTGGAAGACTTTCCAAAACTATAATAAATTCTTCCTAAAATCGACACAACATAGTTGCATGAGTAATATGTGAATCCTAATGAGTTAAAAAAAATCTTTCAATAAGAAATGAAACTTATGATGAACTATATAAAATCAAAAAGTTCACAAACAAAACGATTTAACCACCAATTAAACAAAATTACATATCAAAATAAGAGTGAACAAAGTAAGTATGACAAACAAGAAACTTAGAGATGAATCCTACATCATCCACTACTACTCTCCCACGTCAAACATATCAAGTATACTCAAACACCACCATACACATGATGCATTTACTATTACACTGATACTAGTCACTAACTAACTTACTGATATATCATGTGTGTATGAATGAACACTTGTTAAACCTGATGTATAACTGGATGCAGATGATTTTAGAAAAAGTAAACGTGAACCAGGAAATGAATACACCAACCCAGACAACACATAGATGACCAAGAAAAAGACACATAGCTCTTCTTGAGTTTTCTGATAAGTGAAATCGAGAGTCAAAATTGCTTACCAAAAATCAAAGGTCACCAGATTTGTAGATGTTTCATGAAACACTGAGAACCACCAACTTTTTGTAGATGCTTCAAAACTGATTTCCAAAAATCAAAGTCACAATTTCGGTAGAAGAACAAGAAGTAAGTTTTTTTCACGAAACAAAGAAGAGAAAACGCCCAAATTTTCAACCAAAATCCATAATTTCAATTTCAATATCAATTCCGATTTTGACTATCAAGAATGAAACGGTGAAGGTTTGCCATGATATTGTCTCCAACATCTTCGATAGCGGCGACGTGTTCTCTTGTCGTTGGCCAGTTTTTTGTTTTTGTTTTATTAGCTTTATTAGGAGTGGGAGCTATAGTCTTTTGATCTATTGAAAGATATTATTCTGAATTTTAATTTAGGGGACTAGTTTTGAGGTAAAAACTTAAAAATAACTATTAAGAGCATCTCCAAAAAGAAAACTCTATTTTGAAGTTTCCAAAACTCTATATTTGAAGTTTAAAGGTGTTATTCTCCAAAAATAAAACTTCAAACTGAACTTAAAAACTATTTATATTTTATAATATGGTCTTTATATTTGTCATAACTAATTTGAATTCTTGTAAATAACTAGCACATATATAAACACATTACACAATATTAATTAATAAAATATTTTGTTAAAATATAAAATTTTAAATAAAAATAACTTAATTAATATTAAACTTCAAAAAAAGACCATATTGTTTCATAAAACAATTTACGTAATGCATATATGATCTATTAGTGCATTTCGAAGTAAAAATGGATCTCCTCATTTTTACGTTGTAGATTACGAGCTAAAAGTTGTTGAAATAGGGTAATATTGATACTTGTAAATACATTAGATCGGAATAAGAAAGTAAAAGAGAAACACAAAATATTGCTAAATGACTAATTTCTTTGATATTAAACTCGTGAATATATTCGATATGAACAAGAAAGAATTGTACGAAAAAGACATCAAAAGCAACAACAACAACCATCTTCAGTTACACAAAAAAATTTGGACAATATTTGGAAATGTTGAAGGTTCTGGATCAAACTTACCTGACTATTGGTGTTGTTGTAATATTTAAATTTGTGTAATAATTATGTCATCATGTAATTTTTAAAAATATTTTTGTTAAGTATTTTTTTTGTATATTATTGTTGTCCAAATCTAGCTTAAAATATTTTAAATCTTATTTTAAAGTTTTATTAAATTTTATGTGTAAAAGTTAAACAAAATGTAAAATATTTATGAGATATAACTTTTTTAAGTATTAAAACAATAAACGGGAAAATATTTATGAATCATAAAGGTGATGTGTGATTTTATGAACCAAAATGCAAATAAAAATATGAAACTTCAAATTTGAAATTTTGAATAGTAAAACTTTAAGTATAGAGTTTCATTCTTTAATTGAAGTTTATTTTTGAAGAGCAAAAAATTATTGATTGTTTGGAGATGCTCTGTGGGGAATTGACACCGAAAGAAGAAAAAAACAGAAACCTGGATTGGGCCTGGCCTAGCTTAGAATTAGACATTTAGCCCAATATATCTGAACATAGGAAAAAACAAACGAGGAAAAAGCATTGCGAAGCTTTTCGAAACTCGAATCAAAGGTTGGGCGGGGGGCTAAGAAGATGGAAGAGATAAGCGGAGATACAACGAAGAACAGTATGGCGTCTCTGGGAATCCTGTGTGAGAAAGATATCGAGGAACAGCGGCTTCAAATCGATTCCTTCATCGCTTCACCCTTCCAGAGATCTATGGAGTCCGTACTTGACCGAGCTAAAGCTACTGCACAGAGCCAAGGTTTGGGTCGCATAACTGTAATTCAATCGTGAAACTATTATTAGGGTTTATGGCTTTGATTTTGTAGTGGAACTAGCGAATGTGAAAGCGGATCTGAGAGAAGCAGAGGCTGAGCTCGTTAAAGTGTTGGGAGGTATAATTAAAGTTTCAAACTTTGAAAGCTTTTATTTTTTTGAATATTTACATCTTTTTTTTTAAATGTTTTTAGTGAAAACCCGTAAAGAGGCAAAGCAAATGGGTTTAAGGGACTCCATTTCTGCAACACAATCTCGAATCCAACTTCTTAAAAGAAGTCTGCAGTTACACAAGTCAAACAAGGAAGAGCATTCCAAAACTATCTCCCACCGTTTGCAAGGTAAGTGTGACTCAGCTTGTTTCAATTTTCTAAGTTAGAGACCACTGAATTGACCAATCTAACTTCAATTTCTACTTCTTTCATCCAACCAATGAAGGCTTATCAGTATCCAAGGACAATGCTGGTAGTAAACTCACGGGAAACAAATCCAATATTGATGAAGCCATCTCTTGGTATAATCACGCTCTTGGCTTTCATGTTGAAGCTGGACATGGTAATGAGACAAGTTTTGAACACTTATACTTCTTTGTTATTCATGTTTGACCTTGGAGGATCTTCTTGTTTTACTTCTCTTTGCAGGAGTTAAGTTCACATTCACCAACATTGATGCGAAAAGGCCCACACACGAGTTTTCATTCACAGTTCACTATGGAAATGACATCTACACACGTGAGTCTCTTTACTGAAACAACTATCAACTACATTTACTGATTACAAAGAGTCTAGTAACAAGCACTGTGTACAATATTTGGCTTACATGATCATCAGTATTGGATTGCAACCCACAATTAGATGACATGGATGAGATGGTCCAAGAATTGAATACAACCAATGACCTTTTCGGATTTGTTCGTCTGATGAGGGATAAGTTTCAGAAACCTACCTTATCTGGTATCTACACTGACTCCCACTCTTTATCTTTAGACCTTTGTATCTCTAAAAACGAGACATCTAGTTTTCAGTATATGTATTTTTGGATTTGAACAAGACTTGTGTTTTTTTTTTGTATAATTTGACTTCTCAGAACTACCAGCACACTCAGAAAATCTGCCACAGGAAACTTCCATCATATATGCTTCAGCTCCAGCTATGTCAATTACTACTGATACAAGCATGTTAACTCCAGAGAACAAGGTATCTAAGGTTCAAGTGAATCGGCGACAGAAGCGATCTAGCAATTCTCCACTCCAATCTCCTGCACCCACGTCTTCCACTCGCTGTTCTTCTCGCCTTAAGGTACCAGATACCCGACTGTGTTCTTAAAGTTGCACCAAACCAAACTCAAATCTTTGTGAGGGACTATAGTTTCCAATAGTTTAGGATTCAGGAACCTTCATAACTAGTGGACATATTTTTTTAACTGGTCACGTGGAAACCTAAAGTTTCCAACAGAGAACTCATATACTGATTCTAACATGTAACAGGCTAAGAAATGAAGGTGGAGCTCTGTTTTCTTTTTCACCGGCATCAAGGAATACACAAACTGAGATATTGATGGTGTTTTAGAGACTTTTGACAACATTCTGTTGTTTGACATTCCTATTAAATCTGAGTACTGTTGTTGTCACGCTTACTACAACATTGATCAGTGTATTAGTATTGGTGCTATGTTTATACACCTATTGTTCTATATGTACATGCTGGTAAAACTAAGGAGGTGAAATTTTAGTATGAAGAGTCCTACGATGACACTACGCCATTGAAGTAAACAGGTATTAGAAGGTTACTTATTTTCGCGATATCTGGTACTCCTTCTTTCACTGTCTGGTCAGGTACATGTACAAACAAAACTTGTGTTTCTCCTTATTGTTCAGCTGAAACCATGGACAAGGGAACCTCTTGTGGTGGGTATTGCAAATTAGACTCTCCCAAGCCAAAATTGAATTCAGTCTCTTCCCACTGATAGTTGGGCTTTGAGCTCCTTCCAAGTGTAGATCGGTTCTTCATCGTACCAGCGTGCTTCTTCCTCTACTTTCCACCATGCTCTAGCCTCACCTCTTAGAAGACTAATAGCAAAGGATAGCTTTTTCCAGGAAGGTACTTGATTATGGAGAATGAAAAAATGTATATGGTTCAACCCATGATAGATAAGCTTCATGACTGTTTCCTCCAAAAAGAAAACCTTAGGTATGATTATAGGAACATGTAATAAAACCCAGCAAAGAGAGATTCCAAAATTAAACCCATAAGAACATAAATTTTTGAAATCAAACCACCAGAAAACAGAAATTGAAATTGAAAGAGATCTAATAAATAATATTTAGGAGATTGTTTAAATGATACACGCCCAGCTCGACATTACACTCATAACAACGAACCATGATCCTAACCAAGTGGCACAGCCCACGATGAGTTAATTGGCCGAATGCCAATCCTTGTTCATGAAGGTATAGGATGATTAAAGACAGGATCTGGAACCAACAGAAGCTAGAAGAGAGGTAAGCTTAACAATGTGAAGTAGCCAGGAGGGGGGGGGGGGGGGGGGGGGGGGGGGGGGGGGTGTATTGGTGCGATCATATAAAGTATTTCTGAGTGCCAAAAACCTGTTCTTGGAAGTCCTAGTCAGACCTCTCAGAACTAAGAAACTCACCTTTGTGCTCACAAAGGAAGGAGAGCATCCAAATTGCTTGACGACATCACAACAAGTATTTTGTTGAGAGAAAAAGCAAATGATTCTACTTTAAAAAAAATTTTGAGAGATGATGAGCAAGCAAATTATAATGAAGCGAACACCCATTTTTTTATAAGAAGGTTAAAAGTATGCCACCCAACACTCGCTTCGCCTAAAAATGCTCAGGATTGGAAGGGAGACACTTAACCACTGATCCCACTTAAAAAATTGTTTTTATCTCCAGAATTACATGCAATTCCAACGAGCTGGACATCTAAATGTTGGAGTCAAAATCCGTCCTATCGATATCAACGGGTAAAATCACCCAAGAATTGTATCACTTACAACAATGAGCCGGAAATATCAAGAGGATTATGAATACGGTGTGCAACCTTAACAAAAATACATAAAAGTATCGTATATTTTTTCCGGAAAAGGAAATAGAAAGATGTGTGTCCGAACAAGAATTATCCGGAAAATGTTATTTCATAAGGTTTTTAGGAAATAAAAAATGACAAAACAATCTTCTGTGAAACTGATTCCAGAAAATGTTTACAGAAAAACTTTTGTAAAACGAAAGAAAACAATTTTACGAAACAAATATTTCCTAAAATTGAGTAGGAGAATACTTATGTGGTTTCTCAAACTACCTTGACCATATCTCCTCATAAAGTGACAGTTAATCTCAGGTTAGCTGGACGAGTGCATTGATCCCCCCATACTCATTTTCCAGCTTTGGATTCTCTTTGACCACAAGAAGATCATGCTTTGCTCTTCTCATCATGTTCTGATCAGATATGGAACTGGACAAGAACATGTTGCCTACTGTATCTCCTCTCTTGTCACTGCATCTGGTCTCTTTCCCCTCAAGCAGATTTTTCCTCCCATTCTGATCTTCAAGAGTGAATGAACCTCCCAAGATAAGCTTGAATGAATCTGTTTTCAGACCCGAAATATTGTTATTCCTTTCAAACACACACGAGATTCCTACTGGTTCAAAAACAACCTGCTGCAATCCTCTAACAGCCCTCAAGTACTCCACAAAGTTGAACTGACAGTATAGCAAATGTCTGATAAAAGTTTCACAAGTTAGTGTTTTAACACTTTCACCTTGATCAACCAAAGCATACTCTACTTCAAAAGATGTAGATGACTGATCTGGTATTCCTTTCACTGTCTGGTCAGGTACATGTACAAACAAAACTTGTGTTTCTCCTTATTGTTCAGCTGAAACGATGGACAAGGGAACCTCTTGTGGTGGGTATTGCAAATTAGACTCTCCCAAGCCAAAATTGAATTCAGTCTCTTCCCACTGATAGTTGGGCTTTGAGCTCCTTCCAAGTGTAGATCGGTTCTTCATCATACCAGCGTGCTTCTTCCTCTACTTTCCACCATGCTCTAGCCTCACCTCTTAGAAAACTAATAGCAAAGGATAGCTTTTTCCAGGAAGGTACTTGATTATGGAGAATGAAAAAATGTATATGGTTCAACCCATGATAGATAAGCTTCATGACTGTTTCCTCCAAAAAGAAAACCTTAGGTATGATTATAGGAACATGTAATAAAACCCAGCAAAGAGAGATTCCGAAATTAAACCCATAAGAACATAAATTTTTGAAATCAAACCACCAGAAAACAGAAATTGAAATCGAAAGAGATCTAATAAATATTAAGATTAAATTTTTAACATAAATATCTATCTATAGTATTATTTGCATAGTGAATTTTCGCATTCAAGCTCTCACATTAAAAGTTAGAGTGATTAATATCGTTTATACCCTTAATAAAAAAATTAGCCACAAAATAAGGAAACAAATTTTAATTTTCTGATTAGATAAGTTGTTAAAATTAATAATTATAAGAATTATCCAAAAAATATTTTAAAATAAAAAGATAATTCTTATATATATTATTTTGTTCTCTGAAAAAAACACAAGAGTATCAAAAATGGATTATTTCATTTTTATAATAAAAAATATTTTAAAAAATTTTGACCAATAGAAAACAGATTTGAATAGATTATTTTTTGTCAAAACAATTTTTCTCTTTATAGTGCGGGAAAAATCTAATTAAAGTGCATCCGGTAAATATGTTTTCTAGAATCTCTGGTCTGTAGATAACATCACATTTTTTTCTGAAAGTATTATTATTTTCCTGCTTTGACAATATTTATTATTCAATTATATTTTAATACTTAACCAAAAAATTATTAGAGAGAATTTGGTCAATTACATATTTGAAGTATGCATGCATCTTAGCCTCTATATAAGTTCTTCTCCCACTCATCAACTGTATCAATACTTGGAGCTGAATTGATACTCTCAGAGAGACAAAACAAAAATTGGCTAGAGAATTTCTTCTGACGACCTCGTACCTGAAAATGGCGAATCTACCAGATTCACTTTACGAAGACTACACTAGATTCATAGTGAATTTCCTTCTGATTCAGCCTCCATTGTCCTACCTTCACCGGACTTAAGAATGATTATCAAGAGGGTCGATGATCTTCATAATACAATCCCATCCACCTTCGATTCCACGCTGCAGAATCTCAGCACTGTAAGCGCTAAAGATAATATTTCCCATGTTTTCTCTATTATATGATTTTAGTTTATTAACTTATCTATTTATTATATGTTTATTTGCATCAGTTAACATGCTTTATGTTTTTAAGTCTGATAGACTTCTTAATTTCTTGTGAAGGACTGTAATTATGTTCAGTTGGGTAAAATCTTGAAATCTCTTTTGTTACTTGCTGCCTAGGTTAACAAAATTATGTCAGTGTCCTACCCATTTAATTGAATGATCATAAGGATATTACTGAAAACAAGATTATATGTGTGTGACACTAACCACCTCATACAGTTCTAAGTTTTGATTTGTTTATATGGATTGAGTACCCACTTGATGTATTATAAGTTTTATCTTCAAATAAATGGTATGCAATTTCTTTTTCCAAATTAACGGTAGGTAAAAATAATTGCCAAACATATTTGTAGCAAATGCAAGTATAGAAATATATTTCGGTAAGATTCACATATATGTAAAAATAGAATTTCATAATTTGGAAATTTGGAAATTTTAAAATTTTAAAATTTGACTTTTTCTTTATCTTCTGTTTTCTGGTCCGTTCATTTACTATCTCTTTCGATATGCATCATTAGACTATGCCTTTATTGTCCATTGGTGAAAATTATTTTACTCAAAAGTTAGTTTTTTTCACTAGATTGTCTGATTAATCCAAATAGGTAAATAGTTAAAACAATGAAAACTAGGAAATCAAATCTAAAAGCACATATGTTTTGCGTATGTATGACTATAGATTTTTCATATAAAATCTTCTTCTTTACTTTTGGATTACTTAAATTTTAAAAAGATAATCTTCGTAATAATCCAAAACATCTAAGGTCTTAGACTGAATTGACCATGACTACCACTTTCTTTTTATCTTTTAATTATGAAACGTCACAAACTTATATATTAGTAGGTGAGAACGATTTATAATGTTTTTGGAATGTCAGAAACTTATACTGTCACTATCTACCTTTTCTCTATGGCAGCATAGGAAAAAGTTGGAGATATTGCCTCGGCTTTTATGGAAATCTCGTTGTACAATGGCCATGATGCTGCAGGTTCAGTACCAACTAATTTGATTTCACATATGACTAATGCTGATATGTTTTGGCATTTTAAAACATATTAGATTGATTAAACTTTCAAGATCTATCCATCTCTCGTTGTAGCCCCCTCTCTTTGTCATACTCACTTTGGATTTCGTTCAATTTATGCAGCAGATCTTGAAAATCTACCCGCACACCTCACGTCTAGTTTACTCACAGAACGGGATATGATGCACCTTCGAGTGTACAACATTTTGCTTTTGTTTAGTCTCACATTTTTGTGCTTTCTTCATTTAAGAACCATTTAATACCTAAGCCTTAATTGGCTCTGTGATGTTATCTTATTTTTCCTGTTGTAGTGCATAACTCATTACCCGGAGACAAGAAACCGGTTTCTTAAGGGTACGTTTTCCCCTTTCATTGCAACAAAAATTCTCTTTTTATTTGCTATATTATTTTATATCATACTAGAGCATATTCATTGATGGTTTTTCATATAATATGTCACCAACTAAAAGAAAAAGAAAAAATGGAAAAGAAAGAAAACCGTCTCTTGTTTGAGAAACTTAAAAAAAACATGAAAATTTTTAATATATTTTTGATAAGTGATTTAGTTTTATTATGTAAATATTGCAATAAATAAATAATATTGATTATATATCAAGGAGATGCTGTTACACTGTCTAAAAAACATGGGATATTGCCAAAAATATTACATTTATAGTACCACTTTTCATGTTTACACTAACCATTTTTACCCTCACTTTTAATGAAGGGTAAACGACATTTATAACCCTAGAGTTAACTAATCTATATTTAATATTTAGATTTGAGGAGTGGAGTAGGGTTTCTGGAATGTGAAATTTAGGATTCTAATAAATATATAAATAAATACTTAAAAAATATAATTTTTTTAAAAAATAGTTTCAAAAATAATGTTCGATTGTCAAAAAAAATTCTGAAAAAAAAATTCCAAAAAATTTATAAAAAAGTTCGAATTTAAAAAGTACAATTCAAAAACATAAAAAATATTATTTTTTATTTTTATATATTTTTTATTTAAAAAGCTATTTATTATATATATTTATATATATATATAACAATGGTATAAGAGTCTTTTCACTTAATGAATAATATATTTTTGAAAAAATCTCTTTTATAGTGGTAAACATGAATAATGGTATCAAAAAAGTCGTAAACATGAAAATTCTCCAAGAAATATATTATCTTATGTTGGTTGTTGAAGCTGATATGCCAACCTATTTCTATCCTTTGATGGACATTAATCTCACCGATAAGCCTCTTGAATGCCTTAGGCTTGGTGCATTAGGTGTTATTGCTCATATGTTGAAGCTGGTACATACATATCTGATATTCTAAACCATCCTACTTAAAAAACAAATATTTTTGTCACAAAAGGTTTTGAATTTACTTAGAACATCCCACTTTTCTTACAGCCTGCAGACACAGCTGTTGTTCGTTACCTTGTGAACACAAGTTGTTTACAACACTGCACAAAAGCCATCGAGATTGGCTCAACAGAATCAAAAACTGTAAGTTCCCTTCTCCTACTATAAATTAGACAAGAAGGAAAGCATCAAATTTTTTGATGTAGCGGAAGCTACAATAACTACAAAGATTTTTATTTAGTCTAAGAATACCTAAGAATCAATGTCTTCTTGATTCGTTGAGAACTCTCAAGTTCTAGCCATACAAAGGAAATAAAGGATTTCGTACTTCTCTTTTATAAATCAATCAATAAACTGTCTACAATTCTAGGCATCAGAAGTCTATATATATAAAATCCAAATAACTTTAAACCTATTAAAAATGTTTAGGATAATTATAACTAATTAAGATAAAAACCAGAATAAATAATAATCTAGATAATTAATATATTTGGAGTATATCCAAATATCTTTCTACATCAATTTTGAACTAACACTTCTTCAGATTGCTGTATTCATAATTAACAAGATTATGTCCACTGGTGAGGGGCTTCAGTACTGCTGCGTCTTGCCTGATCGTTTTTTCTTCATAGACGGTCTCCTGAAAAAGCTGCTTGTGTATCTTACCGCCATGGGCACACCTTGTCCCAGCTTGTTCAATCTTCTTGTTGGTTGCTACACCAATCTTTCCTACAAACCCAGGTTTTTTTTGCTTTACACCTTTTTATCTTTTTGAATTATTGGTTTCTCAAGCAAACTTGATATTCTGTTAATGTATTAGGACTCGAAGGGGGCTAAGGCGTTACCTTCCTGCCATGCTGTTCAACGGCACTTTTGCTTGTTTACTAGCTGTAAGATTGAAACCTTCCCATTACTGTTTTTAGCTCTGCATGGGTTTGGTTGATGCAACAATAATCAAGACTTGGAGTGTTTTTGTCTGTTTGTTTGTTTTTTCTTTCAAGGAGGACCCAGCCGCTGAGAGATGTCGTCAGCAGCTGATTAAGACTCTGGAAATGAAATGAAAACTCAGCCACAAAAGAACAGGTTTACTACGTGATAAACTGAAAAGACAAAAAGATTATGAAAAACTCTATGTTGTTGTTTGGTTTTATCTCTTCTTCAGATACCTCTCTTGATACTCTTTCATCATTGTTCTTCTCTCTCTTTTGGGATACATTTGAACCCTATTTTCAATCATCTTTCATTTCTCCTTTAAAGTATTTTATATTTTTCTTTTCTCTCCAGAGGGAGGAAGGATTTGCTTAATGATGATTGATACTTGCTTACATGATTGTTATTACCATTAATTCACCTGCATGAGAACAGGAGACATAAAATAAGTTAGGAAACGGTTAATCTTTTTATTTTTGAGAACAAGAAATGGTTAGTTAGATACGAAGCTTCCTTTTCTTTTAGTCTTTTACTAGGTTAAGATCCGCGTCTTACGCGGAATAAACATTATATATATATATAAATTATTTTATATATTATATGTTTATATCATATTATGAAATAATAAATATATATTAAATAATTAAAAAAGTCATTATCTACTACTTATATAATTAAATTAGTGCGAACATATAAATAAATTTTATAAATCAAAAAAAAATTTCTATTTGATATGATATATAATTAAACTTAAATGATAGTAACATATATATGGTATATTTTAATATAATATTTATTAGATGATGCTTTTTGCTCATATTTTTTTTATCATTTGTATCTGTTATAGCAAAAAGTCTAAATTAGTGATAACAAAATTTTCAATGTGAGATTAATGGTTTAAGTAATTTATAATATTTTAAAAAATTAAGTTGTCAATATTTTTTTCAAATTTTTTATCAAAAAATGTTCAAAATAAATTTCAAAATTAAGATATTTATATATTTTTATATGGCATAAAGTTTAATTAAAAATGATACATATATTTATATATCTTTTATTTTTGATACTTATTAAATGAGACTTTCAACTTATATTATTTTTTAATTATTTTTATCATGTCATAACAAAAGTTTTAAATCATAGATCACAAAATTTGAATGTGAAACTTTTAACACTTTTAGTAATTTATACTCGTTTTTAAAAATTTAAAATATAATATATAAATAATATTTTAAATTTTTACTATATAGTTACTATGATTGTTTAATTTATTTTAATAGCTTAAAATTAAACAAATATAATTATAATACACACTTATTTTTACCAAATCTTTATTATTCAAAATCATTAATTGTCATATATACTTTAGGCATATTAGGCAATTCTGTAATCTTATTTAAGGAAATAATGAATCACATTTAATAATGTATTTATTGTGGTTTAATAAAAAACTTATTATATATTTAGATGGACCAACCTATTTCTCTAAGGATTCTAAGAATCATTATAGTGATGACATGTGGCTACAAAAAAATGTTGCAATGCTTCTCAAATAATATATAGGGGATATGAAGTTCGAGGAAGAGAGTAAGCATTTCTGATGTTAAGTTCTGGTTTTAGTTTGGTTTCAGCTTAGTTAGTTTTGACACTAGGACTGAGACCCGAACGTGAGAGACCATTATAGATCAAGGTCTTAGCAAATATCGTTTATATCGTTTATATGCAATGCACAGGAGGATATTTGCGCGGTTTAATATCATTTATATCCTAATTAATTAAATATATAAATTAGCCACAAAATAAAAACGAAATTTAGTTTTTATTAATAATTATTATCCAAAAATAAAAATATATTTTAAAATAAAATGATAATTTTTATATACATTGTATTGTTATCTGAAAAAATCTTTTAATATAACGTTAAAAATTTAAAAAAAACACATAACTAAAGTCATTCGAGCTCTGACGTTAAAAGTTATATGATAATATCGTTTATACTCTTAATAAAAAAATAAAAACCAATTTTAATTTTTTTTTATTAGATAAGTTATTAAAATTAATAATAATAAGAATTATCCAAAAACTAAAAATATATTTTAAATAAAAAAGGCAATCTTATATATATTATGTTCTTCTCTGAAAAAAATATTTTAACAAAAAATTAAAATGTAAAAAACAGAAAACACATAACTAAATATTAATCAAGTAAAATTCTTAAATTTAACTAAATATTAATCAAATAAGATTTATTTCAATATAATGAATTTAGTGTATAAAGAAATTTAAAAAATTATAATATGTAAAAAATTCAAAGAAAAATAAAAATAATAATTTACCATTTTAACCTTTTAATTATTAATTCATGTATTAATAAGTAATTATAAACTAGGTGGACCGCCCGCACGCATGTGCGAGCATTAACATTAATATTAAATTGATAATTACATATTTACAACTATATAATACTTATGTTACATGTATGTGGTTAAAATGAAAGATTCTATGTTACATATTGATATTTATACTATGTTCATATGAACAAAGAATATATTAAAACGTTTAGATTAAAAATTTCAGTGTTTCGTATAAACAATATGAGTTATGGAAAACACAAAGTATCTTAAGTCCATAAAGTAGAGAAACTAGACCTTAAGACCAAGGCTTCGAGTTCTGTTTAGATTTAGGTAAAACCCAAACATCATATAAGATCATATTTCTCATGTCTTGAACGCCAGATCATCATGAAGAGTGCTCTCGATTTTCTTAGCACCAACCTTTCCAGTTTATTGAAAGCACTGTCCCAATAGATTCCACCTGTTGATTGTGCAAAACTGCAAAAGAGTCAATCAAATGATTTGCTCTAGCACTCGTCATATCTTCATCAGAATTCAAATATATCTCACAGAAGAACTTGTTCAAAACAGTGTCTCCTTCAAGCTTATCATCCTTCTATTCTTCTTCACTTCAACTTCAAGCTTGTCATAGTCCTTTACTTTCTTGGAAGAAGGATAAGTCGGTCTTATTGAAACTTCTGCACCATTACACAACCAAATAATATAAATTTTAAAATGTCAAGAGTCTGTGATTCAAACTTCTCATCAGGTGAAACTAAATAATAAGGAAATAGAAAGTAGATAAACTGTTTAAGAAATTTGGGTTTGGAAAAACTGCTGGTTGTTTGCTATGTTCAAGAGAGGCCCATGTGATTATCTCTGCTTTTAAAAGACTTTTCTTAATTTTGGTTGATATTACTTCATATTCACTACTGATATCTGAATACACACTGCAAGGAAAAAAAAAGATCAATATACTGTGTACAACTCAGAACATACCATTGTTTAAGTTTAAAAGGACTCTTTGGTACTATCTAATAAAACGTATCATTTATATCTGATAAAGCGTATCCTTTAGATACATAACTCTTTGAACTGCTTATAGGTCAAGCATGATTATTCTGTTAGTTCAAAAAGTTAGAGTTCAAAAGGTTTAAAAGGACTGTTTGGGTACTATCTAATAAAATGTATCCTTTAGATGTCAATTATCTTATTACATCTATAAACCAATTATCTTTCCCAACAATCTCGGTTTGAGATGATACGCTTTCTCTCTTGGAACATCAGTCACAATATTCAGATGCAAAATCACTAACATAATTGACATAATTTACATAGAAGTGTTTATCATGGATGTGTGTTCTGAGAATGCATTATGCTTTAAACGATCACATTTAACATTAATCTTAAAAGGTCAGAAAAATATAGTTGAGAAAAAACAAATATTTTACGCATAACCCCAATAAAAAAATCAGCCATGAAATATAAAAAAGAGATTTGAATTACCTGAGATTTTTTATCATTGGTTTCATTGTAACAGCAGAGATAATTTACGGGTTCCTTCTCTAAGCCTTGAGTCAGAAAAGAGGTAATTCTAACAAAAATATTTAAAGATCTAAACAATCCCCAAAAGATAATAAATTATATAATTGATAGGACAACGTCAATGAGTTTCAAAGTTTTTAAAAAGCTTTGAGATTAGCTTTGGCTCTCAGACGTACCTGAAGAGGATCACGCACAATAAATAAATTGCACTTGATTAGCATACACATTTTATATTATATTCGTGCTAAGTGATTTAACTTTATAAAAAAAAAAAGAATTACCTTTTTTGAAAGAGAAGATCAGTTTCTGGATAAACAGAGTCGTCTCTTTTTGTTAGTTGAATCACTACTGATGCAAAAATATAGATAGAGATACAACATGGAGAGGAAGAGAACAAAAAATAAACAGAGAAGAAGAATCCCCCATAAAATTACCAGTAATAGTGTTTCCGTCTATGAGTTACTTATTAATTATCATACAACTGCGCAAGATCAAAAAATTAGAATTTAAATTAGAACGATCAAAAACATATGAAAACTTAAAAGATAGATGCGTGAAACTATTAGGGGTGACGTGATATTTATATAGCAAATTAGTTTAAGTTTCTAAATGACCTAGCTTTCAAGAGAAGTTATGAGATATAATATCTTCTAATAAATTTTAATTCAGCTATGAGATAGAATAACTTCTAATAAATTCTTAAAAATATTCTGGTAATAATATATACGTAATTTTGGTAACACAAATCTTTCTATATATATATTTAAATATTAAATGCATGATATTAGAAAAGAAGATATCCCGTCAGTTGATTGCAACTCGTTTTTGATAAAACAAATCCCACTATAAGGATTTAAATAATAGATAATAAGGATAGAATAAGGAATTTTAACGTTAAAACCCCTCAACTAAGTTTGTTTTGGGTAAAGCCCCCCCAAACTAAGTATTTAACGAAAACCCCCTAAACTAGCTTTATTTAATGAATTAAACTCTAACAGGTCATAATCACCATTACTACCAGTAAATCTTTAGTTTAGGGGTTTCTACACTAAGTAAACATAGTTGAAGAATTTTACCATTAAAAAATGAAAAAATGAAAAAATATTGTAATAAGAGGATAAATTTTCAAAATACATTTTAGAAATTAATGTATAAGCTTCTATAAATGACTTAGAACCTCTTATAATAATTTAAAACATCTGATAAGCCAATATAAATAATATTATAAATGTATTTATAATTTTATAAATGATTTATAAAGCATGCACTGAATTATTAGACATTAATAGTTACTATGATATTTTATATACAAATTTAATGCTTTCTATACGAATATAAAATCACTATATCAATTCAAATAAACATTTATGTTTATTATTTTATGTAATTTATAAATATATAAAAGAATTGATCGCGTTATTACTCTTTCATAGTTTCAACAATTAGTTACCATAAATAATTATTTCTAATATTATGTAGATTATTTGGAAAGTGGTAATTGAATTATCCTTTCTTTTTAGATATAATTATAATAAATAAAATTATAAATCATTGGCCAATCAAATTATAACAATTTGAAGAGTTCATTTATGATCAACACGTAATAAAAACTCACTTCTGTGACCTCTCAATCAATATATAGTAGGATTTATATTTTTATAAATAATTTATAATATTATATAAATAATTTTAAAATTCTGATAAATTTATTCTGTAAACAACGATAAATAATTTAAAAATCATATTAATAGACATGTTTGGATTTTGTAATATTTAAAATAGTTATTATATAATTATATTCAAATACAATTCATCAAGTAGAGTATAAAACTTTTATAATTATCTTATATAAAAATTCGTTCATTATATTTTATAGTTTATAAATATTAAAAGTAATAAATAAAACATTATTCATCTTTCTATAATTTTGAGAATTAGTTGCCATAAATTGTTATTTGTAATATTTTTTAGATTATATGGCAAGTGATGTTAAATATCTTTAGACTTACTTTAAATTTTTAGATCTAATTTAAATAATTAAAAATTAAAAGCAATTGACCAATCAAATTATAACAATTATTTGAAACTTCACCTATGAGCGACACGTCACCAGAAATCACTAAAGTGACTTCTCATTTAATATATAAGGATGATCTTTATCTCCGAACGGAATACCTAGTTTTAGGATATAAGGAAAGTAAAAATAACCAGCCGATCTAATTTCAGTTCTTTTGGATCATCTTGTAACATATAAGGTTATTGTTGAGAAAATAGTAAATGCTAAAATTGGTAGCTAGTCTTAACCCACATATTTAATCATTCAACGTTACATATATGTGGTTGTCATTAGTATCAAAAACTAACCAGTCAATTATAAACAGTTTTTCGGATCATCCTGATAATAGTTTTCAAAGAATTATATATATGTATATGTTCCACCTTTAAGGGTTTCTATAATAAACACACAAAACATTTATTTGCAGAGAAGATTTACAATGTCATCATCTAAATTTGCTATATTTTGTATTGTCCTCTTTTTTTTTACTCGTTTTCATGAATGTATGTCATATATAATTTACATTTCTTCCAATCCTACACAATCATTACCATTAAAATCGTAATAAAATCCTCTGTCATCATTTTTAATTTTTTATTCGTTAAATTTTATACAGGTGCCAACCTGGAAAAAGCTTCCAAACCGACATGCTCTAATCCACATCTTCTTTGGTGCTGCAGCTCAAATAAACAATGCCGAAGTTCCAAATTGGAATGTAAGAAGGTCTGTATCAAGGGCCGTTGAATTATTCTGAAGAGAATTTCTAAAATTATATAATTTAAATATTTCGAAGCATTATGTTCTAAATATTTTGGTATTTCTTCGAAGAGCTCAATATATATAGTTCTTTTGCCTTTTTATGAAATTCTTATATAGTATTTAGGAAGTTTAAAATTTTATAGAAAAAATAATACAACTATTTTAGACTTTTTAACTGTATTTAAAGATGTACAGGCTCGGTTTATTGAATAAATTCATAATAATATATATAACGGAAATACAAAAGAGAGTTTGTTAATTAATAGTAGATAAATTAATGAGATTTTGTCAAATATGACTCAAAATTTGAAATCAAACACAAAAATGACTTGCTTTTCTAAAACTTTTATTTGCCATATTCACCCTAAAAGTTCAAATTATATACGGAAATACCATTATTTTTTTTCTTTTTTTTTTTTGAAAATGAGTGTTTTACTCATTCATCCTCATCTTCCTCATTTATTTTATAACATTGCCATTGTCATCAAAACACCAACCACCATGAACAACAAATTCCAAGCTCTAAATGCACCTAAAATCAACATATACATCTTCATATCCTCATTTTTTACACATACACTATTTTCCTTTCAATTTATCTCTTATTTCATTCAAATCCTAATACATGATAAGACTTTTGAAGACTTCTCGAAGACTTCTCTTTAGGTTGGGAACCTAAATTCTAGTACATGATAACACATAAACTATTTTCCTTTCACTTTATCTTTTATTTCATCCAAATATCCTAATACATGATAAGACTTTTGGACGACTTCTCGAAGACTTCTAGAAGACTTCGATATAGGCGGAAAATCAAAAATCTACTAAAATCTAGGTGTGAAACTTAAATTTCTACTAAAATTTAGGCGGGAACATGTCAGAAATTTTTTTGAGAAAACTTCTTGGGAAGTCTTCTGGAAGTCTTCCAAACACTAACCTAATCAAATAACGAAATAGCAAAAACAATTCATTAAACTTAAAATGAGCTTATAAAGTGTTTAATATACACAAAACATAACACATGTAGGTCAACAAAAAATTCTTAAAGTTAAAATTCCAAAATCTAACCCAACATATAAACAATACTATAACATATGTTACCAAACCCTAAACCAAATACTACCTTGACTCATTCTACATTGACTTATCTATGTTGAAAACAATTCTATTTTGGTAAATGTAAAATTACATCATTTAGAAATGTTTATAATTGCATTATTTCAATTTTTCTCCATCAAAATATTTTTATAAGAAAATTAAATTATTTTAAAGATCTTTGTACGAGAAGACTTACAGAAAAGACTTACAAAAAAGTGTTCTAATGGAAGACTTACATAGAAGACTTACAAAGAAGAATTCTCAGAGAAGACTTACAAATAAGTCTTCTCAGAGAAGTTTTCTCACGCGGAAGGGTATAATGGTAAAACTAAATACAAGTTTTTTGTTTGGTCATAAAGGGGCTGTTGTAATTTCACTAGTCATTTGAGTTACTTTTGCATTTGAATTTGGAGTAAACTTTTGTATATAAAATCAAGTTTTGAGTCATTTTTGGCAAACTCTCCTAAATTAATTACCACAAATTTTAATAAATTTCAACTAGTCTTGGATTGATACGTTTCAAAATATGACACAATTTTATAAGACAATAAGATACTATATTGTAAAAAAATCCATAATGGAGGGGGTCTTTCTCAAATACATTAAAATTTTAAATTAATAATTAAAACATAATTTTAGTATAGATGTATAAAAGCCATTTTATTGTTTTTCATAATGACAATAAATCGTATAAGACTTGAAAACATTTTGGTATTACCTTATTATCTTTAATCTAAAACATACTTATATTATATAATACATATTTATACACAGCAAATATTATAACTAGTACAAGATGAAAGACAAAGTTTGGTTTACTTAATATATTAACCATGAAAAATAATATTTTCTTATATAAAATAAAATGTTTTAAAAATATATGAGTGTTAAAAAGGAATTTTTGTTAAACTTATAATATTTTATATTAACACCGTTAATAAAATTTCAGAATTGTTACCGTAGAATAAGTGAAAAGACATGATTAGTGTTTATTAACTCATTGAATTATAAATATGAACAAGGTTATATTGATGAGAAATCTTTGGGCTGTTTTAACTTTATGATCAGTTGTCCAATAATGCTTACGAGCGGTCAAATTGTTTACTTACTGGCATATGATAATGTGGACAACCAGTTTTATTAAGTGATTGTCATGTAAAAATATGTCATATTGATAACCAATAATATTAAAATAATAAAATGGCCCTTTTAGTGTTAATTCAAATTAGATATATGATTTTTACAATCTTATGTATATATTTTTACTAGTAAAAGTTCATAGCATATTTTGACTATCATATATATTTCTCAAATTGTTCAAAAAATATATATATATATATATATTTCTCAATAAAATCTATAGTTCGGGCTAGTAACCATCACATGAATATTAGGAAGGGATAGAAAAAGAATGGACCGTAATAAAATTATAAGAATGAGGAGAAACTATTATTTATGATAAGGAAGAACAAATTTGTTCTATACTATTGGTTTTCCGGCGCTATGCGCCGGGTTCATTTGTTTTATTCTCTAATGAATTTAAAATTGTTTTTGATCCATTTGACATTGTTAAGAGACAGTAATCTATTATTTTATTTTGAAGTTATTTAGGTCAAAGAGGAATAATATACGTGGTTTTTATAGATTAATACAATAAAAATATAGTAAATAGCTAATAGTTGCACCAAAATAATTACAGTTGAACTTAAAATATATAGTAAAGTCGATGTTCCAAAATGAAACACGTAAATGCATGTGTTTGTTTTGGTTTTTGATTCTTTTACATAGTTTCAGGTTTGTATTATGGTTATGTGGAGTTCTATTTTTTTATTTGTTTAAGTTGTGGGATGATTTTGTGTGCCTATGAACACTTTTTTAAAAAGTAGGAAGGTTGTGTTGTATTTTAGAATTTCCCACATTTACGACTATTAACGTTTAATTCAGAGCTTCAAATTAAAACTGGAGTCGTAATTGGGAAGAAGTTAAAGTAATGTTTTGAACTTTATCCAGAAATTAGAAAAGGTATACGAAGACCATGCGTGTATATACCTGGTGCTCAAATAATAACAACGAATTTAGTCATTTGTTTTTTACTGGTAGCATGAATGCCACGGAATTCAGTGTTGTTAGGGTAACATGAAACATGTTATTGTTGGTCTTTTACTCCTGTAATTTGCCAAGTAATATTCAAGTTTGTTTGGTAGTCATTGTTTCTGAATAATTCTATATCTGTGACATGATGTGTTCGTCACTGTGTTCTTGATGAAAAATTTAGAACAAAAGTTAATGACAAAAGCCAATATAAATAATATTATAAATGTATTTATAATTTTATAAATGATTTATAAAGCATGCACTGAATTATTAGACATTAATAGTTACTATGATATTTTATATACAAATTTAATGCTTTCTATACGAATATAAAATCACTATATCAATTCAAATAAACATTTATGTTTATTATTTTATGTAATTATAAATATATAAAAAAATTGATCGCGTTATTACTCTTTCATAGTTTCAACAATTAGTTACCATAAATAATTATTTCTAATATTATGTAGATTATTTGGAAAGTGGTAATTTAATTATCCTTTCTTTTTAGATATAATTATAATAAATAAAATTATAAATCATTGGCCAATCAAATTATAACAATTTGAAGAGTTCATTTATGATCAACACGTAATAAAAACTCACTTATGTGACTTCTCAATCAATATATAGTAGGATTTATATTTTTATAAATAATTTATAATATTATATAAATAATTTTAAAATTCTGATAAATTTATTCTGTAAACAACGATAAATAATTTAAAAATCATATTAATAGACATGTTTGGATTTTGTAATATTTAAAATAGTTATTATATAATTATATTCAAATACAATTCATCAAGTAGAGTATAAAACTTTTATAATTATCTTATATAAAAATTCGTTCATTATATTTTATAGTTTATAAATATTAAAAGTAATAAATAAAACATTATTCATCTTTCTATAATTTTGAGAATTAGTTTCCATAAATTGTTATTTGTAAAATTTTTTAGATTATATGGCAAGTGATGTTAAATATTTTTAGACTTACTTTAAATTTTTAGATCTAATTTAAATAATTAAAAATTAAAAGCAATTGACCAATCAAATTATAACAATTATTTGAAACTTCACCTATGAGCGACACGTCACCAGAAATCACTAAAGTGACTTCTCATTTAATATATAAGGATGATCTTTATCTCCGAACGGAATATCTAGTTTTAGGATATAAGGAAAGTAAAAATAACCAGCCGATCTAATTTCAGTTCTTTTGGATCATCTTGTAACATATAAGGTTATTGTTGAGAAAATAGTAAATGCTAAAATTGGTAGCTAGTCTTAACCCACATATTTAATCATTCAACGTTACATATATCAAAAACTAACCAGTCAATTATAAACAGTTTTTCGGATCATCCTGATAATAGTTTTCAAAGAATTATATATATGTATATGTTCCACCTTTAAGGGTTTCTATAATAAACACACAAAACATTTATTTGCAGAGAAGATTTACAATGTCATCATCTAAATTTGCTATATTTTGTATTGTCCTCGTTTTTTTTACTCGTTTTCATGAATGTATGTCATATATAATTTACATTTCTTCCAATCCTACACAATCATTACCATTAAAATCGTAAAAAAATCCTCTGTCATCATTTTTAATTTTTTATTCGTTAAATTTTATACAGGTGCCAACCTGGAAAAAGCTTCCAAACCGACATGCTCTAATCCACATCTTCTTTGGTGCTGCAGCTCAAATAAACAATGCCGAAGTTCCAAATTGGAATGTAAGAAGGTCTGTATCAAGGGCCGTTGAATTATTCTGAAGAGAATTTCTAAAATTATATAATTTAAATATTTCGAAGCATTATGTTCTAAATATTTTGGTATTTCTTCGAAGAGCTCAATATATATAGTTCTTTTGCCTTTTTATGAAATTCTTATATAGTATTTAGGAAGTTTAAAATTTTATAGAAAAAATAATACAACTATTGTAGACTTTTTAACTGTATTTAACGATGTACAGGCTCGGTTTATTGAATAAATTGATAATAATATATATAACGGAAATACAAAAGAGAGTTTGTTAATTAATAGTAGATAAATTAATGAGATTTTGTCAAATATGACTCAAAATTTGAAATCAAACACAAAAATGACTTGCTTTTCTAAAACTTTTATTTGCCATATTCACCCTAAAAGTTCAAATTATATACGGAAATACCATTATTTTTTTATTTTTTTTTTTGAAAATGAGTGTTTTACTCATTCATCCTCATCTTCCTCATTTATTTTATAACATTGCCATTGTCATCAAAACACCAACCACCATGAACAACAAATTTCAAGCTCTAAATGCACCTAAAATCAACATATACATCTTCATATCCTCATTTTTTACACATACACTATTTTCCTTTCAATTTATCTCTTATTTCATTCAAATCCTAATACATGATAAGACTTTTGAAGACTTCTCGAAGACTTCTCTTTAGGTTGGGAACCTAAATTCTAGTACATGATAACACATAAACTATTTTCCTTTCACTTTATCTTTTATTTCATCCAAATATCCTAATACATGATAAGACTTTTGGACGACTTCTCGAAGACTTCTAGAAGACTTCGATTTAGGCGGAAAAACAAAAATCTACTAAAATCTAGGTGTGAAACTTAAATTTCTACTAAAATTTAGGCAGGAACATGTCAGAAATATTTTTGAGAAAACTTCTTGGGAAGTCTTCTGGAAGTCTTCCAAACACTAACCTAATCAAATAACTAAATAGCAAAAACAATTCATTAAACTTAAAATGAGCTTATAAAGTGTTTAATATACACAAAACATAACACATGTAGGTCAACAAAAAATTCTTAAAGTTAAAATTCCAAAATCTAACCCAACATATAAACAATACTATAACATATGTTACCAAACCCTAAACCAAATACTACCTTGACTCATTCTACATTGACTTATCTATGTTGAAAACAATTCTATTTTGGTAAATGTAAAATTACATCATTTAGAAATGTTTATAATTACATTATTTCAATTTTTCTCCATCAAAATATTTTTATAAGAAAATTAAATTATTTTAAAGATCTTTGTACGAGAAGACTTACAGAAAAGACTTACAAAAAGTGTTCTAATGGAAGACTTACATAGAAGACTTACAAATAAGAATTCTCAGAGAAGACTTACAAATAAGTCTTCTCAGAGAAGTTTTCTCACGCGGAAGGGTATAATGGTAAAACTAAATACAAGTTTTTTGTTTGGTCATAAAGGGGCTGTTGTAATTTCACTAGTCATTTGGATTACTTTTACATTTGAATTTGGAGTAAACTTTTGTATATAAAATCAAGTTTTGAGTCATTTTTGGCAAACTCTCCTAAATTAATTACCACAAATGTTAATAAATTTCAACTAGTCTTGGATTGATACGTTTCAAAATATGACACAATTTTATAAGACAATAAGATACTATATTGTAAAAAAATCCATAATGGAGGAGGTCTTTCTCAAATACATTAAAATTTTAAATTAATAATTAAAACATAATTTTAGTATAGATGTATAAAAGCCATTTTATTGTTTTTCATAATGACAATAAATCGTATAACACTTGAAAACATTTTGGTATTACCTTATTATCTTTAATCTAAAACATACTTATATTATATAATACATATTTATACACAGCAAATATTATAACTAGTACAAGATGAAAGACAAAGTTTGGTTTACTTAATATATTAACCATGAAAAATAATATTTTCTTATATAAAATAAAATGTTTTAAAAATATATGAGTGTTAAAAAGGAATTTTTGTTAAACTTATAATATTTTATATTAACACCGTTAATAAAATTTCAGAATTGTTACCGTAGAATAAGTGAAAAGACATGATTAGTGTTTATTAACTCATAGGTGAGATTGAATTATAAATATGAACAAGGTTATATTGATGAGAAATCTTTGGGCTGTTTTAACTTTATGATCAGTTGTCCAATAATGCTTACGAGCGGTCAAATTGTTTACTTACTGGCATATGATAATGTGGACAACCAGTTTTATTAAGTGATTGTCATGTAAAAATATGTCATATTGATAACCAATAATATTAAAATAATAAAATGGCCCTTTTAGTGTTAATTCAAATTAGATATATGATTTTTACAATCTTATGTATATATTTTAACTAGTAAAAGTTCATAGCATATTTTGACTATCATATATATTTCTCAAATTGTTCAAAATACATATATATATATATATATATATATATATATATATATATATATATATATTTCTCAATAAAATCTATAGTTCGGGCTAGTAACCATCACATGAATATTGGGAAGGGATAGAAAAAGAATGGACCGTAATAAAATTATAAGAATGAGGAGAAACTATTATTTATGATAAGGAAGAACAAATTTGTTCTATACTATTGGTTTTCCGGCGCTACGCGCCGGGTTCATTTGTTTTATTCTCTAATGAATTTAAAATTGTTTTTGATCCATTTGACATTGTTAAGAGACAGTAATCTATTATTTTATTTTGAAGTTATTTAGGTCAAAGAGGAATAATATACGTGGTTTTTATAGATTAATACAATAAAAATATAGTAAATAGCTAATAGTTGCACCAAAATAATTACAGTTGAACTTAAAATATATAGTAAAGTCGATGTTTCAAAATGAAACACGTAAATGCATGTGTTTGTTTTGGTTTTTGATTCTTTTACATAGTTTCAGGTTTGTATTATGGTTATGTGGAGTTCTATTTTTTTTATTTGTTTAAGTTGTGGGATAGATTTTGTGTGCCTATGAACACTTTTTTAAAAAGTAGGAAGGTTGTGTTGTATTTTAGAATTTCCCACATTTACGACTATTAACGTTTAATTCAGAGCTTCAAATTAAAACTGGAGTCGTAATTGGGAAGAAGTTAAAGTAATGTTTTGAACTTTATCCAGAAATTAGAAAAGGTATACGAAGACCATGCGTGTATATACCTGGTGCTCAAATAATAACAACGAATTTAGTCATTTGTTTTTTACTGGTAGCATGAATGCCACGGAATTCAGTGTTGTTAGGGTAACATGAAACATGTTATTGTTGGTCTTTTACTCCTGTAATTTGCCAAGTAATATTCAAGTTTGTTTGGTAGTCATTGTTTCTGAATAATTCTATATCTGTGACATGATGTGTTCGTCACTGTGTTCTTGATGAAAAATTTAGAACAAAAGTTAATGACAAAAAGGCTTATCAATTTCCATGATTTTCTAGTTTCTTTTATTTCCTTGATCTAAGCACAGAAAAGGTTTTCTATGTTTGTTTTATTTTATTTTAACTATATTCTTATTGTCTCCTCGAATCATAGAAAAGGTTTCTACGTTTGTTTTCTGTTGACGTACGTTTTTATTTTTGACTAAAAGATTTTTTTGTTAATGTTCAATATTCTTGTATTGCAGGTATAGTTTGCTTTGAATCTAAATTTGTTGCTCGACTTCTATATGTGCCTTTCAAATTTGATAATGTTTTTCACATGTTCTCGAATTCGGTTTTATGTTTTAACGGGTTTTACATATTGATAACATATTAAGTTGAACTTAAATATTAATTAATACAACATATTGAAATAACTTAATACTACTGGTAAATTTATTTAGGATTCACAAAAATTGTTAAAATATTGTCCAAACAAAGTGGATGGAAGAACAACTTGTTGATTTTGTTCATTTCTCACTTTGGAATGCATTAATTGATTATTTGTGGAAAAAGTATAGTAATAGTAATATTGGTATTTAGATAATGTCTATTTTGTTTTATTACTTTGTCTAATGTAAATTATAAAATATTTAATTTAAATAATATTGAAATTTTATTAAAAATCGAAAGTTATAATAAATAGGCTACTTTTCAACATTTATAAGTTAAAGGTATTAAATATTAATTGTAAAATAAGAAAAAATATTTTTTTTAGAAGAAAAAATAGAAAAATAAAAACACTTGAGATGGTCTTACAAACAGATGAGTCTCCAAAGTCACTGAAACTCATAAAGGAGATTCTTATAGGATATAGAAATAGTGTTGAAATTTTAATTATAAGTAAACAATTTTTCATTTTTACAAAATGGAGTTGGTCACTTTTAGAATCATAAAAGAAATCATCATTCTCTTCTTCTATATCGACTATTTCATCACCATTGAAGGTACATGCGGCAACAACGTCCGCTCTTCTTAGTCTCTCCATGCGTTCGACGGGAAACTCTATTCTTAGATCAGATGTCGTAGTCACCGTTAAGACTCGTGTTTTTGAAGATGTGGTTTTCAAGCCAGTTATGATGAGTACACATGCATAGTCAAAAAAGAGAGGATTGAAGATGCAGTATGCTGAGATGATCCGTATCAGTTCGAAAAGTACTACAGGAAGTACTACAGGCGTGTCATGAAGATGGAGCTTAATGGAAGTTTGGGTTTTGTGATATGCGTGGGCTTGCTGAGCTTGGAAAAGGAAAAAGGATATGTATTTGAAGACATATGGACGTTTTCCATAAAGCAAAACGGAGTTTGTTTGAAGATGAAGTTCTCCATAGAGAAAATAGAAAGTTACCTTATGTGTATTTGGAAGACTTGAAGAGAAAGCTGAAGACTTGGAGAGCGAGTTAAAGACGTGGAGAACAAGTTCTGGTCTGTTATATAAGGAGGGGCGTGCCTTATGAGAAAGCAAGACCTCAAAGAATAAAGAGAGAGGTTTCCTTGATGTGTGTTACTGCTTGGTGTCGAAGGACATTCTGAAGCATTGTCTGATGGAGTCCGATGTGGACTTAGTTTGGTGGCGTTGGAGTTGGCGCTTTGTGTGGTGGAGTTAGCCATCGTGTATAGCTCGTGTGAACTTTGTGTGTGCTTGGGTGATCAAGCGTTTTGGTGTCACTGGTGTGCGTTGGGTGCTGACGTACTTGGTGAAGTACTTCCGTGGAGGTGGAAGATTGAAGCCTAGACTCAGGGGGAGTTTAGCAAAGGCGGTTTCATTGAAGAGATCTGTGAAGATTGCAGCTGTAGAAGACTGTGAGCTCCGATACGTCGGATGGTGATCTATGCATGCGTGCTTGATTCCTAATCTTTGTAGATTGCTACTTAGAAAAGAGTGGTAAACACTAGTGTGTGTGTTGTATCATATAGCAATTGTAGGTTGCTCCTTATTCTAAGTCAATGAAATCTGGACGAGGTCCCGGGGATGTAGGAAACAAACTCCGTTAACAAATTTTGTGTGTTTTACTTTCTGTACTTGTTTTTCGTCGCCTCATCTGCACTTACAATTCGTATCAGAGCGGGTCACCTAAGTTACTGGTGAGATCATGGATGATGAGGATGAAACTTGTTCAGAAAATAGGACAAATTTTGATTGAAGATCGTTGAAGATGGCGTGATGGAATTTCTTCCTAGGTTTGGAAGGTGATGATCTTCGAGTTAGCTTTTGACCATGATGTGACTCATAGGGAGAGATTGAAGACGTGGTTTTCAAGCCAGTTATGATGAGTGCACATGAGTCACATCATGGTCAAAAACTAACTCGAAGATCATCACCTTCCAAACCTAGGAAGAAATCCCATCACGCCATCTTCAACGATCTTCAATCAAACTTTGTCCAACTTTCTGAACAAGTTTCTGATCACATCGAACTCTTGAACGTCCTAAACAGATGATATACCTTGGATTTGACCCATTTTTATCCATGGTATATTAGTATTTTACTATATATATATCTGTGTTTTCTACTCTTCTAGGTATGTTTTCAGGTTCAGGTGCATTTCGGAGTAAAGCTATGACTTTGGAGCATTTTGGAGCTTAAAGGACATTTCACCCGAGCTGATCACTTAGAGGTCGACGAGAGGAAGAATAATCGATCGATGCGCATCAGTGCTGACGATCAATATCAGGAAATGCCTCGACAGATGAAGATTAATATCGATTGATGTACACAAGTACCATCGATCGATGTCGAGACACCAGACGCGACATTTTGGATTCAGCAGACTTAAAAACCAAGGCCAAGCCAAATTACCAAAATGCCCTGACGAGTTTTTAACCTAGTAGAATATATACTGCAAGTGTTTTGACGACATAGAGAAGAGTTTTTCTAGACCTAGTTTTGTTGCAAGTTTCATTTGGAGAGAAGATCACTTGTGATTGGAACTCCTTATTTCTATTTCTTTTCATCTATTCTATGAGTTTCTATTTCTCTATTGATATGAATTGCTTTGCTATGTATGAGTAGTTCAACTATTAGATCCAGGGTTCAGATAGGTTTGTGGGATTAGCCCCAAACTATAGATCTGCCTTGTTGTGATATTCATGATAGATTTGTATTCATTGCTTGTTTTAGCCTTGCTAACTAGAACTTGATCATAAGATTGCATATTCAAGCACCCTTGTTATCCCATCCTGACATTTATCTATCATATTAGGATTGCTAGAGAGGACTAACCGCCAATTTAGAATCTTAATAGGGCATTTCATACTCGCGCATAGGCCTGGCTAGAACCCGTCGATCGATGTCCTCAACTGACAATCGATCGATGTTGGCAAAGGTGTATCGGTCGACGTCTTAATAGACTATCGATCGACACTCTCTTGTGTCTGCATCTAACCGGTGAGACACAAGATCTAGTCTGTTAACGAGTGGTACATGCGACAGCTGATCACTGAGTTAAACGAATGAGCTCTAATATATCATGCATGCAACAGTTAGGCATCTATATGTATTATAATCTCCAACACCTGAATAGTGGCCCTGCATCTAATATCATTTCCAACCAAAGTTACATTTATTATTTACTCGCTTGTTACTATTGCTATTTCATTAAAACATTTACAACCCTTAGAATTAATAAACACTAGATTTAATTGTTCTCTAGCTCCTTGTGGATTCGATCCCTAAGTACTACATCTGAACCTCTTTTGATGAGAGTAACACTCCTTAGGGTAATTTGAGTGGTATCAAATTTGGCGCCGTTGCCGGGGAGCTTTGATCGCCATTAAATTTAGTTTTATTAATTCTTATTCTTTTCTTTACCCACTTTCTAATAATCTTTTTCTTGTCTTTTCAGGTGCATGCCCAGCGGTAACAAGGAGAAAGACTTGCTGTTCTCAGACGATCCTGCTCATTTGGAACGCACCATCCGTAGAGGTCAACGTTCCACATCGCTCGACGCAACCACTTTGTCGACGATCGATACGCACAATCAACCGTCGACCGACACCAGACCATCATCGTCGATCGATCCCAGTCGTTCGACAACGATCGATACTACACCGCGTACGTCGATCGATAACGTGTCGTCAAAAATGGTAAACATTATTATTCTAACTCAGGATGAGAACGGAAACCTGTATGACCAGGCCGGTCATATGCGTAATGCAACAGGTCAGAAACTAGATGCTCAGGGAACTGTAATCCCTGATGTTGATGCTACAGGAGCTGCTCAACCTGTAGATGAGGAAGCTCGATCGAAACCACTGGCCGACTACAATCGCCCAGATGAGTACTATTCCAACAGATCAGCTATTCGACTTCCGGAGATCCAGAAGCAGAATTTCGAGCTGAAGCCTCAATACTACACTCTCGTGTCGCAGATACCCTACTTTGGGTTACCGCATGAGCATCCTATGGACCATTTGGAACGGTTCGAGGATCTAATCGCTGCTATTCGGATGGAAGGAGTCCCCGAAGATTACCTGCTGTGCAAGCTCTTCAGATACACGCTGAATAGAGAAGCGATGCACTGGCTTAGGCAGCAACCCACAGGATCTTTAACATACTGGAGCGATATCAAGAATGCTTTCTTACGAAACTTCTTCGATGAGGCGCGCGCTGAAGAACTTCGGAACAAAATTTCCACATTCTCGCAGAAGGCTCGAGAGTCCTTCAAAGATGCGTGGATTAGATTTAGGTTCTTCCAGCGAGACTGTCCACACTACGGATTTAACGAAGTGCAGCTGCTAAGCACTTTCTTCCGAGGTCTCGCCTTACAGTATCAAATGGCCCTTGATACGGCGAGTGAAGGAAACTTAACTACTCGGAATCCGTTGGAAGCTGTGAGACTTATCAAAAACCTTGCTAACAGCAGTAGCACCAAAAACACTGACTCTGAATGGAAGAAGTCTGTAGCCTCTATCGGGAAGGAACATATGGACGAAGTAAGAGCTAAGTTAGATGTGGTGCACGAACTTCTTAGGAAGCAAGTCTGTTCAGCTGAAAGAGAAGTAGCAGATACAGAAGGAGAAGAAGATGTGAACTACATCGGAGGTACCGGATTCCAAAAATTTGGAAACCAGGGCGGAAACAGAAACTTCTTTGGAAATGGCCAAAGAAGTAACCAAAATTCACAATTTCAAAAACCCTTCAACAACAGCAAGAGCTACTCGAACTCTTACTACCAAAATCCACCATCCCAGACTCAGGTAAGCAAGATCGAAGAGATGCTTGATCTAGTACTGTTGGGACAACAACAAATCACCGTGGATTTCAACGGTAAGATAGACTCCGCCTACAACAATCTGAACACCAAAATCGAGACCTTAGTTCAACCTGTAGATGATGACGCTCGATCGAAACCACTGGCCGACTACAATCGCCCAGATGAGTACTATTCCAACAGATCAGCTATTCGACTTCCGGAGATCCAAAAGCAGAATTTCGAGCTGAAGCCTCAATACTACACTTTCGTATCGCAGATACCCTACTCTGGGTTACCGCACGAGCATCCTATTGACCATTTGGAACGGTTCAAGGATCTAATCGCTGCTATTCGGATGGAAGGAGTCCCCGATGATTACCTGCTGTGCAAGCTCTACAGATGTACGCTGAATGGAGAAGCGATGCATTGGCTTAGGCAGCAACCCACAAGATCTTTAACATCCTGGAGCGACATCAAGAATGCTTTCTTACGAAACTTCTTCGATGAGGCGCGCGCTGAAGAACTTCGGAACAAAATTTCCACATTATCGCAGAAGGCTGGAAAGTCTTCCAAAGATGCGTGGATTAGATTTAGGTTCTTCCAGCGAGACTGTCCACACCACGGATTTAACGAAGTGCAGCTGCTAAGCACTTTCTTCCGAGGTCTCGCCTTACAGTATCAAATGGCCCTTGATACGGCGAGTGAAGGAAACTTCACTACTTGGAATCCGTTGGAAGCTGTGAGACTTATCGAAAACCTTGTTAACAGCAGCAATACCAAAAACACTGACTCTGAACGGAAGAAGTCTGTAGCCTCTATCGGGAAGGAACAGATGGACGAAGTAAGAGCTAAGTTAGATGTGGTGCACGAACTTCTTAGGAAGCAAGTCTGTTCAGCTGAAGGAGAAGTAGCAGATACAGAAGGAGAAGAAGATGTGAACTACATCGGAGGTACCGGATTCCAAAAATTTGGAAACCAGGACGGAAACAGAAACTTCTTTGGAAATGGCCAAAGAAGTAACCAAAATTCACAATTTCAAAAACCCTTCAACAACAGCAAGAGCTACTCGAACTCTTACTACAAAAATCCACCACCCCAGACTCAGGAAAGCAAGATCGAAGAGATGCTTGATCTAGTACTGTTGGGACAACAACAAATCACCGTGGATTTCAACGGTAAGATAGACTCCGCCTACAACAATCTGAACACCAAAATCGAGACCTTAGGGACTCAGGTGAGAAAACTTGAAACCCAAGTAATTCAGACGGGCGAGACTATAAATAGGCAAGAAGCTTTCGCTAGATAGGCAGGAGCCGACAAAGAAAAACACCACGTAAATGCTATCAGAGATGATGATTTCTGGCAAGTGGTGAGAAATAGAAAGCTCGAGGAAGGAGATTTCAAAATCGAAAGCTCCATGAGTCTCGGCGGACCCCAATGGTGTCGACCGATGTCGATGAACTCGCATCGATTGACAGACCATGATGAAGATCGATGGACAGATTACTCCAGTCATCGATCGACGTCATCTGCCAAATCGACTGAATGCAATGCGGTTCGAATTCTAACTCATGAAGAATTTGAAGCTAAGCATCCTCACCCACCCTCCTCTTTCTATGAAAAAATCGATCGATCGGTTGAGCCAACCATCGATCGACAGAGTGAGTCCAACGTCGATCGTCACAACACACCTCCCATCGATCGACAGGCACCTCTGACATACCGAGTGCGGTTACCCTCAATCGATAATGATTACATCAATGCACTCAGACCACCACCTAAACCATTAGCAAACCCACCTGAACCAAAACCCAACCCTTTAAATAGTTCACCAGAATCAGTTCAAGAAGAACAAGAATCTGAAGGAAAGAAAAGGAGAAGATTTCTAAAAACCTTAAGAGGGAAGCTAACGATAAGGAGATGGATGGTTTCACTAAACGAGTCCTCATAATCCCAATCGAAAAACCCTTTTTGATGAAGCTTACTTAACACACCGGTTGTGGATGTTCTTTAAAGAAACAAAGGTAACCGAGAAGGACATTAGGAGAATGTTTCATCAAGTCAGAGAGAAGATGAAACACATGATCACATTGACGAAGAAGAGTGATCCTGGGAAGTTTGCTATACCATGCGTAGTCAAGGGTGTTGAATTTCCCCATTCAATGTGTGACACAGGAGCATCAGTTAGTATCCTCCCTAGGATCATGGCAGACCAGCTTGGTTTGACCATCGAACCCTCAACGGAATCCTTCACCTTCGTGGATCTTTCAGAGAAACGATCAGGAGGTATCATAAGAGATTTGGAGGTACAGATTGGTAATGCCCTTGTCCCTGTAGATTTTCATGTCTTAGACATCGAGCTTAACTAGAACTCTTCACTTCTGCTTGGAAGATCTTTCCTAGATACAGTAGGAGCTGTATGTGACATGAACAAAAACAAATTGTGTCTAACGCTCATAGACCCAAACATCCACTACGACCCCATCCGACCTAAGAGAAAGGTCATTAATTCTGTGGATTATGGGAAAGAACTCGGCTTCATTGGCGCATGCCATTGTGGAGCAGAGTATGAAACAGAGTACTCTGAATCGATCGACACCCCAAGCTTTCCCTCGATCGATTCCAATGAGTCAACGGTGACCGATGACCGCAACAACACGTCACTCGACGTAATGCATCCAGTTGACCATTTCGCTTCACCCAATCATTGTTACCAACATTTTGCCTTCCAACCTCCAAGCAAGAGAGGACATGATGATTATTCCATAGGCAGTTGGGCAGACAGTGGTTTCCATGAAAGTTTTGCAGTTGACACTGTAATTACTTCACCTAATGAGGAACATACCGAGGAATACGATGAGGATTACTGGAAAGAACGTTCAATAGAAATGTCTTTGCAGGATGAAAGACTTGAAACACATAAGTTCACCAACACGTTTCCAACATCGTTCGACGCTGTGCACTCCAAATCGGTCGATACCCACCCTCGTCCAGCAAAACAACCGCTCACATCGATCAACACCCGTAAAGGAACATCGATCGATATTCGCGCCGCAGTGAAAATTCAGGAGCAGGAGAATATTCCCTCCCCAACTAGGTTTATAGATACATATATAAATCGTTTTGCACCTCCGAAACCACCTACACACATTAGAGCAAACACACAATCAAAAAAGATGAATACTCTTCCTTCTACATCAACAGAAAAATCGATGAAGAGCAATCATCTCAAGAACACAAGTTCTGCAGAAATTATTCTGCCATCGATCGATGTAACTGTATCTACATCGATCGATACTACTCTAAACCTTAATCTTTCTATTTCTAAATTGAATGATTATGCAAACATTGATTACGGTTTTCTAACACCTGATGAATTTGGTATTTTCAGGGACCCAGATGGCAACGCACGTGCAATGGATGGAAGGATTTTACAAGTGTCCAGAGAGGACATAGCAGATATCTTTCAAGTAGCCAATGGACCTGACAACCTATTCTCACAGCAACGTGGCACTCCAGACGTCATTCAAACAGATCCTAACAACCACGCAGGCGTCACCACAACAGAGATCAACCCAGATCTATCACGCCTACAAAAAGTGCAAGCATCGATCGACGGTACAACGGAAACATCGATCGACAGGGTAACACCAACGTCGATCGATATGGATGAACCGACGTCGATCGATAGACGATATGAATGTGGGAACCGCGCTTTCGACATGTATGGAGCCAGAAAGTTCACTTGGGAACAAAGGGACGAATATGGAGTCTACAGAGATGAGCGTGGACACGCACGAGGCGTAGCTGGTGAGATGATACCTGTCACAAAGGACAACATCAGGAAAATACTGGAAAGAGCATCTCTTTTTGAAGAGAGCCACATCTGTCTCCCAGAACATGCCATTTCCTTTACACTCACAAGACTGACACCAGAACTCTACACCAAAGAAGAAATCGATGAGATGGTGTTTGTTATTTGTGGAGCTCAGGAGAAACTGGGAGAGGAGCTCAAAACATTGGTAGAAGACACACATCAGCCTTTGGATAGAGGCTACAATGAGCTTTTCAGATGTATGGCAGAAATGAGGACAGAAATTGAGAGTTTACGTCACCAACTTGAGAAGGAAGCTACGACCTCAGCATTGATCGACACACCACGTGCAACATCGATCGACGTCAGTCTTCCTACAACTCAGATCCCTGCAGAACCGCAATGTTTAACACAACACAGGGATGAATGGGAAGTCTCATACATCGACACGAGGATAAACGACGTTTACTGCCCACTCAACAACAACGTGGACTGGCTAAGCACCAAAATCGAGCTACTACAGCAAGATCTGGACACCATTCGCAAGAAGGACCAACAACCAGCCACATCGATCGACATGTGTACCTTCACATCGCTCGACGCTAAAGTCTCAGCCATGAATGAGAGGCTGAGGACTTACGAGGATATGCATGACCGCTTTATATCACCAGTCATGATAGATTTAAACAAATTGCCTAGTCAATTACTTCATGTCCAAAAGGATATTGAGAACATTACTAATCAAAGTTTTTTGCAGACAAAATCAGCATCGATCGACAGGCTAAGAGGACCCTGGATCGATGATAAGAAACCTGTGGAGTTACTTCCTTACACAGCAGCAGAGGTTGACAAGATCACATCCAAGATCTACACTGCTCTAGACACCATGGAGGAACGACTTGACAAACGCTGCGATGACATCTACTTTCCATTCGACAACAAAATCAGTGGACTAGACAACCACGCAGAATGGCTATAGAAGAAGTCAAAGCCATTCAGCGGTAACTCGCAGCTCAACACCAGATATCAGCATCGATCGACAGGACAAAAGCGAAATCGATCGACGGCAACTCGCCGAGATCGACCAACAAACACATAATCGCATCGATCGACGCCGAGTCTATACCAATCGGCGAACAGCTGATACACAAGACAGTAGAGTCAATGCAAAAGGAACTGGCAGATCTTTCAGCATACGCCTATGACAACATAGGCTGACACCAAGTCAGCACTGACAACGTTCAAGAAAGGCTACAGAACATCTCCAATGTACTTGAGAAGATGGATGACAAATGGACAAGAAATGATGAGGCCACAAGAAGTTTCATTGCATCTTGGTCCAGAATGCGCTGAGATGACGTGGATGCTTGCTTTCCAACAAGCAGCTGCTTCTCCACCCAATAGCCAATCACTACCACAGTCAAGCTAAATGACTATAACCAAGCGCTGAGTGGGAGATAACCCACTATTAGGCATTTTACTTTGGTTTTATTATCTAGCATTTAATTTCTTTCGTTTTATTTCTTTCAGATTTAGGAGACCCAAGTAAGAGGACTTGAATATCGACCGACGACGAGACGTCGACATCGTTCGACATAGGCAACCACACGACGATCGATGTAACACTTACCCATCGATCGATATCTAATCCGGTCAGATGTATCTTCCCAACTTTTTACATTTCGTACATCATGAACTATTCATCATAACTCCGGCTGAGTTACACTGGGACAGTGTAATTTAAGTCTGGGGGAGATTTACTGATATAATTTATTTTATTCTTATGTAAAAAGGAATTTCAAATAAATTATGCTTAGCTATTGAAAATAGGGACTATAATCTTATACTGATTTAAACATGAATATCTAACCAATCTTTAGCACCATTTTAGATTTACTGATTGCAGATAGCACTAAAGATGCTAAAGCAGATCAACCTATCAACTACACACTTGCCTTGAACCGTATGAAGTAACCAGAGCTGATTTCCAACAGTAAACCTGACATAACCGCTTGTCTTGGGGCTTGGTATACATGGGATCGGATTCTTCAGACAGGTCTGGAAGGTAACGCCTGGTTTAGATTATTTATCACATTTTTTCTCTCTAGATTTTGACCCTAGATTAGTTAGTGAGTATATAAAAAAAATAATAATAAATAAATAAATAAAAATAAAAAATAAATAAGATCTATTGTTTAATTAGGATGAGTCTGAACAGGACTTGGTGGCTAAAACCATTAAGGCTTGATTCATAAGGACACAAATAAAAGAGTTTGAAACGGGACTTGGAGGCGGCAATCTTCAAGGCTCGCTTTCGCAAAGAACTCTTGGATATAGGTCTGGCTAGAACCCGTCGATCGATGTCCTTAACTGACAATCGATCGATGTTGGCAAAGGTGTATCGGTCGACGTCTTAATAGACTATCGATCGACACTCTCTTTTGTCTGCATCTAACCGGTGAGACACAAGATCTAGTCTGTTAACCAGTGGTACATGCATTTAATTGTTTCCTAGCTCCTTGTGGATTCGATCCCTAAGTACTACATCTAAACCTCTTTTGATGAGAGTAACACTTCTTAGGGTAATTTGAGTGGTATCAACAGACATAGCCATCTCACAAAGATGACTCTCGTACATCCGACACAAAGATAATAGCGCTATAAAAGAAACCCAAAATTTTGGTCTAGCACTCCCAGTTGGCTTAAAAATTATCTCTGGAGAGATGCTCGACTCGTATCAAACAAGTCGTGTAAGCCGAGACCTATCGCGGACTTTAAATCGGTAAAAATCAGGTAAAAATTGCGATAGATAAATCGATAGTCGGCTAGTCACCGCATAAATCTTAAAACCGAAAGTATACCTAGGTCTTGCCCTAAGCCCAGCGCTCTGATCTCTAACATCTCAAGGCATGATATCGAAAAGATAAGAGATCCTAAAACCATGCCTATATGTTTATATTCGACATCTTCAGATATCCCGTAAAATCTATATCTCGCGGAAAAACTCTCGAAACAGGTCTCGAACAAAACATTTCACATCGAAGAAGGATATGAGACGACAACTCATCACCTTCCTTCCGAACCATACGCTAACTCTCGAAACAGGTCTCGAACAAAACATTTCACATCTTGTCATAAAAGAAAGCCGCAGAAACGGCAGGGATTCAAAGCCACAAACGGCCAGTCCCGAAACATGAAATAAAGCCATTTAAGGCCAAAACATCAAACATAAAAAAAAAATCTCTCAGAAGAGATCTAAACCATAGTCGTCTTCTGAACTCACGCTCCCTCTTAACCCATCGCTTCGTCCAAGTCTGGAGCAGCGTCACCCCCGTTTTCTCCGACCATGGGATCTTTTCCCTCTGGGTCTTCTGAACACGCCGGAAGGAAGCACGCGGAGTTCAGGTCAGCTAGGACGAGATCGAAATCTCCATCCACGGCTACCAAATCCCCCTTACAGTCGGACAACCGGGTCTCTTCGGCCTCTAAGGATGGAGGAGTCTCACTCTGGAACACCCGAACTACGGCCATCCCGCCCTCGATCGTCGCCAAGGCCAAATCCCTGCTCCGGGTGCACTCGAGGGAGCCAAGAAAGGCAGAGATCTTCGCCAAACAAGCCTGGAACTCAGAGCAGAGAGCATCTGTGGCCTCTCGGATCCCGCGGCTCGCTAATCCTACGTCACCCTCGATCTGACGCTGAAGTCGATGCACCTCTGAACATTCGGCCTTCCTGACCTTCGTCTCCTTAAGCAGAGAGTTCGCCGTCTTCCCGAGGTCCCTCTCGAGCTCCCCTATCTCAGCCTCGAGTTTGGACACTTTCGCGGAATGAGAATCCTTGACAGCCGTCAGCATGGCTTCAGTTTCGGACCATCTACCTTGCAGTTTTGACAACTCCCCGGCAAGACGACTGGCCTCAGAACCGCACTCGCTGATCATCCCGTCGATCAATGACATGAACTGCGAAGCGACAAAACAGTTAAAGATAAAAAAAAATCATCATGAAAAAAAAGGGTTGAACAGGCGACAAACCTTTCCGCGGAGCCCCGACACTAGACTCGAGCCTCCTTGTTACGAAGATTCTCCGTCACCGCCCTTGGTAAACTTCCTCTTCCGGCCCTTAGGCTGAGAAACCGGAACAGCACTAGGAGCACGCAGCGCTAGAACGATATCTTTTCTGACCAGAGGAGGAGGCATAGACTCAGCGGCCCTCTCCTTATCCTCGACGAGAATCAGAGTCGTGGCCGATCCGGCAGGGAGAACCAAAGTATCTGGAACGCTCGAGCCAGCAAGAGTTCCTGCGTCTTGCAGAACCTTGACCTCGGTCCCATGGTCCGGAGCAACGGCCAGGGCAGAAAAAAGAAGGGGAACTCGGTACCGGCTCGAGCCGGCTCCTTCTCGGCTTTGCGACGAGCTAGTTTCTCTCAGAAGGAAAGATGGTCGGCGACGCAAGCCGGCGCTTCGACAGAAGAAGTCGGAATCGGAGCTGGGGAGGTGGCCTCGCCCATCTCAACGTCCAAACTTCTCTTGCCACCTTGGGAAGAAGACATGTTGAAAGCTAAAATTTAGGAGAGAAGCTAGAGAATATTTGAATAAAGGAAGGTATGAAGGAAATGAATAACAAGAGCTCACTACTTATAGAAGTATGAGCTTAGAATTTTATTTATTTTTAAACATATACTTTCTCGATAACTTTCCTCCGCGGAGTTTAGAGTATAAACTTCGTCTGGTACGCCTATCTTTGCCTAAATCGCCAAACCGCACGCTAGAACCTCGTCTCTTGATCCATGATTCTAACGAGCTGGGGGGCTAACTGTTGGGGTCAAAAACGGTTGCGACGAAGTTAACGTTCAAAACGTCTGCAGAAGAAAGTAAGAATTTTCTTACGACAAATACTTTTTCGGAAAAGATTTGTTCTTAGGAAGAGCTTTGCGGAAGAAACACGAGACATCAGAGAAAAGCCCGAATAAGGTCGCACGGTCGCTACTTAGCGACAAGCTCGAGCCAAGCTCAGTCGCTACGTAGCGACCGAGCTCTTCCGAAACATCGATACGACACGAATCCATGCATTCTCGTCTACCCTTTGATGCTATCTCCCGAAGACCGTAGCGAACCCATTTCATGTTTTCCATCATTTGAAGTCATCGATCAAACTTTACGATAAAAACCGCGAAAAGTTTGTTTTTATCGAAAGAAGTCGTAATAAACGCTTCAAATCAGAAGACGGCCCAAAGGGACCTAAGACATGACTTGAAGCCCACTTTACGATTTCTTAACCAGTAGCCCGTAAACCGTGGGATGGTTTACGCTTGGTTCGCAAGGAAAGATAAATGTCAAGTTTCTGCGGATAAATACGAAATTTTGAAGATAATTACGAAGATCGGGAAAAAGGGAATATCTCCATTTTTAGGCTATGACGGCTTAAGGGCAGAAGGGGAAAAGCGTAAACCGACCTAGAAGCGAGTATATAAGGAGTCCTAGGCGAGAGGCATGGAGAGAGAACTTCTTACACAGCAAATTTAGCATTTAAAGCAGTTTAGGAAATTTTCCGTTTTTTGTTATTTGAGCTGCGACCCAATTAGGTTGTTGCCATCTTAGGGTTTTTTAACTAGGAATCTCGCTGACAGCTCTCGAAGCCCAGGCTCTTACATTATTGTAACGCTCAAACGCAGATTCGGAATAAGATCTACTTTGCTCTCTTTTTACGATTTTTATAATTTATCGTTGTTATCTCGTGTTCTGATTGCTTAGAGTGTTGTATTAGCAGATATCCGGGACCTCTGGAAAATTAGGGTTCTCCTACTTTCCTTATTTAAACGGAAATCGACAGTGTGAATTTCGGTTCCCACAGGATATTTCATTGGAGACGCTCCTCACGTTGGATCTATTCATGCTACGGTGAATCGAATCTGAGCTGCTCCGAAAGGTGGATCCAAGATTGATGTGCAATTCATTGAGAAAAATACGGTCTTGTTCCGTATCGAAAATAGCCATACGAGGGCCTGTGTGATTCAACGGAGGTACTGGCATATCTCTGATGTTCCGCTAGTGGTCAGCGAATGGTCTCCCGAAGCTGCATTGAGGCCCCCGATTTATCTGCAATGCATTTGTGGGTAGATTTGAAAGGAGTCCCAAATGCCCTCTTCTCGTACAAGGGTTTGAAGTGTTTAACGCGAACAACAGGGAAGTTTGTAAGGCTCAACCCCCATACCGAAAAATGTACTCGATTGGACGTAGCTCACGTATTGGTGGAGGTGGATTTACATGAGCCTCTGGTTGAGAAAATCGAGTTCAAAGATAAAGGTGGAGAACAGTGTGAGATTGACGTTAAGTACCCTTGGCTTCCACCTAGGTGTACTGCCTGTAAAGGTTGGGGTCATAAGGGAACAGATTGCAAACAAGGTAGTGTTAGCATCCTCAAAAGAGGCCTGGAGGGTGTAAGGGCAGTAAAAGTTGTTGAGAATGGTGAGATAGAAGCGAATCTAGAGGTAGTAGAAATGCAGCCAGTGTCATTGGAGGGGATTCAGAAGGGAGGAAATGTAGTGAGTGATCTCTTAAGGGAGCTAACAGCACTTCCCACAGGTACTCACTCTCAGGGTGAGAAACATATATACCAGTTGGAGGGCGCAGGTTTTGAAGATACCCGTAATCTGATGCCAAGGCTACAAATCACTGAGCCTGTGACAGAGAGATTCTTTGATTCAGAAGAAGAAAATTGGAAACTGGTCTCCGGCAAAGCACATAGCCCACATGCTGCATCGATTCATGTAGATAACCAGAGGTCCTTACAGATTGCAGAAGATGATTCGAGTTTTGTGGTTTCATCTTCCAGGTTCAGTCCTCTGTTGGAGGATGTAGACGAGGAGGAAGAACATTTGGAGGATTCTAGCAATGGGGTTGAAGGGATGGAGGAGGGGGAGCTAGTTGAGGATAAATCGAACCCTTCTAAGCAGGTGACTGGGAAAGGGAGAAGGGCGGTGGGAGCTCTACCGCAGAAGTCAGCTAAGAAGACAATAGTGAGATCGAGAGACTTGAAGTTTGTGGGGAAGCAAGGCCAAACCAAGAAATCTTCCATAAGGAAGCTATGACAAGTTTCTTTTCATGGAATATGTGTGGTTTCAACATGCCATGCAAACACAGAGCTGTACGAAGTTGGATTCAAGCTGAGCACCCTTTGTTTGGTTGTCTTGTAGAAACAAGAGTTCAGGAGGAGAAGAGTAAAAATTTTATGGAAGCCGCTCTGCCTCATTAGCAGTTTATTACAAACTATGAACATCATCCTCTAGGGAGGATTTGATTTGGGTGGTCTGATAAGGTTACATCACAAAACTTCACATGAGTGATCAGATAATCACATGTGCTATCCAAGTGCCGGGCACGGTAGAGAAATTTATCTGCTCAGCAATCTATGCGTACAACACTGCTACAGATAGGATTCCGCTTTGGAGAGATCTCAGGGCAACTCAAGTGGCATATGCTCATCTTCATCTGCCTTGGATTCTTCTAGGAGATTTCAACGTCACTTTGGCCACAAACGAACACTCCCGTGCATTGGATTATCGATGGGATCAGGCAGGAATGTTTCATTTTCAGGAAGCTACAACAGACTGTGAGTTACTGGATTTGCCTTTTGTGGGAGCTCTTTTTACGTGGTGGAACAAGCGTGAGGAGGATCCGACTGGAAATAAGCTAGATCGAGCTATGGTTAATGGGGAATGGCTAAATGCATTTCCACAATCTTTTGCTAAGTTTGAAGTGGGTGGGGTCTCAGATCATGCTCGTTGTCTGGTTCGACTGACAGGCCATTTGGATGAGTCAAGAAAGCCGTTCAGATTGTTCAACTACTTGACAGAACATGAGGACTTCTTACCTACAGTTAAGGAAGCTTGGGAGGCTTCTCCCATGTTTTATCACTCACGATCTGCTCTGTCATGTTTCCACAAGAAGCTAAAAGCGCTAAAGTTTCATCTTAGGGCTCTAAATAAGGCCAACTATGACGACTTACAGAATAGAACAAAGCATGTGTATGATGAGCTTTGTGAATGTCAGAATAAAGTTCTCTTGGATCCTTGTCCAGAGACCTTTGTGAGGGAAGCGGAGGCTGCAGCTAGGTGGAAAAAATTGGCAAAGATAGAGGAGAAGTTCTATAGATAAAAGTCTTGTATTCAATGGTTGCAGGCAGGGGATCACAACACCGTTTTGTTTCATCGGATGGTACAGACACAAATAGCTCGTAACACAATTAGGAGCCTCACAACAGAGCAAGGCACGGTGCTCACGTCGACAGTGGACATCAAGAAGGAAGCAGTCTCTTATTTTCAGCGATTCCTACAGTCTCAAGATGCATCTGGAGAGGAGGTTTCAGTAAATGATCTTCGAAATCTCTTGATTTACAGATGTCCAGCGGAGGCTTGCGCAACACTAGTAGCTCCAGTAATTGGCTTGGACATTCAGGCTGCTCTGCATGCGCTTCCAAACGACAAGGTCTCTGGCCCCGATGGTTATTTTTTGTCGCTGCTTGCCTGTGGTTGGAAGAGATTTCGTCACTACTGCAATCCAATCTTTTTTCTGTTTGGTTTCCTGCCGACAGGAATCAATGCCACAATCCTTGCTTTGATCCCAAAGACAGAAACAGCTCAGAAGATGAAAGACTACAAGCCTATTTCTTGCTGCAACCTCATTTAAAAGGTGATTTTGAAAGTGCTTGCCTCGAGACTCAAAGTTATATTTCCAGATGCAGTGGAAGCGAATCAAATTGCGTTTATCAAAGAGAGACTGCTGGTGGAGAATGTTCTTTTAGCGTCGGAGTTGGTGAATGGTTATCACAGAGAAACTGTATTTGAGAGATGTGCCATTAAGTTCGATATATCCAAGGCTTTTGACACAGTCAAATGGTCATTCATCACTTCGGTTCTCTCTGCAATGGGTCTCCCTGCTTAGTTCATAAATTGGATCAAGATTTGCATCTCCACTGCAGCGTTCTCAGTGTCAGTAAATGGTAATCTTGAAAGTTTCTTCACCAGTGCTCGGGGCATAATACAGGGGTGTTCTCTATCGCCATATCTCTATGTTATATTCAACAATGTGCTGTCTAAATTGCTCAATAAGGCCGCAGAGGAGGGACAGTTTGCATATCACTCACAATGCCAGGGGGTTAAGCTAACTCATCTCAGTTTTGCCGAAGACATACTGATTTTCACGAATGGCACAACAGATTCTCTTCAGGGAGTGCTACAGGTTATGGAGACCTTTGCAGGTATGTCAGGTCTCGACATCAATGCAGCTAAGTTTCAGATGTTTGCAGCAGGTTCAAACCTCGACCCACTGTTAATTGAGGCTGAGACAAAAGGTATCACTGTTGGCAATCTTCCGATCTGCTACCTGGGAATGCCGTTGACAACTAAGTTGTTGAATGCACATGATTACGAGCCTCTGATAGACAAAGTCCGGAGAAGGCTGCTCAGCTGGTCTAATAAAAGCTTATCATTCGCGGGGAGGCTTCAACTGATCAAATCAGTAGCAAGCATTGTCAACTTTTGGAGTCCGGCTTTCATTTTGCCTGCGAAATTTTTGGAAAGCATTGAAAAAATGTGTAGCGCATTCCTATGGTCTGGAATCACCAACTCAGACACATAAGGCGAAGGTTGGTTGGGAAGACGTGTGCTACCCTAAGGAAGAAGGTGGTTTAGGGGTAAGGTGATTAAGGGACTCTTCAAAAGTGTTTGATCTAAGATTAATCTGGCGTCTTTTCACACAGCCTAGCTCACTCTTATCTGCTCAGACACAGTTCTTTCTGGGATGTGAGGGATGATACATAGGGTTCTTGGATTTGGAGAAAGCTGTTAAAACTAAGGGACCATGCTTATGACTTCCTGAAGATGGAGGTGCGTAATAGAGACACTACTTTCTTCTGGTTTGATGATTGGATGGGCATGGGACGGTTGATTGACGTTACTGGAGCTATAGGAACTGTATATTTGGGTCTATTTCGCAGAGCTACTGTGAAAGAGGCAACAAATTTGAATGGATGGTATGTTAGTGGAAAGCGTAACAGGCGATTTCAGGACCTGTACAATAAGATTCTAGCACAACCGTTACCTGATGAACCTTTTGGAATCGATAAGGTGCTGTGGAAGCACGGGGAGGACGACTTTAAGGACTCCTTCTCCTCCACAGAGACATGAGAGCAAATAAGACCCAGGAAAAAATAATACAATGGAGCAGTTTGGTCTTCTACTGGTCACCAATTGAAACTATAGCGTTTTACGGATTAAACTTAAACGGGTTAAAGTAAAAGCAAAATAATTTGTTTTGAACTCAGTCACAAGTTAAGTTCTTATTTGTGATTTTAAATAGTTAAATCAAACATCAAATTATTTATATATGTCAAAAAACGTTCATCAAACTATGTACTTATTATTGTGTTAAAAGTTTTAAAACATTTATATATTAGAAATAGTTTAGAAAATATTTTTATATAAATATTTTTGTTTGACTAATATTTAATTATAAATTGTTTTATATCTTAATTTTTTAACTTTATAATAAAAATATCATTTTCAGATAGTAACACAATATATATAAGAATTCTCTTAATTTTTAAATATATTTTCACAATTTTATTATATTATTTTGTAATTTAATTATTTAATATAACATATAAATTTAACATTATTAAAATAAAATTGATATTTCATTATATATAAAATTTATTACGGGTTTTATGAAAATTAATAAATACTCAGTTAAAAACTAATAATAAATCAATGACATATATAAAAGCTTAAAACCGAATAAAATATGACAAATAAGAAAATACGAATTTTAATATAAGACATAGATTTATATATTATTAAATCAAAATTTGTTTTTAATTTTATAAAATTCATTCGAATATATTTTTAAATTAATAAATTAGTGATTCAGCTAAAAATTATTAATAATTCAGTGACTAAACTAAAACCTAATAAAAACATGACAAATAAGCAAAATTGACTAAAATCATGGAAAACATGACAAATAAGCAAAATCAAAATAATTATTTATCTTATTACATATTTTATAGTTATATTATTTAAATTAATTAATTATGGAGTCAACTAAAAATTATTAATAAATTAAAGATTCAGTTTAAACCTAATTAAAACATGACAAATAAGCAAAATTAACTAAAATCATGAAAATCATGACAAATAAGCTAAATCAATTCATAAATAATAGTATAGATTGCAGTTTTATGAAAAAAAAATTCAAAATTATAATGTATGAAATTAATTATCAACAATTGTAAATAAAAAGTGTTAATTATAAAATAATTAAAAATTTTAAAAATATTTTTTTAGAATAAAAAGTCAGAGAATGCATTAGAGAAACTTATATCTCTATTATAGAAGTTATTTGTTATCCTCAATAGAGATGGAAGAAAATATAGCTACCATCGAAATTGCTCTCTAGTACTTAGCAATTGTCCTGACTCAATCGAAGAATAAACTACGGGGATTCAATAACGTCACACATCTTCGAAATGTTTTGCCAAAAACACATCGATGGTGAAACGAGAAAAAAAGACAATCAGTCAAGAGGCCATAAATCCATATTCAGCACTTCTATTACAAATGGTGTGAAATAAATTATGAAAATAACTGCATTTAAGGTGAAAAAAAAAAGAAGTTCCATAACTTGTGGAAGCTACATCTTCATAATAACTCTAGGAATGGGCATAACTCGAGAATAAAAAGAATATTACCCCAGAGAGGGTTTGAGGTTTTACTTCAAGCTGCGCCAAAGAGTGCAGTGATTTTAGGGTGTGTTTTAAAGTGATGGGGAGATATGAAGACAAGGTTTTTCGCATCAGCGAGTCTTCCTTCTCGGTAGAAAGCTTCAACAAGATGAAAATAGGCTGCAAAGGAAGGCGAATCCTTTGAGCTTAGCACATCCAAGAACTTCTTAGCATCTTCCAAAGTCCCAAACTTTGCAAGGTATCCATCAAAAGGCTCTGCATACGCAGGGTAATTTTGCTTCTTCATCAACTCTAGAAGATCCAGCGCCTCATCGCCCTTCTTGATTTCGAGCAGCTTGTCTATAAGAGCCTTGTAAGTGGTTTGCCAAGGCTTTACATTGGCATTTCTCACCATCTCCATTAGGAATTTGCAAGCTCCCTCGATCCTGTTTTGGCTGAGAAACCCACCTACCAAGACATCAAGCAGATCAGAGTCGATATCAAACCCTTTCTCTAGCATATTCGCAAAACAGGCAAAGGCCTTATCAACTTCGTTGTTCTTGCAGTGCCCTTGGATGAGAATAGTCCATGTTTTTATGTCCGGAAAGCATCCTTGCGCTTCCATTTGATCTACAACTCCACGCGCTTCTTCTAACCTGTTAGCTTTACAAAGACCAAACACGAGCTGGCTGTAAGTGATGTTATCCGGCTCATAACCCGCATCTCTCATAGCCTTCATGATTTCTTCAGCTTCTTCAAACCTCGCTACACTAGTTAACGACCTGTGGATTCCATCGTACACAGCCTTCGAGAGAGACTTCCCAGTTGATTCATACTTGCTCGAAACCCGAAACACCAAATCCAAATCTGGACTGGGACCAGCCGATAAGGACCTCAAAAGAAGACTACAATCTTGAACAGATGGCTTGAAAGGACCGTCCATCATAAACTCGTAAAGCTTAACAGCCTCCACCATCATTCTAGACTTCTGAAACTGTCTCGAAACCTTTATATAAGTGTCAAGATCAACCTCATGCCCTCCGGTGGTCTTCATCTCATCGACAACACTCCAAAACTCCGCGACCGAGCTAGGCCTAGCCAAAACCCTCAAGGCTGCGTTATACGTAACGGTGCTGTGTCTATAACCAGAAGAAGTACCACCACCAACCCCAACCCAATGAAAAAACGCCAAAGCTTTCAAAGGATGCTCCCTCAGCTCCTTCAACACCCTGATAACAAAATTATCCGAGAGAGGGAGCTTCATCTCCTGCAGCTCCCTCTCAACCTCACAACTCCAATCACCTTTCGAAACAGCAGCGGAAACACTAGCGGCAACATCAGAAACGGCGTTCTCCTTAAGCATTCTCTCATAGAAATGAGCCAAAGCAGCAGCGTCGGCCTTGGAGTTGTTGTCCTCCTCCTTATTAAGCAAACTATAAAGAGTCTTGTAAGTTTCCTCGTCCATATAAAACCCTCCTTGCTTCATATCAGAAAGAGTCATCCAAAACCGTTTCATGGATCTCTGCTGCACCAAGACCCTCAGCATCGTGCTGTAAAGGGGAGAGCTTGGAGTAAGACCTGATTCTCTGATGACCCAATGGAGAAAGGAGTAAGCTTTCTCCGGGTGCTTATCTAGTTTCCTAAGCAGGTAGATTGCAGTCTCGTGGGTTAAAGACGTATCTGGATTCTTCAATCCTTCCTCTACTTTCTTGGACCAAGCGTTTTCGAGTACTAACTGAAGCATAGACTCTGGTCTCGAAGAAAAGGAGCGGACTTGCCATGGGAATTGAATGGAAGACGAACCCACCTGAGCTGAGATCTTTGAGTAAGCGTTTCGGAGAGAAGACAGAACTGCTTTTGACCTGTACATGGCTGCTGCTGCTGTCTGATAGAATAGAAGAAGCGCAAAAGGAAGACCAAAGTCACGAAACTGTGATATTAGGGTTTAAGCGAAAATGCAACTTCTTGCGAATTGGGGGTGGGTGGGTGGGTGTGGGTTTAACAGCCTCATAAACGCTGCGTTTTCCCAGAGGATATGTGGAATTTTAGGCCTCCGTTTCTGAAACCGAAATACCCGAATTGCATACTCGGTTCAGCCAGTAAACATATCTGAATAGACTTTGTAGAGTGGTATAAAATGTATGGACCCAAACCAACCCTCCAAAACCCCCATTATATATTAATCGAGAAGTGACTTCTGAGCTGACGTATTGCTCATATGTGAAATTTTAAGAAATTATTATAATTTGATTGGTTGATTATTTTTACTCCCTCCATTTCCGAAAGTAAGATATTTTAGATTTTTTACTTGCTCCACAAAGATAGATTTGCTATATGTCTAAAGTATTTTTTTATATTTTTAAAAAACATTAAATGAAAATATTTGAATTTATCAAATTTCATTCGTGAAAATTTATTGGAAAGTGTATAATAAAGTAAAAAAAATTAAATTATCAACATTTACTGAATTCCCAATAAGCGTGAACACTTTAGAAAATTTTATTTTCGGGTACATAGAGAGTATTAAATATTTATTATATTTATTTTAATCAAATCTAAAAATAAAAGGAAACTCTAGAACCAATTAATACAAGCTACCAAAAAACACAAGTAATATCAGAAATAATAATTTATGGTAACTAATTGCATAATTATAGAAAGAATATATAATGTTTCATCAATTTTTTTTATTTTTATAAATTATTTACTTTTAGTTATTTAAAATATTTTAATAACTTTTTATCGAAATAAATATAATGGTTGTATATTCTTATATAAAGAATTAGATTTGTATATGAGGCATTATTACAAATTTTATGTCTTTTAAAACCCACACAAGATTTATAAATAATTTATAAAGATTTTGGAATTATTTACAAACTTTTTTAAATTCTGGCCTACAAAATCACTTTATTATAGTTTCTAAATTATTTATGAGACTTTTATCAAATCTATGTATATAAATCTTGAGCACATTTCGTTTAAATAAAAAATGGTAAATGCTTCTAGATCTAATTATAACTGTATAAATGTATATTTATAATGATTTATATCATATAGAATTAATTCACACTTATATATTAATTAAGAAATCACTTTAGTAACTTCTGCTAACGTGTCGCTCATAGGTGAAGTTTCAAGAAATTGCAATAATTTGATTGGTTGATGATATTTTATTAAATATTTATTTTAATCAAATCTAAAAATAAAAGAAAACTCTATAACTAATTAATACAAGTTACCAAAAACACAAGTAATATTACAAATAATAATTTTTCGTAACTAATTGCATAATTATAGAAATAATACATAATGTTTCATCAATTTTTTTATAAATTATTTACTTATAGTTATTTAAAATATTTTTATTTTTTTATAGAAATAAATATAATGGTTGTATATTCTTATATAAAGAATTAGATTTGTATATATAGAATTATTAGAAATTTTATGTTTTAGAAAACCCACATGGGATTTATAAATAATTTATAAAGATTTTGAAATTATTTATAAATAATAATAATAATTATGGCCTACAAAATCATTTTATCAGAGTTTCTAAATCATTTAATTTATTTATATAAATCTTGAGCACACCTCGTTTAGATGCAAAATGGTAAATGCTTTCTAGATATAATTATAATTGTATAAATGTATATTTATAATGATTTATAAATCATATAGAATTATTTCACACTTCTTATTTTATCTATTAAAATAGAAATAATTTAAGTGACTTATGGTTATTTTGTTTTAAAAAACAAGTCATTTAAATCATATAAAATTATAACACACTATTTATTTAGGGATTTTTGCCAAAACTAACCCACAACTTGATTTTAACCCCAAACCTATACCCAAACTTGAATCAAATGCAAAACTAACCTAAAAGCCTAGTGAAATTACAGCTCAGCCCCTTGTGACCAAACAAAAAAACAGAAGCTATTTTTACGAATATAGCCCCAGTAAATCATCTGAGTCGTCTGAGATGTTGGAAGTCGTCTCGACGACTGAATTGTAAGTCGTCTGGTACCAGTTTATTTTAAAAATAATTTATAAATCTTGTAAAAAAATATTTTGATGCGTGAAAAATAAAATTCAAGTAATTATAAACAGTTTTTAAGTGATATAAATTAAGATATGATAAAATTGATTTGTTTTGAAGATAGATGAGTGGAAGTAGTGAATCATGATATTCTTTGGTTAAGGAGTTTGGCAAACATATGTTGTAGTATTGTATGTATTGTTAGGGTTAGATTTGGGAAAACTAAAATGTTTTTTTCAAAAATTAGTTTTCACCTATATGTGTTTATTTCTGTGTATAGTAAACACTTTTCAAGTTTGATTTGATTTTATGAAGTGTTTAATTAGATAATTAAGTTTAGGGGTTATGTTTAGGGTGTAGACGACTTATATTTCAGTCGTCTGTTGAATAATTTACTCGGACGACGTATATTTCAGTCGTCCACATCGTATCGAACCTTTAATTTTACCAATGTACGTTTTAACCTAACCGGATCATTTACCGGACATATAAAAGCTAGTTTAGGGGTTATGTTTAGAGTCTAGACGACTTACATTTCAGTCGTCTGGTGAAGAAATTAAAATAGACGACTTACATGTAAGTCGTCCAAATATTCCCGCTTAAAATTTTTTTTAAAAATTATTTTAAAGTAAATATTTTTTAAAACAGACAACCTCCCTCTAATCTCTTTGACTTGAAAACACCAAACTTTATATGAATTTTTCAGTTTTGTCTCATGTATTTCTTACTAATCTATCTCTTTTGCAGGTTTTTAATCAAATGGTACTCATCTTCCACTAATTTAAAGGTAGATCTATTATTTTTAGATATGTATTTTTGTGTGTTCTGTAAAGGTAGATTTATCTAATATTCCACTCATTTTTTCTGTTTTTAAGCCATTTGAACGTTTTTGGATATGCAGGTTTTTCAGATCTGGATTTAATATGCAGGTTTTTCAGATCTGGAAGACTTCTGGGACGATTTACCTGTTAGTCGTCTGGAAGTCGTCTGGAAGTCATCTGGACTTCTTGGAGGTCTTCTGACAAAGTCGTCTAGACTTCCTAGAAGTCGTCTGGACTTCCTAAAAGTCGTCTGGACTTCCTGTAAAGTCGTCTGGAAGTCGTCTGGACTTCCTAAAAGTCTTCTGACAAAGTCTTCTGAACTTTCTGGAAGTCGTCTGGACTTCTTAAAAGTCGTCTAGACTTCCTGGAAGTCTTCTGACAAAGTTTTCTTCCATATCAAGTGGAGTCCAAGCTTGTCTTTGTATAGGAATGATCTATAATAGTTTTGTTTGTAGTCTGTTTTGTGAATTGCATGTCTACTCTTTTAGTTGTGAATTTTTTGTAAAATCAGTAATAATGTTTTCCAAGATGTATTAAATGTGCTAACAATGTGTTTACACATTTACAAATCAATGAAATAATAGACTTCAGTAGCCTTTTTCTTATCTTTGGATCTCTCATATGCAATAATAAACTCCAATGGCCTTTTTCTCATCTTAATAAACAAGAATGTTGGTAGCTTCATATTGATACAACATTTTAAGAAGCATTTTAACCCTTTTTCCAACTCATAACAATAGTCATCATTATTGTTTATAACAATAATTCTTAAAAGATGAGAACAAACAATAGTAACTAGTCAAAGCATATCATATTTTTTATAAGTTTGCGTTGAAAAACTTAGTCAAATTTAGTAAAACTAAGGGAGAGAAATATTTTGTAAATATGAGTTTTAGGACGACGCGGACGACTTCAATCTAAGTATTCCAGATGACTAAAATATAAGTCGTCTGGTCAACGCAGATGTTATTTTTGCAATTGACTTTGAAATCTGTTATTTTGGACGACTGAAAAATAAGTCGTCTACTATTGTTTGGTTAAAAAAAAACTCCAAAAAAGCTAGACGACTTACATTTCAGTCGTCATAGGTTAGTTTTGCATTTGACTGGATTATTTCAGAAGTTTGACTTTCCTAGACGACTTACATTTCAGTCGTCTAGTGAAAATTAAAATAATAATATTTTTTTAAAAGTAGACGACTTACAGTTAAGTCGTCATAGGTTAGTTTTGCAATTGAAAAAAAAAACTTCAAGATTTAATTATATACAGACGACTTATAATTCAGTCGTCCACGAGATGACTTACATGTAAGTCGTCCAGGATTTACGAGGTTTGACCAGAATCTCGGAAAAAAAAATCCTAGACGACTTACAAGTAAGTCGTCTCGTGGACGACTGAATTATAAGTCGTCTGTGTATAATTAAATCTTGAAGTTTTTTTGTTCAATTGCAAAACTAACCTATGACTACTTAATTGTAAGTCGTTTACTTTTAAAAAAATATTATTATTTTAATTTTCGCCAGACGACTGAAATGTAAGTCGTCTGGGGAAGTCAAACTTCTGAAATTATCCAGTCAAATGCAAAACTAACCTATGACGACTGAAATGTAAGTAGTCTAGGTTCTTTGGAGATTTTTTTGAAACCAAACAAAAACAGATGACTTAACTTTCAGTCGTCTCAGGTTACAGATTTCAAAGTCAATTGCAAAAATAACCTATGCGTTGACCAGACGACTTCCAGGTAAGTCGTCTACAGCCAGACGACTTCCCAAGTAAGTCGTCTGACGAACAGATCTGGAAAAAAACTCGATGTCATACCTTAAATTGGTGAGATAAGTTCCTTAGCATACATAAGGCTTCTCCAAGCACACAGAATCACAAACGAAAGTGACTTACCCAGAATCGTTAGCTTCTATGACTCTATGAACCATAAAAATTTTAGAATCAAAATCTTGAGTTTTTTTAGCTCATTGTGGAGAGAAAGTGAGAGATATGTTGTCTTTAGTTTACAAGAATGAAAAAAGAAGAAGGGTAAATCGATTTTGGGAGCATTAAGAGCTTCAAATTGGTTGTTCATGGTGGTTGTGGTATTGATGACAATGACAATCTTATAATTACTTGAAGATGATGAGGGTAAGAGAGTAAAAATGTCATTTTCGAAAAGAAAAAAAAATTGATGGCATTTTCGTAAATTATATGAACTTGTGGGGTGAATAGGAGAAAACCAATTTTCAAAAAAAAAAGGAGGTTAGTTTTGTGTTTGACTTTAAGTTGTAGGTCAATTCTGCAAAAACCTCATTTATTTATATATTAAAATATAATTTATTTAAGTGATTTTTTGTTACATATACGTTCAGAAGTGAAATCTTACAATTTCAATAGTTGATATTTTATATTTTTATTTAATTTTTTCAATGCTAAAATAAAAACTAGTTTTACGATAAATTATCTGGGATTTTTAGATTTAAATATTGTTTAATATCTTTTAAAAGTAGATACTGAAATTTTTGATTATCAAACTTTTAAATCTTAAAATTTTAATATTTCTAATTATTATTCAACAATTATAACATTATAAATATTAATTTTACTTTTGTATAATATTATCATCCGCGAAGTCGCGGGCAAACACCTAGTATTATATAAACAGAATACTATTGTCATCCACCATTTTATAGTGATCTCCACGTTCCCAATTGTTCAAGAACATTGATATTGACAACTTTCATATCAATAAGTACACTTTCCTTTTATTGGAATTGTACTTATTTCTCAGGGCATAAACTTTCTTCCCAAGGTTATTTTTTGTCTTTTTTTTCGCGGTATAAACTTGCTTCTCAAATTTATCTCACGCCAGCTCAGCATCTTGCATCCACATGGTCTTCACCACTCTGCATGCCTCCAGGTGCATTCACTGACACACACACTACTTCATCAACTATTTCAATGACTACGTTAAGACACAAACTCTCAAGGGAAGATTATCTCTCTCCACCTACAGCATTTTGCATCTACATGGTCTCTACAAGTTTATATGTTTTTTTGTATTAACGCCTAATGCATCCAGTATCAGTAACTTTGTCGCCTACTTAGTCGCCTAGTTAGTAAATGATGACTATTGACATCTGGACTTGCATCTTCATGTACTCTCTTATTCATAATGAAGTTTGGGATGATAGTCTCCCACAGAGCATACCGGTTAAAGACCCGAAATTCGTTAACCTGTGGTGTGTTTTTATGTTTATTGTTAACGAGCGAAGTAATAAGGATCTAACCCTAACTAAAATGACAGTTTTTCTTGCACGATAATAGTCACAATTCCATAGTTTGCACCAAACACATTTTAATTATGGGCAATTATCAATAATAGCACATTTTGAAGTTTATGTCTCAAAAATAGCACTAGAAAAAGAAAGTCACAAAAATGACATTCATTAAAGGGTAAAATATCCCTAATACCCTTGGTTTAAAATTAAATAAACAAACAAAAATAAATAAAAATAATTAAAATAAAAATAAAAAAAAAAAGAAAAAATAATTTTTCTTTATAGTTTCAGATTATATGTTTTCAGATTCGAAATTTTTATAATTTTTTTTTGAAATTTTTTTTTTCGAAATTTTTTTTATTTTTTTTTTCAAATTTTCTTTTTATAATTTAAAAATACTTTTTGAAACTGTTTTTAAAATTTTTATTTTTTATTTTAGTATTTATTTTTTATAAAATTTTAAACCCTAATTCCAAAACTTCACCCCTTAACTCTAAACTCTAAGGTTTGGATTAATTAACCCAAGGGGTATAAGTGTATATTTACCTCTTTAATGAAACCTATTTTTGTGACTTTGAGCCTTGAGTGCTACTTTGGGAACAAAAACTTGGTTTAGTGCTATCTTAGTCTTTTTCTCTTTAATTATTGTGTAGTACTCCCTCCATTTTTTTATATATGACGTTTTAGAGAAATTTTTTTGTTCTAAATTATTTGACGTTTTCTATTTTCTATGTAAAATTTATTACTAATTAATGTTAGATGGCTAATGATATTATAGTTTCTATTTTATTATTGGTTAAATTATGGTTAGGTAAACAATTAATGATGTTTTTGTTTAGAAATTAAATGTTTCTTAATCTATGTGCACAATCCTAAAGCGTCAATCGTCATATATAAAAAAACAGAGGGAGTATAACATAATATTACAAACCAAATAGATAGAGATGTACTCATGTTGTAACAAACGAATTTAACACAGTAAGCTGTCAGAATCCATGGCTTGCAATCTGAGCAAAGCCTCTTCGCAGATCTCAGGAGGAAACTCTTTCAAAAACTCACAAACAACACGTTCTTGATCTCGATGCATCTTTTCAATCTCCTCTCTCTGTTTCCTCAATAAAGACTCAAGTTTCTCAACTACAATCCCAACTTCTTTATCATTGATGCGTCCTTTCGATGGCGACGAAAGCTTAGAATTAGAACGTTGAGCGAACGGTGAACGTGAATCTCCAGCTTTAGGAGACGACCAGACTTTTCTCCCTGAGGGAAATCTATCTAAACGCAGCGAATCAGGAGAAGATAAACATCTTTGCATGGTTGAATAATCTCCGTTAAGACCAGAAGGGATCCAATCGGGAATGTGTGAATGTATCTCTGCGTCAATCATTTTAGCGATCGTCGAGATGTCTTGATCATCGGTTAGGTCTAGTTCCTCGACCATTTCGATGGCTACTGAGAAAGATGTGTCCGTCTCTATGTTAAATGGGAAGTGTATATTACGGATTTGACCTGTATTAACATGTTACTATTATTATTATTATTATTGTCAAAAGAAAGATTCAATGATGAACAAAAGATTGAAACCTTTGGAATCGGTGATACGTAGTTTTAGGAAGATTGTGTTGAGGTCTTTACGTTGACCTTCTACGGTTAATAAACCTACCGCAGAATCTGAGGGTTTATCTTCAATTTTTCTTCCATTGCATCCGTTTTCTGTATAGAAATCATATATATAGTATATATATAAACCGAACTATTGGTTTAAAGATAGAAGTACTAGGAGATCTACAAGATCGACCTAGATGGCTAGATCCAACAGCCAAGATAAAAGAAATCATCAAAAATATTTAGAAGATATATCAAGGTTATGGTTACCTTTGTAAGATGCGACACAGAAGATATATTAAGTGATTACCTTTGTAAGATGTGACACTTTCGGTCTTTTCCTTGTAGCATTTCAGAAAAGGATCATCAAGTAGTTCCTTGGCTGACAAGCGTTCTGAGACCTTTGCGATACACTTCTCTATGAATGTTTTCACTTGCGGATCAGTAACTTTTGCAAGTGAGGCTGGTTTGATTCCCTAACAAGCATCAATAAAATGGACCGACTAAATAAATATAAGTCACATAGATTGATGTTGGGTTAGGTTTGGAGAGAAAGATCACTTACCGATGTAACTTTCTTATAAATCTGAGCTGCATTTGTACATTCGACATACGGGTACTCAAAAGTTACAAGCTCAAGCAAACACATTCCAAAGGCGTATATATCGACAAGTACATTGTAGTCCTCTTCATAGAGTTCAGGCGCCATAAATTCAGGAGTACCTTAACAATTTCAAACACATACGATTTTAGTTTTGATTGGTGACATGAGTTGCACTTTATTAAGTTTGTATAATTTAAAAATGTTACCAATCATGAATTAGTTATACTTTTTTTGAGTTTATGTTTAAGTTATAATGTATTATACTTGTTACCAATCGAAGCCATAGTTTCACAAAAGTAACTTTGAAATCTAAGAATGAACAAGCTTAGAGGACTCACCAATGACGCTATGAGCTGAGCGAGCACGATGCAGAATGGCTGCAAGCCCGAGATCTCCAATTTTAACCTCACCTTGGTTACCATTGATCAATATGTTATCGCATTTAAGATCTCTATGGATCACAGGAGGATCATGACTATGAAGATAAACAAGCCCTTCTAGAATCTGCCTTGACCATTTCTTTAGTGCTCTTAGATCAACACACTTGTGCTTCTTCCGGTACCTAAAATGTCGAGAATTCGAACTGATTAAAATTATATCAGAAACATAATCAAATATTTGAGAGAAAAGAGAATCAAACTGTCTAAGATTTCCGGAAGTGAAGACTTCGGTGATGAGATTGATGGTCATGTGTTGGTGATCGATCCAAGAAGTGTAGAATTTGATGATGCTTTTGTGTTTAAGGGTTTTGAGTAAGTGAACTTCAGAGTAAAGACGATCTAAATCCTCTGAGCTACAGAGTTTATCGTCTAGCTTAACTTGGTTCCAAGCCACTTCGATTCCTTCCAGTTGATCAAATGCTCTGTATCTGAAGAATTGCACTGATGAAAGAAAAAACATTTTTGTAACTGCGTTTTTGTTGAAAAGTTCATGCAAGAACAGAGATCTGTTAGAAAAGGATACACGTGTTTGAAAGCTCCTTTGCCTAGAACTTCATTATACTGTAAAGTGAGAAACAAGAAAGATTATAAAGGAATATTAATGGAAAAACAAAATGGTTAGAAAAGGAAAACAAAACAAAGAAGAACAGACTCGTCCATAACGACCAGTGGGATCAATCTCTACGAACTCTTCCTCGGAGTTTTCCTCGTTTTGTCTCATTCTTGAGGGTTAATAACAGCTGATTTCTTGAGAGAAGAGAAAAATTGGTCAAAGAAAAAAACGCACCTCTTTGGGAACATATTTAAAAGCACATTCTCATTATTGTTAATACTATTATTAAGCATTATTTAGCTGTTTTTGAGTATTAATTGGTTACGTAGATGTTAATTGACTTTTCTGCCATTCAAACCAAGCTTAAGCTTTTTCCAGCTACTCGTATTTAATGCTGTAGACACTGAGATCCACTGGACAAGACCACGTGGAAGAGGTGTGGGTTGTTGCTTTTTTCCCGCCCATGGATGTTTTTCTGTTAATTTTCTTGTCTTGCCTATTTATTGTCATGTGATTTTATTAATTTAGCCAATTATTTTGGTTTCTCGGTCAACTTCAAGGTGTTTCTCTTACGGGAATCAAGAAGAACTCCTTATGAATAGCAAAGTTTCCCTTTTCTTCTTCCGTAAGTCACAGTCTTGTTGCTGACTATAAAAAACTACCCTAAACTGAAAAATAAGAAGTTAAAATGGGTTCCGCAATTACAAAAGTGAGGTTAGATTTTCTCTAGTAAAGTTCTCTTATTCTCTTTTAAGAGTCTTTTTTCAAGTGTTCTTCCACATTTCTGTTAACACCATATCGAGGTTTTTTATACATATTCTTGATTGGAAGAAGCCACCAGTTCAGGGATATATTATACACAAGCACGCTCTGCAGATATGGTCATATGCTTATCTATCATCTGGATTTGGTCTGAAATTTTGTTAACATGATGTGAAAGTCTGATTTCGAATTTACCAGCTAGAGAACACCAATACTTAACAATATTCGGAGTAAACTAATCACTCAAGTTAAGCTTGCTTTTGGGACCACATCAAAGCAAACGGCTAATAAGGCAATAGGGACGAGGAAGCATGCACCTAGAAGCCATAGCTAATAGCACTGCTATAAGTAGACACTACTGGCATATGGAGAGATATAAGATAGAAACCATAAGATTGTAATGATAACTTATATGGATCAATTTATGTGGATCAATTTATGTCTCTTAGGTACTATGTAGAGCTTAGTGTGGCAGATAAAACTGATGAAGTTGTTTTCTTTGGGATTCAATGGGGGAGATGACAAAAATAACTAATATTAGAGCTCTTGAGGCTGGGCATCTTCTGGTGAGACTGAACATTGAAACATGTTTTTATCAAACATATGACTTCCACTATTTACATAATCCAGAATGGCAGTCTCAATTTGAACTGATAGGCTGCAGGTGTTGAGAACCATGTAGACAGCCAGCTTCCTTTGTTCATTGCCGCCCTTGAGGGAAAGACTTGTTGGGGAAAAGGGGGGAACGAGGCGCAGCAGAATGTAATGGCCGATCATGTTCCCTGACCTTGTGTGAACCTGTGAGGAAAATACTTTGACATGGCAGTATATAGTATAAGCAGAAACTAAATGAGACAAGCACTTTTAACGTTGGAAAACCTCCTCGATGTGAGAAGGAAAAACCAACGGGACCATGGTCCACTCAAAAATCCACTATATAAATGGGTATGAGTACAACCACGTCCTTCCTGTTCAACACCCTGAACAGAATAGAGACTCTAGCTACAAAAAGCTATCTCCACGTCCTCCGATGTCGATCTCTGGAGCATGTCCCAGGGAGAAAACGAACCTCTCTGCGATTTCATAAAACGGTTTAAGATTGTCATCGCTAGAGTTAGCAGAATAAGCGACAAAATAGCAGTCGACGCACTCCGTCAGATGCTCTAGTACAAGTCAAAGTTCAGTAAGTGGATAACTTTGGATAAGCCGCAGACGATTCAGGACACGCTCCATAAAACCGTGGACTACATAATCATCGAAGAAGAGACGAAAATCTTGTCGCAAAAACAGAGGCTGACAAAAACATCATCGAAGGATCCCAAGTCAAATCAGAAACCTAAAAGGAGAAACCCTCGTAACGAGAAAAACGTCCATCACGGGGAAGAAGAGACCCAGGGAGCGCATAACTACGCCATCACCTCTAGACCCGAGCAAAACCGGACGAAAACTAATACATGGACCCGAAATCAAAAATACGACGGAACGCCTTCTGCGACTTTCACCAGGCCCGCGGCCACTCGACCGTAAACTGCAAGGTTCTCGGTGCCAGGCTGGCTGCAAAGCTGCTCGCGGGAGAACTCATCGAAGTATCTAGCGTAAAAGATCTCGTCCGCGATTTAGACCGCCCTCCGAGAAAAGATAAGGCCCCTCAAATGGAGAACTCTCTCCAAGGGAACCAATCGGGAGAAAAGCGCGGAAGAAGGAAGGACGGAAAGGGCAACGACAATAGTCGCCGCAGAGTCAATATGATCATCGGAAGATTGTAGTACTGCAGCGATACCATCTCTGCCATCAAAGCTTATGAGCGCAAGGCTGAGACGAGTGCAAATTTGCTAACCTGGTACGCGCTTGGCGACTTCCCGAAATGAGCGATCACTTTCGACGAAGAAGAGGCCAGCGGGATCGATTAGCCCCACTGCGATCCCCTCGTGATCGATCTCTTGATAAGGGATCTCGAGGTCAGATTTCTCATCGACACAGGTAGCACGGTCAACGTCATCTTCCGCGATACTCTAAAAAGGATGACGTTGAGCTAGGAGAAGTCGTACCGTCTCCCAAACCACTAACCGATTTCGAGGGCACGAGATCTATGACTCTCCGATCGATCCCGTTGCGGTGAAAGAAGTCATGAAGATTGTCGATTTCGCAGTCGTTGACCACCCGGCCATCTACAACGTCATCATGGGCACACCTTGGCTAAACGCCATGAAAGCAGTCCTATCGACTTATCATTTAGGCATCAAATTCCCGACTCATAACGGAATCGCCGCAATCTGGGGATCCCAGACACAGTCGAGACGCTGTTTCCTGGCCGAACACAAGCTACGGAAAATCACGACCATCGCAATGGTAAAGCCTAAATGGGCAAAGCTAACTCAGACATCAACTGAAAACACTTCGGAAAAAGACAGTCCAGAATCATCGACTCAGGAAATAATTAGTTTCGGAGCCCAGCGTTTCAACCCAACTGGAGGAGAAGAACCCAGTAACAGACGTCAGTCCTGCGACTAAGGCGACCGACGCAAACGCGATAGCCGAGTAGACACACTCGCACAAACCACAGAACTACGAGATGGCTTGATCCGTGAAAGGGTACGTAGGTAGCTTGTCGAAGGACTCTTGCCACTCCCGTGCGAGTCGCAAGGCGTTGCAGATGACCTCATCGGGATTGAGTGGTCTGTTCTAAAAAGTAGATTTCTTACAACCAAATACACCAACAAACCCAAGAGAAGATATTAACCGAGATACCCATAGGAGGGAGACAAGACCACGTCAAGGATGAAACCAACATCTGATCAAAGGTGGTCGTCGTCTGAATACTGATAGGTCTCGTGGTAGGTAGGATGTTCCAGATTCATTTTGAGTAGTTGCAGTGCAGAAAGAGATGGTCGGCTGATTCTGGAGCTCCACATCGCGTACACGTAACTGGGTGTGTTAAAATTCATCTCCTCTATAAAGCTTCTTCTATAGGTAAGGCATCTTGCACTATTTTCCAGAGGAAGACTTGAATTTTTGGGGCAGTCTTGACAGACCAAATGTTTCTGATCCAGTTGAAGCTTTGAAGTCTGTCTTGGGAATTGATGAGGTTTTGTGGTTGTCTATTTTCCTCTTGTTCTTGTTGTTTGACTGTTTCGTAATATCCAGACTTGGTTGAGTAGGTTCCTGAGCTGTTCAGAGGCCATACAAACTTGTCTGTAACACCAAGCTGACTTGGTCTCATGCAGAAAATATGTTCTGCGTACGCAGGTAGCAAGCGATGGATATTCTGCTTTTCCCACTCTCCTGACCCTCGTAGCAAAAGATCAGAAACATAGATATCGAGATCATCTTCCCTTGCAGGACCTATTGGTCGTACTAGCGTCTTAGCTCTGATCCACGCTTCTTGCCATACTCTGGTGGAGTTTCTATTGCCTATAGCCTTGCCCAAACTAGGTGCAATTAGGTCTCGTCCATGGAGGAGCCCTTGCCATCCATGGGAACATGCTGTTGTCGGCTTAGCCGTAAGGAAAGAAGCCTTATGACAATATTTACCCTGTAAGACTCAAGATAAGAGACAATCCGGTTTGGTAAGGACACGCCATGATTGTTTAGCAAGGAGTGCTTTGTTGAAGAGCTAAATTTCAGCGAATCCCAGCCCTCCAATTTTTTTTCGGTTTTGAGAGCTTAGTCCATGATGTCCAATCTTTTTCTTATAATCATTCCCGTCCCACCAAAAACGAGTTAGCGCTGATTGAATTCTCTTACAGAGGCTCACCAGAAGTTGAAAGCAAGACATGGCATGTGTTAGAGAGGCTGATAAAACAGATTTCAGCATGGTCATTTTACCGGCACTCGACAGGAAGCGGTTAGACAAACTATTAGCCTGCTGTCTGATCCTGTCTACTATCGAAGTGAAGAGGTCCTTTTTTTCTCCGACCGAAGTGTTCGGGGAGGCCAATATAATTTCCCACACCTCCTTCTCTTGCTATACCGAGGCGAGATTTTACTCTAGCTCGAGTCTCCTGGGTTGTTTTCGCAGAGAAGGTGATAGATAATTTGTTGGTATTAATTGTTTGCCCGGATGCAGCTTCGTACTGTTGCAGTATCGAGTGTAAAGTGTTGGACCTTAATTCATCAGATTGCATGAGAACATCGTGTCATCCGCGAATAAAGATGGTTGACTCGAGGTGAACCCTCTGCTATCCGAATTCCAGATAACAGACCCGCCTGTTGTGCTCTTCGACATAAACCTGACAGCACCTTACTGCAGAGAATAAATAAATAGGGAAAGAACGGGTCGCCTTGCCTAATCCCCCGTGTAGGAACCACTGTGCCTTGTACTGAATCGATGACTAGGTACGAGTATGAGACTGTCCTAATGCATGCCATAATACTTGAGATCAAGATGCTGTGGAAGCCCAACCTTCCCAAAACTAGTTGGATGAAGTTCCATTCGAAGTGATCATATACCTTACTCATATCAGTCTTCACTTCCATTGAGCATTTCTTCTTGGCATTGGAGCCCTTGAAATAATGGAGGATCTCGCGTGTTATAAGAACATTATCAGAGATAGCTCTTCCCGACACAAATGCTGAGTGGGTTTAATAGATAATGCCATGGAAGATAGGTTTCAGATGCAGAGTAATGATTTTGATATCAGTACGCAGAGTAATGATTTTGATATCAGTTTGTAGACTACATTGCAGAGAGCAATGGGTCTATAATCTGAAACCAGCTTCGGGCTCTGAAACTTCGGGATAAGTTCCTGAGTTTATCCAAAAAGCTGAAATTGAGCGGACACTAGTTTTGGTCTGTGCAGACACTTGGCTCTATATGTACAAAAGTGCAAAAGAGGAGCCCCAAAAGCTTCAAAATAAAACAATACTGAAGAACTTGAAGAATCTAAAGATGCAAATGATAATCATTTTACGTCTCTTATGCCTAGTAATCTTCATTACAATTCTCTTCTTGACGAAAGGGGAAAGAAGCAATACACCATCATCACCACCTAGACTTCCCTTGATCCAAAACCTCCATAAGCTCGGCCACCATCGTCACAAATGTTGGGGTCAAAAACGGACACGACGAAGTTAATATCCAAGTATACGTAAAAATCAGCATGAACATTTTTACGAAAAGTAATCTTCGTAAAGAAATCTCTACGAAGAAATTTGCGGTGAAATCTTGCACTAATCTCAGTTGATTCATCGAAACTAAACACCCATAGTCCAAGAACACTTTCATAAAACGTCATAAAAGGATCCAAAGAAGGTCGCCACGTAGCGACCGGTCCGCGAAAGAGCCGGTCGCTACGTAGCGACTGACCAAGCCATTCGGTCAGTTGCTACGTAACGACCGACCAAGCCACTCGGTCGGTCGCGACGTAGCGACCGACCCGCGAACGAGTCGGATTCTTCAAACAAGTCTGGAAGGTAAAGCCTTGTGTATATAGATTTATTACCCTTTATCTCTCTATTTTCAAAATATAGATTATAGATAGAATAAAAAAAAATATTATTATATATTTATTATTATTATAGAGACTTATTAGGAAGAAATTCGAACATGACTTAGTGGCTACAACCATTAAGGCTTGTTTCATAAGAATTTTATAGGTAAATGATTAGAATATGACTTGGTGGCTACAACCATTAAGACTTGCTTCACAAATAATACTAGGATATATGTCAAAAAGAAGTGAACATGACTTGGTGGCAACCACCATTAAAGCTTGATTCCTGGAAGCTTGTCCAATCTTGGTCAATGATCTTGCTAATATAAGCAGACTTTGATTAGGAGAGAAAATTAGTAGAGAGAGAGGATAGGAACTAATGTTTACATGTAGGTCTAGATACTTGTTTGAGAATCCTTGCATCATGTGATCGATATTCCCAAGGTAAAGCCTTCACTTTTATTTTATGCTAAGAAATGAGGTTGGTAGAGGGGAATGAAAGACAAGATTTGCTAAGTTGTTGGATAGATGAATTTGGTTGCTAAGCTAAGATGTAGTATAATGTGCTTTTGTGATTAGGATTTCTTAGATGTAGATTGCAGTATTATAGAGGTGATGGTTCTAAGTTTTAAATCATTTGAGTCCCTGCTGTTTTTAAAACTTATTTCAGAGAGCTGTCTGTTTGTTTTGCTTGAGGACAAACAAAATGGTAAGTCTGGGGGAGTTGATAGACTATGGATTTGACTCATTTTTTATCCATAGTTTATAGGTGTTTTTACTAATAATTATTATATTATAGAGTATATTTATTATATTTATAAGATCAGAAGTGTTTTGCAGATAAGTGATGATTTTGGAGCGTTTTGGAGATATTTGGAGCAAGCACCTGAGATGACTATCAAGCTCGACATACGGTCGATATTGGAGAGTTAGAATCGATCGATACGCATGACTTGGTATCGATCGACAGCGAAGCGCGCAGAAAGCCCGTTTGGTCACAGACGACTTGAAGCCCAAGACTTCACCATTTTACAAGATTATCCCTGACGAGTTTTACCATAATTATATAAGCTTTGCCGCCTTGATAGAGGAAAAGTGTTCTTTCCGTGTGTTTTCCTTGTGCTTTCATTGTTTTACTATTTTCACAGCAAATGTTTTTTAGGATTTTGATAGATTGGAGAGAAGATCCAAAATTATAATTTGTGATTGGAACTCCAATGATATCTATTTACTATTCTAATGAAGTTTTTATACTTAACTACTGTTATGAATTGCTTAGCCATGTCTGAGTAGTTCCATTGTTAGATTTTAGGGTTTAAATAGGTTAGGTGGGATTAGCCTCAACTATAGATTGTGAGTTGTGATAATCATCTTTAGGATTGTTCATTAATGCATGTGTCTAGATTAGCTACCTAGAACATGTCCTTGGATTGATTGATAAAAGCGAGAGCTTTATTCTCATCCTGAAAACATTCTAATAGAGCTATGTTTCTTGCTATGAGCAAGACGAGAGCTGATCTAGTGAGTTTAGTAAGCCTTCATTCAACCTGCGCATAAAGCTTGACTAGAGCGCGTCGATCAATATCACACTTGAATAATCGATCGACGGTGCAAAAGGTGTATCAATCGATATCCCAATAGGATTACAGATCGAGACTTTCTATTGATCAATATAACGAGAGTTGAGATCATAAATCTAGTTAATAGACAAGTTAATACATGCGAGAGCTGATTGACTAGTTGATCAAAGTAGTTGAGCTTTACATTATCATGCATGCAACTCATTAGGCATTTGTAGGATTATAATCCCAATTTTTCTGAATAAAAACCCTAATTCTAGCTTTTTCCTTTTTAAGCACCAAAACCCCAAACCTCCTATTGAACAAACACTTGTTCAATATAAAACTGCAATTTACATTTAAAACTCTAAAAACATTCTTGCTTAACAAATCATATTAGAATCTTTAGTTTCCCTAGCTCCCTGTGAATTCGATCCCTAAGTACTACAACTCGACCTCTTATTTGAGAGAGTATAAATCACTCCTTAGGGTAATTCAAGTGGTATCAGCGACCGACCAATCCTTTCGTTTGGTCGCTACGTAGCGACCGATCCAGCGCGGACCAGGTCGCTATGTAGCGACCAAACTGTCTTGGACATCGATCAACGGGTACGACCCAAATCCGTGCATTCTCGTCTTTTCCTCAATGCTAGCTCCCATGTACCACAGCCATATCATTTCTCACATCACTCCGATCAAAGTTACCGTTGAAACTTTGCGATAAAAACCGCGAGAACTTGTTTTTGTCGAAAAGAAAAATCGTAACAAACGTTTCATGTCAAAAGACGGCCCAACGAGGTCTAAAACGCGACTACAAGCCCACTTACGATTCTTTAAGAATGAGTTCGTAGATACTATGGCGGTTTATGTTTTTATTTTATAAAAACATAATAATAATAAAAGATAAGTTTCCGCAGAAAAAATGTTTAGTTTCCGCGGATAAACATGAAGATCGGAAAAAATAGAATATCTCTATTTTTCACTTAAGACGGCTTAAGGGCAGGAAGGGAAAAGCTAAAACCGACCTTGGAAGACTATATAAGGAGTCCTAGGCAAGAGGCACAAAAGAGAACTTTTTTCAGAGGAAACTTAGCACTTAGAGCAATTTTAGGCAACTTTCTATTTTTGTTATTCGAGCTGCGACTCAATTGGGTCTTGCAGTCTTAGGGTTTAGAACTAGGAATCTCGCCGATAGCTCTCGTAGCTCAGGCTCTTACCTTGTTGTAACGCTCAAACGCGGATTCGAAATAAGATCTATTTTGCTCTCTTTTCGATTTCTTATTTTTCTCGTCTTTATTTCTTGTTCTGATTGCTTGGTATGTGGTTTAGCAGATATTCAGCACTTCTGGGAAATTAGGATTTTCCTAAATTTCTTTATTTAAACGGAAATCGACAGTGTGAATTTTGGTTCCCACAACAAACTAATAGGATGATCGAACTAAATATAGCTAAAAATAATATGATTGTAATATACTGAAAACCAAAATAAATTATGATTCAGTTCAAATACAACCTATACCAAAAAGAAAAATTGAATTAATCTGAATTGTTATACATAAAATCACATATTTGGTTGAGATAACAAAATAATTTAATTCAGTACAACATTCTCTTTATTTTTCATACATATAAAGTATAAATTTTAAAAATTAATCCACAAGTGGACTCAGTTAACTATAATTTGATTATTCTATCTTTATATCAGTATTGGAGAGTCACCTAGTGAATTTTATATAGAATAATATTTTTTATTCTAACATTAACTAATTTTTTATAAAAGTGTATATTTGCTTTTCAAATATTCAAAACATATATAGAAAATTCATGTACAAAGACGTCCCTTCGTAAAACTGAAAACGGTTTTTTTCTGTGGTCTTCAATTAATCAAAACTAAAACTTAGAAGAATAATAGATCACTAGATTTTTTTTTTTGTGTAATATAAATCATATAATATTTAGGGAAATTGAGCGGACACTAGTTTTGGTCCATGGCTCTATATATGTACAAAAGGGCAGAACACCAGAAGCTTCACAATAAAACAATACTGAAGAACTTGAAGAAGCCAGACATGCAAATGATGATCATGATACTTCTCTTATGCTCAGTAATCATTACCATTCTTTTCTTCACGAAAGGGGGAAAAAGCAACACACCATCATCACCACCTAGCCTTCCCTTGATCGGAAACCTCCATCAGCTGGGGCACCATCCTCACCGATCACTATGCTTCCTCAGCCACCGTTATGGTCCTCTTATGCTCCTTCACTTCGGTAGCGTCCCCGTTCTCGTAGTCTCTTCGATGGAGGCGGCGAAAGAAGTTTTGAAGACGCACGACCGCGTGTTTGCAAGCCGTCCACGGTCTAAAATCTTCCAAAAGCTTCTTTACGATGGACAAGATGTGGCCGCAGCTCCTTATGGAGAGTATTGGAGGCAAATGAAAAGTGTATGCGTCCTCCATCTCCTAAGCAACAAAATGGTACGTTCCTTCCGAAACGTGAGAGAAGAAGAGATGAGTCTGATGATGGAAAAGATCCGGAAAGCAAGTTCTTTACCGGTGAATCTAAGCGAGCTCTTAGCAAATTTAACGAACGATGTGATATGTAGAGTTGCTTTGGGAAGGAAGTATGGCTGTGAAACGGATTTTAAGGAGTTAATGGAAAGGCTGACAAGGCTATTGGGGGTGTTTAGTGTCGGGACTTATGTCCCGTGGCTTGCATGGATAGATTGGATCCGAGGTCTGGATAGTCAGCTAGAAAAGTTAAGAAATGATGTTGATGAGTTTTTGGAGAGAGTTTTACAAGATCATGAAGATGGTGACGGAGGAGACAGGACTGATTTTGTGGATGTATTACTCAAGATTCAGAGAGAGAAAAGCGTTGGGTTTGACATCGACCGAGTCAGCATAAAGGCAATCATCTTGGTTAGGGGAAGAAACATACTATCTCAAATGATACTTGTTCAGATTCAGTGATGTTATAGTATATAATTATAGTTACTATTTATTTGTTTTTGGTTATCAGGATGTTTTTGTAGGTGGTACGGACACATCTTACACCCTTATGGAATGGGTAATGACCGAGCTTCTACGTCACCCCGAATGTCTTAGAAGACTTCAAGAAGAAGTCCGTACAATTTGTAAGGGAAAATCAAGCGTATTAGAAGAAGAAGATATTCAAGACATGAACTACTTAAAAGCTGTGATCAAAGAGACACTAAGGCTACATCCTCCACTTCCATTGATGGTTCCTCATGAATCAACACATGATGTCAGATTAAGAAATTACCGCATACCTGCCGGTACACAGGTAATGATCAATGCATGGGCAATCGGGAGAGAGGTTGAGACATGGGGACCAGACGCGGAGGAGTTTAGACCGGAGAGGCATTTACATTCATCTGTTGATTTCCGGGGTCAAGATTTTGAGCTGATTCCATTTGGAGCAGGGAGAAGGATTTGCCCAGCTATATCATTCGCTGTGGTGTTGAATGAGGTGGTTTTAGCTAACTTAGTGCATCAGTTTGGGTGGATATCTACAGAAGATCAGGCCGAAGTTGCTGAGTCAACTGGTATTGCAATTCACCGCATGTTCCCTCTTTATGCCATTGCATCATCTACTTCTTGACTTGGGAATTATGTATATATGTTTTATTATGTTATGTATTGCATCACCATCATCATCCCTTTGCTCATTTGAAACTCTTATTAGCAAAGAGTGTCTTCCAGATTATATTCTTAAAGTAACTAGATATTATCAGTATCCTCAATGTTGGGCTCCAACATATATAATCATCATCATCGTGGCAAACTCAGACCATCCATGCATTGCATATATTTAAAACAATAAGAACTTATTAAAGGAGCGTTGATGGATCCTGATTGAGTAAAAGATGTAGGCTCTGGATATAGAGATACAGAGCATAAATTCATGGTAATAAGTAGAATCTGTGTGAGACTGTGAAGAAAGCTCAGATGGTTACCCAAGTAGAGACTATTCGTGTGCAGACAAGATGTCATATTAAGAGATTAACACATACCTCCTGATGTGCGAGAGAAGCATTTAGTTCAGTCTGTTGAATGAGGTGAGACAATGTTGCTGTGAATCAAGCGGTAGTGTGATTCACCGCATGTTCCGACTTTACGCTGCCATTGCATCATCTACTACTCGACTACTTAATAAAACGCTTAGTATTTTATTTATGTTCAACAATAAACATGTTTACTCATTTGTAACTCTAACAAGCAAAGACATCCTTGAGATTATGTTCTTGAGTAACAAGGTGAGTTTAGAAAACCAAGTGAAGCAAACATGATCCATAGTTCTACATAACAAGCATCATCACTCCCCTCTCAATTGGGCTTCACGGCTAGTCAAAGGAACATAACGTACTGATGTTTCGCTCCTGATGCTAACCGAACCATCTGAGTTCTTATCCACAACTTGAAGATCTTGGAATAAATTCCCAACGGGGATCACCAGTCTCCCACCAGGTTTCAGTTGATCAATCAATGCTTCTGGGATCTCCGGTGCGGCTGCTCCCACATGAATAGCATCATAAGGTGCAAACTCAGCCCATCCTTGCCTTCCATCTATTTTTGAAACAAACAACAGCTCATTGTTAAAAAAAACATAAAGCAAATCTCGAAAACTTTGAACTGAACTGAACCTCACCGCCAACATGAATAGCCAGAGATCCTTGTTTCAGCAATGGCGAAGCAGCAGCACTCGCTTCAATGTTCTTGACGGAAGAAGCCACCAATTCAGGGATGTGCTCCACACCAATAGCACGACCTTCGGATCCAACCATAACCGCAAAGCACGCTGTTAAGTACCCGGTTCCTATCAAGATTAACCATATCATCATCAGAAAGAAAGCAAGCAGAGCCCAAAATCTAAAACTGAAATGTAAAGAAACAAACCAGAGCCGACATCAAGAACACGCATCCCTGGTTTGAGATTCTTGTCGAGGAGTTGAAGGCACATTGCGTGCATATGAGGAGCTGATATGGTCACGTTATAGCCAATAGACAAGGGACTATCGACGTAAGCGTAAGAAGGGTCTGGTACAAAGAGGCCTCTGTCGACAGCCTCCATAGCTTTAGCGACATCATCAGACGTAATCACACCATGGCTTTGAAGATTCTCCACCATAGCTTTGTTCTTGTTGATACTGTTTGGGCTCCAGAATTGCTACAACAACAACAACAACAACAACATCAAGTCATGAGCATCGGAGTTTAAATCAATCGATTGTGTCTACATCTATCTCTCCTGAATAACACACTGATGATCCATCGAAACTTATGAAATCAAATGAAACTTTTTTGCAGAATTATCAAGTTTTTGATCGATTAGAGGTCCATGGAAATTCACAATTACATCTCTAGAGATTCGGACCACTAAGAGGGAAAAAGTACCTTCATGTTGTGTGAGAGAAAGCTTCCCGTGACTTGTGACTTGAGAGAGAGAGAGAGAGAGAGACTTCAGTCGTTTTGCAGAAAACGCATAATAGCGGAAACTGCACGCAATAAAAAGGGAATATCGTGCGCGTACGTTTGGACTAATATATACAACAAGCAATCTTGAAAAGGTTGCCCTTATAGCTCAGTGGTAGAGCGTCAGTCTTGTAAACTGAAGGTCCGTAGTTCGATCCTGCGTGAGGGCAACGATTATATTTTTCCACACGTTTATTGAATTTTATGCACCGATTTCTGAGGAATCAATCATGTTTAAGAGCGATTCCGAGGCTCAGTCCCAGTCTTATACCACATCAGAAGCCTTGCATCGTCGATCCAGTTTCTCTTGCTAATTCCGTGATTACGGTCCCCGATGAGCCTCTGCGGTTTTACTACCCTACTTTTCCAATCGGGTACGGGTTTAAGTTCCCGACTATGGTTCATGGTTCGGGTCTAGTCGATATGGTGCCGTTCACTGAGGCGGTGGTGGTTTACGCTGATAGTGTGAAGAAGAAGAAGATGAACAAGCATAAGTACAGGAAGGCTCAAGGTCGCAAATCTTAAGAGCTTCCTCAACATATTTGTTTTGAATTAGATCGATAATAATGTTACAAAGTATTGATTAAAGTCTTTTGTTTTGCTAAGTGCTCACCCATTTCCACACAGTTGCAATGTTAGTTCTATGTTGTAGCTCCAACCTATTTGAATCTTCCGGACTTGAAATTGTAGCTTCAAAGATCCTCTCTTTTCTTTCTTGCATTGTCTCCTAGTATTGGTTTGTTTCTTCTCGATGTCTTCACCTAATCAGGAGCCTCTTTCCTGCGTGTCTAGCGGTTTCGCTTCCGGTTGATTTTGATATTGAACAGGGTATTTTTCGAATTTTTCATCATGTTGTTGTGCTACTTTCATTTTTATTGTGTTTTACTCGTTTTGATTATTTTCTACGTGACTGAAAACAGGAAGCATATCCACATATCAGTTCGCCGGTGTTAGACCCTTTGGATGATTACAAAAAAGATCTGTAGTATCCATCATCGACGAATACTTTAGTTCTGGGGATGTGGCGTAAGACCTCAGAGAAATTGGTCTGAGCGAGTACCATCCTTACTTTGTCAAGCGACTTGTTTCCATTGCCATGGACAGGAACCATAAGGAGAAGGAGAAGGAGAAAGAGAAGGCTTCTAGGTTGTATGCTGATGTTGTTTCACCTGATCAAATCAGGGTTGGGTTTATAAGATTTATTGAGTCGGTCGGTGATCTTGCTCTGCACATACCTGATCTCCTTGCTTTGTTTATTGCCCGAGCCATCGTAGATGAAATCCTTCCTCCTGTTTTTCTAGCTAGAGCAAACAAGACTCTACCTGAATCCTCTGAAGGGTTTCAAGTTATCTTAACTGTGGAGAAGAGCTATCTCTGGGCTCCTCACCACGCGGAGCTTGTGGAGAACAGATGGGGTGGGAGCACTCTCGTTACGGTTGAAAGAAAAAAAAAAACAGAAAAACAGAAATGTTTAGGAATACGTGGAGAACGGTGACACTCGTGCAGCTTGTAGGTGCATCAGAGAGCTAAGCGGCTCTTTTTTCCATCACGAGGTCGTGAAGAGGTCTTTGGTTCAAGCCATGGAGTCTCCAACCCTTGATGCTAAAACTGTTGAAAGAAGCTGCCGAGGAAGGTCTCATCAGTTCGACTCAAATGGCTAAAGGCTTCTCCCATGTAGAAGAGAGTCTTGATGAAAAGCTAAGACGTTACAAGAGTACTTCCTCTCGGATGACATCCCTGAGCTCTCATCCCAAGTCTTGAAGACTTAGGATCACCTGAATATAACTCAGTGTTCCTAAAGAAGCTCATGGAGATGTTCTCAACAGGAGATTTCATAAACGGATTCATCTTGCTCGCAGAAGACACAGCGTTAGACATCTTAGACGCATCAGACGCACCATGTCGTGGCTCCGCTTAACCTGGAAGAGATCTCAAGCAGCTTACCTCCAAAGTCAACCGGAAGCGAAACCGCTAGACACGCAGGAAAGAGGCTCCTGAGAAGCTGGGGTGGAGGAACCGGCTGGGCGGTGGAAGATGCTAAAGACAAGATCTGGAAACTTCTGGAAGAATACGAAACAGGAGGAGTAGTGTCCTCAGTGCATACGTGATCTAGGGATGCCGTTTTTCAACCACGAGAGCTTTGGTGATAGCCATGGAGAGGAAGAAGGATGGGATGCTAAATCTCTTGGAGGAGTGTTTTGCTCAAGGGATTATTACAACTAACCAAATGACTAAAGGGTTTGGTCGTGTCAAAGAGAGCCTTGATGACTTGTCTTTGGACATTCCTAATGCTAAATGGCTAGTACACAACGGTTGTGGCTGTCCTGCTCCAGATTCCTGACCTGATTCTGCGTATCTCTGTCTATTATGGTATACGTAGATATGTATTGTGGAGTTGATTCAAGAATGGGATGTTTGTATTGTTAAGGTGTTCTTTTTTACTTATTTTACTTGTAGAAAATTACATGCAGAAAGTATCTTACTGAGTCTGAGATTCAGAAAATATAAGTAGAAGCAATTTGCTTAACCTTAGAAGATATAAACCCACAGTGACTCAAGCAGAAGCTTCTCTACTCTCAGGTACCTCTTCCTCCCCAACTAGAAGTGACTTGGTGATCTTATCAGTCAAACCTTCCACATAAGGTAACAAATGTCCTGATCCAGAGAGTTCATGGTAATGAATCCATGGAAGCTTTGATGCGATGTAGCGCTGAAGCTTCACTGGCACAAACCTATCCTCATCGCCATGCCATAGGTGAACCGAACCATTGTTGTTAGGGAATGGATCTTCAAGGTCTAACGGATCAAACTCCCAGCTTGAAAATCCAACTTTCAAATCTCTGTGTATGCTTTCGTATTCACCCTGTTGTCTTATGTATGCCTGAACCAAAAAAAACACACATCATTTTGAATCAAAATCATCTTCTCAAAAGTGTTGCAGTATGTACCAAACCACACCAAGATTTTGTATATGTTCCTTGTACCAGATTTGGTCTGAAGCCTCCGAGCTTAGACACGACCTCCATGTCCTGACGGGAGAAAATAACCGGGTTACCAGAAATCACATTGGAGAATGGGAACCATTTCTGAGTGTTCCACCAATATGTAAGCCAAGGAGCATGGTGAGCCACTCTAAGAGCCCACTGATCTGCAGGAGACGTTGAAGAGAAAGCTTCTCTTGTTATGTCTCTCGGTAAGTTTCTCCACCAGTAGTTAATCACCGGTCCTAAAAGCGCCGCTCCTGCTAACCTGTTAACGAAAGAAAACCACCCTTCAAACACATGTCATAAATGTAATCAGACACAAGACAGTCTTGACTAAAGTACCTGTGAGGAATGTACTTAAGGCATGTCCATGTGATTTCACCACCCATGGAGAGACCAACCACATAGAAGTTAGGTCCTAGTCCCAACCCATCAGCCAGCTCTTCTATATCCAATGCTATGCTTCTTGGTGATCGATTCGGGTCAGGATCACTCTCTCCATAACCAGGACGGTCAAAAGACACAGTGTATATCCTCAACTCCTCCACAAGAGCCTAAAGTTATTCACAAATATACATTTTTTATAACTCATTACCTTACCCAAAGACAGAAGCTTTGATGTTTTCACATTTCATCAAAGAATCAACCAATGGAGGATAAGGGATTTTACCTGAGATAAGAACTGAGGGAAAGGCGAATCGAGCATACAAGAATCAAACCCGTGGATGTATATGATCTTGAACTTGGCTTCATCTCTAGGGAATCCGAATTCCTTGTAAGCCAAGTGTCTTCCGTCTCTCAGTTTGATCCTAGGCCATGTCACGGCGGCTCCGCTGGTAGAGCCTATAGTTCTCGGGGTTGGTGGTTGGATTGCTTTATAAAACCATGCCAAAGATCCGACTATAACTACCAGGAGAATGGTCTTGAAGATGTCTGCATTATAGAGGAACCAAGAATTTTTAATAACATTTCACAATTTTGGAATGCATAGTATGACCTAAAAACTTGTTTCTTGGCTAATAAGTTAACTTGGATAGACAATTATTGAGTTGCTTTTTATGTGAACATTATTGGATGCATTTTCACAGATTTTCCATGTGAATGAAAGACAAAAAGAAATATTCTAGTTTAACAAAGATTATAATATCTACTTCAAAATGCAGAGTAAGTGATAGAGTCTCAGATTTTATTTCACAAGTGAGATCAAATATTAACAAAAACTTAATAAAGATGAAAGTAAGATTTTTATCACCAGAAGAAGATCTTGCTTGAGTGTGAGATCTTGTAGAAGCTTCAGATTTGTTCTTCTTATCTCTTCCTTCTCTACACATTCTTCTCTCAATCTTTTTTCTTGGAAAATTTTTCCACTATAATAACAAGAGAAATAGTTTGATAACCGAACAAGAGTGGAATAGTTTGGTGATGTGTAGGCTTCAACTTGCCTCTTTGTGATCTTTTGTCTTTTACAAATAGATGAATTCATTGTAACTCTTAATTGGATTTTAGTACACTTTCTTTTGCAAAATTGGTAAACCTGCAGAAAAGTAAAGAAATATGGACACGTACGTAACATTCCACTTTTCCATCACGAGTTGTCTAATTAGTAATAAGGATAGGAACTTGGAATACTCAACCATCAAAGTCCTCAAATTTTGTGTTTTAGTTGAGAAAATAAACATTTAATTTCCCAACTATTTATAATGATTTATTCTTAGGTCCACCCCTAGGCAACCAATAGGATTGTTTTATTTTATATTTGATATCTTTTGAAAAAGGAAACAGAATATTGTCAAATTATATTATGTTTTTAAAATTAAAAGTAAAAAAAAAATAGTAATAATTACAAAAAAAAATATTTTACGTCGTCAGCATAACATTAAACCCTAAATTATAATCCCTAAACCCTTAATCCTAAACCCTAAACCCTTGGATAAACCCTAAATTCTAGGATAAATCCTAAACTCTAGGATAAATCCTAAACTCTAAATCAAAATCACTATACACTAAAACATTCAAGCGTTTAGGGTTTAGGGTTTTAGTGTTTTTTATTTAGAGTTTAGGATTTATCCAAGGGTTTAGGGTTTACCCAAGGGTTTAGGGTTTACCCAAGGGTTTAGTGTTTATCCACGGGTTTAGGGTTTAGGATTTAGGGTTTAGCGATTAGGATTTAGGGTTTAGTGTTTTGTTGAGAACATTAAAAATATTTTTTTTTTAAATTTTTTTTCTGTAACTATTATTTTTTTTACTTTTTTATTTTAAAAACATAATATAATTTGAGAATATTTTGTTTCATTTTTTAAAAGATATCAAATTTAAAATAATGAAATCCTATTGGTTGGTGAACCTAGAGGTTCACCCTAGGGGGTGAACCCAAGAATGACTCATAAATTGGTAAATTTTTAGAAGTGATAAATAAATAAAAAGCATAAATGAGTTTTTTTCATTAAAATCTATGAAAACTTTTAAAACAGTATGAGATATTCTTTTAACAGATAAATCTAGTCAAATTTGTACTTATAAACATGTGAAGAAGGGCTTCTTCCTAGACTCTCTTAACATTTTTGTGAATGTCTCTAACAAGTTGCTTAGGTTGTCATTCAACATAATACAAGCTCGAAGAAGGTCCAAAACCATGTTGTTACTTGTTAGTCCAATAGACCACCTTAGTGCTTTTAAATTATCCATAAAATTATAGATGTCTAATTCCATGATAATTTCTAAATATATATTTAAATTCTGCCTTTGTTTATATTCTTCTAATTTTTCAAATTTTGTCTAGCCCACATTCGATGTTCAGCTGTAGGAAGCTCAACATGATTTACATAATCTTTTCACAGAAAGTAGGCAATAACTAAAATTAACCTTGCTTGTTTGGCAGACGCAGCTTCATGTAGCTACGGGTGCGCCCGAGGCTGCGTTTGTGCGGCTAAAGCTGCGTCTGTGGCCACAGATTGTTGTTCGTTTTAAAGATGCTGAACGTTAACGTTGACGTTGAAAACAGATTGTAAAAGCAATTAGAAAGCAGATTGGAGATGTTACAAAAGAAAAAGAAAAAGCAGATTGCAGAATTAAGAATCACCTTGTGTCTCTATGAGATGATTGTAATGTCCGCTCCATCTTCAAATCCCACATCATATTTGGAAGTTATGAAACCCACAACTAAAGGATTATCCTACATTACTACTTGCGCTATAGTAAATATTTTATCATCGCCATCCCTACCAAAAACATTTAGCATTTGGCCTTTAATTTCTTTTTTGGCCTTTAATTTCACATTTTATAAAGCACCATATAATTCAATAACAGGTCTACATGGCTGCGTTAAGAGGATTTCAATGCCTCGAAACAACTATTAAGATAAAACTTTTTCAAGTTCTATTATAGGAATTGTCTCAATCTTCATTGAAAATTCCATACATTATGAGGGGTGTATTGAATTAAGGGTTTTAGGAGATTTTGAAATTTTGATTAAATCTCATGTTATTCAATCAGTTCAATGATTTTAAAAACTCTTTCAAAATCAAGTGTTATTCAATGTGTGATTTGTGCAAAATCATTTAAATTCACTTACAATCACCTGTTATTCAATTAACCATTTGTAAAAACTATATCAAATCCACTGTAATTCAATTGAAAACAATATTTAGCAAAAAAAGATTTGTGATACAGATTTTAGGAGATTTCACGTTCAATTTTAGTTAAAAATAGTTCTTGAAGAATAACATCTCCATAGATGGTATTCGAAGATACTTGAAAGCAAATTAATTAATATATTATGCATAACATCTCAAGCTCTCACTTCTCTCATCATCGGTCTCTGAAAACTCTCAGAACGTTTCCGGTTGTTAGATCAGGCGGTGGTTGCAACATCGGCACCGCCCGTCAGAGTCATCTATAGCTTTTGATTTCGTGTACAATTTTTTTTATAAGGTATTTGACCCTGAGCTTAGTGACTGTTGCGGATCTAGTTTCGGAATCACATGACCTCCTCTTTGAATTAGCTTCACCAGTGGCATTTCTATGGCTACATGTGCTTGATCCTTGGATTCCAGTCTCGCTTTGTTCGGTTTATGCTTGCTCATGATCAAAGGAATGGTCGTGTGCAGTTATTTAGATTCTTTGGCAGTCCTTTGTGGTGGTGGTTCTACTCAGTTATTGGATCGTGCATGTTCCTTTTTGGGTTCGATGATATCAATCTGCTTTGGTTTTGTCTCTCTTGGCTTTAGGCTTGAAGCTTCTGGCCTTTTCGAGGGTATTCCATCTGTTTACCTGATTGGAAACCACAGCCAAAAGGATTATCATTGCAGAAACCATTGGCTAAACTACACATACTTATGAATTTTATAGAGCTTCGTATTTGAGGATTGCTTTGCTTAACAAGTTGAATATTATCATTTCAAATCACCTAAAAAATTCTAAAATTTTCAGAAGATATCTTATCAAATCACCTATAAATTTTATTTTTTATTTTTAAACTTTTTTTTCTAAAATCACTCAAATCACTTTAAAACTTATCAAAATTAAAACACTCTAAAATCTCTTAAAATCATTAATTCAATACACCCTATGTTTTCCAGTACAAAATATTAAAAAAAATTGAAAAGCAATGTTTTGGCTCTTTTAAACTGCCTCTTGCTTTCGTCAATGTTGGGTGTTCTGTCCATTGATAAAACGATCCAAATTATCAAAGAGTATTTATGGAAATGTTCATTTGGACGTAAGTTTAAATTGATAAATTCAACTTTGTCCTCCAAAAAGATATGTTTGAATAAATTGGACCACATACTCATTGATTGGGTAGCCCAATGTCAAATTGATTTGGAAAAATAATTTATTCCAATTTATTCCAAATCTTATTTTTCAACAAAATTCCAAAATTGTATTTTATTGCTAAAACTACAAGATTTTATTCTTTCTCAAAACCTTAAAATCATGTTTTCTGCAAAAACCAAAAAATCACATTTTCTTGTTAAATCTGTGAAATCATAGTTTTCCTCAAAATCTTTAAATCATATTTCTTTGCTAAAACCGAAAAATCATATTTTCACATCAAACCCACAAAATCACATTTTCTTGTCAAATACCCAAAATCACATTTCCCGACAAATCAACACTCACATTTTTCCACATATCTGCAAAATCATATTTTCCTGTCAAATCCTAAAATAAAATTTTTTCCATCAAAACTTCAAAATCATGTTTTCCACCAAAAGCTCAAAATCATGTTGTCTGACAAAACGGTAAAATTAAGTTTTTCAGCCATAACTGTAAAATCACCGCAAATTCACGTTTTTCCACCAAAAATGCAAAATTATTTTCTGTCAAAACTGTAAAATCTTGTTTCCCGCCGAAACGAAAAAAAATCATGTTTTCCGGCCAAAACATCAAAATTACATTTTCAACTGAAAATTTAAAATAAATTTTCTTATTGAAACCGCAAAACCATATTTCCTGTCAAATTGCTAAATATTTTTCCATCAAAATCATATACATAATTTTCCGCCAACCTAAAATGATTTTCCAAATCTGTAAAGTTATTTTTTATTTAAACTGCGGAATTACGTTTCGGTTAAATCATAAAATTTTATTTTTTTACCCACGGCGGACATCCTACTTGATTATAGTCTTATTTGGATGTGATTCTTTTAAGGCTTAGACCATTGTCCCAAAACGAGATTGTACATTTTGGATAAACTTATTTGGACATCGACAGCCCAATTGACTTCCATACTTCTGTTTTTCTTCTCTGAAAATGCATATATTTGATGTGGAAAAACTGCAACATCCCAAGATTACAAATCCAAAACAATGGCAAATTAAACCACTCAACCAAAAGGGCTCACCCCGTGCAACATATGATTGCAGCCGCATATCCATGGTGCTGCTTCTTGCGATCAGGAAAGTAATTTTATTAGAGTTTCTTGACACCACCTCCAATTCCCACTCAGGTAGATTACTCAGCCCAGTTCTAATCTCCACATCATAATCTTGGTAAGATGGCACGCACTTGGTCTCTTCACTGCAAGCAGTTCTGCATCTTCAGTTTCAAAAACGACTGGAGCCAACCTGTGGGAAATCATGCTCCCTATGGTCCAGATCAGAGCAATATTCTTAGCTTCAATTATAGATTTAACCCTAGTAAAAGCTCTCCTTCTATGCATGATCACCTCTCCCACATTGTTCCTCACAGTCCAAGCCCTCCCAGCCATGTCCTTCCCTCTTGACCAAGAAACACCAACATTACACTTGAGAAACTCTCCAACAGTTGGACACCAATTACAATTTCCATTTACTCTTCTCTTCCGATTCTCCTGGTCATCCAAGATAGGCTTATGTACTTCAAACCACTGTCTAGCATCTTCCTGAAGTTTAGCGCAGTGTTCTCAGCCTCATACACCTTTTTTTGAAAAGAAAAGAGTTTTTGTTCTTCCAGAATATCCACAATACACATGGAAAAATACTAGTGACTTCCTCTGGAACATCTCTGTTTTTCCATACATTCAAAAGATAATCAAATTTTGTCATTAAAACTCTCTTCTCAAAATCCCTTGGTGGAAAAGGGAACCCCACTAGCGCCCAAGTCAACCTCTGACAACTGATATCAACCTTCACCCCTCTTGCACACAGTTCGTCATTCAGTTTTTATAATTTCTTGTCCATGCCGTTAATATTAATATTTTGAAGCATTAGAGTTTCTTTATGTAAAGGAGAAGCCAGGTCAAGTATTGAACATGATCAGCTGCTGGTGGATGCTGACGGAGCTATGGAGAAGCTTTGACTATGATATGGTAGAGGAATTTGTTTTCTTTTGGTCGGCCAAACATTTTCTTAATGTTTAAAAGACCATTAAAGGTTTACAAACAGGGCGAATGTGTTGGATGGTGGGGTCACTTAACACCACAAAAATAATATAACTCAGATTTTATAAGCTATTTTTATTAGTTGACTGGCAATTTGGTTGAAAAAAGTTTGAGTGAACCCCCAAATCTGAGTTCTACTCCCCTCTGTAATTATTTTATATTTATTTTGACCCCACATAAGAAAAAATTTGGGTTTGCCCCTGCTTACAAAGGCATTCACTAAACCCAAGACACGTTTAAACTCAACAGACACATCGTTAGTCACTTATCAAGAAAAAGATGAACCACCAATTACCATGCATTGATACATGTGCTACGAAGAGGAAAGATCGTCAGTTCCAATGTACGCGGGGAACTGAGTTTTAACCGTCGCTGCCTAAGATGAACGCGGGGAACTTCAAAACACCTTGTATGGATGTTCATAAACTCAAATCAACTTATATGCAGGGAAGCTTTGTCAAAGACCTAAACTTAGGCCACGCCGGAGAGAGATGTCAGATATATAGTGGAGATATTACTCCCTCTTGCTTGAAGATCAAGGAGGAATTTAGAAGCGTGAGAAATTAAAAAAAAAACCAGTGGAAACTATTATAGAAAATAAATATAACAAAAATTACCTTTTCAACACTGTGAATATTAAAACATATTCACGCTTATGAACTCACCGCCTTTTTCATGTTACATGCTTTCCAAAATTGAAAAAGTCGTGTGATAAACAGTCTGTCTACTCTTCAAATCGGGAAGCTGCATCTGGCAGTTTGCCATCGTTGTTTGAATTCTTCGGAATAGCGGGTGAGAAAATCACCCCATGGAAAGATGAGTAAGATGAAAGTTGTCATGCTAGTTATAATAATATATATTTTTGGAATCCGAAAGAGGAGATAGTAGGAACTTTAATGAGAAATTTCCTAAACTTCACATTCTTAACACTATTTTTCATGTTTACATTAATATTAACCACATTTACCATCACTTTTAAAAAGGTAATTAGACACTTATAACCATATTAGAACCCTAAACTCTACTTTCCTAAAATCTTACCACATCTCTCAACTCTAAACCCTAAGTTTAGATTAATTAATCTTAGAGTTATAAATGTTTTTTTTTAAGTGATAGTAAAAATGGTTAAGTAAACCTGAAAAATGGTATTACAAATGTGATATTTTGGCAATTTCCTTAATTTCTAGGTTATATGATAAACTTTTTTTGTTTCTTTCCATAGAAAAATATAATTTTACAATAATGATATATATATATATATAATTGTCAGCATGTAGAGAAGAGTTTTTCAAATATAAAATATTATACCAATTTGTATATTTTGGACTGTGAGATTTTTCTGTTATTGTATTTTTACATTTTACATTAAAATAGAATATATATTTTCCCGTCGAAATGCAGCTGAGTATTGTTTTAAAAAATCTAAAAAAATCTTCGAAAAAACATTTTAGAAGCTTTTCAAAAGAAAATTCTGATAATTAACAATTTAAATTCTAAGTATTCTAAAATATGATTAGATATTAAAATTAATTTAGCATTTATGTAAACGAATATTAAAATTATGAAAAATTAATTATATTCAATGATAATAACAAGTTAAACTGATTAATTTTTGAAAATACTTTTACAATTATTTTACAAAGAAAAAATATCAAATGACAAATGAGATATGATGCTAAAAATTTGCTTAAACTTATACTACCGATATGAGAAAATGATACCATATAAAAATTAAAAACATAGCCATTCTCAAACATTTTGTTTAAATAAATAGCTTATTCTAAAATTTAATCTATTGAAAAGTGTAAAAGAAAATCTGCACGGTTGTTTACAATTATTTTACAAAGAAAAATTATCAAATGACAAATGAGATATGATGCTAAAAATTTGCTTAAACTTATACTACCGATATGAGAAAATGATACCATATAAAAATTAAAAACATAGCCATTCGCAAACATTTTGTTTAAATAAATAGCTTATTCTAAAATTTAATCTATTGAAAAATGTAAAAGAAAATCTGCACGGTTGTGTGGATCAAATTCTAGTTAACATTAATTTAGAGTTATATTTGAAATTTACCATGACATACATTTTTTTTGTACCTATTGAATGTGTTGTGACTTAATAATGAAAACATGATATTAATTCTATTTTATATGATGTCAATATATATTAAAACTAAAATAAAATCTAATAAATACGGCAAACAATTCTTAAACCCTAACTCTTCTTCATCTTCAAGCGGCCACCTATGGAGTTTTGGGATGTCTTTATGAAAGTAACCCTTTATAACTTCTATTCAACATCAGTGTGGCCTCTTCTACTGACCGTTTCCATCATGTTGTTTTTCCGTCATGAATATCGTTTCATAAATCTTTTCGCCTTGAGATTTAAATGTAGGTTTACACGAGCTTATTTGTTCTTATTGCTTATGCATGTATTGCTTTAGTCTGTATTGAAACCTCTCTATAAGCATTGTCTTGTGTTAAAACTGGACTTTTGGTTTGGTCATAAGTGAATACTTAATAGTGTGTTCAGTTCCAAAACATTATCTTCTGTGAGCTTTTGTTTTAACATATTTTCTTATGTAGGTACTGAGATTAAGCATGGAAAGCCCATCAACAATGTCAAACAAGAAGATGGGTATATGTTCTATGTCGCTCAGGTCTGTATCAATACCAACGTGTTTTCTTGAAAGATTCTTAAAGTGTTGATTGTTGTGGCGTGTTCTGTCTCAGGTTACCCTTGGTGAGGCGAAGAAAACCTCTCTAAGAAGATTCCTCCAATTTCTCTTGATCTCATATTCGAGCAAGAATTTTAGATCTCTCATCAGTGCAAAACCACCACTGTCTATCTGCTTCGCTACAAGACCCCTGATCCTATGGATGGCAACTTAACTCTGGTGAGTTCCGATCATGATCTTTTATTTTAAGTATTGATTTCCAATTCTTGAGCCAAGGTTTTGGTACTATAATTTGTGATAGGTATTGAAGCCAATCTTTTTTTCTATGTTCTTGCTGACTTTGATTCAAAGGATGAGTAAATTCCCATGGATATGTTTCAAAGTCGAAAGTGTTTATTGGTGACAAATTATGAGATGAGAGACCCTTTCAGCTACTGGGAACAAGTTTGTTCCCAAGGTGGAAAGAAAAGCATCAACTATACTATATGAAACACTAGCATCTGTGAGTATATATACGAGTATATATTGGTTTGTATTGGTTTCCAATGTTGCATTTTCGGATATCTGTATAAAGAGAGGATGGTCTCAAAATCCATATGCCACCTCCGCACTCCATTATTATACAGGTCGCTTTCTGCTTACCCAAACTCAAATTTACAATAACAATAATATTTCTGCATTTTTGCTAAATGATAGATTGCTGCAGGAGTCTGAAGATGGCATGTCACAATGAATGTAGAAGATTATCTCCAGACATCAAGGCAATGGTTATGCGCGAGAAGATCCAAAACACAAAGATGAAATAAAACACTAAGGTTTTTTCTGGAGGCTACTTCCAGTGTGATCCCGTTTGCGTCGCCGTTCTATTTTCATAAGAGCTCCAACTTCCCCTTCGTTTATTCATCAGACAAATATAATGGAGAAGTTCTTAGGTCCAGTGTCTACTGTTTCACTAAGTTTGGCTCAATGAATGTGAGGATAAACGCAATTGTTAGATTCAGCTACTTTAAAGATCCACATGATTCTAAAGAGATGTGTCAATGGGATTAGGAAGTCTGGAGAAATAATCAGGAGCCTAGCTACGCAGGGCATCATGTTCAGGGAATGGTTCGTGAGCCATAGATTCAGGTTAGTTAGAGTTCCATTACCAGTAGACCAGTCAAATGTTTTGTATGCGTTGATACATTACGGACGTTTGGTCATACTAAAAACAATTTTTCATAAGAATAGAATTGCAGGTACATGGGGCAGATGTTGAGTCCGATTGTTTTTGACTTTCAACACTTTTACTGTTGAGACTTTTAATTTTAGGTTAGAGCAACATTATTGATTGTCCTTAGTTTTGAGTCCCTAGCTTATTTAAATAATTTTTGGTTGGTAAGAGACAAAGTTAAGGACAATCACAAAAGAGTTGATTATTGGTAGGATTTTTAATAAGATACAAACAGACTCATGTGTCTCTTTATGAATTTAGTGGCATTTGCTAGCTGATACATTGTCTTTGGTTTCAATATATGACAAAAAAATAACCAATAAAGAAAACTACAAATTACAAAACGCATGAACAAATAAATATATATATATATATATATATCAGTTGATATACACAGTTACGTTGTTGTGAGCAAGAAGCCCATCAAGAAAGATATATCACTTGTTTGGTTCTTGGCCAAAGATCCCATACAAGAGCTAAGAGCTTAAGTGTTCTGAACCTTCCTCTGCAACATCAGACTATATCAAGGTTAGATACATCTGTTTCAGTGTGTGTAATATACGTCTTAGAAAGCACAACAATCCTCATTCTAATCACCAGAATGCTTAAAGAAGTAACACACAACAAGAGCGAAGGAGACTTATTTCTAACAAGCATGGAAGTTATGATAAATTTAACACTTACAGAAGGTTCGAAATCAGGATTTGACATATTCACTGTGAGGTTTCTCATCAATATCAGTACCTGCCAATAACAATCAACTGGCAGCTACGTATATGCACCAGGAAACTTAAACAAGAAAATACTGAACCAAGATTGTTTATTTGGCCAACATCTCCACAGAATCAGGGTACTACCAAGCAAACTTTGTTTATGAAACAAAATCTACAGAATGCAGCCGTTACTATTAGATTCAGCTATGTGACAGGCTTACTATAAAGATAAAAATCACCTAAATTATGGATGTATCACAGTCCCACACATCATATAACCAAAAGGCAAACAAGCATGTTGTAACTCACAGTTTCGAAATTTATAGGATCCATTTCCTTGAGCTTTTTCATGCGGCCTTTGCTGTCAGGATCGAAGATACTCCCGATGAAGTTATTAACTTCAGCAAAACAGGTAGATTATTCACCTTTGAATCGCAGAAAAAGCTGTGGATGAAACAACAGATCCTCTGGACTGCGATCAAAATCAACGAGAAGAGAACCGTTGAGAGAGAAGCGCCGTCCAGAGAGATGTGGCGTCGAGAGAGAACCGCCGTCGAGAGAGCCGCTCGAATCGTCGCCGCTAGAATCGCCTTCGAGAGAGAACCTATTTGTTTTCGAAGTGAATCTCAGACCTACACGTGGCTCGTAAGGACCACACCGAAAACTTCTTAATTAAGAGGCGTCCTTGTTTTTATTGGTTATTTTTCATTTAATTATGAGTGTTTAATTGCTAAGATATCCCTCTAAGGACACCGATAATCTTGCCCTTAGATGTTAAAACTTTTGGCTTTTAAAAAATTAAAATGGCTCTAGAAATTGTTAAAAGCCTAAATTTGTGTCTTTGAAAAAAAAAACAAGTCAGTTAAGAGTAAAATTAGTTATTTTGTCTTTGAAATTTTTTAGGAAAGCTTTTAGAACTTTAGAAATCTTAAAGTCTGATCGGTAAAACACAAACTTTAAAATCTTTAGAATTAAACTATAAATCCTCTAAAGCCAACAAAGTTAAAATCACAATCGGACCTGTTCAGAATAGTGTGAGTCCGTGAAATACATGTGAGATACAAGATGAGCTTGATGGCGTTTCTAGATTGGTCGTACTGATTATAGCAAGTTTGTCTATAGTTGTTGTAAACAAGATGATTGAGATGTCCTGTTAATTTTGTCTTCTATAACAGGTATATCCTAATTTACCATTTTGATATTAGCTTTCGATAAAAAAAAATTGATTACCTACCAGCTTCATCGAGATGTTTTCTGCACAAAATTGTAGAACCAAAAAAGATCAAACCCGGTTTTTGATTAGGAAAGTACCCTACCCTAACCCGACCAGAACCAGGTGGTTATATCATGTGGTCGTTAGCGCGAGACCGGATAGAGTTAAAGACATCTCCGACCGTTATAATTCCCTGCAGACGGATATAGAAAAATTGATAAAGAGAGAGAGACTCAAACAATGGCGACTCTGAAATTATCTCCTTCACCATCTTCTTCTTCTTCTTCTTCTTCAACTCAACCTAAGCTATCAGCCGCATCTTTCATCCCTAATGCGGCGCGTGCCTTTAACGCGACACCTTCTCCGTCTAAGTCGCGATTCCTGGGGAAGTGCCTCAAAGCAAAACATAGAATAATACAGAGAGCATCTCGTTCCGGGGGAATCATTTGATCTGCTTCATCTTCTCCGGCGAATCTCCCATATGCTCTTCTCTTCGACTGCTATGGAGTGCTTGTCGATACGGAGAAGGATGGTCACATGATCTCCTTCAACGACACTTTCAAAGAGGTCACTTTTCTCCCTTATTTTTTTTTATTTCTTGGTGATTTACAATATTGAGTTCTAGTAATTCTCGCAGAGAGATTTGGGTGTTACATGGGATGTTGATTTGTACAGAGAGCTACTGAAAATCGGTGGTGGGAAAGAAAGGTATCTATCTTGATGAAGTTTCAGTTTAGTCCTGTCCGAATGAAATTTGAGTAATGGCTTTGTGTCGGATGTCGGCGTATTTTAACAAGGTGGGTTGGCCTGAGAAACTCCCAAAGATGAAGCAGAGAGGAAAGCGTTCATAGCCGGGCTTCATAAGCAGAAGACTGAGCTTTTCATGGTTCTCATCAAGAAGAAGCTGCTTCCTCTTCGACCTGGTGTTGCCAAGTCAGTGCATGTCCTAATCTACGTCCTTGATTCTGTCACTTGCTTTTGATGCAACGTCTTTGTTACAACATTAATCTAAATTGGCTTAGTCACTATGAATATATATTTTGAAGGATTATCATGCTGCTATGAACGTTTCTAGGCTAGTTAATTTCTAGTAAATCATATACATATATTCTGGGTTGATCAGCTGTGTTCTTCGGCTATATCTTAACCAAAGCATTCTTGTCAGTGCAGACTGGTTGATCAAGCTCTAACGAATGGAGTAAAAATCGCCGTGTGCAGCACTTCAAATGAAAAGGCGGTATGACCCAATCAGGTTCTACTACTTCAGTTTCCAAGGCCACAATAATTTTTTAGCATATATTGATATCAATATCGTGTCCTGATTTCTTTTAAAAAACAGACAATGCCAGAGCTGCATTATTTAACTATTTTTGTATAAAGAGAAATGTGAATCAGCTTTCTCATTCGGGGTTTGATTTCAGGTTTCTGCTATTGTTTCATGCTTGCTTGGACCAGAAAGAGCAGAGAAGATCAAGATATTTGCAGGAGATGTAGTCCCCAAAAAGAAGCCTGACCCGGTAATATACTAACAATGGTTTGTGTGTGCTTCATCATCTTGGTTAAAGACATTAGAAACTTTTGTTTTACAGGCCATCTACAACTTAGCAGCTGAAACCCTCGGAGTTGATCCCTCAAAGTATGATTTCTTTCTTTACAGGAGAATGAGTCAGTTTTTCTTTGTTGGTAGAAAATGTTGTGAATAGTTTGGCTCTGTTTATGTGTACAGATGTGTTGTGGTTGAAGACAGCGCTATCGGACTAGCAGCTGCAAAAGCTGCGGGAATGACTTGTATAGTTACAAAGAGTGGGTTAGTAGTTTCAGCAGAAAGCCCGCTCTTGTTATATTCATATCAATCAGAAGACGAAATGAGCATTCACTCTTTGGAATGTGCAGATACACGACGGATGAAGATTTTGTGAACGCAGACGCGGTTTTCGACTGCATTGGTGACCCTCCAGAAGAGAGGTTTGATTTGGCATTCTGTGGAAGCCTTCTGCAGAAACAATTGGTTTAGTTAAACCAAACCCCACCGATAAAATGATCTTTGGTTGTTTCTATCTCAACGTTGGTGTGTATAGATAAAGTGACATATATTTATTGTAAAACCATACAGCCCTCACTCATCAAATCTTTCTTCTCCACTGAAGCCTCAACGGTCACTTTTATTTCTTTACCATATGCATCATGTATCTGCGTCACACGTTCCTGAACTGGTCCCATCGCTTGGTTCATAGTAAGAACCAGATCCTTCACTACATGTTGACAACCGTGTCGAAGTCTGTTGGTTGATATAGCCGTTGGATTCAATTAGGATAACCGGGGAGGGTTTATTGATTGAATTTAAAACCAAGCTTGAGGATCCGGTTTATGAGTTCGGTTTAAAGCTAATGAGTTAAGTGTAAAACGTCGTTGTCTCTAGTGTCTTTTGTAACGAGGAAAGAGAGTGGCCGTTTAGGCCGTTAGAGGTTGTTATAGGTGAGTCAACTCAGGGTCGAGTCGGACTGACGTGGCAAGTGATCGCTATATCTTTGCGATCAGAGAGCTCTGGATAGATTACTTTGAGTCACTGGTGAGAGAGAGAAAACAGAGAGAGTTTCCAGTGAGTGATATTTCTCGGGATGTTTTCCGGTGAGAGACGATTGTGTTTGTTTGTATATTACTTTCTCATACTCTTAGTGAATTCCGAGAAAGAAACCTCTGCCAGACGTAGAGTCGCGGTTTCCGCTCGAACTGGATAACAAACTCTCGTGTTCTTTACGTTTTCTTTTTTGAATTTCATCGCATCGAACCCTCATATTCATTCACACGAAATCGATCATAATTCAACTCTATTCCGAAGTTTATCGAGATAGATTTCGCAAGAAGTAGTATCAGAGCCAGGTTCCAGTCTGGTGGTTGTTGCTGAGATCGATCGCGATGTCTTCGGCGAAGATCGAGATGGAGAAGTTCGATAGATCTATCGTTTACAACATGTGGAAGGAGAGGTTACTAGCGAATCTGGATTTGCTAGGGTTGGTAGATGCATTGACGAGTCAGGAGAATGAAGTAAAGAGAAAAAAGCGTTATTGATGGATACAAAAGGAAAAGGTGAAGTATCTGATTCAGATCCATCTAAGGAAAAGGCAGTAGATCCAGTATTAGTTGAGAAGCAGCAGAAGGTACGAAGTACTATCATCATGTATGTGACATATAAGATACTAAGGAAGATTAACAAGGAGAAGACTGCAGTTGGAATGCATAGTATCTTAGACTCTCAATACGTGTCAAGATATCTGCCAAATAAGATGTATTTGAAGCAAAGGCTCTACGGTTATAGGATGAATGAGTTTTTGAGAACAACATTGACGAGTTCTTGAGGATCATCACTGATCTGGAAAGTGTTGAGGTTGAGATATCTGATGAGGATCAAGTGATTCTCTTGTTGATGTCATTGTCAAAACAGTTTGATCAACTAAGGGATACTTTGATGTATGGAAAGCAGACAGTAACTCTTGATGAGGTCATGAACTCCATACACTCAAAGCAGTTGGAGCTTGGATCAAGTGGGAAGGTCAACAAGGCTCAGGGAGAGGTGTTGTATTCAAATAACGATGGTTTTAAAGGGAAGAATACTCAAAAGCATGCATATAGAAGAACAAGTTTGTTCAGAAGAAAGTCGGTAAACGGAATGTTCTCACTTGGTAGATATGCGGTGGAGAAAGACATTTTAAAAGAAATTGTCCTAAGAGAAGTAATCAGGAAAACCGAAATTTTCCTAAAAGAAGGGAGAGTCGTCTACGGTTACAGGGGTTGAGTTCGTTGAGTCTCTCATGGTGTCTGAAGCTAATCTTTCCGAAGGTATTGACTTTAAGGAAGTCTGGATCTTGGACACAGGTTGCTCCTTTCATATGACTCCAAGGAAAGACTGGTTTGTGAATTTGAAAGAGAGTTCATCTGGTTCATTGAGAATAGCCAATGATTTTGTATCAACTGTTGAGGGTGTTGGAACTGTCAAAGTTCAAACATCGGATGGAAGATAGGTTCTGATACAGAACGTGAGATACATACTTCAATTCTCACGTAACTTGTTATATTTGGGTACGTTTGAGGAGTTGGGATGTACTTTTAATTCAGAGAATGGTTATTTGGAAGTCATAAAGGAGAGCAGGAGTGTTCTAAGAGCGAAGAGGCATAACAAGTTGTATTTTCTTCAGAGAAAGAGTTGTGTAGGAGAAGCAAATGTGGCAAAAGCAGGGGATAATACAGAGTTGTGGCATCGTCGTCTGGGTCATGTGAGTCAAAAAAGACTGGATATTATGGTCAAGAAAGGCTATCTTGATGGAAAGCGTGTGTCAACTTTGGATTGCTATGAAAGTTGCATCTTTGGAAAGTTTCACCGGGCTAGTTATGAAACTGGTCAACATACAAGCTCTCAGTGTCTAGAATATGTTCACTGTGATCTTTGGGGGTCGCTTAATGTTCATGCATCTCTGGGAAAGTGTCACTATTTTCTGAGCTTGGTGGATGATTGTTCCAGGAAGGTTTGGGTTTATTTTCTCAAGATTAAAGATCAGGCAAATGAGAAGTTTGTTGAATGGAAGCATCTCGTGGAGAATCAGTCTGGTCTTAAGGTCAAAAAGCTGAGGATATATAATGGTTTGGAGTTCTGTAATCAGGAGTTTGATAAGTTTTGTTCAGATCATGGCATTGCAAGGCATATAACAATACCTTACATTCCACAACAGAACGGTGTGGTGGAGCGTATGAACATAACCATTCTTGAGCGTGTCAGGAGTGTGCTAAGTGAATCAGGTCTACCAAAGGTCTTATGGGCTGAGTCTGTGAATACAGTTGTCTATCTTATCAACAGAACGTCGTCTAGTGCAATACAAGGGAAGATACCAGAACAAGTTTGGTCTAAAACGGTTCCAAAGTATGATCATCTGAGGAAGTTTGGTTGCATTTGCTATTTTCATACAGATGAAGGTAAACTACAACCAAGAGCTAAGAAAGAGATCTTCATTGTATATCCATCTGGTGTTAAAGGGTATAAGATCTGGTCTCTTGATGACAAGAAGAGTGTCTTCAGTAGAAATGTTACATTCAAGGAGACTGAGTGCTATAAGGATCTGTTGAATAAGGGAGGTGGTATGCGAGAAAGAAATACAACTTTTCTCGATGTTGAGCTGGAAAACATTAACTCAGGTGGAGAGGTGACACTACAGAAGAAGTTGAAGCAGTACCTGAAGAAAAAGAAGTTCAGGATGATGATACGGAGCTTGAGAATTATATGTTGGCTAGAGACCGAGAAAGAAGAAATCTAAGCCGCCTAAGAAGTTTGATGATTATGTGCACTTGGCTTTCCTTACAGCAGAAGATGGAGATCCACCTGAACCTAAAGACTATGCAGAGGCTATGTATGATCCACATAGAAAGATGTGGAAATTAGCATTTGATGAAGAGATCATGTCACTTGATAAGAATGAGACATGGGTTTTGGTGGAAGACCAAAAGGGAGAAACGTCATAGGTTGCAGGTGGATATATAAAAGGAAACCATGGATCCCATGTGTTGAGGAACTGGGATTTAAGGGAAGAGAAGTAGCTAAGGGATATGCTCAAAAGGAAGGGGTATAATGAAATATTTTCGCCTGTGGTGAAGCATGTCTCTATCAGGTTCCTAATGGCTATTGTAGTGAATGAAGACATGGAGCTTGAGCAGCTTGATGTAAAATCATCATTTCTTCATGATGAACTTGATGAAGAAATTTTCATGGAACAGCCAGAAGGTTATAAAGTGAAAGGAAGAGAAGATTGTGTTTGTCTGCTCAAGAAATCTATTTATGGCTTGAAGCGAAGTCCTCGTCAATGTACTTCGCTTCATCAAATGCTAATTTCCACATCAAATTAGCATTTGATGAAGAGATCATGTCACTTGGTTTCATGAGGAGTGATCACGATCAATGTGTATATGTTAAGTGCACACAAGGGGTTTACATATATCTCTTATTTTATGTAGATGATATGTTGGTGGCGTGTATGAACATGAAGCTGATCAAAGATCTAAAGCAGCAGCTGAGTACTCGTTTTGAGATAAAGGATCTTGGAGCTGCAAGGAGCATCTTGGGGATTGATATTGTTTGTGATAAAAAGAATGGTGCTTTGTTATCTTGAGAAGGTATTGAAGACGTACAACATGGATAATGCTAAGTCAGTGAACGCCAATGGGAGTTCATTTTAAATTGGCAACTGCAACAAAGGATGAATTGATTACAGATTCAGAGTATATGAGATCGGTTCCTTATTATAATGCCATTGCACTACAAAAAAAGTCTACATTGATAGCAGATTATTATAGCACGTTTTACTGAACTGCTATCGTAGATGGTTTAAAATTTTCCGTATTATCTAATAGTGTTAGATAAACGCTATGATAGAGTGGAACCTAAAATAGCACTTAGTTAATGTTATTTTAAAAATTAAGTGAGCGGGAAGATAAAATCACAGATTCCGCCAATACTTAACGATAAATTATATTCAAGCGCCAAATACATTATTTTCGCGGTTTCAGTAATGCTATAAAAGATATATAATAGCATTTTTCTAATGCTAAAAAAGCTATTTGAACCCCTAAATCCTAAACATAGTTTTAATCCTAAAAAATCTAAAGACAACCCTTAAAACTCAAATCTTTTCAAATTATAACATCAAATCTTAAAATTAAAGTCAAATTTTAGTCTTCTTAATCTTAACTATAATTTCTTAAACATAAATATTAAATAAAACTATATATTCTAAGTTCTAACTTCAAACATAAACTATACATTCAATTCTAAATATAAACTTCAAATTTAAATTATTAAAAATTTAACTACTAATCTTATATATATAGTCTTCAAATTTATTATTTTCTAATTTGAATCCAAAATATTAAACTTTAACCCTAAACCTCATATTCCAACATCCAAATCTTAAATCACAAAAGTAAACTTTACTCTTAATCATAATTTTTTTACAAACCATAAAATCTGAACTTAAAATTTTTTAACTTTTGAATCGAACCTAAACCCTAAATTCTAAACCTAAACTCTATATCCAAATCATAATCTTGATTTTAATTTAATATTTTCAAACTTAAACATCAATTATTAAAATAAATATCTATTGGTTAAGAAAGAATCACATGGATAACCCCAAACCCTATTCCTAAGATTCCAATCCTTTATTACCAAACCCCAAACCATAATCCTAAGATTCCAAACCTTTATTAAATTTTAAACATAGCCCATAAACTTTGAATCACAACCATAAATCCCAATATGCCAATTATTTCCACACACAGACTTTTAAAACCACTCAAAAATAAATTCTAAATAAACTAAAAAGGTGGACTGCTATTGGTTAACGTAAGAAAGGTGCGGATCACTCCTTTTATGATATTAACCGTTGATGGAGCTTTGATCTAATGGATAGAATACTTTCAATATTTTATTTTCTTTTTCCTTTATGTCTTTTCGTCTTTCTTTCTCAGATATTCATCTCTTCTTTCCCTCTACGAATCTCATCTCCTCTTTGTTATTCGGTAGTGCAAGGCGTGGTGTCTTCTCCGTTCATCTCCTCTTCGTTTTTCTCCGTTCTTCTCCTCTCCGGTATGGGATGATTGGTACAAGACCGGACTTGGTGTATCCTGTGGGTTTTGTGAGTCGCTTCATGAGTGATCCTATCAAGAGCATTAGGAGGCCGTAAAGTGGGTGTTGAGTTCAGAGGATCCCTTAGAATGTGTCTGGCGTATAAGAAGGGTTCAGAGTTCAAAATCATGGGGTTTTGTGACTCTGATTATGCTGCAGACTTAGACCGAAGACGATCAATCACATGTTCTTCATTTCTGGCTGGTGATTGTTTGATTAGCTCGAAATCAAGTCTGCAAAGAGTGGTGGTTTTTTCAACCACTGAAGCTGAATATATCTCAATGACTGAAGCAGCAAAAGAAGTTATTTGGCTCAAGGGTTTGGGTAAAGATTTTGGATATGAACAAGAGAAGGTTGAGATATTTTGTGATTCTCAGAGTGCAGTGCATGATGAGCGTACAAAACATATGGCAAGGAAGCTCAGTTTCATAAGGGAACAAGTTGAGGAAGGTGAGCTGAAGGTTTCTAAGATTCATACTGAAGTGAAACATGCAGATATCTTCACAAAGACTGCTGCTTAGAAGACTCAAGAAGCTGTTGAAGCTGCTTGGGGTCTCTGATGAGTAAATTAAAGGAAGAATTTTGAGGTCTCGGAAGGTCACTAAAAGGAGAACAGTCTATAACAACCAAGGTGGAGTTTTTCGAAGTATGTTGGTTGATATAGCCGTTGGATTCAATTGATTGAATTGAAAACCAAGCTTGAGGATCCGGTTTAGGAGTCCGGTTTAAAGCTAATGAGTTAAGTGTAAAACGTCGTTGTCTCTAGTGTCTTTTGTAACGAGGAAAGAGAGTGGCCATTTAGGCCGTTAGAAGTTGTTACGGGTGAGTCAACTAAGGGTCGAGTCGGACTGACGTGGCAAGTGATCGCTATATTTTTTGCGATCGGAGAGCTCTGGGTAGATTACTTTGGGTCACTGGTGAGAGAGAGAGAAAACAGAGATAGTTTCCTGTGAGTGAGATTTCTCGGAGTGTTTTCCGGTGAGAGATGACGGTGTTTCTTTGTGTATTACTTTCTCATACTCTTAGTGGATTCCGAGGAAGGAACGTCGACCAGACGTAGAGTCGCAGTTTGCGCTCGAACAGAATAACAAACTTTTGTATTCTTTACGTTTTCTGTTTTGAGTTTCATCGCATCGAATCCTCATATTCATTCACACGAGATCGGTCATAATTCAACTCTAATCCGAAGTTTATCGAGCTAGATTTCGCAAGACACCGTTGATAAAGTTGTGTTTTGAATGTTTCGTGTGCTCCATTTACTTGTTTGAGGTTTGCAGTATTACTTTACGACGGGAGGTTGCAAATATGGAGTCTTGTAGGTTCAACCACACAAAAACCCAAAGTCTGGTCTACCCTCTGTAGATGAGCTTTATTTCCTCAGCCTTCCCATAGACCGGTATTCCATTTTTGAAATTTTGGTACAGCTCCACGTTGTCACAGAGCCGTGGAGTTCCATCTCAAGACCTATGTGGCAATCCACGCTCAGTTCTTTGCCACATTTTTATTAAACAACTTTTGTAATCTATCCACCACCCTTGACTCTTGAGATGAAATGGAGCTTGCCTCCCTGCCTATTTATTTCCATAGGTTACTTTCTAAAACCTTATTCCTGATATTTTTTTGTTCTCTAAAATTGTTCAAATTTGATGTTATGGGAGCTAAGCCATTGAATAGAGTTGCTCAATTTCAGATTCAGCTATTGAAACTGCAATAAGTTAAAAAATTTGGAACCTAAGGACATGTGTTTGTTTTGTCGCAATGAAGTTAAAATGCTATTTAAGTAATTAGATAACATGACTTTTATGCAGTATTACATGACTGAAAAGGACATTGTCTTAACCTTTTATAAAATCAAACCAAGAAGCAGCAAGAACAATGTGTATTTATTTTATATGTCAACCAAATGTGTCCAAAACAAAGTTGAAAAGAGAAACTCAACGAGAAGAGGAAGAAGAATTGAAGTTTGCAACATCTTACAGAAGGTTTTGTCGTTGTCATTTGTTGAAAACTACTCTGCTCAACCGATCTGCTTCCTTATCATTGCGTTTCGGAAACAGAGCTCGAACCGGACTCAAAGGAAGCAAAGCCATTTCTTCTGCAAACATAATATCACGTGAGTAGTCTACCCTTAAATCAAGATTGGGGTTTGGGGGGAAGAAAGAAGATACCTTTTCTCGTGGGGGTGGCGAATTACGTTTCTTACGATGGTTGTTGTTCTGTTGGTGACGATGATGACGATGGTTGTTGTTCTGATGAGGCTCATTGTTTGTTGGAGGAGTAACAAGACTCTCAGGTGCAGCCACAGCTGTTTTCTTGGTCTTCTTGTCGTCACGAGCATTGTTGAAGATGACGGTGAATCCTTGGGCGGCTCCTGGATTAGTCGCGTCCCATTCCCCAAATTTTGGCAGTTGTCTTCCTTTGTTTCCCTACACACCACCACCCAAAAAAAAACCTTAAGAACAGGTTTGTTCATCATATCTGAATCTTTGGTAATGGTAATAGCCACTCTTGATTGATCAGATATTATAATGCAAGGAAGGGAGTTTTGTTATAAGAGATCAAGATGTGAATTTTTTTAAACATTTGTTCTTACCGTCGCCATTGTCGGTATTAAAACAGAGGATTTTGTTTCTGATACAAGGAGAATCTAGAGAGAGACAAGACAATGATGATAATCTGGAAAAAGAGGAGATGAAATTGTAATAATAGAGGAGGAGAGAGGACGATCACGTCGTCGTTGGAAACACATCAACAATCTCCTTTTTTCATATACACACTTTTCTCCTTCCCGCGGCTTTTCCAACAGAATTACCTAAAATAAATTACTAAATTAAAAAAAATATTGAAGATTAAAAACGTGGAACATAGGCAAAAGTTCAGCAGCCTTTAAAGAATTTTGGTTTAGTTATGGCTCGTAATATTTTAGTTTACGGTTTAACCATAATTTTATTAATTTTGCCAATTATAGTCGTCTGCTTTGAAGATTAAAAACGTGTAGCATAAGCAAAAGTTCAGCAGCCTTTAAAGAATTTTTTTTTGATGAAATTTGAAATTTATTGATACTGTAAAAAAAATGAGCATTTACAAGATTCTAATGTGCCCTTTTATAAAATTTACAAGGCAAAATCGTGAGAAAAAATTCTGTCTAGGAGATGTCCGAGACAGCAAACCATCTCTGCATCAAGCCTGCATACTTGTGCTCACTCTTGTAACGGAGAGAAGATATTATATTACGCACCGCCTTGTCTATACGTACTACCTGATCAACACTTCAAAACCCCGACTGATGCCTCCTCCCATTTCCTTCTTTCCAGATGTGATAGATGGATGTCTGAAACACCATTTTGAGTAGGATCTTGTCCATGATCTGCAAGTTATTTCCAGCCACAAAATGCAGAGTGATTGTCCAGTCTGGATCAGTCCTGTTGCCACTCAGTCTATTTGCTAACTTATCCCAGATAGTAAAAGAATACGGACAGGCGAAAAAGATGTGATCATGGGTCTCATCAGGCTCTCCACAAAGCACACAGCCTTGCTGCAGCCCCCAAGCTCTCATTCTGTCTCCAGTAGCCAGTCTGTTCTTAACAGCCAACCAAACAATAAAAGAGAACCTCGGTACACCTTGAGCAAACCAAACACTTTTACCCCAAAAGACTGTAGGTTTTCTTTCTCTGATCTGTTCCCACGTTCGTGAAGAAGAGAAACATGGTTTATAAGAATCATCAGAATGCTTCCATAGCAAAACATCATTACCTCTATTGATGTCTGGAACTGGTTCTCTCTGAATGCGAGAATGCAGGTAATGGAACTGACGACTCCGTTGCCCCCGTACAGTCCATCTCGATTGCACAACAGCATCACACACCCGAGCAGTACGAGGAACTCCAAGATAACACGTTCCAATAGCTCCTGTGATGTCTATAAGTCTCCCCATTTGTAGCCAATCATCAAACCAAAAGAAAGTCGTTCGTCCATCATTAACCTCAACCCGTAGGAACTGATAGACAAGAGGTCGTAGCTTCAATAACTTTCTCCATATCCATGATCCCCTTCAATAACTTCAATAACTTTAAAGAATTTTTAGATTATTTATGGCTCGTAATATTTTAGTTTACGGTTTAACCATGATTTTGTATGAATTTTTACAATTACAGTCATCTGCTTTGTATCATTTAAAGAATTTTTGGATTATTAATGGCTCGTAATATTTTAGTTTACGGTTTAACCATAATTTTGTATGAATTTTTACAATTATAGTCATCTTCTTTGTATCATTTTCTTTTCTAAAAGTCCACTATAATAATGAATAAATGTTTATTGACATAATTTTTTGGCTAAAACAATTAGTCTGAATTTTAGTATTTTATGGTGTTTTAAATAGAAATTAATATAAAGCAAGGTAGAACCAATAAATTTATTATCTATATAAATTAAGTTGTTACTTCTCTTTCTTATGAAGCCACCTCATCAAAAAATTGCCTAAAAATTTGATACATAATCATAATTTTTTTTAGTTTGTAAAAACAAAATCATAATTCTTACAAATATTAATTAATCCACATTTTTCATCCTCTTAGACCCCAAATCGATTTCGACCAAAACCCTAAATTCTGAATCCTTTCCAAACCCTAAACTGAAAATCGATAAACAAACCCTATGAAACACTATCACATCATCGTTAGTTGACTCTTCCTTCGACCCAAATCTTAAACTCCTAATCAATTGTGACTAAAACTCTAAATCCCAAATTAATCACAAACCCAAATGATGTAGAGAATGAGAAGGAAGAGTTTACCTCGCGTTCTGAAAAATCTGAGAATCTGACAAATAAAACGAGATTACTATAATTGGAGAATTTGAAGAAGAGGTTCGGGTTCGAGAGAAAGAGGGATAAGTTAAGTGATTAGGTTTAAGTTAGCCAGCAATTATGTTTAGTTAGGGTATATGTATTTAGCTTAATTTTGATTAACCAATCAGAATTCATGAACCAAACCAAGGCAATAACCAAGCATATTTATGATTGATTTGTTCATCCTTTTTTGATTGGTTTGTTCATCCTAACCGAACAATAATCCAAATTCACAATGTTCAGTTTGGTTCGGACTATTCGCTTCGGTTCAGAATCCCGATACTTGTTTTTAGTGCAGGACAGATCCTTTGAATACAAAGAATTGAAGAGTATTTCTAGAAATTACCTAATATGGTTTTGTACGCGAGGTAAACTCTTCCTTCCAATATATACCACAAATTCACAATGTTAGGGTACCTAAGCTGTATGTGGTAATTATAACATTCCAGTTTGTGGTATATGTTGGAAGGCTTAAGAAAATTGAATTGGCTATCTATGTCACCAAAGTATACTTATCTTTTCCGTCACACATCCGTTTAGAACTACAAGGTTAAGTTTGCTTGAGCTGGAATAGTAGAAAGATCGGTGACCTATCGAGAAGTGTTTCACGATTCCGTGTGAGTGAGGCCAAAGCACAGAGAAAAGTCATGTGATGATTGTAGAGTCTGTAAACAATGATTTCGAGCATTCAGAAAAATTAACGGACTGTTTGTCGGATGGGATAGGGCCCATGAGCCGAGTGAGTGGGCATGGGTGGCCCATTAGTCGTGGGTGGGCCATTAGTCGTAGGCGGTCAGAGCGTTACAAGTTGTATCAGAGCCGAACCCAGACGAGTGCAGAGTCAGTGAGAGCTCACACTAACAACGATGTCATTGCGTTCTTTGAAAGAGGATGAATTGTAACATCCTGGTTTGGGGGATATGTTGGAAGGTTTAAGAGAATTGATTGATTAGTTATGTCACAAATGTGCATTTACATTTTTCGTCACACATCGTTTAGTTCGTGTGAGTGAAACCAAAACACGGAGAAAGATCATGTGGTGATTGCAGAGCCAGTAAACAATAATTTTGAGTTTTCAGAAAAATTAACACACCGTCCGTCGGACGGGGTCTCACGGGCCTAGAGAACGGATGTGGATGGCCCATTAACCGTGGACGATCGAGGCGTTACATAATATCAACATGTTAATTTTTAATCAAGAAAAATATAATATCATCACTTTTTTTACTAGTTCTTCCAAATCTGTTTTATATTAGTGATTGTTTTTCTCTTGTATAAACTAACTACTGAAATAATCTGTGTATTATCATATACTTCCATCTTTCTTTAAATCAAATTTTGTAGCATTCTCTTATACCTTATGTATGTCGATTTATATGTGAGAAAAAGGTGTGTCAATGCCCATGTATACATGAAACGAAATACATTTTGAATTTAATATCTTACGGAGACCTTGAAAATGAACAAAACTACTGTTAAAAACAATAACTATTGAATGACTCCCCTTGAGTGTGTAAACACCGCATCAACACCAATGACCATCTCCCTCTAGATTTCTCTTGTTGACGTAGCTATCACAATCTCTATCAGTATCAGATTCATTCAACTAACAACTTCAACTTCAACTTCTTTTCATATCGTAACAACATGATTAAAGGGATTGCACTTAATGCATACACCTGCATCGTCAACACGTGTAGGTTATGTACCTTGTGGTCACTAAGAAAATAAATTATGACAACAATATGGTACCGACCAGAGAGACGAAAAGATTGGTCCAAGCTACTTATGTAATAGCATCAGCGAAAGAACTTATTGGACAAAATGAAATAACTTAACAGAATTGTCTTTTAGTACATTGTATGTAACATCACATATTATGAAACTAACGTATTATAAGTATTACAATCATTATCATGAAACAACTATAGGTAACTACTAAGGGTAGACTAGTGAATGTTTTTCTTTAATGTTATTGTTTTCATTTGCACATATATATGTAATCTTTGTATTTTGTTAAATTGGCTACCTATTGTTCTTTTCCTTTTATTAACATAAAGAAAACAACTGAGAGCTAACTTAACAAAACGAAAACACCTTATATTTTTGTAATGAAAAAAAAAACATTTCATTTTCGTTTTGAGCTTTGGGGTTAGTAATTATAATACTCTTTTTTTGTCAACGTAATTATAACTAGATCTCGGCGCGGTTTTTGTTTTCATTTATTTTTATATAAATATTTTGTTTTTAATTATAAATTGGTATATATTATAATATATGTGTCTATCAATTTTTAAAACATAATAAGTTTGTATATTTTTTTCATTGAATAGATTGTTTCAAACTTTCATATGTATTTGTATCTTCTTCTATATATATATTTTTGAATTATTATCATTATTAAAATCGTAACTATATATATAAAGATTAGTAAAATATTGTTTTATTGTCATATTCAAAAATATTGTAACATTTCACAAATTTAGAAAAATTTTAAAAAGTTAAAATTTTTGCTTCACAGATTTATATTATCGAGTAAATAATTAAACATTTGATTTTTGTTTAATTTTTAAAATAAACTATATAGTTTAAAATTTGTTTTCATTGGTTTAAGGTAGTAAAAATTAATCATTGTTAGATAATATGATTTCTGTTATTTAAAAAAATCTTAATAATTTTAAAATTTAACATCGATAAATATTTAAATAATTAACATATGGATGTATAGTATTACAACATTAAATTATATCTATTTAATTTATATTATCTATAAATCCAATGGATCATCTATTGTTTAAATCTAATTATTTTAAGCCTAGTAAAAATTTCTGGTAGGCCCAAAATTTAAATGATAAGATTAGAGATTAAAGGTAACATGATTTTCTAGGAATAAGTTCATTAGATCTATTTTTAAAAAAAATTACACATGAATCAGTGTTGTTACTTATGTTTTAATATATAAGATACCCTATTGGGGAAAATTAGGTGCATTAATTTTCCTTATAACATCAGCTTCTTTATACAAAATCAGTTTGTTGCTACCAAGACTAGATTTCACTACTAATAGAAAATGTGATAAATGTAATTTATGTAAGCAAATGGCGCAAAAGCTGAATTTTGGATACCTGCATGTATTATTATTTTGGTAAAATAGATACCTGTATTTTAGTGCAATTAAGAGACATTGCCTAGAAGGCAACTGTCTTCACCCATAAGTTACGTTCCCTTCATTATTGTCACATGCACATTTTCAACTATTTATATAAAGTGGTCGATTATAATTTTTTTTTTGTTATGAAGATAAACAGTGTCAATTAAAACTTTGCTAGCTAAACGAAAAATCAAAGTTTTTTTTTTTTTGCTAAGTATTTGACGTACGATTGTCTACTAACTTTTAATGTATATAACTTTCTACGACGTACCAAACACGACGGTATAGATGATATAACCAGAAAACATAAGGTTATTGTTACCAAAAATGGGGAAATTTGTTAGATACAAATAATATCATGGTGATGATGAGCCAATGGCCCATGTTAACTGGCGAGTTCATCCGTCACTTCTTGTGGCAGTTAATATGCCATCTATCCATCGTCGTACGTCTTTTGGAGTATATTAGGCAGATGAGATTTTGACAATCCATATCACTTGTCATTGTTCATAATTTTGGTTAAACCGTCTTTGTTCTCTGTTGAAGCTAAATTACAATTTTAAACAGACAACAAAAATTTTAAAATGGAAATTATGTACAATTTTTAAATGTATTCTTGAAGACTGTGGTCGTCGTGTACAATACAGTTTCTATGGAAATTTAATCGCTATTTCATAGCTGTAGCACTGTTGCGACTTGCGAGTGTTTCCATTGGGAGGTGGCTGATGTATTTAATAGCTAACTAAAAATCTCTCCACATCCCAACCACATTTTCTATTTATATAATTATATATATCCAATATGTTATCCGTTAGATATGTTTACCCATATGGCTGTATTAATGCTACGGCAAAGACAAACTATTAGTATAGTATAGTCATTTAAATTGTGTTAGACTAGGTCCGAGCCTAAGTATAATGCCACGATATTTTTTTTAACACAAACTGGTAAAAGTAGAGACTCTCACAAAAAAAAACTAAAAATGTTAATAAAATATTACATTAGATATTTCAAAACATACTTCAAAGTATCAAAAACGTACTTTGAAGTTGAATTCTCAATATTCATAACAAAATATGAAATTTTTTATTTTTATCTTTGAATAAAATTAGGTTGAAAACCCCCATTAATTAAAGATGTTTAAAAGAACGAAACTCTTCCAAAATAACATGTATATTATTGTGAGTTGTGACAAGCATTATCGTTGTACTGTCATCTCCAAACTCTGCACAATTTTAAATAATGACAAAATACTAATACTCTAGTTAAATAATAACTGATTTAATATATACTAAAATATAATGGATATCTAAAATGAAAATGCCACAACTGAAAATTAAAACTGTAAAAAAGCAACCATCTTACGTGTTAAGATCATAATATTTGTATCTATTCTCCAAAAACTAAAACAATCATCCAAATTTCAAATATTTGTGGGGGTTTATCATATTCAAATGTTTTTGTTATTACAAGTTTAGCATATAAATGTTTATCATCAATTATAGAGATTAGAAAATATGAAATATGGGCATAATTCATCACATTCAACAATAAATCAAGTATTTTGATTTCCTTTCAAAATTCTTTAACCAGATGTCGTTAAAATCAATACACCACTTTTTCATTATTTCCTCACCGGTCGCCCCTATATATATGCAGCTGATTTATTGAAAATCTCAAACTTCCTTTCACAATGCCTTTCTCCATCTCTCTTATCCTCGCAACCGTCGTCTCCGTCGGGATACTCTTCCTATCAACCATCTCCTCCGCGGCGCCAACTCTCGGCGTCCGTCGTCCATTTAACAGAATCTACGCCTTCGGCGACTCTTTCACCGACACAGGAAACTCACGAGCCGGCGAAGGCCCCGCTGGATTCGGACACTTGTCAAGCTTCCCTTATGGCATGACTTACTTTAAACGGCCAACGAACCGTTACTCCGACGGGCGACTCACCATTGACTTCGTGGCGCAGTCAATGAACTTACCGTTTCTGCCACCGTACCTCAGCCTCAGGTCCACTAACGGCAGTAACGGCACTGCCACGGATAGTTACGGCGTCAACTTCGCCGTCTCTGGAGCAACGGTGATAAAACACGCTTTCTTCGCCGAGAACAATCTGACGCTTGATATGACTCCTCAGTCTTTAGAGACAGAGCTTGGCTGGTTCGAGAAGTATTTGGGGACACTTGGAACGAACCAGAAGGTTTCTTTGTTTAAAGATTCTCTGTTTTGGATCGGAGAGATCGGAGTTAACGACTACGCCTACACCGTTGGATCTACTGTGTCAAGCGACACTATTAGAGAACTTAGTATTTCAACCTACACAAGGTTCTTGGAGGTAACAACAATGTTTGGTAAACTTGTAGACCAGGCTGGCCTAGAACTTAACCAACCGGTTTGGTTTGGATGTATTCTCCTATGTTTGGTTTATAACCTTTTTTTGAATTGTAATTTCAGACATTGTTAAACAAAGGTGTGAGACATATGGTTGTCCAAGGACATCCCGCAACTGGATGCTTGACGTTAGCAATGTCGCTGGCTGCAGAAGACGATCGAGACTATCTAGGATGTGTTCAGAGTGTCAATAATCAGAGTTACACTCACAATCTTGCACTTCAATACAAACTGAAACAACTTAGGTTAGTTTATATAACTGTAACATTTTTAACCAATGTTGTTTCTTGTGCTGGTTCCATAAAGTGCTATTATTAAGATTCTTTAATATAAAAATGCAGGATCAAGTATCCGAACGCTACAATAGTCTATGCAGACTACTGGAACGCGTACCGTGAGGTGATAAAGAACCCTAGCAAGTACGGCATCTCCGAAAAGTTCAAGGCGTGCTGTGGAACAGGAGAGCCGTACAACTTCCAAGTATTCGAGACATGTGGGTCGGCTACAGCCACGGCGTGTAAGGACCCGAGTCGGTACATTAACTGGGACGGAGTCCACTTAACCGAGGGCATGTATAAGGTTATGGCCGATATGTTCCTCGGCGGCAGTTTCACTCGACCTAAGTTTAGTTACTTGTTGAACAAGAAACTAAAAGGTTTATGATTAAAAGGTTTTACCGATTTCCATATATGATTGTATGGTTTTGGAGTTTTGACATTGTTTGTTGAATTATGATCACGCGAATCTTTTTAGACTCCTACTTACTTATTAAAGCAAATCTGATGACACAGATGAAAAAAAGTTAAAGAAGCTATCCAATATGCATCTTTCAATCTATTATCTTTTCTTTTCAAAATATAGGTAGCTGTAGTTGATGTTATAGCAATTTCAAACACAAGAGTAATTATACTCAAAAAGCTTTATTGTGATAGAAAGAAAATACAAAAATTAAAGTGGCTTTACGAGAGTTTTCTTGTGCAAGAAAGGAGAAAACTTAAATTGTCACTATAAGCGCTGAATTTGTATTGATTAGTTTTCAAGAAATGAAGAAATATAATTGATTTGTGGCAATCCTCAAAGATACATCACTTGTTCATATATCACTTACATATATTCTGTTCAAATTTAATATATCCCATATATTAATTGATGATCATTTAAAAAGTTGTAACTTTAAGTTTGTACTAATTAAAAAAAGACCATGTTTAGGTATCACTTAATTAGAATGATAATTTAGCTTACGCGGCAGCTTAAGAATGAATTGAAAAAAATATTGGTCCAAATCCAATTACTAGGGAACATTATATTTACCCAAAATATAAGAAGCATGTATTATTTCCTTAAATAAAAGCTACGGAATTACCCAATATGATTAACATATATATGACAATTAATTACTATGAATAATAAAGATTTGATAACAAGTTTTTCATCTTTCTTCATTTTTGTTTAATTTTTATATTATTAAAAAATTAAACAATCACATTAACATTATGATAAAAATTAGATTTTTTATATGTTATATTTTAAAAATTTTTAAATGACTTTAAATTACAAAAATGAGAAAACCTTATATGTTATATTTTTTTTTTTAAATGACTTTAAATTACAAAAATGAAGAAACCTTATATGTTGTATTTTTCTTATATGTTAGATTTTTTCTTATATGATATATTTTGAATTTTTAAAATGATTTTAAGTTACAAAAATGTAAGTTTTCCTTAAGCATACGACTAAAACACTAAAAATGACATGTATCAATTCAATGGTTGATCTTAAACCTTTCAAAACCATATGGAAGATAATGTCAAAATAGTTCAACTATGAAAACAGTATTGTTCACATTTTTGAAGAATGTATTCGGTGGAAAAAAATAAGGTTTTTGTGTCATAATTTGTTTAATGTCCAATCTGATCAATCCATGATATTTTAATTATAGTTTAGTTCTATAATTTTTTATAAAAATTGATTCGATCCATCGGAAAGAATTATATAATAACAACAAAAAAATATTGTATATGTATAAATAAAATGATCAAATATATATAAAAAATTATCGATAATATATACAAATAAACTCACCATGAACGTCTTATCCTAGTACTAAATTAAATGATAAATTTAGTATTTTAAAGGTGGATTATGTATAACATGCAACATCTTTTTTTTTATGGTAAAATGTAAAGATTTTATTATCAACTTTTTAAGTTTTTGACAGAATTACAAAAGATAACAAGAAGCAGACAAGCGAAAATAAAATCTAAACACAGGCTCTATCGTCTACACATGGGCTTACACAACGACCCAAAAACCAAAAATCAGAGGCTCGACTAACTCAGCACCACCCGCTTGCAACATCTTTAGTAAAAGAACTGTTGTGTAGAAACAAGAGATTACGATCTCTTACACCAAAAAAAAAAAAAGAGACTACGATCTCCATTTCACTTTCAACTCATTCTTCGTCACTCGTTTTATTGATCAAGCGTAAAAAAAAACAGAACAAAGAGAATACAGAGAATTGTTCATCCAGTGTTCAAAGAAGGTGATGTGTGAGAGCTACTCCCTGGATCGAAGATTCAAGCTCCCTCACACTTCGAAATGATTAACAAAGAAGGTGACTCAGCTAAGTACACTTTATGTGTGTAACAAACTCTTAACGGCCCGGTCTTATCTAATTTTTATTATTAAGGATGTACATAACCGGTTTTCAATCTCTAATCCAATCCAGCATAAACCATATCAAACCGACGTATAGTTTTGACATTGAACCTTTTGACTGCCTAGAGTATTACTCTTAGTTTAATTTCAACAATGAACAAGAACACTAAAGTACATGCCCCGGTCGATCTAATTTTGTCTTATTATTTTGTATTTTTTTTCTAAGAAGGTTCTGATTTATTAAAAACAAATATAAAATCAGAAGAGAACGGGAAGGCTGGCCGCAGAGGCCCAAAATGATTGAGAAGTAGCTACATTGGGCCTGAAAGCATCTAGAATCATTCTGTTTGGTCGCAGTGTTTTGTGAAAATAATTTCATCGATTTTCCTTAGTAGAATCAACAAAAAAATTTCCGAGAAAATCACTAATTTTCCGAGGAAAGACTTGAGACCGAGAGATTACGTCTGATTATTTTCTTAAAATTTAATTTTAATTTGGCTCCCTACACAGTCCATGGCCGAAGCAGAGAGTAAGGAAGAAGCACTCGAGACAAAACTCGTCGATAAGGTCGGAGAAGCCATCTCTGCTATTGGCGACGCCAAGCACGTCGACCAAGTCATCTCCGCTGTTCATTCCGTCGCCCTTCTTCTCTTCCCGGTCGATCCAACGACACGCATCGGAGACAAGGTTTGTCTTTATCGGTGTCTTGTCTAATTTCGAACTTCTCGACATAGGAGTCTAGAGCTTTACTTATGATTATGTCTTTTGTCGCCACACAGGTCTCTAGCTCCCTTGTTCCTTGTGCAAAAGATGAGAGAAGTGATTGGTCTCAAACGTTTTACCGAGGTGTTGCGTTTCCAACGTTTGCTCGCGTCTTGTTGCTTGGTAAGTTTCTATCAAAGTTCACACCTTTTTTTTTATTTTTTTTTGTGTGACTTTGCTTCTTACTTCCTTGTAGTTTGCTACTGTGTTCTGTTTTAGATACTGGTTGGTTTGAGTTGTTGTTTCTTTCATCTAGTTTGGATGTTATGTTTGTGTATGTTCAACTAGTTCTTGTTTTTCATAATACAGATGTTGCATCGGATTGGCTCTCTTGCTTCCCTGTTTCAGTTCAGAAACATTTGTATGATTCGTTCTTCTTAGATGGGCCTGTTGTCGAGGTTGTTCAGGTCTTGGTCCCGTTCCTACACCATGTCGACAAAAATTCTTCCGTTGATGCCAATTCTGTCCAGACCAATGTGGAAAGGTGCCCGAAACACACAATTCTTTTCTGTCTATTTCATCCATTCATTTTCTAGTGGTATATTTAGACTCTAGCTGGTGCAAATGTTAGTATAAGTATATATTATTAGCCGCCTGTCAGTGATGTGACTTTGTTGTGATGACAGATTGCTTATATTGTGTTTGCTTGAAAACGCTGGAGTGCTTAAAATGACTAAAGAAATTGGTGATTATTATCAAGGAGACAGTTCCAGGAACGGAAATCTCAAGCCTTTGTTATCAAGGCTGTCACAGATACTGACCTCCATTCCTGATAAAGCACGGTTGAAATCCCCGCCTTTGCTTTCCTCTCAGTATCCTTTTCTCTAGCGCCTTCAGTGTGATCTATTTTAGCCATCTTTTAAGTAACTAGATATCTTTTTTTTTTATGTTAACTATCATATACAGTAAGGTCAGTGTTTGTCTTTGACATGAGTCCTTCAGCTTATACTTCAAGCACATTACCAATCAGCTTCTTCAAATATTAGACGACAGAGCTTCCTGCAATGAGGCTAACAGCACAGATATTGTTTTATCATTTGTGGGGGAAATGTTTTCCCGTATCTGTCGACGCGGATTATCAGGTATGCTCCGAGCATTTCACTTCTCAACCTACTGTATAGTTTCTTTGTGGATTTTGAATTACCATTGACTTGCTTGTATTCACGTTTTGTCCCCTGCAATGGCTGAGTTAGGAGAATGTCGTCGCTACAGATAGGAGAAAGGATATGCTATAATAATATTTTTAGCACTGATGGTGTGACTATGTGTTTTTTATTAGAGTTATTTCAGTAAACAAAATTTGATGTACTTCAGAGTAATTTTTATTCTGTTTTTTTTTCTTTCTTTAATTTACAGATTTGCTGTTAAGTGAAGTAACACCTCATGTCCTAGCTCATGTTAGGAGATTACTAAACTCAAATAAGGGTTCTGTTGAGATTGAATCATTTCAGTTGGATCCTACATCCCAGATTTGGTCGAAAACTATGGAAGCAGTGACTGATCCATATGCTGTTGAGAAAATGGCTGAACAACTCTTACATCAGCTATATGCTGAGCATGCAAGTGATGTTGAAGCTTTCTGGACTATTTGGACTCTGTTTCATCGCAATGTGAAACATCAGGCATCTGTGAGGTGTGCAAAAGTGTTTTTGTTGCTCTTTTTTCAAAGAAGACAGATTTGTTGTCTATTGGTTTTTCCCACTTGAGTGTATTTTGCAAGTAATTTTGTGGACTTAATATTTCAGGTCCATATTTGTTGACAAATTTTTGCTGTGGAAAGTGTTTCCTATCCGTTGTCTGCGATGGATCTTACAGTTTTCGGTTCTTGAGTGCCCACCGGTTACTAATACACTTGCTAAAGGTGACATCACGCAAGGACTGCTTGAAACAACGCAGCGAATAGCCTCAGTTTGGTCAAAAGGGGAGTTTCTGCAGTCTGTCCCATTGGAGCAGCAAGCTTGTATCCTCTTCTTTTTTTCTAAAAAACTTTATGTCGAAAATTAATCACACATTGTAGGTTGGGAGTAGGCGTATTGTTTAATCACTGTGTAGGTGGTGAAGAAATGTTTTAATCTCCATGCTACTGTTTAAAGAATTCCAGCTCCTGTTTCCCATAATATATGTTGCAGATATAACTGCAGCTCTTGGGCTTTGCCTGGAGAACATGTCGAGAGAGGAACTAGATAGAAAGAAGGATGTAATGCACAACATTCTCCAAGGAGTTAGCTGTATAAGACTCATCTCTCTCAATATATTGGGCAAAAAACTTAAACGCTTAATTGGTCTTATGTCGTTTGCTTGTTATTTGCAAACAGGTAGACTGGAGAACCCAGGAGATCTGGTACGGAAAATGGCTAGCTCTATTGCCTTTATGTTCTCTAAAGTTATTGACCCGAAGAATCTTCTCTACCTTGATGATTCATTCACTGGGAATGCAATTGACTGGGAATCTGAATTGCAAACGGCCGTTGGAGGGGTCCGGTCAATCACGAGTTCAAGGGAAAATGGAGACGGTGAAACCAAAACATCAGCAGACTCTAGCCGCAGAAACAAGGAGAAGAAGGATCGCAAGAGCAAGGACATAGCTAACTTTGTATTGGCTGATCCAGATGAAATGGTTGATTTGGCTACTTTAAACTGTGGAACAGAGAGTGATAAAGATGATGGTGATGATAACGCAAGTGTCAGCTCTGATAACTCAAGTGTTACTTCTTTGGAGCCATATGATCTGTTAGATGATGATAAGGACTTAGGGAAACAGTTTACACATTTGGTTGATGTTGTTGGAGCTCTTCGGAAGACTAATGATGCTGATGGGGTAAGTAACTAGGATATAATTGTTGTATATACTTTCACTAAGATTCAACAGAAAGTGCTAACTTTGATGAAAATGACGTCTTGCAGGTGGAGAAAGCGATATATGTTGCAGAGAAGCTTGTGCGAGCATCTCCGGATGAACTGACTCATATAGCTGGTGATCTTGCTCGGATTCTTGTACAGGTTCGCTGCTCTGATATAACAGTCGAAGGTGAAGAAGATTCAGCAGAAGAGAAGCGGCAAAGAGCTCTAATAGCGTTGCTCGTGACCCGTCCCTTTGAATCCCTGGAAACTCTTAACAGTGTTTTGTATTCGCCTAACGTAGACGTAAGTCAGCGCATAATGATACTTGATGTCATGTCTGAAGCAGCTCGAGAGCTTGCTAATACCAGGACACTGAAACCTAAACACCAAGCACGTGGACCTCTGATATCGAATATCTCAGATCCTCAACCCTGGTATTTGCCTAGCGATGCGAGTACCCCATGGAAAAAGGTCGAGGAGACAGCATCTTTTCATCTTAACTGGGCCAACCGATACGAGAGGGAGCTACAGCCGAAACCTGGACAGAAGATGAAAGGGAAAACTCGAAGGTGGAGCCTGAGATCAGGAGATAGAGATCAAAGTAGTACTGACTGGTCACAGAATAGGTTTCCACTATACGCAGCAGCATTTATGCTTCCAGCCATGAAAGAGTTTGACAAGAAACGACATGGTGTTGACTTGCTTGGTAGGGACTTTGTTGTCCTTGGGAAACTTGTTCACATGCTCGGAGTCTGTATGCAGTGTGCATCAATGCATCCAGAAGCATCTGCGTTAGCTCTCTCTCTTCTAGATATGTTACAACGAAGGTACACATCATAGCTTCTTTTTTGCTTATGATCCAGACTTCAGCACCTTATACTGAGTGCTTTCATGCTTGAAAAACTTAATACAGGGAAGTCTGCAATCACCCAGAAGCCTATGTCCGAAGGGCGGTTCTTTTTGCAGCCTCTTCTGTTTTGATTGCTCTTCACCCTTCTTACATAGTCTCAGCCTTAGCTGAAGGAAATTTTGAACTTGCCAGAGCTCTTGAATGGATCAGAACGTGGGCTCTTCAAGTAGCTGACTCAGATATCGACCGAGACTGCTACTCGGTAAGTCATACATTCTCCGTGGTTATATAACTAAAGGACAAAGTCTTTCATTAGCTTAAACAGTTTTACAATTTGGCTTATGTTCTGTGTCTTGTCTTTAGATGGCTTTGTCATGTCTCCAACTTCACGCCGAGATGGCTCTCCAAACTTCCCGAGCTTTAGAACCAGCTGGTGGGAAAAGCAGCAGCAGCATGGGACCGATGAACATAAGTCTACCTTCTGCTATCTCTAAGCTGACATCAATCAAACTTCCTTCTTCAAATGTTCTTCTCTAGCTAATATAGCTACATTTCTTGAACTAAATAAACTTATTGTGTGTTAATTCGAATTTTGATATCTATTGCAATTTGCAAGTGTTTGTTTTGAAAAGTAGGAACTTGTTCATTTTGATTAACAAATTAGGTTAAGAGTGCAAACCCTTTCAGCAGTCAAGGATAACATGTGCTAAAAGAAGATTCTTAACATCTTCTATTCAGATTTATTTTATAGTCAATGGCGCAAATAAAAAATCAGCTGGTTACTACTTAAATATAAGTAATATAACAGGCATGCCTAGCCAAAACCAGAACAGTAGTTTGATATATCAAAGAACCTAAAAACATAAATACTATCCACAATGGGGTTCCTAAGATTTCTCCTCTGATGAAGTTTGAGATTTCATACCAACTGATAACATCCTCAGGATCTCTTTTTACCCTTTCGAATCTTCTGATGAAACTAGTTTTCTACTAATCTTCTGTGCTATGCTGATGTCTTGTAGCCGTTAAAAGTTAAAACACTTTGGTCAACGAATGGCTCCCGAAGAATCAAATGTATTGCAGAAATCTTCCAAGTCTTTATGGCTAAACCAGTCCTCTTTCAACTGCATATTTTAAACCAAAAAAAAAAACGAAACAAACTTATCGCTAACAATGAGAAAAATGATTGTTAAGTGATGATAATAAACTTACGAAACATGGGTAACTGTCGATGTTGAAGCTGCAGGCCTTTTCTATAAACCGATGAATGTAGTATAGAACAAAGCTTCCACATTCCACATCATTTGTCTGCTGTGGAACCTGAAACTATGACAAGTCAAAAATCCAATTCTGAGATATAAGCATCAAGAAATCCGAAATTAGATATGGTGTCATTACATCTGGCGCATGGAGAGGGATATCATCAACCAAGCTCGAGTCCTCACTTCTTCCCTCGATTCTGAATATGTCCAACACAAACCTGAAAGACAAAGAAGAAGCTACAAACATGTTTACTCACCAAATATCATTCAAGAAAGAGAGAGAGAGAGAAAGAGAGTACTTGCTTTCTTATATCAGGTTCAAGCCGCTGCGCAGTCTCAGTTGTTTTCAGTGAATCAAGAAACAGCATGCATGTCTTGTCGTTATCATCATCAAGATCTTCCCCAAAATTGCAAAAGATCAACAAAGTCCAATGGCTCCTAAATGAAATCATAACACTAGAGTTAAACAGCTTATCAAGAACATTACTAGTATATGGCAAGAAAATGAACTGACCAATAGACGATAGGAAGAAAAACATATTCCTTTGAGAAGATGTGTTTTGCCTTTATGGATTCGAAAACACTGCTTCTAACTCTCTCGTTTTCGCTTTTGTACATACTAAACCATAGACAATCTACGTACACAAAAGAGTTCTTTTTCTCATCCAAGACGTCCTTCTTCCACAAAACCCTATTCAAAAGTAGACCAATCAGAGAAAAGACATTGATAAACATTCCTTTTTTTTTTTTGAAAGAGTAAAAGAGATGATTGATTGATTACTCTAGATAGTTTATGAATATGTTGGAGTTGAGTTTTTTCCGTAGCTTGGAGACTAAGTACTTGCACTTGACCCTTCTTCTTGACCTTTCACGACGTGTGCATTCCTCATAGAAACAAGGGGCAGTGACTTTGAACATCTCAAACTCTTCCTCGGTTAGTTTGGGTTTAGAATCACGCGTGTTCAGATAAGCAATATGCTTCCAACACGATCTGTGGTTTTCATATTCATCTTCCTCAATATCTGTTACAAAAAAAAAAAAAACAATATAATGCAGAACTAAAAGTATCAAGATTTCATTGTGATCCGACATAAAAAAAGTCCCAAACTTTCCACAAATTAATCCAATTTTCTGAATCGAATTTTCCTAAACCCTAATCCCCAAAACTGCAGAGATCAAAAACAAAAACAAAAAAAGAACGGAGGCAATCATTACCCTCAATTATAGTAACAGATGCAGGAGGAGCAATGACGGCTTTGGTATTTCTAACACGGTTACTTCTTCTTCTCGACATTGAAGAATCAATACGCGAGAGAGAGAGAGAGAGAGAGAGAGAGAGAGAGAGAGATAGGTCAGTGAGTTTCTATACTTATTCTTCTTCTTCTCTTCTCTGTTCCTTCTCTCTTCTTGTCCAAAGTCTCAGCCTTTTTTACTCTTGGTGGTTCCCTACCATAATGTACCTTACCCGAATACGAAAACTCCTCTTTTGGCCCTTGATTTTGCTCCCTTTGTCAACGATTCTACGGTCAAGATGACTTCAAGTCTCTTTATTAGATATTTATTGAGTTATTTACATTACAGTTTTTGACTTTTTATCTATGCTATTATTTGAAATAATGATTTTGTTAATTTATCACTAAGAAATTCTCTTTTTTTTTTTAGTTTATTTTCAAAAAATAGCTCTAAAAACTTAAAGAAGTTTTATTAAAGGGTAAAAATATATTTATATCCTAAGTTTAACTAATGTAGACTTATGGTTTAGATTTATAAAGGGTGAGATTTTGAAGATATGATTTCAAATTTTAAAAAAAATTTAAATAAATATTAAAAAAATTAAAAAAAAAAACATTTTGGTTATTTTATTCTTTGAAGGTTATTTCGTGATAAAAACTTTAAAAATAAAATTATTTGAGAGAATTGTCTATTATCAATTCATCCATAATTTTAAGAGTAATTAGTTTTAATACTATTTTTTATTCAAAAATCTATCTTAGAATTGATATTTGAGATAATTAATTAGAAATAGATAATAAATATATTGGTAATATCATAATTAGTTTTATGCCTTATATTTACTTTATGATTTAAATAGTTTGTATTATAGCTAATTTTTATATTGTGATATTAACGACTTATATCATTGCCAACTTATTTTGTTCATATAAGAAATATAGATCTGATTAAAGATTATTTACAGATTAAAGTGTTGAAATTTTAAAATACATGAAAAAATTCAAAAAATTGTTTCAACGAAATTGGTGTGTTTTAGATATCTTTTTAAGTATAGTATTGTTTACCAATTTGTATTAATTATACGATTTGGTGTTAATCAATTAAATTTTTTAGGATTTAATTTATGTTTTTGCTCTGAATATTCTATTGGTAACTTTCATACTAGATAAATTAATTACCACAAAAATTAATAAATTTCACTAATTTCAGATATGACCAATTCAAATTAGGACACGATTTTATAAGATAATATAGTGTATAACAATCCATAATGGTAGGAGTATTTTTCAAATATGGCCACATTAAAATTTTATATTAAATATTAATCTGTACATTTTTTATAAATATAAACAAAACATTGTATTGTTTTACAATGAAATAAATCTCTAAATATTTTTAACAGTTCAAAACATTTTGATATTGTTTTACCATTTTACATATTAAACACTTTTACATTACATAATACCTATTTTATATAAATCATTAGATTAATTAATATATAAACCAAGGGAAAATGATTTTTTTTATTTTATATAAAATAACTTTAAAATAGATACATGATAAACACATAAATCATTTATTTGCATAGAATTATTACAATGTCAACATCTAAATTTGCTATATTTTGTATTTGTCTTATTGTTTCTTATTAGTCTTCATGAATGCATGCAATATATAGCTTATATTTCGTCCAATCCTCTATCGTGTTTTCAAAGTGTTTTATTTCTTAAATGTTATATTGGTGTCGTCAATCTGGAAAAAAAATCTAAATCAACATGCTCTAAAACACCAAATAATATTTGGTTTCAAATACACAATGAAGAAACACCTAAGTGAAATGTCAGAAAGATTTATATTACTGCCATTGAATTTTTCTAAAGAAAATTTTGAGCATTTAGAAATTTTCGATCTTATCATTTTAATTGGGCGTTTTTCTTATAAAACATTAAAATTATTTTTATTCACCAAAAAAACACACAAGGAAAAAAAAAGATCAAACAAATTTCATTAAATAAATAAAAAACTCTTATACCTCTTACTTTAAAAATATGTAAATATAAATAATTATTTAAATAAATAATAAAAAATATTATTGTCGAATAATACGTTTTTTAATTCAAACTTTATTTATTATTTTGAAATCCAAAAAAATTGAAACTATTTTAAAGCTTTTAAATTTATATACATCTTTTAAGAAAATATTAAACCCTAAATCTGAAACTTCATGTCTTAAATCTCAAATTTTAGTAGATATTAGTTAACTATGTGGATATAAATGTATATTTACATCTTTAATGAAATATTTTGATTATTTAATATATCCTCCTATACATTAAAAGAGAAGTCACTTTAGTGATTTATGCTGATATGACATTAATATAGAGCTTCTCAGAAAAATTGTTATAATTTTATTGGTCGATTGTTTTGAATTTTATTTTTCATTTATTTTAATCAATCGCTTATGTTGACAAGCCCAAAACTATTGTCGATTTTGTTAAGCCCATATATAGCTAGTGGATAATAATTATCGATTTAGTTTAGCCTTGGGCAAGATTTAAAACTAAGACAAATATTAAAAATTTCCTTATTATTCAAACAGTAAACTTGCGCATGTTGATATCATATTAATTACATTTGTTTAGAAAATATTTTAATGTTTCTAATTAGTAGGGGTGGGCGTTTGGGTACCCGTTCGGGTTCGGATCGGGTATTTCGGATTTTCGAGTATTTCGGTATAGAGGTGTAGAACCCGTTCGGGTATTTCTGTACTTCGGGTCGGATTCGGGTATTTTTAGTTCGGATTCGGTTATTTCAGATCGGGTTCGGATATTTAGATTTTGAAAAAAAAAATTAAAATTTTCATTTCTCAAGTTTCTTATATTTAAAAATATAACTTTCAGTTAACTAATTTTTTATTTTTAATAGATTGAATGGTTAATAGATTTGGACATAACATTTTAAAACTAAAAAGGCATTAATTTAGTTATTTTTAAAAAAAAATTGGATGTAACTTTTTGTTAATTTTTTAAATAAAAAACTTGACATGCATTTTCGGATCGGGTTCGGGTGCCACTTTGGATATCGGGTAAAGTGCCCACCCCTACTAATTAGGTTGTTTGTTTTTAATAACTTACCTTTCTAATATGGATTACTTGCGCAAGTTGAAATCATTAAATATGCAAATAACTTATTGACAAAATTTGTTTTTAATTACTTACCTTAATATGGATTACTTGCTCAAGTTGAAATCATTAAATATGCAAATCACTTATTCACAATATGGATTACTTGCGCAAGTTGAAATCATTAAATATTATCGATTTAGTTTACCCTTAGGCAAGATTTAGAATTAAGACAAATATTGAAAACTTTCATTATTATTCAAACGGTAAACTTGCGCATGTTGATATCATATTTATTACATTGCTTACAAAATATTCTAATGTTTCTAATTAGGTTGTTTGTTTTTAATAACTTACCTTTCTAATATGGATTACTTGCGCAAGTTAAAATCATATCATATGCAAATCATTTTTTGACAATACACATTTAATATCTTTCTTTAAACGATTTCATTATTTATTGTGCAAAATATTATGCGTCATTAATATGAGAAATAAATCGATTGTATATATATAGGTTCCGTTTGAATAAATCGACTTTATATTTTTTTTCTTTTTGTAGACAAAACTAAAAAGTACAGTCCAGTTGCAAGACCTATTAGATGCAACAAGAATGTTAGTTCCCCGTACAAGGTAAAACCATGAACTCAACTCTTTGTGTCTTGTCTCCAAAAAGCATGTATGATCTATCCTTTCCATGTGTTGAATACTGGTAACGACAATATGGTCTTCCTTTTTTTATATGTAGACCAGGTCGTGAGAGTGATAGTGATCCAGAAAACCTTGAACATGCTGAGAAGCTTCGCCAAGTTAAAGCAGTTATTGAAGAGGTTCTTTAGTACTTTCTCTTTTTTTTTTTTGAATATAGTCCGGGGAAAGTATTACATAGTATCATTTAGTAATACTATCTTATATCATTTTTTTGTTGAATATACTATCTTATAAGTAAGCTAGCATTATGCATTTTTTATTTAATTCATGAGGTCACTTTCAAAGCAGTCAAACAACCTAGAAAATTAATAATCGAACCAACTACCTTTTTTTATTAGACCGGATATTAGTTCCACCAATAATCGTGGTCAACTTACCAACATGGTGCATATATGTCAAATTGACAAATCTACGTTTAAGTAATCCAACCTGTAAGGGATTTAGATTTTTTTGTGAATCTCGTGGATTGATCTATCGTAGATTGGGGTTCATAGGTGAAGTTTCAAGAAATTGTTATAATTTGATTGGTCGATTGTTTTTAATTTTTATTTATTTAATTTAGATCTAAAAATTTAAGATAAGTCTAAAATCATTAACATCACTTGCCATATAATCTAACGAATATTACAAATAACAATTTATGGAAACTAATTCTCGAAATTATAGAAAGATTAATAATGTTTTATTTATTACTTTTAATATTTATAAACTATAAAATACAATGAACGAAATTTTATATAAGATAATCATACTAGTTTTATACTCTACTTGATGAATTGTGTTCGAATATAATTATATAATAACTATTTTACACCGTACGAGGTATGTCAATTTAATATTATTTCTCGATGAAGTACATTTCTCGATGACGGTATGTCAATTTAATATTATTTCATGTTCAATAAAATTTAGAAGTTTATAAATCTATCAAATAATGTTAACCCGTTAAATTGCTTACAAAATTTATTTAATTTTTTGCAAGTTTCTAATTGAATTTGTTTTCTTTATCGAGAAATATACTTCATAATTTATATTATTTATGGATAATATTTTGATTTTTATTATATTTTCTTTTAATATGTCTACATAAATGTTTGTTTATTATTTATGGAAAAATAATATTATTCACCTAAAATAAAGAATTACGAAACATATACAATATAATTCTAATTAATGATAATATAAAATATGTTACTTCTAAAATTATACACTATTTATTCCATTTTTTGAATGAAAATATCTTCGTAAACACACAAAATATTTTGTGACGTTGCAATTATACATACACACAATATCTACCTCTTCATACTGACGTTACTGTGTTCCCTCTCGTGAGGTACAGACCGAGAGGGAACATAGGGTGCGGGCTGGTCATGTTTTTATGTCCGCGTAGGATGCGGACCGGTCACCTAGTTCATAATAAAAACGTTTCTATTGTTAACGTAAGGAATTTAGCATCTGATTTCAATAAAAAATAACAACAGTTTGTTAATTATTTTCTCGTTGGCACTGATTAGAATTTAAATTTAGAGCCATGCTCCATATCTAATAACCTTGAGAGTATCGACTTTGTGATTCGATGCGGTTAGCGTTTGGCTCTTCCTGCTATTGCCGCGCAGCGAAGAATCTGCTGTTCAGAGTCACAGCTCGAGCTTTATCAGGAACCACACAGAAGAATCCTAATAATCTCTTCTCTCTTCTACATCAATCCCCAAACGTTAACCATCTCCGCCATCTCCACGCTCATCTTCTCCGCACCTCCAACTACTCCAACGTAGTCCTCAGCTCCAAGCTCGTCCTCGCTTACTCCAAGCTTAACCATCTCTTCCCTACCTCGCTCGCTGTCTTCTGGCACATGCCACATCGCAACATCTTCTCATGGAATATAATCATCGGTGAGTTCTCCAGATCAGGCTTTCCCTCGCAATCAATCGATTTGTTTCTTCGTATGTGGGGTGAGTCCAGCGTCAGACCCGATGATTTCACGCTTCCTCTCGTCCTACGAGCTTGCTCTGCCTCTCGGGAGGCGAGGCTCGGTGTTCATGTGCTGAGTTTGAAATTAGGATTCGGCGTGAGTTTGTTTGTTAGTTCCGCGTTAGTGATAATGTATGTTGATATTGGTGAAATTTTATATGCGCGTAAGTTGTTCGATGAAATGCTTGTGAGAGACTCTGTTCTCTACACGGCTATGTTTGGCGGTTATGTTCAGGAAGGAGAAGCTGTCTTGGGTTTGGCTCTGTTCAGAGAAATGATGTGTTATGGGTTTTCGCTAGACTCGGTGGTAATGGTGAGTTTAGTAACGGCTTGTGGACAGCTTGGGACGTTGAAACACGGGAAGAGCGTACATGGGTGGTGTATCAGGAGATGCCCTTGCTTGGGTTTGAATCTCGGCAATGCTGTTGTCGATATGTATGTGAAGTGCTCAAAGCTAGTTTATGCGCATAGAGTTTTCGTTGAGATGCCGACCCGAGACGTGATCTCTTGGAGCTCTCTTGTTTTGGGTTATGGGTTGGACGGGGACGTTGTCATGTCGGTTAAACTGTTTGACGAGATGCTCGAGGAAGGAATCGAGCCCAATGCTGTTACTTTTCTTGGTGTCTTATCAGCATGTGCACACGGTGGCCTTGTGGACAAGTCTTGGCTGTATTTCAGACAGATGCACGAGTATAAGATAGTTCCCGAGTTGAAACACTATGCTAGTATGGCGGATTGTATGGCTAGAGCAGGTCTTTTGGAGGAAGCAGAGAAGTTTATGGAAGAAATGCCCGTGGAAGCTGATGAGGCTGTTATGGGTGCGGTGTTGAGTGGGTGCAAGGTGTATGGGAATGTACAAGTAGGGGAAAGAGTGGCAAAGAAGCTGATCCAACTTAAGCCAGGGAAAGCTGGGTACTATGTGACGTTGGCTGGTCTATATACAGCTGCAGGTCGGTTTGACGAAGCTGAGAGCCTGAGGCAGTGGATGAAGGATAAGCAGATTTCTAAGGTTCCCGGATGTAGCTCAATATAAAGATGGATACATTGTTTCCTGGGATTTTTATGTGAAAGATCACCAGAAGCGCCGTTATACAAAACTGCATTTGTGTTTATGCAGATTGGTATGATCCAACCGTCAAGTTGGTGAAACTATAACTAGACTTTTGATGAGGAACTGAAATCAAGGAGAAAAATATTGACAAGCTCATTAAAAAACTCTAGACATTTGCACAAAAATAAAGCAAGGTAAACAGTGGCAGAGCTAGGATAATTTTTTAAGGACACTGTAATTACATTAAATTGTTTATTATCAAATAAATTATTAATTTTTAAATTACTTGAATTATCTAATAATATTTCAAATCTTCTACAATGAATATTTAGTTATTTTAACTTTTTTTTTGTCGTCAACTATTACAGACTCATACTGACTCTGTAAACCAAATCAGTTGATCTGCATCTATGTGAACGACAAAAGACGGTTGTTTCCTAGCACTGCGTGCTAGTCTATCTGCCATTATATTTTGCGTCTTTGGTACATAGATGATCTCTGATCTGGTGAAGCTCTCTTTTAGGGTCTTGACATCCTCCAAGTAATTTGCAAAAGCTGGATATTATAAAACCAAAGTAGTAGTACATCAAGCAAGAGATTGCTAAAGTTAGAAGAAGTTTCTTTTTAAAATTAAAAAAAATTATCATTAGTATAACTAGAAAACAATGCTCAAATCAGTTTTTACAGTCAGCATCTGTTTTTACACAAGAAATTGTCGGGTTTAAGATTGATTTTTAGGCTAGGTTTATTAGAAAACCAGTAATTCAACATTCTTATATATATACAGCAATAATTATATTTAAGTGAGAGCACTATAACTGCAACTTAATATCAAAGTTAAAACTAAAGAGGTTTGCTGATATATGCTGAGTTAATTTTGATTTTGAGAACAAAAAAGGTTAATTAAAAATTATTCAGCAGAGTTCTAGTTGTCAAAAAATAATAATTGAGTGAATATACATAATATAGTTCAATAATATAAAAATTCCAATAATAATTGAGTGAATATACATAATTAACGAACTAAAGTTGAATATTTTACCATCAAAAATTTCAACTGAAAGAGGTCATGAAAAATAAATAAGAGCAATTACCGAATAATGATTCTCATATGATATAAAAAATCATTAAAAGAAAAAAGATATAAAGAAAATACTTAATTAAAACATATAAAACTAGAGAAACACAACTGAGAAATCGTTGAGTGTGTAGAAATGAAACCATATCTAATACTAGAACTTACAATATAAACAATTAGACTTTCAAATCAAAAACATTGTGCTGTATAACTAACTGACATCCCACAGTGCAGAAAAACCACTAGAAACATAAATATTTTGTGATTATTTATTACTTTCATTATAGTCAATTTTTTAAATATATACTATATATAAATAAATAAATTTTAAAATCATATTCTAAGAAATAATCAATAACATTTATTTAGAAAATTGTAGTTGTTTATTTAGATAATATGGTTTACCTAATCTACAAATATAGTAGCATATGAAGAATCAATAATGTATATTTTTATCACAGTAATTTGACTATTTTCCCACATTTACTAAATAAGCAATTACTAGGTGATAATCCACGCCATACGCGGAGTTAAGAGACTTATAGTTTATCACTTTAAATATATAGGTATTAGAAAAATAAAAATCATAGAAAGAAATATTACATTTTATATGATAAAAGGATTTCACGAAATTGTGTATGTTTATATAAATTAAGCTTCGATTTATTTTTTAACCTTGTCTATTTGTTTTTTTACTTTGAAGTATAGGTCCTGAAAGTGAATTTCTAGGAGTAAGAAAGCTTATATAAAATAAATTATGAAGTAAAGTTAAACAAAACATTGGCAATAGAATTATTGTTTTCATAAATAAATTATAAATATAAAATAAAACATAGGATAAGCAATAGAGTAATAAAATATGAAAGAAACAAAATATAAGAAACTAATATGGTGAGGATGTATTGATTAGGTTTGCCATGAGTGTTTGCTTGCAAGAATGTTTGCCGTAAGGATGTATTGAGAAAGAGAATATGGTGAAAAAAATGTAAATAGAAAGCTTTGTATATATATATATACAAAAAGGTGTGGCGCTAGGGTAAATAATGATAACTAATCTCCATCTTTATTTGCGTATTGAAAATTAATATTGACTGTCCATCACTTGCCATGTTCATAATTCAAATTCACGTCGGATTCGATGGACTATTAGTCTATTATAAAAACAATTACATATATTGGTCAACGCAAATAAATTAAAGCTCAATCAATGTCGATGAATAAACGCATGTATGATTCGGTTTCGACTGTAATTTTCCATTAAAAAACGTATAATATTAATGAGTACGTTTAAAATAGGAATTAGTGTTATATTTAGCTCGAAACATTCCTAATTCGACATTAATTTTCTATTACCAAAATCAATTATGTTAATGAGTACGTTTAAAACAGGGATCTGTGTCATCATTCCTAATTTTGAATATTGTGAAGATCATTCGTTGTGTTTCAAAAAAAAATGAAGATCATTCATTTGCCCACAAGTAATGCTAATTGACAATGTATAATCGATTTTTGGAATGTTCATGGCGCGGAAATAAATGATATAATTGCAGAGCGTTTGGAAGGCATTCTTGATAGGGTTCAAGAGGAAATGACATTATTATGAAGTGCATTGTATTTTATACCATTTTGGGAAAATTGTATCTAGCGTAATTTAAACACCCGACGTACAGTGGACAACTTAAAATTACCTGCATAAAACAAATATTGGACCATGAGAACTATATGAACTTTAAAATTTGCTCTGATTCATACACATTATATACGGGTCCTCCTCTTTATAACTTTTGAAGATGTATTATTCAGTATTTCATATTTAACGGTGTAAATATTATATATTAAGTTTAAATAAAATCTTCTGAGCAAAATATATTAATTTGAATAAAATCCTCTTAACATATATGGTTTTTTCAATATTAAAGTAAAAAATAGAATTTTTTATTCAAATATCATAGAAAACACATTTTCGTGTGTAAAGATGTGGTTTAAGTAAAATCTTCTCAGCAAAACATATTAATTTGAATAAAATCTTCTTAAGATGTATGGTTTTTTCAATATTAAAGTAAAAACCATATGTGTGATTCAAATATCATAGAAAACATATTTTCGATTCTAAACATTATATAATAAGTTTTAAAAAAATCTACTTAACATATATGGTTTTTAATATGATATCTTGCATATTTACATTGTTTTATCCATTCATCCATGAGCATTTTTATCATATAGATTAGGATTTAGCCATGTCTAGGTTGCATTTTGCATTCATTGTCCTTATTAGGTGCTGGAGTGTGCCATGGAGTGATTTGAGATGTTTGGGAGCATTATGATCCAAAAGGGGGTGAAAGATGAGCATGGATGGAGCCTTTAGAGAAATCTTCTGTTGCTAAGATTTTGTGGAGACACAGAAAATTGAGTTAGCTTTCTAATGGAAGTGGTTTCAAGTCATTTGGAGATGTAATGAAGGAGTTATGATCAATTTACTAGAGGCATATCCATCCTGGTCGAGTATCGCAGAGTGACCTTCCAGAGCGACACCATAAGGTAGCTCCCAACCCAGAGCGACCTTCCAGAGCTACACCCCTACGTCACTCGCCTTTTAATCATTTTGGAGGCCAAAACATAGGCCTGGAGGGACCTTCCAGAGCGACACCATAAGGTAGCTCCCACCAGAGCTACGTCTCGGAGCTACACCACGAAGTCCCTCCGCGTGTTTTGCTTGGACGAAACTTATGATTTTTCAGGGACCTTTTGGTCATTTGTTTTGATGTTTTACACTTTCTAAACCTAAGTTAAGTACTTTGTAAGCCATGGGAGGCAAGGATAATCTCTTTTCTAGAGAAGAACTAGTAAAAAACCTCTTTTGATTCAGATTTCATTGCTTTTCATCTTGTGTTCTTGTTGATTTCTTATCTATTTCTCTACATGGTTAATCTAAAATCCAATATGGGTTTAAGAGGAATCATGGAGATTAGTGAGTAATCACCTTTTGAATTCATGGGTTAGGGAGATTAAGGGTGATTAGGTTAGAGCTAGGATGTTTTAGTGTAGATCATTCATATTTCCTTGCTAGTAGAGTAATCATAATGCATCTTCTGAGTTGGCCACTCAAAAGTTGATCCTTAGGCATTTCTCACCCGAAAGGTGTTCGATGAAATGCCCGAGACAACTCTCCTAGGCTTTTAGTATACTTTGCCAAAGACATTTGTTGTTAAAGATGCTAAGATAGCTAATAGACTTGTTATTAATGATTGCTTTCATATTATTCAACCAAAGACATTTGATGTTTGAGATATGTTAGCAAATGAGCATTCATCTAGACATAGAGCTTGCTTAGAATTGTGTCTAGGCTTAAGGTTGATAGTTTGATTGATCTTTTGCCATCTTTAGTTCGATACTTGATCACCCAAGGTCTAATCCCTATGCCCATGAGTTCTCTTTTCCCTTAGTTAAGAAAGTATCATTCTGTTATTGCTTTTTAGTTTTAGTCATAGCTTAAAACCCATCTAAATCATTGGTTGCACTTAGATTAAGTGAGTACTTGCATTCTCAGTGCTTTGATATCCCTCAGAACTGGTTCGACAATCTTTTATACTACAACATTTGTTTTAGGAGCCTTGAAAACTCCTAACATCATAATATTAAAGTAAAAGTAGAATTTATGATTCAAATTTTATAGAAAACACACTTTTCGTTTCTAAAAAAAAATCATTTTTGTTCCATTAGCTAACTTTTGTAAATTTTTCTTCAGGAGAAATGATTTTTTTATTATTATTAAAACTGTCAAATAGATTTTGTGCTTATAGAATATCATTTTAAAGAATATAAATATAGTCACGTCGATTAGACAAAATCGTGGTTTGTCATGCAACTAAATCATGATGCATTGGTTTTGCTTGGACCAATCAAACAAATTGAGTGTAAACTAAGTTAGAGATCACATTGCATACACACTAACAAACATGTTATGTAAATGTGAATAAAACATTATGTTAAGTTACAATTAATGACTAATGACAAAAAATGTAATAAGTCTAATAAAGAGAAGATAATTAATTAGAGAGGGTGAGAGTGAATATGGTGTTGCCACCTAGGAAATGACATTCTTGTTATTAACACATGAGCTTAAGGTTAGTCTCTAATAATGCTCCTACTTTAATAATAAAGGGATAAAGAAAAAAAATATCAGTAAATTCAATAAATAAGTACAATTACATAGTTACCTACATCAAACGTAAATAATGTTAATTTTAATTAGATGTATACAAGGATGAGATGTGAATGTGTTTTCATTAAAAACGACATAACAGAAAATAAAGGTAACATCCAAAATAATCAAGATCGCAAATTATAATAGACAACAACTAAAAACCAAATCGCACTAGAAAAATAAACAAACATCAGACGTTAAACAAAATAAATATAATAAGCTACAAATAACGTATCGAATATAGGATCAAGTTTTTGTAAAAGGAAACAATATGAAAGACCATTTGAAATCCTAACAACATATCAATACCACATATCTTTAATGAAGAAACAATTATTGTAAACAAACAAAACATATCTTATCATATATCATTTATGTTCACCTAAATTTTTCTAAAAGAAAAAAACTATTATCATAAACATTTTTTGCAAATGCAAACCTAAAACACAAACCACAAAACCATATAAAATAATAATAATCTAGATCACAAGTAAAGTATATCCTACCCGTAGGACGGACCGATCCTAGTTTCTGATATAGCGTAGCCTGAAAGGTGTATCGAAGCAGAAATTTTGGGAGTCCATTGAAGTCTTTGTAGTGGAGAAGAGCCATGATCTAATTAAATAAAAACTTCGATTTGTTGGTTGGATTGGGTTTAAAACTGAACCAAATCAAACTGTTTAGATTCATTAAATCTTTAACCAAATAATTGGGGCATATAACTTTAGTTTAGTTTAGATTTAGGTGGATCGGTTTGGTTTTCCCCTAACCAAGATAATTAATCATTGTGTAAAACGAAAACTTTAAAACTTAGCCATACATTTGGAATTTGGTACGCCGTTGGACATTATGAATTTGACGTCTTCTTTTCTATCATAATGAATTAGACTCCAAAAACAACACACTGAGTTAACATTGGTACACGTAACGTTTTCCATTATTGCAAAGCTGATAGATGTCCCACGTAACGCTGGATATTTCTTGCTATTGTAGGTGTAGACTGTAGTACAACATTTGTTCTTTACTCTCCTCTTTTGTTTTCTTTTGCTCGACATGTTACCTTTTCATTGGGTAGTTACTTTGTTATATTCCTTGTTTGTTCAAAATGTGGGTAAAGAAACCAAAATCAAATTGTGAGTTCGACTCGAAAATCTCTTCAAGAAAGTAACTACCTAAAAATTTGCACCAAACAAATTTTATTTCCACACCTTTAAATCCTCTGTAGAAAATTCTAAGCTTAGGAATGGTTTCAGGAACTCTTTCAAATATAATCCATATAGTTTGATTGAAAAACAATCAAACGAAAAGAGGAATTCAGAATATAGTGAAAGGACAAACAACAAATTATACAAGAGGCAGGTTTAGATATTTGATTGAATCGGATCGTTGAAATAGTCGAATAATAGAGCATTTTACAAGGCATATACCAATCGAAAAATATATACCGGTTCAATCATATCATATTATACATTAACGTTTCAAACCAGTTGGGTCACATTCATTTGAAGCGATCAAGAAAGCACGTTTTGTGTTTGGACCACTTTTGGATTTTGCAGTTGGACGGTGACGACCTCGCCGTGAAATATGACACAGGCGATAAATGCATTAAATACTTACAATTGTTCTTATGTTTAACACTTACAATTAATTACCTTTAAACAAATTAGCATCACCAATGCGTTAGTGCAAACAAAAAGATGCACACAAGAACTCCAAACAAATTACACTCGAGGAAAAAAGAAAAGCAAAGACTACAGAATAAAAACGACATGATCTATTATGCTTAAAATAAAAAGCTAGAGACTTGCCTTTTACTAAAGCATATTTTGTTTCGAAGAGATCATGCAGTGCACGATCAGGACAGTTTCGTCGCTGCTCGCGACTATACTGATCTTACGGTGCGGTACCAGTACATTATATATATTTCCCGGTCAAAGGCACAAAGCGGCCTTAACGTCCATCGTCCATTCTCCACACGTCGCAAGGCACCGTGACGGAGCATCTCTCACGATCTTGACACGTGAACTGTAGTGTCATCCTGCATGTGAAAGCCGTGTACGTTAGCATCGGCCTCTCCCTCATCACCAACCGTACGATCACGTGGAAACTTTCGCCGCTCTTGTTCTCCGGTGCACCTTCTTTAACACGAATGTTATCCCTCGCCATCTTCCTGTACGCCTCATTTGTCCACGTCACTCTACCTGAACCGTCCGATATGAAACCAGGACACGTGTCCCTCACGAGATTCATCTTCCTTTCTTCGTCGGACCTCCCCAGGCCGTAACCGTCATTCCATGCATCTGTTACACGCTCCACCGTCATACACGAAGAAATCACCACCGTTCTCCCCATGACCTCCACCGACTGGTAAGTTTGAGTAATCATCCCGCCGCCATCGCTTAAACTCAGCCAAAACGGACCCTGCCGCTTCTGCTTCTCCGCAGACGCCACCGACAGTTTCATATCTGTAAAAGCACTTTGACCGGGCCTCTCCGGCAACAGAGATAGAGTCACCTTAGCTTCCCCGCCGTGAGCTACGGTTTTTTCCAATTTCTTCCGCCGAGTGCACCTCCTAGCGCTACCTCCGTTCTCCGTCTGCTGACATTTCCTCTTTCCTCTAAAGGAAACGTTGGAGCTTCCGGAAAAGCTCTCTCCGCTGGATACGGGCTTTCCTCCGCAGCCGTAGTCGCTGGTTGGTTTAGGAGCGATGGGACGAAATCGAAGCATGATGCGATCAGCTTGAGAGAGATCATAAGCGTACCGTCCAGCTCAGTCGGTGTACCTTGCAATGCAACACCCTCCCCTACCGTCCATTTCTCTCTGTATACAAGATTTTACTTGGACTGAGGAACACTGAGCCAATGGTTATAGGGTTTTATAATGCCTGTGATCCGAACACGTGTTGGAGCCTACATGTGTGTTTTTCCTGTACGGATTGTGATCTAGACACGTGTTGTAGCTTGTCTTGCCCCCGCTTGTGTTGGTCTAGAAGAGGCTGTTAAAGGGTTTGGTTGGTTGCAAGTTGCACATGGAAAGTTATTCTCTCCTCCATTTTCTTTTTTGCTCAAACAAGGAGTTATTAGAAAAATTCTTACTAGTTAAAGGAAAATAAAAAATATTAAAAATATCAAAAAGAGTGTACAAAAGTTCTTAAACCTCATCTTTTAGAGCAGCATTAACGCAAAGGGGAGAGAGCGTGGATTCTAATCTTTTTTTTATTACTTTTTTTTGTTTTATCCGATTTAAAAAAAAAAATTAAAAATGGACCAATCGCGGGTCGTCACGTGTCAGTGGAACCTGCAAAAAGTGGCAAAACCCTCACAAACTCACCTCTTATGGAAGAGGTAAAAAATACATGTTTTAAATAATGGTGGGACCCGCATGATTTTAAATTATTTTTTATTGGAAGGGCAAGCCTTAAGAGTAGGGGTTTTCAATCCAGATATCGGTTCGGTTTCGATTCGTTTTTTTTCGGTTTTCGGTATTTCGGTTAGTAAAATATAACTATCATTCTAAATCTATATTTACTTCGGTTCAGTTCGGTTTATATACCGTCGGTTTTTGGTTTATTCGGTTTTATACCAAAAAACATAATTATTTTGTTTGAGATCATATTATCTGAATTTTAGAGTCATATTGTCAACACAGTCATTTATTAAAAATATATTACATGTTCAAATAAATGAACAAAAAAATAAAAATGCTTCTACCATCAAATAAAATAATCAAATCTATAACTAAAATCAAAGCTTGAAATTTTGAAAATAAAAATATGAAACAAAACAGAAACATGAAAGAAAATTTTTTCCACTCTTCCTTATTTAGTGTTCACTAAAGTCATGCTTTTTCAATTGAAAATTTTCCATTAATTATTGTCCATCAAATTTATAATCTTCATATTAATTTAGTGAAGACTAAAATAAATCAAAAAGATCAAAAAAAGACTTAGAAAATAAGATGTCTGAATTGCGATGTATTGTTATTTAGTTATAGTTCAAGTGTTTTACAAATTAAGGTAATAGTTATTAACACAAATTTAACTTATGTAACAAATAGATTTTCATGTATTGTTATAAAATAGATACATATTTACATGTTTCTACTTTTAATCGGTTTTGTTCGGTTTATTCGGTTTAATCGGTTATATACCAAACTATATCCAAATCCTACGGTTTTTATAAAATTATATCTATTCGGTTTATATGGTATATACCAAAACTAAACCATATTGTCTATTTCGGTTCGGTTTTACCATATTGAACAACCCTACTTAAGAGGCACCGTTATTGATGCTCTTAGTAACTCCAAACAACATGTGTCATTCATCTGCTTTTTCAACTGAATTAAAAAAACAAAAGTTTAACCATTTAAATATAATATTGATATTTTTTTTTCTTTTAGAACCAAGAAGATTTCTTAGTGATAATGTTGCTCTAAGTTATTCCAAAACGTTTTTATTATCCCCTGTAATATTATCAGTGACATAAAATGATAAATGTGACGACACTAAATTTTTGCATTATTGCAAATATATTTTCGTAGGTAGTTTGAACTTGATTTGTGCTATGAGTGGTCGTTTCTTATCTTTAGATAAAATTAATTCGAGGATATAAGATGCTTTCCGTAATTAAATGCAATCACTAAAGTTCATAGTGGTCGGGTTCCGTCATGGGTTCTCTGAGGCGGCAAATGATGCTGATCCATAGTGGTTGAGTTGGTCTTCAACTCTTGTGTTTGGCGGTTTCTTCATTTGCTCGGAGTAATGCTTCCCAGTGCCAACAGCTGGTTACTTGATCTCGTTGGGAACATTATTTCTTGAGTTCTTCGTGCAGGGTATGAGCTTGGTTTGACAGCGTTGCAGTTGCTATTCAATCCCAATTTTTATGGTATCGAGTCTATTTGTTTAGTATTGAATCTGTTTGTGATGTCCTTTGAGTGTTTGTCTGTGTTTAGGTCTAGGTTGTTGTGTGTGTTGTATGGTCTTGTGTTTATGTTTTTGTCCGATCTTAATTAAATTTCGCTGTGGATCAATGGTGAGAAGAGAGTGGAGACTATGTTCTCCCGCACCGATTAATCGGAATCAGTCGGTAATCATGAAAGTCAAATCTAGAATTATGATAAGTGGCTTGTATGTGTGTCATTCGTTAGAATTGGGTCTGGAGCTTATGAAGTAACCCAACTAGTTGTCCTTCCGAAGTGTAGCAGGGAAGCCTTAGATCATATAGATTTTATTCGAATCAATGTTGTAATCATTGTTTTTATGTCTGTTACGAATGATTAATGAAATTTCAATATTTTTTAAATGCAATCACTAAACTTAATCTATCACCAAATTTTGCTATCGAGAGAAAATAATATATGGGGTCAATAATTCAACTATATGGGGTTAATAATTCAACTATAGTTTCTGGATCAAATTGCATGCTTATATACAAACCGAGAAACTTGTATATTGAAGGGTTTTTTCCAAGATGATAAACTTTGTTATTTGCAATATTTTACGTCGATGTTTTTTTTTATACATTTAGAGTAATCATCTGAGAAAATTGAACAACAATAATAACTAAACTAAGATAAAAGTCCTACAAACTCGAAAAGCCAAGCCGGTAGGGTGAAATCAACATAGAACACAGCTGAAGAGGAACTCCGAACACCTCGTGCAAGCTTGTCCGCCACTAGATTAGTTGCTTTTGGTATATATTGAATCTTGAAGGAAGAAAAGAAACTCTTACTGCGTCGAAACTCTTCCTAGTGTGTAACAAAAGCTGGTCATTCACCAGGTGAAGACACCATCTTCACCAGTTGAGATTAGTCTGTTTCAAAAACTACATCTGAAACAGAGCTTCACATTCTGCATGTAAAGCTGATAAGATTCTTCGGAGATTCATCGCCCCCATCATCTTCTCTTCTGATCCTACGCCTCGGCAGAACTATCCGTGCCGGAGAATGATACCACGCACCATCTATAAAACAAATCCTCGAGTGACCCGAATATTGCCAGTCAAAAGCTTGTGTACCCTGAAACTGCATTTCTGGAATTGTTATTTGAGCCTCCACCCATACCTCACTCTCCACTTCCGCAATTCGAAGAATTTCCTGAGAGTTTTCATTTCTATTACTAAAAACTTTATTGTTTCTATTTTTCCAAATGTACCATAATATCTATGGAAAGTTGTTAAAATCATATTCTTTTGGCAATTTCCAAAAAAGATAATCCATATTAGTAAAAACCGAAGCGGTGGGAAAAATACCAGAGGCTGAAGAGATTTTTGATAAATCCCAGGTTTGCAGAGCTGGTGGGCATTCAAATAAAGCATGATTCACTGACTCTTCCTCAGCACCAAAAATACTGCATCGTGTATTACAATTAATACCTCGTGCCCTTAAAAATTTTTGCCAACGAAATAGTACCGGAGAGAAATTTTTTATGTGTGACTACCGCATTCATTTTTATTAGAAAAAGATGACATATCTTAGTAAAAATGATGACATGATTTAAAGGTAATTCTGACTAAACATTTTCATTTAATGTTGATTTAAATTTTGGTAAACTTTTTAGAATGTGGTAAAAACACATATATCATCACTAAGTTAAATCTACTAAAATATAACATTAATACAATAAAATAGGTTGACAAAAAAGGAAAAAAGTTAATTTAAAAATCAAAAATATGATTTAATTCTATTTTTGATAATTATAGAATTTCTTTTCACTAAAAAGTGTTTCAAACATTTATGCAATTTTTTTCAACTATAAACTTCTAATTCTAATACCATCAGTTTCCTTTTATATTTACAAATTCTTAAAAGCAATTTAGTTTTTCTTTTTGATAATTTTAAAAAAAAATCTAGCAAAAGTTTTTCTTAATTTTATGCAATTTGATTTAATATATTTTAACCCACAAAAGTAAATAAAAATCTATACAAAATTATAAGTTTAAATATAAACTTTAAACAAAAATTAGTTACATATCTTAATTTTTTATGTCTAACTAAATTAAAAGTTAAATTAAAATTTCTAAGCGAATAGTAAATCTAAAATTTTAACACATTTTTATTTTTAAATTTTATTTTCTGATGCACTAGACGGAAGCAAGGTTGTGGCTGAGACTGAAGCAAGACTGAAGCAAGGCACATGTGTTATTAGTACGAAAGACCAACCAAGCCACAGAGGTAAATATGACAACAACATTACCTCAAATATCAGGACAATGGTGTTATTAGGCTTGAGCGTTCGGTGCTCCCATCGGATTAAGTTTGGGGGAAATGGATTTTCGGGTTTTTGGTTCTTAGCTCAGAAGTTCCATTCGGGTTATATAAAATTTCAGTATGGACTCGGTTCAGAACCTATCAGGTTCGGGCCGGATTGGTCATCGACTCACGATCTGCTTAGTTCCGAAGTAAAAATGGTCAAGTTCGGTTTCAGGTTTTGTAACCAAAAACAACTGAATGTAACTAAATTAACCGAAAATAACTCAACAGTCTGATCGAATCCGAAAACAAAATTTTCATAAGAACCGAAGACATGAAATAAACAAACATGTGATTGATTCCTCTAATATAAATGTAAACAAGTTTTAGGTGATTTATACTTGATGATATATTTTTCTTTAACTGTATATGTTATTTTGTATTAAGATTTAATTTCATATGATTTTAGTTACCAATTTTCTTATTTGTGTGAATTAAGTACTAGGAAAATGTATTGTTTACAAACATTTGGTAATTAGTTCTAACTGTATATGAAATTACGTCTTCTTAAAATATGTAATTATTTTTTATCAGATAAAGATTTCTTATTTGCGTGAATAAAATACAGTTTGAAAAACAAATTTGATGAAAATTTGATGTTTAGAAGTATTTTCGTAACTTTTTTAAAGTGTATACAAAAATTTAGTATATTAATATTGTTATAATATGTAATTCATTTTCCTTATGTAAACTACATGTGTATATCGTTGTTTTTTTTTTGTCATTGATTCAACGTAAAGGAAAAAGTACCACGAATACAAACTGCAAACAAAATGAGAAAGACAACACCAGTGGGTGCTTTTTAAAAGTAAACAAAGCAGAAATTTCTGCAAATGAAGCTAACCAAGGAAGCTTGATTAGGGAAGACCTCCTGGGAGACTGTCTTGACCCAAGCTTCATGTAGGATGCTGGTTGATAGTTGAAATCGCCTCAGCAAGGATGAGGTCAGATAACCAAGATGGACCCCGTACGCCTATTGTCACGAGTAACACTTTTGGCAATCTCTTCAGCCGCTACATTGCTTCTATCAGGTAACAAGGACTAATCCCTAACTGGGATAGCAAAAACGTATCTGGAAACACCAGCCACATATATGGCCGGACAAACGCTACCACCGACGAACCATTTATTAAAACCTCCGTGAGAACGAGAGTTATGGATATGAAACCACCAACTTGAGACTGGACCGGTGAAGAGAACTAAAACACCTTCCTTTCTCTAGCCTCAACCAAGAACACCAAAAAGTTGTATTTGAAATCGTCAAACAACACCGCCGGACAAAAAATATGAGAAAGATGACGAAATTGAAATGGAGAAAATAAACCACATGAAAGAAAATCGAAAAAGGAGGAAAAGCCTCCCCGGCGGTGACGAAGCCAAACCACCGGAAAAGCTATGGATCTAAGAATAAAGGTCTTGGCGGCTGGGGACACTTCGAGAGAAAAAAAAAAATTTTGTATATCGTTGTTAAGTAAATGAAAAAAAAACATGCAATTTAAAAAAAAAAAATTTCAAAACACCGTAATGTTTTTGATCAAACGAACACCATAATTTTGGTTTTAAAATTATATCAAGAAAAGGAGCCTTAAGAAAAAAGCCTAATGGGCATACCCGAAAAGTGCGCTATAATAGTCCAAGCTCAGAATTGTAATAAGGTCTTTGTCCAAGTGCTTTATTTATTGATAAGACGAATTTAGTAGAGACTTTTGTTTTGTAGACAAATGATCAGAATCAACACAACTCGGATAGCTTCCGTTCAAGAGATGTTCCAGTTTTTAATCCGTCGTATTTGTTGTGGTGTATAAGTGTGAGGCCTTGTATACATCAGCATAGTAGTAAATAACAACAGCTGTATCAAGCGCACGCTGAAGCAAACAAACATACGTGATATAAATTAAAGCCACTCGAGTGACCACAACATACAGAGGTTATTTTGGAGTCTAGTCAGGATATGATTTAGAAACTCAGCTCACCCTTTCTCTCTCTGCCAATATAATTAGTAAGTGACGCATAAATAAGTATCAGAAAATAGCGGAGCCTTTATGCATCGGTTACTTCCAAACCATCGATCAGCATAATTGAATATATCCTTGAGAATAAATGAGGAAACGACATGGTAATGAACTGGATAAAAAGACTACAAGTTCACGTAATGTTGTAGATGTCAAAAGTAAAGTAACTTACAGATGGCAAGTCTCCTTCCAAAGTTTACCTCGTGAAGAAGATAACACAAAAGAAAATGAAGACAAGAAAGAAATTTAAAAGTCAACATCTCTCTAAATTAATTTTAACACTGTAGGATACACAGGGAATTAAATGAAAGACAAGAGAAGAGAGACAATAAGAGAGGGAAGACCCACACACCTTGCAGTTTCATGGAGCATTCATATATATACACATGGATGTAACGCTTCCGCAGCACAAAGATGACCAATCTCCTCATTCTTGAAACCCATGTCAAGAATCACAAAGTAAAGAGTAAACATGAAAAATTCAAAAAGTTTAGATCTCTCAGTTACGCTTTGAAGGAAATGTAGGCATGAACTCCTTGGATTTCTGGAGAGGTACTTCATTGAACCAGGCGTGGTTAAGAGCCTCGTCAACTGTTAGTCGCTTCTCAGGGTCAACATTCAATAATCTGTTCAACAAATCAAATCCCAATTCTGAAAGAACTGGACCTCCGGTAAAAGATGCAGCAGGAAATTTCTTACGCAGTAAATTGTATGGCTGCTTACGAAACTTGGCTTTGGAACCTGGCAGCGAAGTGAATCCAGGCCAAGTCGTCTCACTCGGTGTTCCAAGAACCGCAAATATCTGTTGAAGCTGGTCAATGTCATTCTGACTTTTCCCTCGGAAAAGAGGTTTTAGAGACAGCAACTCACCCATAATGCAACCGATGGACCACATATCAACTGCGGTTGAATACTCCTTTGTTCCTAGAAGAAGCTCCGGGGACCTGTACCACTGTGTGACAACCAACTGCGTGTAGGGCTTGATAGGACTCCCATATTGCCTAGCCATTCCAAAATCGCATATTTTCAGCTCCCCACTGTTGTTCAGTAGAAGATTAGATGGCTTCAGATCCCTGTGGATGATCCAGTTGCTATGTAGGTACTTCAAACCCTCCAACAGCTGAATCATCAAGCATTTGACCTCACTGGTGCTAAAAGGCTGTTTCATCCTGTCCATAACGCCCCTCAAGTCATGTTCCAAGTGTTCCATGACCATGAAAACACTGTCACCGTTTCCCACCACGACTTCCTTGACGTTCACAATCGACGGGTGATTGCAAGACAAAAGAATGTTGATCTCCCTCAAAGATGTCAACGGGAATCCATATTCGTCTTCCATGTTCATCTTGATCATTTTAAGTGCCACAATCTCCTCTGTCTTTCTGTCCTTGGCTTTGTAGACAACACCATAAGTTCCTTCGTTAATCTTGCTTAGCTTCTGGTATTCGTTAACATCTCTACTACCAGATAGCATGCTCAAGCCTCCCTCTGCTTCATCAACTTCCGAGTCGTTCAAATCAGAAGCACAACATTCTTCTTCACCAACATCCATGTTAATCTCATGCTCTGAATTTTCATGAGAGCTGAGGGGTTCTAAGCTGCGAGACTCAGAAGAATTGGACCGACGTTCATCAGACGAATCCACTTGAAATTCACCGCTCTCAGGAGTAAGACTGCTCCTATTCCATCTGCTATTCCTGACAACATGAACTGCCTCATCCTTTGGAGATTCCAAACACCACTTAGACGTAGCAATATTGGGTGCCTGAACCACCTGCTCGTCCTCCAACTGGCCCTCCTCAAGATCATCAAAAGGATGTTTAACAGACGTCACTGACACTGCAGAAACATACTCTGTTGACTTCACAACACCCTCAGATGAAATCTTACCCACATCAACAATGGTCTTCTCACCAAGTGGAGGTGGAAAGACTTGATCTTTTCTCTCCCCTGAAACTGGAGAACACTTCCTCCTCTTCTGACCAACATCTCCCTCTCGGGCTTCTCCTCTTTGATACAAATCACGTCGCCCATCTTTCAACCAGCGATCAGAATCACTGGGTCGTTTGGTTTGACGCCTCTCACCGTCCCTACCACCCTGACGAGGATACAAATCACGAACACGATCAACGACGACAGAGCTTTTCGAGATTTCAACTCCCCCTGCCGCCATCGTATCAATAACCAATCGAAAAATATCACGATACAATTAAAAAAATCCCAAATCACCAACAATCGCCACAAAGGATTCGACGGTAATCAAAATCAGATCAATCAAACAAGATAGAATCTCGATGAAAACAAACCGGATCTGGGAAACCCTAAAAGTCAACTCCGGGAACAGATAACGTCTCCTTCTTCTCCGCCGATTCTCGTAGACGATAGACGGCGAATTGGGAATCGAGAAGGTTTTGAATCAAGGAGCCAAAGAGATCGATCGCGGCGCAGATCTGGAATCTTATGAAACCTCTCGATGAGAAAGCAAAGACGCGTTTCTTTTACGGCCCTCGTTGATTGTCTTATCTTTTTATACACGAGAGACGCGATTTTTCTTTTCCTAATCCAAATCAACGGTGTAGATTTTGCCTTCTAGTGTTGATCCAACGATTAAGGTTTAGAAGCGCTCAACTTGATTTCAATATTCCTTTCTCCCATGTGCGTATTAACAAACAAATCTTCATAAGATTAACTTCCCTAATATTAACTACCGACACATCAGTTAAAAAAGGTTGTTTTTAGATCTTTTTCTTATTTAAAAATAATGGTTTGCTAAAGATTAAAGTATTTCATTAAATATAAACCTATACTAATAAAATAGAAGTCATGACTTCTTTTATGTACGATATTTTAAATGGACTATCCCTAAAAAGTTGATTATATTTTTTTTGTATTTTTATGATAAAATCCTAACAATTTATTTAATTCTCTTTTTATTCCATCAAAATATTATTAGATATGCATAATTTCGAAAATATAAAATTCTATCAATATATAATTATATTTGCATATAACCATTTATAATCTACTTAATAATAATAACATTTAATTATCTAGAGTATATAATTGTATAAGATCTAATTAATAATAATAATAATAATAATAATAATAATAACACTTATTATGAAAATACAATATTATTAGAATTTTACCTTGCAAATAATAAAATCGAATCAAATATTAAAAATCCTAGGGAAATTGCCACAAATAGCACATTCACAGTACCACTTTTCATGTTTACATAACCACTTTTACACTCACTTTTAATGAAGGGTAAAAGACACTTATATCCTTAGAGTTAATTAATCTAGACTTATGGTTTAGAGTTGAGAGGTGGGGTATAATTTTTTGGAATGTGAAATTTAGGATTCTAATAAATATATAAATAAATACTTAAAAAATATAATTTTTTAAAAAAAAAATAGTTTCAAACATAACTTTTGATTTTCAAAAAAATATTTGAAAAAAAATTCAAAAAATAATTATAAAAAATCCGAAAACATAAAAGTAATTTTTTTAAAATTTTAAATTTTAAATTTTAAATTTTAAATTTTCAATTTTTATTTATTTTTAATTTTTTAAACAATGATTTATTATATATATAAATAACAAGGATATAAGAGTCTTTTGCCACATAATGAAGAAGATATTTTTGAAAATATCCTTGTAGTGGTGGTAAAAATGAAAAGTGGTAGCATGAAAGTGGCAAACATGTAATTTCTCCAAAAAAAGAATTATAAAAAAATCTGAAAACATAAAAGTAAATTTTTTTAATTTTTAATTTTTTAATTTTTATTTTTTTATCTATTTTTAATTATTTAAATAATGATTTTTTATATATATAAATAACAAGGATATAAGAGTCTTTTGCCACTTAATGAATAAGATATTTTTGAAAATATCCTTGTAGTGGTGGTAAAAATGAAAAGTGGTAGCATGAAAATGGTAAACATGTAATTTCCCCAAAATCCTAACACTATTGTATTTGCATCATTATTATTAATTATACTATGCATATATCAATATTTATATAGGTATTGTGTTAACAAATATGTATTGATAAATATATAATTAAAATACAATACTATAGATTCAACCATATATTGTTTTTCTAATAAATATATTTATATATATATATATATATATATACTATAGTGATGATCTTTCCATGCATGATTTTTTTTTTAATTTGGACCATTCTTTAAGAATTAATTATAATATTTTATCATTTTATTTGAATATAAATCAGTATTTTTTTAAGAAAGTTCAATATATTTAATGATAATAACAATTTAAACTGATTAATTTTCAAAAATACAATTTGCAAATATTTTGTTAGAAAGATTCATATCTATTTCAAATTAAAAGAAGATATTTACTCAACTTAGTGTATTTCTCAAATATGATATTTACTATAAAATTATTTTGAAATACAATGTATTATCGCTACTTTTTATAAAAAAATTATGTTTTTTTTAATAGTATCTCAAAAAAATTGGGGAAATTACATGTTTACCATTTTCAAGGTACTACTTTTCATTTTTACTACCACGAAGGAGACATTTTTAAAAATACATTTTTCATTAAATGGCAAAAGACTCTTATGCCCTTGTTATTTATATATATATAAATTATTATTTATTTAAATAAAAAAATAATAAAAAAAATAATAAAAAAAATAAAAAAAAGTAAATTTTTTTTTTATGTTTTTGAATTATACTTTTTCAAATTCAAACTTTTTTATTAAAAGAAAAATTTCGATTTTTTATTTTATATTTTTTTTCAAATTTCTTTTTGAAAAACGAAAATTATGTTTGAAACAATTTTTTATAGTTTTTATATATTTTTTAAGTATTTATTAATATATTTATTAGAATCCTAAATTTCACATTCCAAAAACACTACCCCACCCCTCAACTCTAAACCCTAAGTCTAGATTAGTTAACCCTAAGGATATAATTGTCTTTTACCCTTATCCCATCCCTCAACTCTAAACCCCCTAAGTCTAGATTAGTTAACCCTAAAGGTATAATTTTCTTTTACCCTTTATTAAAAGTGAGGGTAAAAGTGGTTAGTGTAAACATGAAAAGTGGTACTATGAAAGTGCTATTTATGGCAATTTCCCAAAAAAATTCTTCTCTACTATATAGTCCAATTTAATTTGTTTCCATATAGATTTTAAATTTAAAAAAAAAACATATGTAAAGTAGTATTGTTACATAATAATTTTTTCAAAATACGTTTTTTACAAAAATACAAAATTATAATAATAATATTAAGCCACGTAAACATAGTTATTATAAAATTACATAATATATAACGCTAAATTACATTAAATTATTTGTAAATTTTGTTATACTCCTTCTGTATACAAATATATGATGTTTAAGCTTTTTTTCTTTGTATACGAATGTATGATGTTCAATTTTTATTTAATGCAGTTTTCTTTAAAATTAAAATATTAATCAAAATGTAAAAATGTAAGTGGTTGAGCTTTATTGAAAATCAAATAAAACTTTAAAACTAAAAGAAAAACAAAAACAAAAAAAGTAAAAGATAAAAGTAAATATTTAATACGTGTGAACAACCTTAAACATCATATATTTGTATCAAGAGAGAGTATAAACTAAAATATTTAAAATATTTAAGTATAGAAATAAAAAACCAGAACGGTTGTATGTAGGGCTGGGCATAAAATCCGAAACTCGAAATCCGAACCGAATCCAAACCGAAACACCCGATCCGTACCCGATCTGAAATGTAAAAAATACCTCAATGGATCTTATAGGGTGTTATAAAACATATCTGAACCCGAAGTGTTATTAACCGAACCCGAACGGATAACCCGAAAACCCGAAAAAGTATCCGAAGAAACCGATCCGAATATCCAAATTAATATATAATATAAATATTTGAAACATAAATATGTACTTCAAATATTCAATTTCATATTTATTTGGATATGATATCTAACAATAAGTATTGAAAATTTAAATAAACACTTTAAATACTCAATTATATACAAAGAAAGATATATTTCTTATGTTTTACTTTTAAATTTTAGATTTTACTTTGGATATACCCGAACCGATCCGATATAACCCGAATCCGAATGATATATGGTTACTTCGGACATATCCGAACCGATCCGAAACCGAAGTGTTATATCCGAATCCGATCCGTACTTGTAAATTTACTAGAATGGGACCTAGGAGGTGTTACAAAATGGAATCAAAATCTAAAAAACCTGATCCGAACCTGAACGGGTACCCGAACGCTCATGCCTAGTTGTATAGGTCAAAATCTAGTATAAATTAAGAAGTAAAATTATGAGGATTATATTTTTATTGAAAACAAATAAGTATTAAACTGAATAAATAAATATATATTTATTTATAAATATGTTCGCCTCACTCTTGATTTGCCACGTCATAAAGTGAATTCCTGACAAGCCGACACGTGTCCGGGTTGGATGATACTCACCGTTTCCCTTAGTTACAATTATTAATGAATTTTTCTCTTTTTGTTAATAAATATTTCGGATCAGTGTTTTGGGCTTAACATAATTGGGTTTCTGAGCTGTAGGGTAACACATGAGTGAATCCTACATGAGACGGCTTCTTCTCCAAAAATAATGTCGACGAACGAAAGACAGATCTGCTGTGTTTTAACAACTTCAGTTCAAACCTACAGCCAATAAAAATTTGCTGCACCGGCCACACTGAATTCCGATCAAGGTCAGTTGGAATGCGTCGTATTTGGCTGTTCGATTCCACTTCTTCTACCCTTGGTTGAATTTTGGAACTGTAAAGATATCCACGGAGTGGTTCGCCCTATTCAGATATTCACGACGTTTATACACTCTTCGAATAGGAATTCATTTTCTCATTGACTATCACATTAAATCATTCAATGAACCCCCTCATTAAAATATTTTAACTCAAATATAACTAATCTTAACATAAATAATCCTTCGACACCCTAAAATTCTCAAAACCCATAAACATTATTATATACTTCTCTTAACAAAATTTTACAAAACATACATACAAAGGGAATATACAATTACATCACAAAAAATTCATGAATTACTTGACTTCAAGTTTTGTGTCATATTCGCAAAAAAAGTTTTTTTAAATAAATTAGTTTAATTAAGAATATCATAAAACAAAACATTTGAATTAAAATAAATATTAAAAATGTAATGTTATTTATCAGAGAATAGTGAAATTTACTGTCATTATAATTCAAAACAAAAAAAAATAATTATAATGATCTCATAAGTCTTTCATTATTTTTTCGTTTATAATATTTTTTAATCTATCATAATTTTAAATTACTTCATAAATTATTATAAAATCATTTTTATTATAACTTCCCGTCCGTAGGGTGGGCCGGTCCTAGTAAAATATAAATAAAAGTATATATTTACTTCTTTTTTTGAACAAGTATATATTTACTTATTTATTTTGTGTCAGGAAACTTAAAAAATATGTATATATATTTTTAACAACACTAAACGATCTATATTTGGCTCGGTTTAGTCTAGGGCTTTAATTTTGTTGTGCTCAATAAATATTTGGTTAATTAATTGGCTGACCAAACCATTGATAAAATTTCGAGTGAAAAGCAAAATTATCCGACCTGCCGGAATCGAACCAGCGACCTAAAGATTTGCTGTCACAGACTACAGTCTTCCGCTCTACCAACTGAGCTAAGGTCGGTTGTTGTTAGTCAATTACTTTTATATATATATTAACAAAAGTAAACTATAGCTATTTTTGTAAATTTCTGTAGAGCAGTGTATTACGATGGGAGAATTTTGAGGTTCTCTTGTATTAAAATGATCAACAGATTGTTTTGGTGAAGACTTAACAGAGTGTTTCAAATTTAGTTGCATCATTTCTTGATTTAATCTGACAGTTTCCCACCAAGGAATATTGCATTGCATTGTAAGACTTTTTTTAGCACTACTTTTTTCTTGTTTGATCTCAAGGCAAGGAAAACTTGCGGCCACATAGTATTTGATGTCTTTTTGGAGGCAGAAAACAGTATTTAATAGAATATATGAATCGTCAACATTAAACAAGACTGCTAAAACGAATTCATAAAGCATCTCAAGCTGCTCTATCAAGCTGTCATGTATTTCTCACATCACATGGCTAATAGTCATAAGACATCCACGGAACATACCCTTTCGGTCTCCGCTCTGATCCACAAATATAGGTTCTGAAGTTTTCAGCACTGGGAAAAGTTATCTATTGAAAAAAAGGAAAGGAAACACAAAGAAAAACATAGTTTAACCAGACTTTTAGAGAACACCATACCAACTGCTAAAGTAGTTATATGCAAAAGATCGTTACATTCAAATTTGAGTTGGCTTTTGTATTGGTTATGATCAATCCAATTTTGTTTGGTTATGTCTTTAACCGACCGCTAGTTTCTAGTTTATAATATATAAATCCACTCATTTTGCATTTTTCTAAATTATTCTATTAAAATGTAGTCAAGAATGTCACTTGATTTCTCTTCTCTTGATCTTCACCTTGAGTCCCCCAGCCATATGAGCCGTCAAGAGAGGAACAAAAACTGGTTTGTGCTTACTAACGGGTATAATCTCAAACCGACTCAAAACAGAACCAACAACAAATTTCATCTGCATAAACGCCATCTCCTTCCCTATACAAACCCTCGGTCCTGCCTGAAAAACCGGAAACTTGAAAGGACTAACGGGTTTTAAAACCGGTTCTGTAATCCCCGGTTCAGAATCAAACCATCGGCTGGGTTTAAACTCCTCACATTAAATCACATTAAATCATTCAATGAACCCCCTCATTAAAATATTTTAACTCAAATATAACTAATCTTAACATAAATAATCCTTCGACACCCTAAAATTCTCAAAACCCATAAACATTATTATATACTTCTCTTAACAAAATTTTACAAAACATACATACAAAGGGAATATACAATTACATCACAAAAAATTCATGAATTACTTGACTTCAAGTTTTGTGTCATATTCGCAAAAAAAGTTTTTTTAAATAAATTAGTTTAATTAAGAATATCATAAAACAAAACATTTGAATTAAAATAAATATTAAAAATGTAATGTTATTTATCAGAGAATAGTGAAATTTACTGTCATTATAATTCAAAACAAAAAAAATAATTATAATGATCTCATAAGTCTTTCATTATTTTTTCGTTTATAATATTTTTTAATCTATCATAATTTTAAATTACTTCATAAATTATTATAAAATCATTTTTATTATAACTTCCCGTCCGTAGGGTGGGCCGGTCCTAGTAAAATATAAATAAAAGTATATATTTACTTCTTTTTTTGAACAAGTATATATTTACTTATTTATTTTGTGTCAGGAAACTTAAAAAATATGTATATATATTTTTAACAACACTAAACGATCTATATTTGGCTCGGTTTAGTCTAGGGCTTTAATTTTGTTGTGCTCAATAAATATTTGGTTAATTAATTGGCTGACCAAACCATTGATAAAATTTCGAGTGAAAAGCAAAATTATCCGACCTGCCGGAATCGAACCAGCGACCTAAAGATTTGCTGTCACAGACTACAGTCTTCCGCTCTACCAACTGAGCTAAGGTCGGTTGTTGTTAGTCAATTACTTTTATATATATATTAACAAAAGTAAACTATAGCTATTTTTGTAAATTTCTGTAGAGCAGTGTATTACGATGGGAGAATTTTGAGGTTCTCTTGTATTAAAATGATCAACAGATTGTTTTGGTGAAGACTTAACAGAGTGTTTCAAATTTAGTTGCATCATTTCTTGATTTAATCTGACAGTTTCCCACCAAGGAATATTGCATTGCATTGTAAGACTTTTTTTAGCACTACTTTTTTCTTGTTTGATCTCAAGGCAAGGAAAACTTGCGGCCACATAGTATTTGATGTCTTTTTGGAGGCAGAAAACAGTATTTAATAGAATATATGAATCGTCAACATTAAACAAGACTGCTAAAACGAATTCATAAAGCATCTCAAGCTGCTCTATCAAGCTGTCATGTATTTCTCACATCACATGGCTAATAGTCATAAGACATCCACGGAACATACCCTTTCGGTCTCCGCTCTGATCCACAAATATAGGTTCTGAAGTTTTCAGCACTGGGAAAAGTTATCTATTGAAAAAAAGGAAAGGAAACACAAAGAAAAACATAGTTTAACCAGACTTTTAGAGAACACCATACCAACTGCTAAAGTAGTTATATGCAAAAGATCGTTACATTCAAATTTGAGTTGGCTTTTGTATTGGTTATGATCAATCCAATTTTGTTTGGTTATGTCTTTAACCGACCGCTAGTTTCTAGTTTATAATATATAAATCCACTCATTTTGCATTTTTCTAAATTATTCTATTAAAATGTAGTCAAGAATGTCACTTGATTTCTCTTCTCTTGATCTTCACCTTGAGTCCCCCAGCCATATGAGCCGTCAAGAGAGGAACAAAAACTGGTTTGTGCTTACTAACGGGTATAATCTCAAACCGACTCAAAACAGAACCAACAACAAATTTCATCTGCATAAACGCCATCTCCTTCCCTATACAAACCCTCGGTCCTGCCTGAAAAACCGGAAACTTGAAAGGACTAACGGGTTTTAAAACCGGTTCTGTAATCCCCGGTTCAGAATCAAACCATCGGCTGGGTTTAAACTCCTCACAGTCCTTCCCCCACAAATTCTCCATCCTCCCCATTCCGTACGGGAAATAAGTCACTTTATCTCCTTTCTTTACACGAGTCCCGTCGGGTAAAACGTCGTCGTTCGCAGCATGCTTAGAGTCCCACGACACAGGTGGATAAAGCCTCATGGCTTCACATAAACAAGCCTTCATGTAGCTCATCTCTTTTAGTTCCTCAAACCCTAGCCCTAAACTCATCAACGGCTCCACTTCCTGTAATAGCTTCTTTTCCACGTCATCGTTTTCAGATAACAACCAAAACAGCCACGTCATCGCCGCTGACGTAGTGTCCCTTCCCGCCATGATGAAACTAATAACCATGTCCCTCACCGCTTCGCTGTCGTGTCCGGACGCTAGAAACCTCGACAGAAGATCTTGTTTGGCTTCTTGTCCGGTCCCAATCTCGAGACTCTTCCTTTTAGCTCTGACAATCTCGGAAACCAACTCGTGTACTGTCCTGATCGCTTCTCTCAACCTCCTCTCGCTTCCCACGTTCAACACACGCTTCGCCTTCCAAACAGCGTAAAGAGGCTCCGTGGCACGGCGAGCACTAATCTCAGCCGCGGTATCAAACGCCTCCGCAAGTGGGTTAACGGGTCGGGTCAAATCCAAACAATCCGGGTCCCAACCCAACGAGACTTTACAAACAACATCGAAAGCAAAACGTTTGAAAACATCTTGCAAGTCAACGGTCGTACCGACATCAGCTGCTGTCGAAAGAACAGGTACAATACGTGTTTCAACTTCTTCTCTAAGAACCTCGAAAGCGAAACTCCTTAGCGAACGAGTCGAGAACTCATGGCTAGCGAGTTTACGTTGCGAGCTCCATGAGTGACCGTCTACGTTGAATATTCCTTGTCCGAGGAGATCACCGAGGAGGTCAGTAAAAGGTCTACCTTTCGGGAAGTTGAAAAAGTTTGTTTTGAGAATATATTCAACGTTTTCTGGGTTTGTTGTGACGATGGTACGACGGTTTCCGAGGAGAGGAATTGTGATGGTTTGCGACGGTGAGAGACGGAGGAGTTTGGTGTACCATTGGAGAAGACGGTGACGGTTTTTGTTGAAAGAGAGTATGGAACCAATGAGTGGATACGACGGCGGTCCATTTACATTTGTTTCTTGAGTTTTCTTAGTTGAAGACGATGAAAAGATTGAGATGATGATTATAAGAAACGCTATAACAAAGAAGCTCATGAGAAAGGACATTCTTTTTTTTTTGTTTCTTGTTTATTTTTCGTTGTGGGCTTGAGAGGATTTGTGAATGTGATTTCAATATGTATGTAGTGCGTCTTATAGGAGGGAGAAGGTAAGCGGGTTTGACCCCAATTGCCAAAAAAGGATATCGTGGTAATTATTATAGTTTGATCCACATTTCACATGACAGGACATTGTGTGGATAGGTAGATGCTATCTTTTTATTATAACTTATTCTTGGGTTCACCCTCTATGTGAATCTATAGCTTCACCAACCAATAGAACTGTGTCATTTTAAATTCATTATATTTTAAAAAAGACTTATTCGTAGGAGTCATTCTTGGGTTCACCCCCTAGAGTGAACCTCTAGGTTCACCAACCAATAGGATTTCATTATTTCAAATTCGATATCTTTTAAAAAAGGAAACAAAATATTTTCAAATTATATTATGTTTTTAAAATAAAAAAGTAAAAAAAGATAATAGTTACAGAAAAAAGAATTAAAAAAAAATATTTTTAATGTTGTCAACAAAACACTAAACCCTAAATCCTAATCCCTAAACCCTAAATCCTAAACTCTAAACCCCTGGGTAAACCCTAAACCCTTGGGTAAATCCTAAACCCTTGGGTAAACCCTAAACCCTTGGATAAATCCTAAAATTTCAATAAAAAACGACTAAAACCCTAAACCTTAAACGCTTGAATGTTTTAGTGTATAGTGATTTTGATTTTGAGTTAAGGATTTATCTTAGAGTTTAGGATTTATCCTAGAGTTTAGGGTTTAGGATTAAGGGTTTAGGGATTAGAATTTAAAGTTTAGGGTTTAATGTTATGCTGACGACGTAAAATATTTTTTTTTGCAATTATTATTTTTTTTTATCTTTTAATGTTAAAGACATAATATAATTTGACAATATTTTGTTTACTTTTTTAAAAGATATCGAATATAAAATAAGACAATCTTATTGGTTGGTGAACCTAGAGGTTCACCCTAGGGGGTGGACCCTAGGGTTTAGGGTTTACCCAAGAGTTTAGGGTTTATCCAAGGGTTTAGGGTTTAGGATTTAGGGTTTAGGGTTTAGGGATTAGGATTTAGGGTTTAGTGTTTTGTTGAGAATATTAAAAATATATATTTTTTAATTCTTTTTTCTGTAACTATTATCTTTTTTTACTTTTTTATTTTAAAAACATAATATAATTTGAGAATATTTTGTTTCCTTTTTAAAAGATATCGAATTTGAAATAATGAAATTCTATTGGTTGGTGATTTAGAGGTTCACCTTAGGGGGTGAATCCAAGAATGACTCTTTAAAAAAAAGTTATTCTTAGATTCACTCCCTAGGGTGAACAGGTTCACCAACCAATAAGATTTAGTTATTTCAAATCTGATATCTTTTAAAAAAGGAAATAAAATATTATCAAATTATATTACGTTTTTAAAATTAAAAAAAAATATTAAAAAATAAAAATAATAATAGTTGCAAAAAAATGTTTTCAAAAAAATAAACAAAACACTAAACTCAAAATCTAAACTCTAAACCCTTAGGTAAACCCTAAACCTTTTGATAAATTTTAAAGATTTATTCTTGGGTTTCATTTTTTAAAATATACTGAATCTAAAATGACACAATCCTATTGGTTGGTGAACCTATAGATTCACCTAGGGGGTGAACCCAAGAATAAGTCTTTAAAATTTATCAAAAAGTTTTGGGTTTACCTAAGGGTTTGGGGTTTAGATTTAGAGTTTAGTGTTTTGTTTATCGTATTAATTTTTTTTTTGAAAACATTTTTTTTTTGCAACTATTATTATTTTTATTTATTTATATTTTTTTTTAATTTTAAAAACGTAATATAATTTGAGAATATTTTATTTCCTTTTTTAAAAGTTATCAGATTTGAAATAACTAAATCTTATTAGTTGGTGAAAACCTATAAGTTCACCCTATGGAGTGAATCCAAGAATAACTCTTTTATTATTAGTTGTGTTTTATTTTTCTGTCTTTTTGGAATGTTTTTAACGAAAGGATGTGAATATTTAATCAACGTAGGTATATGCTACTTTTAAGAATAAAATTGTATTGAGTTTCTAAGAGCACTTATGTGTCCATTGATGAAATATTCATCTAATTTCGCACATATATAACAATATTAGTTCAATGTAATTTAAGTTGAAAATTTAGCTAAAATTTTCTATTTACTAATGAAATATCTGTTAAATATATTTTAATATATTATCCATTTATTTTTTAAAAAACTCTATTTCTAGTGTAATTTATATAGAAAAAAAAATTACAACAAAATTTGATCTTTTTTTTTGGTCAAAATTTTTTGATCTTAATTACAAGATGCCTCAACTCAATAATGTTTTATAAAATATTAAATTATATCTTAAATATATATAAGATAATTGTAATAGTATTTGTTAAGATAAATAATAATATATATGTATCTAAGGAAACATAATAATTATACATAATTTAAATAAAATATCACTATATAATTTTTTTAATTTTCAAATCTTTTTTTCCGATGTCTGATATTTTGCTATTAATCTAATACTCCCTCCGTTTTTTATTATAAGTCGTTTTAGAGAAACTATTTTGTTTCAAATTATATGTCGTTTTCGGTTTTCTATGTAAAATTTATTAATAATTAATGTTGTATGACCAATGGTAATATATCTTATATTTTTCTATTGGTTGAATTGTGGTTAGGTAAATAATTAATGATGTTTTTGTTTAGAAAATTAAAAAATTAATGGTTTTCTTAATCTACGTGCATAGCTGTAAAACGACTTATATTAAAAAACGGAGGGAGTAGTACTAATTAAAAAATTTCTTTAGTATTTTACTATATTATTATCTACTCTAATATTATCATTTAATAATAATGTAGATATGTTTGATTGTTTAATTAAAAACTCCATGATAAAATTAAACTTGTGAGGTAATTTTGTAAACTAATTAAGACAGCTGGATAACACTGCAAAATACAACTTTACTGTCAACCACATTGTAAAATACATCCATTATACACGTTTTCTAGAAATAGCTTCCTCTCTCTATATTTTAAGATAGTGTATCACAGGGCCGTCTAATAGCACGCGCAAGTGGAGCGGTCGAACAGGGTCCGAAATATAAAAATAAAAAATTTAAAGATTTTTTAAAATATATAGATAAATTATGGTAAAAAACTTTAAAATTTTAGATATAATGCTAAATTTAGAACTTAATTAAAAAATTTCAGACAAAGTTATTAAATTTTAAAATTACGTGATAAAATATACAATTAATATTTTTTTTGAACGGGGCCTAAAATTAATTTGAGACTGCCCAGGTGTATCACATTGTTTCTCTACTGCACGAAACCGAAATCTGATTTATTTACTATTAAGGAGAGTCCAGTTGTCAAAAAAGAAGTGTCCATCCGAGTTACTTAAACTTGTCACCAAAAATGTGACGTGTTGTAAACTAATTGGAAAGCAAGTCAAAAGCTCATCACGTGGCATATTCGCCAACAAGTCACAAAACCACTATAGAAATAAACTGCGACGCCAAAAGGAAAAAATTGTCTATATAAAGTAACTATATTATAAAAAAATCACTATATTATACTGTACGTTGTTACTTATGAAGTTGGCAAATGCATATATTTTTAAAAAAGTTTAAGCAAAATTCAAGTAATATACGACATTTCCATATATCCAATAATGGCTAAAATATTATGGAACATCCAAACTTGTATAATAGTTCCAGTTTTACATAACGTGTTCCTATCATAACGTATTTAAAAACAACTGAATGCTCAGACTTTTGATCAAATGGTCGGGTTTTAAATAAACTCGAGCCGAAATGTAGGACGTAGACGTTGAAGAAGTTTTTGCACGAGCCTGATTGGAAGAATGACCAGATAAGTTCCCCCTGGTGCTTTTTCATTTTTTGCATGTTCTTATTTATTTTTTTTGATAAAAATGACCAGATACATTTTTGCATTTTCTTCTTTAGGCTTGGATTCATGGCTTATTTTTAATCAAATGTTTCCACAAATCACCCGTTGTTTTGTTATCGACATTATATTTTTCTTTATGGATGAGAAAATATGTCTACTATAAGACCTTGTTATAATGTATGGTTTAAATCGGCCTGATTATTCATTTTTGAATATATTGAGTTGCATGATCAGTTTCTCCGATTGAAACTACAATTATTGTCTGCACTAAAAAAACTACAATTATTTTAGTCCTAATTAGGCTAAAGGTAAAAATAAATTTTAGTTATTATTATTTTATTCTTATGTTTGATTTATAAATATATTTTGTAAATTTTAAATTAATTTATATATGTTCTTTAAAAAAATTCTAAAATTTCAATTGATTTTGAGTTGCATAAACAAGCCAAATAGGTATAAATGAGTAGTCGTACGCTAATTAAAAAAAAAAACTCTCTCTAGGATGAACGAAGGAGACTCTCGACAAAAGACAATGCCGCCGTCATTCTCATCTCTCGATGCCGGTAGGGCCTCAGGCCGCCGGCGTCGGGTTCTCTGTACCGCCGTCTACTCGTTACCGTCACCTTTGGCGTTCATCGCCGTCTTCATCTCTCATGCTCTCGTCCCCTTCGCCTCCCACGTCGCAGTCTCTTCAGATCCAGTCGCCGCCGTCACCTCATCTAATCTTCCCCTGGTCGCCGCCTCCTCCCCTGTTCCTCTCATCATCACCGCTCACCCTATCACGGCGAGCAGGAGCGCCGGATCTACTCTTCTCGAAATCACTGGATCTGCACACTTCCTCGCACCACTTGGGTCCCCGTTTGGAGCACAGCCTGAGCATCCTTTGTTTCGCTTCTCTCTCTCACCAGTGCTAGCCATTAGATGTCATGTCTCCTTACCATCTCAAACTTTGGTCAAGAACCCTCAACGATGGTTTCAATCCCACAGATCTATTGGAGTGGATATTCAAATTGTAATGGGTTTGTGCCTCTGCTTAGGTTCTGTTGAGAGCAACGGTCTCGATACGGTAATATCGGAGTCCTAGTTCTCATCCTCACCTTAGCTTCCATCCCCCGTTGAGTATCGCCAAGAGCATCACGACCCTGACCCTAAGGTTATACTGGTTCTTTATTTCCAAATACAGGCAACTCAGGCCTCTTTTGCTTTCCGACTTATTCGAGATTCACATAGTCTCTTCGAAAAGCTTTCTTGGTGGTTCAAATTGCAGGCACCTAAGACTTAGATACCAAGGCTCCGTCCGACAACTCCCTCCGACCTTGTCAACCATTCTGTTCGATTCAGAGCCAAATCTACTAATGGAATCGGAGATGACAAAAGTTTCAACCGCCTCACCATCTCGCTTACCGATCTTTTTGCTACCCGGATCTCGTGAGATTCACCTAGTTTTCCGGAGCAACATAGACGGTTGTAGAGCTGTTCTCTTTCCTTTGACGGGGTTTGTAACCTCAATCTATTTTCACCCTCTTCCAACCCCTTTCACTAGGGTATTTCAACGTCTGTTCAGAGTATTCGAATGATATCAAGGATTCAAAGGAAGGTTATCTGCGGATTTATCTACTTCGAGCTAGTCTCTCCTTTTAACACTTCTATCTCATGTTGTATTGTTTTCCTGTTATTGTTGTTCATCTTACCGTCGAGCATGCCTCCGGCTGTAGTCGTCGAAACGCTTAAGATTTGAATTAATGAAATTTGTGTTACAAAAAAAAGAAGAGTAATGGTACCCCATATATTTTAAATGTGGCTTAGACATTGTCTTGTGTTTGTATGGCCAAGCAATAACAACTTAGTTACAGAAATAAATCAAATTATTTAACCTATTTTTATTCTTCTAATTCTTTGATTAATAATGAATTCATATTAAAATATTTAAAATTATTTATTTTAAAATCTGTTATATTATTTGAAGTTCATAAGAATATTAAAATATATATATTAATGAGTTTTCTGCAGCAACTTTTATAACTTTTATTAAGATAGATATTTAAAGTCAATTTTTGAAAGAAACACAAGAATATTATTAAAATAATTTATACATATGCATGAATATTTTTTATATTTTAAATACATAATATATATTATAATAAATAAATTAAATATTAAACTGATTATATTTTGTTAAAGATATTTGTATAATATATCTTATGGGAATTCACTTAAACATGACACACAAAACACAATAATAATATCACAAAATAAGATATTCTTTTTGTTATTAAAAAGGTCAAATAAAAAGTTTCTTTTATTGATAATAAAATTAACCATAGTAACTTTAGTTAATTAATTATACATATATATTAAATAGTTATAAGATTTAAAATAAAGACATAGAATACTGATCTTTTTTTTTGTGTAAACAATAATACTGAATTTTTTAAAAACATTTATAGAGATATTTGCTTGAAAGTTATCTCGTTGTTATACGTGGAAAGGCTTAAGAGAACTGATTTGGTTATCTGTGTCAGCAAAGTTCGCTTACATTTTCCGATACATATCCATTTAGAACTTCAGAGTTAAGCGTGCTTGATCTGGCGTAGTGGAAGGATGAGTGACATATCGGGAAGTGATTCGCGATATCGTGAGAGTGAGTCCAAAGCACGAGGAATAGTCATGTGGTGATTGCAAGGTTAGTAAACAAGACTTTCGGGCTTTGAAAAAATTAACGCACCGTCCGTCGCACAGAATGGGGCTCATGGCCGAGTGAGCGAACGGTCGAAAAGGCTTACTGAGAGGTGTCTTGAGACATGTTTTTGTGTGCAACGGAGCATTACCCTCTGTGAGTGGGTATGAATTGTATCATCACGATTTCTGGTATATGTGAGAAGGCTTAAGAGAATTGATTTGGTTATCTATGTTACCAAAGTGCGCTTACCTTTTACATATCCGTTTAGATCCCCAGAGTTAAGCGTTCTTGATCTGGAATAGTGGAAAGATGAGTGACATATCGGAAAGTGATTCACGATATCGTGCAAGTGAAACCAAAATATGAGGAAAGCTCATGTGGTGATTGCATGGTTAGTAAAGAAGACTTTCAGGCCTTAGAAAAATTAGCGCACAGCTCATCATACGGAATGGAGCCTATGGACCAAGTGAACGGGCGTGGAAGGTCTATCAGTCGTGGGTAGTCGGGGCGTTACACAATGTTACAATTTATTTAAGCTTAAAACCTCTTACTTTAGTTTGATAAGTCATAATGAGAAAGTTAAATGATATTTCAAAATTGTAAACCATGATTAAACGATGATATTTCGCAATTGTAAACCATGATGAGTGTTGGACCCAATTTCAGTCAACTATGTGATCGGGCCTAAATAACCTGGGCCGCGCAAAGAAGCCCAACTCTGGCTAGCAAGAGAAGATCGATCTGACGAGCCGAAGATCAAAGAGAAGTTGAGAATAATTCAAGACCAATCCACTATAAGAAGAGATCGATGGACACGAGGAAAGACACAGAGAAAACCCTTGCAAGATACAGCTCACCTCTTTTTCATGGACATTAGAACGTCGTTGAAAATATATCCGCTCTCTCCAAGGTATTCTTTGATTTAGAATTGATTTATCCTAGAAACCCCGAGTTTGGTATGGTTGGTTTTGCAGATACATGGTATTTTTCAGATCTTCATAGAGCTTGATCGCAAACCAAATGTTCTTACAATTGGCGAAACCTCGTTTATGTAGCATCCCAAAAAACAAACATTAATTTCAACTTCTTCAAAGAATGTCAGGAATGTGTATGACTTAGGTCAATGAGATTACATACAAGACACAAGCAGAATATCTATGAAGAAAGAGTCAACAAAAGTATTTGAAGATAACTCGGCTTGTATTGCTCAACTCGAAAAGGTTATATCAAGAGTGACAAGACAAAGCATATTCCCCAATATTTTTCTTATACATTCGAGAGCTTTAGAAAAATCAATAAGTGGACATCGAATATGTAGTTCATGCAACAATCCGACAAATTTGTTTATAAAGACAATTCACACTATAACTTTTCGAAACACGTCTACAATAACGAAATGCGTCATTTGCGTGACCTATGAATAAAAATTTCTGTTCATTATTCTCAGGGGGAAGATTACATCAGTGTACTATGTTTCCCTTGTCATGGTTTTTATCCCATGAGTTTTCTATGACTAGGTTTTTAACGAGCGAGTACGTAATAAAAGATGAATAAGCAAGGGGAGTGTTAAAGATGTGATTATTCATCACATATGATTGTGAATAAGGTGATAAGTTAAGATATATTTTATAAATATATATGTGAGAGAGAGACAAGTGATGAAGCTTAGAAGAGTAATTTTTTATTCATACTATATATCTGAATTACAACTGCACATCATCCCATCACCCTTATTTATAGTATGACTTAGTCAGTCGTACTCAGACATTTATGAGAAGATATATATATATATATATATATAATATGTCAAGTTGGTTAAGTTTGTCAAGAGGATAATCATTTAACACTCCCCCCCACCCCCCCCCCCCCCCTCCCCCCCCCCCTTAATTATTCATCTTGTATTATATATTTATCTTTAAAAACCTAGTCATGGTAAAATCCTACGGGATAAAAATCATGATGAGGAAAAAAAATACATTAAGATAATCTCCCTAAGAATAATAGAGCTTTTTTTTCATAGATCACATAAATGCTGCAATCTGATATCGAGAACTTGGAATGTTGTAGTGCGAAGAGCCTTTGTGAACAAGTTAGCCGTACATACTCAATGTCCACTTCTTGAATTTTTTGAGTTCTCATATGTACGAGAAAAATATTGGAGGGATGTGGTTTGTTGTAGTTTCTTATATATCCTTATTTGAGTTAAGAGACATAAGCCGAGTTATCTTCACATACTTTCGTCTGGTCTTTCTTGGTGACGATTTTACTGGCTTCTTGGATACGGTGACTCATTGACCTAAACCACACAAGTTCTCGATATGCTTCGTGAAGCATCAACGTTTATTTACGTGAGAACCATGAGATTTTGGTTCCACCAAAAACATGTCCAGGTTTTGATAGAAATTTACGAATATCCAAAAAATATCGTGCATGTCCAAAATTAACCATACCAAACTCGAGATTTATAGATTAAAATAATCCTAAATCAAAACATACCATGGAGAGAACATATATATTCTCGACTCCGCTCTAACACCATGAATAGGAGATAAGTTGTTTTTTGCAAATAAATTAGTCACAAAAATTATATTTAATCAAATATGACTTGTAAGATACATAAGCTCACATATTCTTTATTACCGTTAGCATCTCCAAAGTACTTATTTATACAATACTTTACTACGATCTTTTGTAACATCTATTTCAATAGAATTTTGAATTGTGAGGATATCTTAATCTTTTCATTTCAAAAAATCTTTCATCCCATAATGTTTTCTTATATATTGTTTGTTATAAATTTTCCAGAGTTTTTTAAAGTTCATGGGAACATAATTTCGCTAGCATTAATCTTTCAGGGATTATAAATAATTGAGATGCAATTCAAGTCTTTATGTCCTGCCAGACATACATGCATCTATTATGATTTTTCCACTAACCTTGTAACAAACCATTTTTCATACCGCAAGGTCATTTTCATTTCATTCTTTGGAGATATATTCACATTTTCGATGCTTGGACTTCTTGTCCAAAAATTTCTCGTTTCTCTTACGAGATTTAGATCGACTTGATTGCCCCATTTCACTTTTGACGAATCATTTTTTTCTACACTCATACATTGAGGTAGATTCGTGATCCTCGTTTATATTTATTGTCAACAATGTACTTTGTTTTTGGTTCTATTTTGTATCCTTAATGATATTGTTAATCGAAATGTTTTTTTTATCATCATCAATGATTTACTCATGCACCTGATTATAATATTTGCTCCTTTTCAAGGATTCTTTGTAACCAAAGAAGTCTATCACGCTTCTTACGTGCCATAGACTTATAAGCCATCCTTTAAAGACATATATTATTATTGGAGCATATTCAGCTGAAATATGAGATTTGATGATTTTATAAAAATGTATGGCAGTCATTTTGTAAATGATAATCCTATGAACTTCATGTTCATATTCATTTATATGAAGATTCATAACTTTTCATGATTATCCATTTCACATATCTCATTCACCAGCTGCTTATATGCTTCTAACAACTTTGCAAGCGTATATATAATTATTTTATATATTTTATCCTTTTGGATTGTATATGTCTTTATTACATGCACAATTGCATGTTTTATACTCAATAATGGAGATATTATTTCATCATACCTGAATTTAGTTTGTCAAGTTCATTTTCGAGTGCGAACATAATTTTCTGGATATTGCAATCATTGGGATTCTTTAATTCTCTCTTTCTCGAGATGATGGCAATTCTTGTCCATCTATCTCGTACTGAATCCCACTTTAGAGCCAATAACATATTTAGTTACCCATTTCGGATTATGAATTATGTTTCAAATCCCTTTGTGTGAGATATATGATTCAAGGTCTGTTTAAAGAAATCACCTACAATGAATTTTATAAACATTATGATTCATCTCCATATCTTTATTTTCTATAAGACATGCTATATGTGAAAAACTTATGGTTTTTAACATTTCACAATAATATTGATAGCATTATTGGACCATGATTGCTATATATTAGTAAAATTTACGCTTACTACCACTTATACTTTTTGCCATTTTTTATGCATGTCTCTGCATCATAAGCTCTTGTAGAGTATATAAAAAAATTATATTACCACATATCATATATATTTGAGGAAGGAGATGTAATTTTTACATTTAATAATCATGTACGATGAAGAAGTATCTGCCAAATACATATCTCTATCATGATTCTTAAATCTGACCTCTTCCCAATTTAACTCACAAAATATGAACTGATATGAAAATTTAACATAATATTGATTTCATAATATAAAGTTATAAGTATGAAGTAATAATTTATATCTTCTTCAGGAAGATAACTATCATGTCACATCGACATTTTCCATTTTTTTTCTGGATCAACCAGAAAATACAAAACATCAAGATGAGTATCATTATTCAAGTCATGAAAAATGGTTCGTGTTCATAAGAGATGAAGTTAATTTCACTTCTTTTTTTAATTCTTGATACAGATCAACTAAATATTTTGGTATACCACAAATACATACTCAATGTTCTTTCTTGCGGCATCTGTAGAAAACGTTTTCAGTTTGCTTTTTGACATCCCGACCACTTTCATTTCGTGAAAGTTCATATTAATAATTTCATCATAGGGATATAATCTTCTCCCTCGTCCTCTTCCAAGACCATGATAGTTGTTTCTACCACGTTCTCATCATTTCTAATTACTATAATTAGAGGGAATGGAAATACCAGGAGGACGGGAATGATGGTTTATTATCATAAGTTTTTTTTAAAAAATTATACAAAGTATTTGCATCAACTCCAACTATATGGTGAATCTTTTCTTTAAAGGATTTAATTATTTAAAAATCTTCAGGATCTTTTCTCATGTTACATCTCATATATAAACCAGCATCGAGACCATGTAAATATCATAACTTTATCGTTTTCTCATCCGATATAGTTTTCAAGTTATTGATGATTTCCAAAAACTCGTTTTCTTTTAAGTGCATCTTTGCACCTACTGGCCATGTCATATAATTATTCTCAGTAATATCATGGTATTTATTTTAAGCTTTATCAATTTCAACATGATAAATCTATTCATTGAACATTATATAAAAATATAATAAAGACAAGAATTTAAATGCATAAGTTAAAGGAAAAAAATTAAGGCAAAAATTTAAAAGCATAAATAAAATCGGAGGCCTAGCCTACCACATGATCCGAAGAGACATAATCTACCATATTGATCATCTTTCATTCAAAAAGGCAACGCCTTCTGTATGGTCCAAGGATACATATCTACCATTTGACCATTTTTATTAACGGAGGAAAAACCTTCCACATGGTTTGAATAGACATCGTCTACCATTTTGACAATTTCTTATTCGCTGTGGTAAAGCCTACTACATAGTTGTAATACCCCGTCTTCATGAAAAAAAAAATTTTTAAATAAACAATTCAAATAATTATTTTGAGAAATTTAAACGAGTTTTTAATTTATTCTCGAACATAAATTTTTCTGGAGATAAAATACGGAGCTCAAAATAGTATCGACGATAAATGGAATCGTCAGAATTTTAACTACAGTTTAATGTTGTGATTCAATGTCATTAAAAGTAAGTCAATAGCTTAACTTGATAATTAAGCAATTTTTTTGAAAGAGTAAGGTAACCAATGAGAATGGAGTCTTGGCCACCAAATTTGGATTAATTAATCATCCTTAAAAAAAAAGAGAAGGAGGACATGTCAAATAAGAAGGGAAGGTGATGATTAATTTAATTATCATGCAACATGCCCACATGGTTAAAGAATGAAGCAAGAAAAGAAATAAGTGATTACTCATTGGTTTAATGAGTATGTGGCCTTGTTATAAAAGAAGCAAGTGATGCTTTGAAGATTAGTCATCTGAACGTGGCATGAAGCACAAATGCCTTTGAAGCTTAGTCATGTTTTCTTAAATATGGTCAATGGAGAGTATGACATATTTCACAATGTTATACATCAAGGTTGACTGTAAAAAGAGGCTGAACTTTCTTTAACTTTAAGATCAGCGACCAAGAGAGAAGAAGAGAGAGAAAGAAGAGAAAATAAATAAAAAGAAAAGAAAGAAAAGAGCAAACAAAAAATAATGTATATAGTATTAGAGAGTTACTAAAAGAATCATGACGAGTTAAACTACGAGATTACGGGGTTAATATTATGGAGTCAAGACGAAGGTTTGGAGTGGATAAAAAAGGTTTGGTCAACTTTCGGAATCAGAAAGTCAAGCCACATCGGTTAATCACTGTGAGTTACGGTTAATTGTTTGTTAATAAATTTTAATGCAGGTTCCTGACATTAGAGACAATTTTCGACCTATAAAAGCCAGACCGGTCTAGGTGTCAGTTTGTGATTCCGAGGCTTGAGACGATGTCTGGGAAAAGTGGATAGCAAGACTGGTCTAAGCACTCAGATTATTGTGTATAATTGTGTGATTATTATATGTTGTTATGATAAGTACCTCGTGTTGGTACTATTATGTGAGAACCTCGTGGTGGTTCTAGTAGTTTGCAGGTCATTTTTTCCTCAAGTGGTACCACTGAGCTGGCCGTGGTCCTAAAAATGGTGGACTCGGTTTAACTTGGCTTGATCACCAAGGCCGAGTGTCATACGTGGACGTGACAGCCCCCGGCGAGTCTGAGGACCGGGGCACGGTGATTCCAACTGAGGACCGTGACCGGGTGATTCCTGAGCGCTTACGCCTTTGTGGTGCAATGGTGAAGAGATTACCTGTGTTCTTTTTGTGGAGAAGAATGATTACGTTGGTCCCTAGGATTAAATATCTTTGATTGATGTGCTAGCACTCGTAAAGAGTGCTTTGATTTATTATGGTTATTGCTTTAGTCATTCACTCTTTACTATTTAAATATTGGTTGTTGTACTACCCGTCTTGCTTGTGTTTGGGGTTGGTTTGGGATGACGGATAGTTTTACATGCTAGATAGGGAATTTTGGCTCACTGAGTGAAACTAGTTCATTCACTCCTCACCATTTCTTGCAGGTGACCAGTAGAAAGGACCATAGCATTCGAAAAACTGTTGGAGCTCGTGAAGATTTGACATCTTTTTCTAAAGACTCGTTTTAAGATATATGAATGTATGTTTTATTTTTGCTTGCGTCCATGGACCTTACGTATAATATTTTGTGCTTGTCTATCACTCCGGAACAATAATATAATTAATATAAACTAGATTTATTGAAATACATAAATCAAACTTCACCTCGGTGGCTTGAGAGCGTTCGTGCTGATAACGTGTTGCATATTATGTGAGAAAATATATAAATATATATATATATATATATATATATATATATATATGTAACGAAGTTTATATTTATTATATATATGTTGTTGGTGTAAGAGAGTCACGAGAGAGAGAGAGAGAGAGAGAGAGAGAGAGAGAGAGAGAGAGAGAGAGAGAGAGAGAGAGAGAGAGAGAGAGAGAGAGAGAGAGAGAGAGAGAGAGAGAGAGAGAGAGAGAGAGAGAGAGAGAGAGAGAGAGAGAGAGAGAGAGAGAGAGAGAGAGAGAGAGTTGTTGAACTTTTATTTCAGATTCTTGTTAATGATATAAATAAAAAAAAACATATATCATTTATAGTACAATAGATATATTGCATAGTCATCATCTCTTTCAACTTGATAATGACATGTGTTGGTGAGGAGGATGAGGTGAGAATAAGACAACTGTCTATGAATAATCATCAATATTCTAACGTGTTGTAAATTATGTAAGACAATGTTATTGATAGTTTCTAAACCAAGTTTCTGTGAGTAATAAAATTTTAAAAATGTAAAAGTTGAAGAGAGAAGCAAATTGGGTTCTTTGCCACCATTCCGAACAAAATGTTTTTAGAAATTTTTGTCTGGCGTGCAACCTTTCCATTTGTCTCTTTTATCTTTGTATTTTTTTTTTAGTTATTTATTAGAGAATAAATGTTTAATCTTTTAGATCTTTTTGGTAAGACTCTCACCTATAGATGTGCTCTAAGTCGAGAAATATTAAAGCTGATATAATATTTCTTATTATATATATATATATTTTTTTTTTTTGATTTGATGAAACAATAAGAAAGATAGAGAGAAGTGAGACAACGACTTGAGAGAGTGATATGATAGAACTTTTCAATTTCTTTTTTGATGATTCATTTTCCATGATGGGTTCTTTCATTTAAAAAAAAAGCATGCTATATGTGAAAATTTTCATGTTTTTCAACATTTCACAATAATGTTGATAACATTATTGGAGATGACTATATATTAAATTTCATATTTACAGTCCATTATACTTTTGCCATCTTTTTCTTATGTATGTCTTTCCATCATAAGATCTTATAGAGAAAATAATAACTTTTACAATATTATTCTTAAGATTTCCAATGTAATATTTATTTTTGAGAGATGAGAGATATTACCTTTAGTGATCATGTACGATTAAACACTATCTGCCAAATATATATCTCCATCTTGAATCTCAAAAACTTGCATCTTTCCAATTTAACTCACAAAATATGCATTTGTATGAACTTTGACCATTATATAAAATAATAAATTTTATCTTCTTCAGGAAGATTATTCTCATGTCACATCAAAATTTCATTTACATTTTCTGAATAAAAAAAAGTATTTAAAATATCAAGATAAGTATTATTATTCAAGTCATGAAAAGATTGTCCTCGTCATAGGAGATGAAGTTTATTTCACGTCTTTTCTCTTTTTCTTTTTGATTCTCGATATTGATAGGTTAAATATTTTGGCGTACGAAAAATACGTACCCAATATCTGTTCATACCACATATGTAGCAAACTTTCTCTGTTTGTCTTTTATCATTCGGGCCACTTTCATTTTTGTGGAAGTTTTTATTATTTCTTTTATCATAGGGACATAATCTTCTTTCTCGTCTTCTTCCACGACCACGATAGCAGTTTCTACAACTTCCATATCCTCGTCCTTTCCAATAATTATAACTGGAAATGCAACTTAAATCTTTACATCATGCCAGACATACCAATATACTGCATCCACTATGTTTTTCTCCACTAAACGTGTAACAAACCGTTTTTCATACTACAAGGTCATTTTTCATTTCATTCTCTGGAAAAATGTACACTTTTTAGATGCTTGGACTTCTGGTTCAAAGTTGTATCGTTTTTCTAACAAGCTTTACATCACTTGATTGCCTCATTCACTTTTGGCCAATCTTTTTTTTTACACTCATATATAGAGGTAGATTCATGATCCTCATTTGTATCACACATTTTCTCTTTTATTATCGAAAATCTATTTTTATCTCTGCTTCCATCTTTTCATCCTTAATGACATGGTTAATCAAGATATTTTTATCATCATCAATGATCTACTCACGTATCTGATTATAATATTAATTATATCAACGTTCTTTAAAAGATTCATCATCTATTCATATATTTGCTCCTTTTAGAGGATTCTTTGGAACCAAAGTAATCTATCGCGTTTCTTATGTTTCGTAGACTCATAAACCATCCTTGCAGGACATATATTCAAATTGGATTCTTTACAGTTGGAATACGAGATTCACAATTTCACAATGACACGCAGTCAATTATGTAAATGTATTATCCTATGAGGATCCATAACTTTCTATGATAATACATTTCACATATCTCATTCATCAGCAGCATATATGCTTATAACAACCTTGCGAGCATATCTATAATTATTATGTATACTTTATCCCTTTTGGATTGTATATAGGCGATGAACTGTATCGTGCAAATAAATTGGTATCTAAAACTATATTTTATCAAAACTGACTTGCAAGATATATAAGCTCACATATGCTTTAAAAATTAGAACAAAATCAAGAATATATTCATTCTTCTCCAAGGTATGTTTTGATTTAGAATTGATTTATTTTAGAAACCCCGTGTTTGGTAGGTCGATTTTGTAGATGCAAGATATTTATTAGATTCTCATACAGCTCGATCGCAAATGGCTATGTTTTTACTATTGGTAGAACTGCAATCTTTTGGCGTTCCCAGAAACAAACTCTGGTTGCAACTTCGCTAAATCACGCAGAAACTATAACATTTCACGAAGCATGTCAAGAATGTGTGTAGCTTAGGTCTATGAGTCATCACACACAAGAAGCAAGCATAATAAATACAAAGAAAGAACTAACAAAAGTGTTTGAAGATAACTCAGCTTGTGTCGTTCAACTCAATGTAATTTATATCAAGAACGACAGAACAAAACATAATCCTATCCTACATTCGAGAGCTCGGGAAAAAATCAAAATTTGGACATCGAGTATATACGGTCATGCGATAATCCAGATGATTTGTCCACAAAGGCTTTTTCAACTACAACATTCTGAAAATACGTCTATGGTATCAGAATGCGGCATTTGTGTGACAATGAAGAAAACGCTATGTTCATTATTCTCATGGGGAGATTATGTCAATGTACTCTTTTTCTCTTGTCATAGTTTTTATCCCATCGGGTTTTTCTATGACATGGTTTTAACGAGTCAGCACGTAATACACGATTAGATAATTAAGAGGGAGTGTTATGAAAGATGATTATCCAATGGACGCTTGTCTCCCTCTTATCCTCATCATGATCACGTGTCTTTGTATCTTTTAAAGAGAAAATAACTAAGAAATAAATTTGTCTACTACAAATAGTAGTGTTTGTATGTGAGAAGAATAACAAGATCAATAAAAATCACATATTACTTCTTTTTCTTTCACGTTAATTTCTTCCTATACAACAAAAGAATATGATAATATTATAATATAAATACATATGTACAAATACATCTACATCCCACCTCTTATTTACAAAACAAATTTGAAAGGAGAGAAAAGAGACTAATAGATTTACGGATGTAGAAATTAATAGCTGGACTTTTTTAACATTTTCTATAGGAGAAATCAATTTTTCTTCAGTCGACAGTATCTAGCAGTGACATGGAAAATTAAAGCTCTATGATTGGTGGATTTTTATGTCCACATGGACGCCTTAGCTGTTGGGCATATTACCTTTTTAGTGTTAAATTATTTGATCACTAAGATCATTTCCAACTCACTCCTATATTTACCTATATAATAACATTTAGAGTCAAAACTAGTCTAACTATACTTTATTTCTTCTTTTAAAATAGAAATTGCTATATTTTCTTCTATTTATAGAGGAATAAGAATTTTCATATATTTTACTTTATATTTGGAGATTGCTATTTTACAGAATTAACAAATTTCATATGTATTATAGAGTTCTTCTATTTTTAGGAGAGAAAAATAGCAACACATTGGAGATGGTTTAACCACAAGCGGCAAACTTCTTCTATTTCATTTGTTACATTAGTTGATAGTGAAAAATTGGCAATGACATAATTAAATATTTATAGTATGTTGATAGAATTCTATGGAGTATTTCAACATAAATAAAATTAGAAATTAAAAATAAATAAATAAATAAATGAGGCATCATTAACAATAGAGTTTTTCCTTACTTAAAGCTCAAAAAGCCTGTGATTTAGGCCACATATATATATATACGATGTTTCTTTTTATACGATGTTTCAGTATAAATAAACACATTAAGAAAAATATTATGTTAAAAAAAAACACTTGATTACAAAAGGGTAATAGAAAAGCAATTAATCATTTCTATTTAGAACAGAAAGCTACACGTTAACTTTGTGAATAATATTTCTATTTTCTTTTTAATTTGGAGCTAATCTCTCTATTTATTTTGGCTATCAAGAAAAATTTAATTACTTTCTTTTGACTTTATTATAAATAGTGTAAAATTTGTAAAGAACACACGTTTACTCATTTGTTTATAAAACTTTAATCAACTATTTTAATAATTTTTACATAAAAGTTTCAAAGCATCTTACAAACTGAAATAAAAAATCCACCTAAACATAATAAGATATAAAACAAAAGGAGTATTAGTTTTGAAGGCAACTTGTATGATTAAAAACATGTTTGATATTCACATAGTAACTGGTTGTGTGATATTTTTTTTACTATTTTAAATTTGATTCCCTTAATTTAATCTTAAAAAATATATTTCTTAAATTTTCATTTTGTTATCTTTAGCCCAAAATGACTTAATTTAGTGTGTTATACTGCTTTATTTCTTTGGTACGACGTTTTAGTAATTTTATGCCTCATTACTTCTTTGGCTGTCAGAAAGTTTTATAGACTTATTACTAGTTTATATACTTTTAAATAAAAAATTAAAAGTATATTTATTAAAATTGTAGTTAAAATAGATATATTAGTCTAAGACTTAAAATAATGTATAAACTTTAATATAAAATATATTTATGAATTTAATGTATCGTAGTCTATGTGGTGTAAATTCATGGTATTTGATTTTAGTTCTTTAAATGAGTACTGTTTTAAAATTTAAGTATATGTATTATTTTAAATAATAATGTTTTTTAAATAAAAAATTAATTATGGGATAATCTCCTATATATTAAAAGAGAAGCATTACAACATATTTTAGTAGCCACATGTCATCACCACAATCATTCTTAGAATCCTTAGAAAAATATGTTGGTCCATATAAATATATAATAAGCTTTTTATTAAACTAACCATAAATTAGTCATAAATGTTCTTCATTGTTTCCTTAAATAAAAATCACGGAATTACCTAATGTGGCTAAAGTATATATATGACAATTAATGATTTTGAATAATAAAAATTTGATAAAAATTAGTCTATTCTCTATCATTTTTTTTTAATTTTAACTTATTAAAATAAATTAAACAACCACATTAACTATATAATAAAAATTTAGATTTTTTCATATATTTTATATTTTGAATTTTTAAAAACGAATATAAATGACTTAAGTTGCTAAAAATCTCACATAGAAATTTTTGTGATCCATGGTTTAAAATTTATGTTATAACAAGATATAAATGATTACAAAATTACATAAGTAGGAAGTCTCATCTAATAAATATTATATATATATATACTAATAGTTTTTAAAAATAAATTATATACCATATAAAATACATAAGTATTTTAATTCGAATTTGCTTTGAATTTTTTTTATAAACAATTTGAACAGTTATTGACAACTTAATATTTAGATTTTAAATTTTGTATTGAATGTTTTTAAAATTATAAATTACTAAAACTATTTAAACATCCCACAAATTTTTTTGTTGTATCTTTGATTTAATTTTTTTAATAAATAAATACAAATGATCAAAAATAATATGAGTATAAAATATTTTGTAACAGATGTCAATATTAAAAATGTACTATATATCTATGTTAATATCATTTAAACTTAATTTTATGCCATATAAAATAGAAAAAAAAGTTTGGCTGGATTAATAAAATTTATTTAAGTATTTGTACCATTTAGTTATATACGTAATAGTTAATAAATTTTTTAGTTATTCAATATATATTTATTATTTCATAATATTTAAAAAATATAGAATACTTGAAAATAATATATATATATATATATATATATATATATATATATATATATATATAATATTCATTCCGCGCAAGGCGCGGATTTTAACCTAGTTATATATTATACGAAAAACGATTGTTTGCTACATGAACAATACATCACTACATAGTCACATATTTGGACAAAACTATGTATTAAATATTACATGAACTATATAACTCATATGGCAACATCCCTGAACTAATATGTGTTATGTTACTAACACCTCAACATAATTACAATAGCCATTAAAGTGTATCAGACTTGTAATCCGACAATATTCGATGATGTGTAGCATGTTATGACATGTTATAATATTTTATAACATGTATAACATGTCATAACATGTATTTTGATTTAACATGCATTTTGAATACTTGGTCTACGTGGTTTCATTTTGTTTTGTTTTTATCATTTGGATATATGTTATGATCCATTTCTCATTAAAAAAAATTACTGCATGATGCCGAATTTCAAATCCAGCACATTTTTTCAGTATCAAAATTATATGTATAGTGTTAGCGACATAACACATATTAATTCTGGAATATAGTCCTGTGATTCATATATTTCGTATAGTTTTCAATATATTGCTTTTGTTTAAATGTGTGGTTATATGGTGGTGTATTATTCGTGTATCTGCTAATCAAATTTTCTACAATATGAAAAGATTTTTTGCGTTAGGCCACACAAGTTATTTTAAATTTTTAAATTTTTAGTTTAGTATTAAAATTTAATTATCTTATCAAATATTAAATATAATACTTTATTCTTTAAATTTTCAGTTTGAAAACCTCATGCGTCAACAATAGATATGTTTCTAGCCATTAGGTTGGGGGTAAAACTAATAGTGGTATGGCCATGTAGGTAAATATAATCAGCAAAACAGTTGTCAACATTACGGTTTTCCTACTAAAAACTACCGTAGGAATCAAAGACGCAATTCTCGTGATAAATGGACCAGGACGAAAGAAAAAAATTGCAGTATAACAAACTTATTATAAATAAATTTAAAGGATTAAAAATGGTCAAGAGAAACTGTAATTAAACTAAAAATTTAATATTGATATAAAAATAGTAGTAAGTATTACAATTTCTCTTGACCATTTTTAATCCTTGACCATATTTAGTCAAATACAATCTATCTTGACCATTTAGTAAGTAACATATCAATTAATTAATGTAACACTTTTGTCATCATCATAGTCATACATAATTTTGGTGGCAAAAGTGGTATATTAATCCATTAATATGAACTATGCTGATGCAGTGAATGGAGACTCATTTGATAAAAAAGAAGAGAAAGTAACGTACGTGGCTGCTCTATACTATATAACATAGCCAGAGAGAGTCGTGTTCTGTCGTCTTCAAGTGAATTGAGAAAGAAGCAAAGAGAGAGAGAGAGAGAGAGACAGAGAAGATATGAAGATGAGTGGATCTGATGAAAAGATTCTTCTACTGATGGGTATGGTGGTTTTAACAGTCGCAGTGAGGGCTATAGATGAAGACCCTACCGGGTTCGTGACATGGGGACATAATTACTACAAAACATGGGGACAACCAGCTTTGGTTATTAACGAAACCTCTGAGCTCCACCTCACCCTCGATCATAAATCTGGTTTATAACTCCTCCATTTTAATTACTTTAAAGCCTTAGATTTATACACACAAATAAAAACATTTAATTTGTATATATTCTAATCAAAAATATCATCAACATTTACCTTATCATAATTCAACCAAAAATAAAATAAAATCTAAAATCATAAACTGAAAACGTTTTTAATTTAAAACATTTTGTTTTCTAAATGTCATCTCTAAAAAGACCAGATAGCAGAAAATAATTTTCCGTTTATTTGGTGCGTTTTTGTTTCTACATGTATGTTACGAACTTGCGTTTTTGTCTAGACGATGCTTATGATTTGGTCCCATGTTCCTTAACAGGGTCGGGGTTTGAATCAAACTCGATATACGGATCAGGATCTTTCAATATGAGAATCAAGGCACCCCAAACCAAGTCTACGAGAGTCGTTACTTCCTTCTATGTAAGTATGTATGAATGACATAAAATTACGTACCTAGATGGCTTCTTGAAATATGTTTTAATTTTGAATGCAGCTAATGTCCAAATCAAGCCGCAATGACCAGCTATGTTTCCAGATTTTTGGAAATGGGCCAGCTTATTTGCTGAATACAAATATATTTATAAACGGTGAAGGAGATAAAGATCAGAGGTTTCATCTTTGGTTTGATCCAACAAAAAATTACCATTCATATAGGTTTCTTTGGAACCAACATCAACTTGTGTGAGTATTTTTTTAACACTTTGTGAGATCATATAACTTAACCAATTGATTGACATGATTAACATATTAAATATAGAAAGTATATTAACATAAATGTATTTCAACAAATGTCAGGTTCTATGTAGATGATACACCGATCCGAGTGTACAGGAAGAATCCAGGCATTTCGTACCCATCTGTGCAAACGATGTTTATGCATGGGAGTGTGAAAAACGGATCGATAGTTGACCCCAAGGAGATGCCTTACACTGCTGAGTTCCAGGCATCAACTATTGATGGGTGTGTAACTGATTTTTTTGGTATACAAAAATGCTTTGGTCCTGAATTTTGGTGGAATCGCAAAGAAAATTGGCAGCTGAGCTCTAGAGAGAGAAAACTGTATATGAATGCAAGGAAAGTGTACATGGACTATGACTATTGCTCTGACAGAAAGCTATATCCAGAGGTGCCTAAAGAATGTAAGTCACAATTAGCGAAAATTTAATACTTCATTCGCCACAAAAACGGAAACCGTTGAAATAATAATAAATGTTACTGTAACATTGTTTTGTAATACGATGTTACTATCAAATAGAAAGTATATCAATCAAAATAACTACTTTATTGCCATCGCTGCTAGCTATATTGATACGCCTCGTTAAAAAGCATGGATCCGAAGATCCGAATTGAAACTGAATTGAAATAACTGAAATCAAAATTGGACTGAAACTTTGGCAGTTCATAAAACTTTATATCCAAAATAATCACAAATGGAAGTTTAATTCCTAAAGAAACACTTCATGAAGCCTCCGAAAATTGATTAATTTATTTCTTCATTTTCTACATGACTCGAAAGGTGTCATATTGAAACCAAGAAATATAGCCTGCAGATATGGAGCTGGAGCTTCTAACTATGATGAATGCGATAAATTATGGATATGATGTCGGAAATAGACCAAATTTTATATCACCCTTCAATTCAAAATAGCAAAAGCAATGTCTCCTTGCATAACATGGATTCCAAACATTAATGATCTTTATGTGAATAAATCAAACCGAACCGATAATCAAACGAATATTTAAAAATATAAAATATAAATTATACATACATATAACATAGGGATAATTTGAAAATACTTTATTCATGATTTTTAATTTGAAAAATACATCTCTCTTTTCTTGTTTTGAAAACTACTCATTTTTCTATGTGATAGGACATCTTTACCCAAATAATCTAAAGTTTCCTATGGCTTCTGGTTTTATTGGGCCATTAATTATATTATCATATTGGCCCAAATAATCTAAAGTTTGTTTCAGTGAGATGCTATAGAAGAGAGTTGAGTCGCAGTGTCCCTTTGGAACTCATCAGATCCAAGCATAACGTTTTTAGTTTCTGTTTTTCTTCCTCATTGTCATCTACGGTAACCGATTGCAACTCCGCCTATAAATTTGTGTTGAATGCGATGAACGGCTTCAAACTTTGTCAAGCTCAGATTCTTTGGCTCCTACAACGATTTCAGCTTCTCGATTCCCACCTTCTCCATCTCTCCTCTTAACGATGATGATTCTCTCTCTCTCTCTCTCCCAGCCGCTTTGTAATGCCCCGACCTGTCCACGGCTAATGGGCCACCCACACCCGCTCTCTCGGTTCGTGGGCCCATCCCGTCTGACGATCGGTCCGTTAATTTTCCAAAAGCTCGAAATCACTATTTACTGACCCTGCAATCACCACCCGACCTTTTCCTGGCTTCACTCGTATACTATCGCGAATCACTTCCCAATAGGTCACCCATCTTTCCACTACTCCAGTTCAAGCACGTTTAACTCTGGAGTTCTTTCAGGATGTGCTCCGGAAAAGGTAAGTCAACTTTGGTGACATAGGTAGCCAAATTAATTTTCTTAAGCCTTTCTGTATATCACAACTCTGGATGTTAACACGCTTCCTCCGAGTCAGCTGAAGTCCACGGCAAAAGCACTTGTCCGCTTCGAGACAACTAAGCCGCGCCCATAAAGGGAAGTTAGCGTAGATACGAAGTCAGGCCCATGTAAGCCTATTTTGTATACTTTTAATTACCTTTGCGCCTTTTTAGTTTCCACTTAAACTCGAGAGAAACTGTTAATGTAGTTATGGAGGATCAGAACAAGAATGTTTGGCTATGGAGTTATGTCGCTGCATCGAAAAACAAAAAGCTCTATCTTTGACGTATCTCTCACTTCCGTAAGTTCTAAATCTCTATTTTCTCTCCGATTTTTATCAGACCCTTTCTGGTATATCTTCTTATTAAGATTCTTGATTTCTGATTCGAGTCCATGTATCCTTTTGAAGGTTGTGCTTTGTCTCGAGGTGTTAATGGTCTGAGTTTTCTTTTTCTTCTGTTTTCATGTTGTTTCCAAAATCATCTCCTCGCCTGAACTCATTATTTGTTGTTAATTCTGATGTTGGTTTGTCGTTTGATTCTATTAATACATGAAGAGACGTGATACCTGATGAATGCGCTCACTTAATTTGGGAGAGGAGGAAGACAGACGAAGACGTTGGAGGAATTAGACCACATAAGCTTTCTCTGTGTTGAAGGATATATCGGAAGGCTCAAAACAGAGAAATTACAGTTTTCATCATGTATCTAGGGTCTGTCTTAATGTTGGTGATGCTCTTGCTAAAACAGGCAAGACTTAGCAAGAAGGATTATGTTGTAACTTGGTTGTAGTGAACAATGTTTCATAATAAAAAAATTGACAAAAAAAAAATCGAGAGAACAATAAAAAAATATTGTAAGGGATTAAAGGTAATGTTCTTCTCCGGAACATGGTTGATGAAACAAATTAAAAGTCTTTTTTTGACAAAAAAAATTAAAAGTTGAGGACATTTACCAACTTATTTTCAAATAAGAATTATTGTATTGTTATTCTTTCTTTTGTCTAACCAATGTGGGAACTTGTGATTTGAAGATTGATAAGAGATATTCATTGTTTTATTCTTATAAAAAACAAACAATAGCAACTGATTCTTAAAATACGAAAAAAAAAAAATTCTTTTAGGCATCATGGAATAGAACCGCCAAAAGTTAAACGATGAACTAGATTCTTCTTTTTTTTTCTTCTTTTGACAACTTTCAATATTTATTAAAGAAAAATGTACAATTGCATGTGTAATATTTAGATTTTCCCAAACATTATATAGTAATTTCCTTTTTTTCGGTAAAATGTTAAATATTATACCAATTTTCAAATTTTGATAGATGATACAGAAAAAACTAGTAGCAGAAAAAAAATAACGACAACAAAACACAAGAACAAACTACGAACAACAGCAAAGCCACATACAATGAACATCACAACTCAAGGGAAATACAAGATTAACAACGAGACGGGCTCGAACCTATCAAACCCGAGAACAACATGAGAAACCTACAAGTTGCCGCGAGCTACTGAGAGAAGGGCGCCGTCTAACCCTGAATGCAACTGCTCCTACAGCTTCCTATAAGTACCCAGAGCACTCCCAGGCAAAGAATCGGAACACGGGTCCAAAACAAGCAGAGATAAAAGAAACCACCGACGGTACGAGGAGAAGCTGTAAACCAACGCTGCCATCGCTCAGTTGAATACGCTGGAGATTACCGCCTCCATTGCATCCCAACGTGACCGTGTACACCCATCTAACTGCCACTCATATAGAGAGACAGATCGGAAGTTGGACAACCCTCCGGAGGAGACAAAACCATAGCCGGACTCTGAAACCGCTGTCAAATTGTCGACCACGCAAACCGCTCAAATCGGTAACACCCACAAGCCACAACGACAAAGCTGTTGAGATTGTTTGAGAAGAGAAAGTGACAGAGCAGGTCACTAACACCGACCACCACTAAAGTCTGAGGAGAGCATAAAACATAACCGGAGCCAAGCCGGAGCAAAAGCGAGACTGGAGGAACTCAAACCCTAACGCGCAGCCACCAGGGAACACGGAGAGGCGGACCGACGCCTCCGCCACCGAAGGACCACACGCACTGCACCATCGGAGAACACAATAGAGCACCACAAACAAGACAGAGGGGCAATAAGCTTACCAAGTCCAGCGAACCAAACACCCCAACTCCACTCGACTACTCGCACTCCCACAGATGCCACACCGGAGGAATACAAGACCGAGGAGGAGCAAGCCGGCGCTGCAACATCACCAATCTCGGAGAGGCTAACCTGAAACTCGGAAAAATGACCAGAACCACCTAGGCAGACAGAGGTTGAACGCAGAGCAGGGAGGAGCCGTCCTCAAGCCATCCACGGCCACCACAAACCCAGATCTACTTTTGGAAGTTCAGATCTGAGAACCAAGCAGATATCTCCCTCAGTCGCAGAAAACAGAGATAACAGAGGAGAAGCAGAACAGCAGGAAAAGGAGACAAACAACGGGTCCGGCGGCCGCCGGAAAAAGAGCTTGAGTCGCGGAAACCCTTGGAGAGAGGTTGGAGAGAAAACTTAGGAGAGAGAGAGGGATAGTAATTTCCTTTTTGCAATGGTCTATTTTAATTCCAAGCTATATAACATTATTTTTCATACTTAGCGCCAGATTTTTAAAGAAGATTTTATCACAGATTTACAAACTTAACATATACATATTATCACCGTAACACTTAGACCTAGTAATAAGTATTGGAACCATAAACATTAGAATTTTTTTCTTTTGAGAATAGTATTATCCAACGCCTGGACGGAGATCAACCGCCCCGAGTTTACCATAATCGGACCAAAAAATCGGTAACCAATTAATCGGCCCAATAAACCAATTAATCAGGCCAGTAACTAATTAATCAATCGATTACCTGATTAGTCAGGCGATTAGTAAATTAATCAGTCCAGTAAGAAACTCAAAAAGAAAAATCTTAGCTAATACTAATAGAGATATTTTCGGGGCTTATTAAGAAGCCCATATATCTTGAAATGCATCAATCATGTAGGGGATTATATATAGATCATGATTTTTTTTAACAATATATAGATCATGATTTCACTACCTTTTCCTTTAGTAACCGATGTGGACTTTTTCTCAAAGAGATAAATAATCGAAAATAATGAAAATAATCTAAAGGAATGTCGAACCCGGATTGTATGGCGCGCCGGATCAAGGACCAAACCACTAGTAGACATCAACTTATTTGTTATGATACCCATATACTTATATATCCACATATAAATATAATAAAAGTACAAAAACTAAGCTCTGCTTAATTCTCGTTTAATTTCTGATTTTTTCGGTAACTCGCTAGACCCGAAATTTTCACCCGACTAACCCCTAGCATAGTTCCAAACAGGGGATATTACTCAAAGAAATTTTTTTTAACCAATCGAGTTAGCACGCCTTAATTGGATCATGGACTTTCAATGATTATGATAGCATTGTTTGACATTTTTACTATCAATCATTCAGTGACCGATAATTCTATTTATATAAAAGGTTAAACGTAATGTAAATTGGAAAAAACAGTATGTAACATTTTCTAATGTTTAATAGTAAGGTTGACGACAAAAAAAAGAGAGATTAAACTTAAAGTTATTAATAGATTAGTTTTGAGAGTGTGGTTAGGAAAAGCAGTGCAACTAGGTAGAATAAAAAATAAAGAAACTGAATGGAATAAGAAAAGAAAAAAAGGTGCTTCAGAAAAAGAAAAAAAAAATCATAATAAACTTTTACTCTAGAAAAAAAAAGAAGGAAAACTTCACTATAAAAACCACAAAAGACAACATTTACTTTATACCAGCGTAACTTTTTCATCTTGATTGGGTTTATAGCAGCCTAACTTGGTGAAAACTATTTTTTACTCTAAGCTACTCTAGAAATGCTTTTCAGTTAGAGCCTAAAAAAATCTCAAAATGATGCTTAAAATTATTGGGAAATTTGCCAATATAGAACTAAATCTCTAAAGTATTGTCCCGTTAGAACTAAATTAACTTTTCACACATTTGGACAGTGACTACCCTTTCTGTATATAAAAATTCATAAGATTTTTTTTACAAAGGAAAAAAAATATGGAAAAATACTTAACTTAATGTAGATAAGCATGTGCATGTGAGAAAAATATTTTTGACATCAAAAGATGTTTACATAATAATTTGAAAAATTGGCTAAATGTGCTAGTTAACAATATCTGCCATCTACGGCGGTTTAGAATACGTAATCTGAAAGAAACACAATGTTCTAACGCATGTAGGCTGCATATTATAACGGAAACGTATATAACTAGTAAGGCAGAATATGAAGTTCACGATTTCCTCTATGCTCTATATTTCTGGTAGATTTAAAACACTAAACAATGTCATCTCATCAACCGCGCTAGAAAATAAAATCTAAATCCTTCCTTATTATAAACCACACAAGAAAATACAATCTACATCATGTCTTTATATCTAATATAGTAGTATATAACATCCTATTTATTATTCTATTTTCTAAATTGGTAGAATGCAAGTTCTATAACGGTTAGTAAACAAAATCCGGAAATCTTGGTAAAAACGGTTATGAAATATTCACTAAATCTTTTAAATATTTTGTTTTCCTTTTTAATTGTTTTTTTTCCTAAATTGTGGTCTTCTTCATCGTTGTCTCACGATTTTTTTTTGTTTCTTCTTCTCTAACTTTTTCCTATCTAAACTATGGATTCACAAGAAGAGGTTGAATGGTGTGACAAAGAGAAGACCAATGGAAATGATGTGCGATTTTCTTTGGTGGATTTTGTGAAGGAGGGTCAACATTTTATTTCAAAAACGCTTTTGAAGGCAGCATTCGAAATATGTGCAATGAAACATAATTTCGACTATAAGCTTGTCAAGTCGGATAAAAATTGTGGTACATTCGTTGCGCAGATGATGATTGCAGCTGGCGTGTTCGTGCAGAGGGGTTACCTGGTTCATCTTATTTTATCATCAAAAAGTATGTACCTCATCATTCATGTGCTGCATCCAAAAGGATCTGTTCGGACAGCTTCAGCAAAAACAATTGGTACTCTGGTTATGCATATGTATGAAACTGCTAAAGAAGGACCGAGATCTAATGATATAGTCCAGTATATGCGTTCAGAACATGGACTTGAGATATCCTATTCTTTGGCATGGGATGCACGTGAGTATGCAATCAACAAAGTGAAAGGCCTTCCAGAGGAAGGCTATGAAAAAATTCCCAAATACTTGCACATGATGAGGGAAGCTAATCCAGGGTCACACACGTCTTGTGAAAGGGATTCTGAAGGGCGATTCAGATTCCTCTTCATCTCCTTTGGTCAGAGTCTTCGCGGTTTCTATGTTGCGATTCGGAAAGTTATTGTTGTGGATGGGACGTTCTTGAAGAGCAAATACAAAGGAGTATTACTGGTTGCTACTGCATTAGATGGAAACTCTAATTTATATCCAATTGCATTTGGAGTTGTCGACTCAGAGAATGACCTTGCGTGGAACTGGTTTATGAGACAACTTAATGCGGTCATTGCTGACGAGCATAGTTTAGCTTTTGTGTCTGATAGGAATTCCTCGATTGCTAAAGCTATTGCTAACGTGTACCCGCAAGCTCATCACGGAATTTGCATTCACCACTTGCTGAATAATGTCGTAACATATTTTAGTGGGAAAGGTGTGGCTGGTTTGGTTGCAAAGGCTTCTAAAGCTTATCGAGCTGCTGATTTTCGTAAGCTGTTCACTGCTATTTACTCTATTAGTCCTGAAATTGGAAATTATCTAATAGAAGCCGATGTGAGGAAGTGGGCTCGTTGTCAATTCACGGGTTACAGGTATGATATCAACACTACTAACCCTGCGGAGTCGATAAATTCTGCTTTGCGTACGCCTAGAGAGTTTCCAGTAATACCTCTAATGGACAGCATTAGGGAAATGATGACTCGATGGTTTTTCCAACGTAGAACTTTAAGTTCTAAGCACTCGAAGCCACTGACCATTGCTGTGGAGAAGAAGATAGACAAAAGGATTGAGAAGGGTAAAAAGTTTAAGGTCTTCCCGATTAACGATGACAGGTTTTTGGTTCAAGGTGACACTTTTGACTGCATGGTTGACTTGGTCAGACGCACGTGTTCTTGTGGGAAGTTTGACCTGATGAAAATCCCATGCAGGCACGCCATAAAAGCAGGCTTCAGTGTTGGAATACAAGCACACACACTCACATACGACATATACACTACTGCGTCATGGCGCACGGCTTATGAAGAAAGCATAAATCCTATTGGTGTCCCTGAACATGCTTGGACTGTTCCATCTCATGTGGAGCAGACGAAAGTCCTTCCTCCAGAGTCTATACGAGCTGCAGGTAGAAGAAAGAAACGCAGATACGAGACAGCCGAAGATAAGATCCGTTCGTCACAAGGAAATCAAGGCTCTAAAGGTCGCAAATGTAGCCGATGTGGGATTCGAGAGCACGATAGGAGAACATGTGATCGAGCAATATAGGATACTCTGTTCGTTTCATGCAAGCTTTCTTTATGTTGATTTATGCAAGTTATGTTTCCAGTTTTTTTTGGGTTACTATGTTTCAGACTTTATGCAAGTTCTGTTTACGCAAGCTTTATTCATCTTGATTTATGCAAGTTATGTTTCAAAGACTATCAAAGTTATGTTTCAGCTTTGTTCATCTTGATTTATGCAAGTTATGTTTCACGTTTTTTAGGATACTATGTTTCAGAGACTATGAAAATTAGGTTTGTTTGATAACGTTGTTCATAACACGACAATAAAACTGGAAATCAGATTGGTTCAATATTTGAAAATGTAACTTGAATCAGAGAACCATTACAATATCAATCAGATTTGGACCAAAGACATAACAAACTGAAAAGGGTTCCTACGCAACCTACATCAAGCGAATGCTTATGGTTCATAACTTCTTCCTGCACTGTCTTCTTCATGGAAATTCTCAGATCTTCAATTTCCTCAGCAACTCTTGCCTGATGCTCAGACATCCTTTCAATCTCATCAAGCAGAGCCTCGTCTACCCACTTAAAAAGATGATTTTCTTTTTTTCTCTGTTTCAAAACACAAAACAAATCAATTGACATATAGAATAATATGAAGTAGTGAATTATCAGATTTACCTGTAAACCAATCTCACATCTGAAGAATCGTCTGTATGGGTTCTCTTCCGTTTTTGAAACATAAGTGACAATCTTCTTTCCACACCAGCATCTGGAAGGGATCGCTCCATGGTATTTTGTGTTCGTCATTCTCTTTTGAAGAGAGATTTTTTAAGAACAAGAAGGAGAAAAAAAACACCGCAAGATGTAGTGTTTGTGGCCGCTTTATGATCTTATATAAGCAATATAATTAGGGTTTACAATGTTTCTAATCGGATCGGCACATATGGTAACTTGTATGTGTTTTCATTATAAAGATTTGTTTTGGCACCAAATAGATTGTGGTATTTTAGTGTCATTTAGGGTATAGGGTTTGAAATCGTTTGTCTTCTTTAGTGTCATTTAAGGTATAAGGTTTAATATAGTTTGTCCTACTTTAATGCCATTTAGGATATAGATTGGTTTAGATTTCGGTTATGTTTTGATAAGAATTAGGACATCGCATAACAATCATTTAGGGTATAGATAGGGTTTCATATTGTCACCTAAAAAGTAAAGAGAAAGCAACTTCAAGAGTCAAATAAAACAGTGAAATAAGGTAGTAACTAAAGGAGTAAAATGGTAACTAAAAGAGTCAAATAAAATCACCAAATAACAATATACTTCCTACACAAGTCATAACAGAAAGAATTTCATTCAAGTTCCACTAGAGCACTTGAAATTGTCTTCGGGGGAGTGAATTTTGCCATCCTTTCAATAAGGACAGGATCAATAGCAGCTTCCCATAGGTCATAAGCAATCTTCTGCCGCGCTTCACGAATGTTGTTGTCATTCACCAGGGAAAAGTCCAAGCCTAGAAGATGGCATTCAATGTGCTTCAAGGCATATACTCCACAGTCACTGCTACTTTTGTTCAATAAGAAGGGCATTGAGACGTAGGAGACCGTATACTGCTTGACTTGATACTGTCGACTCTTAGAAGACTGAATGGCTTTGACAATTCTAGGGATGAGAACTGCAAATGGCTCCACTGCACCGGGGTGTCTCAGTCCCTCACAGTCAAAGACCTCTATCGACCGAGTAACAAAGTTGACGCACATAGAGATCCAGTGCTTACCAACATTTAGGGGGACATACATGCGGTTAACATCAAGATCCCACATTAGTCTTGTTCGTCCGTGTGCTGGAAGTTCGCCAATGCCGTACTGTTGTAGCAGTCCGCCCACTTTGAATTTCTTCTTGTCCTTCTTATACTCGTTGTAAGAGTTCGTAATTTGATTACTGAACAAGCATGTCATGAAGGCTACTTTATTTGGAAACCATCACCGCAAGGAAGTCCTCTCAGTGAATAACCACATCATACCATCAATTTCCTGCATAATTTGATAAAAGACTGTAAGTTTGTGTACACAAAATAAAAAGGAACAAGGTAATAACTGACCTTATTCAGGAGCCACTCTGAAGGTCCGACGACACGAGATACTAACTCATTTGTGAGCATAGATGGTCCAATTTTTAGTTCTCTGCATTACAAAATTCAGTATCAAAATGGTAGAATTGTAAAAAAAAATTTAAAAATATCAACTTACTTGAAAGTTTTGGTCCAGTCAACAAGTTTGCCCCATAATGCCTCAAAGACAAACACTAGTGAGTAATCGGGATCATGTATCCTGTCCTCAAGTGAGTCCACGTCTTTCAGAGTAGGTGGTCTCCAATCCGCAGGCTTAAACGAAGACAGTGGAGTGGAAAAGTCAGCTGGTTCATCACCATCCAGATGTTGTGAAGGATCAAAACCTTTAACATGAGATGCTTGAGAAAGGTTTCCCATGGCTTCTTGTAGAGAGTCTTGGGTCCCCTTATCTACACATTTCGCTGATTTGGTCAAATTCTTCAAAAAATCCATCATTTCATTTTCATCAGTTTGAACATCCTGTTAATAAAAACAAGCATAACATTAATACTAAAAAGACAGTCCATAGCAAAATATAGAAAAGTACATTACAAAATAGTCAATCCCACAAGTCATCATCATTAGTTCATACAAGCCGATATATTACATATTACAATACAAGGACATTACATCAAAAGAGTCGACATAGCAAAATACACAGAGCTTCATTTTTTGGTTACCTCTCTTACTGGCCGAGGGCTACGACAAACGGAGGAGGATCCACATTTGCAGATGCCTTGCCTTTTCCCTTTGCTGCGGGAGGACCCGTACTATGAGATGATGGTCCTTGGTCTTTTCCAATTGTTGCTGAAGGAGAGAGAATCTCAGATGTGTTGCCTTTTCCCACTGTTTCCGATAGACCCTTAAGCTGAGAGACTTGTTCCTTGAGTTGAGCCACCTCATTGGCAACGTTGTCAAAACGCTCATGTATGTCCTTCTGCACCACTTCCTTAAAAGAGTTGAAAGAAGCGGTGAACAAACCTTCAATGAAGGTCTTCATTTCACTAGAGACCCCACTGTTGTGTTCAGCCGCACGTTGACAAAGCAGTTGCTTCTTTCGAGACTCGGCACCAGGATCAATTAGCTTGCGCTTGCCTCTTTTCGCAGTAACAGCCGGTTCCCCTGCAACTACAGTCGGTTCCTCTGCAACAGCTGACGGTTCTTCTGCAACATCAGCCGGTTCATCTTGTTCTGAATCAGAAAGGTCCATGTGTGCAGGCAAAGACTCAACTTCCCAATCGAAATGCGTCCAGTCTTGTTTCGCATTGATCAATTCAACAATACGACCAACTCTTTCGTCCTTCTTTTCATCTTCCCTAAGGAACTCAGTATCAGCAATCACATCGAAATCACCAGTAGATGATATAAATGTGAACAGCTCTCCCTTGCAAGAACAAACAAAACACTAAGCTTACATTGAACATTTATTGAACTCAATATTTTAAGAAGAAATATCAGTTACCTTATCAAAGTGGGACTCTAGGCTGGTGATATCTTGGTAGGATACTTTACCACTACCTTTCCAATTCCTACATCTCATTTTCTTCACGTTTTTTTTTTATTTTTTTACCCACCATAGAACCAATGTCTGGAATTGCCTCCATAATCCATATCTGAAACGCATATGAGAATCCATCCAATACGTAGCTGTTCTTCGTATGCACATCTTCTCTTGCTCTGAGAATTGATGCAATCAGCTCATCATAAGCGCGAAGACCCCAAGGATACATCCTCAATTTCTCAAAATCCATCACCAAGCGGATGTATTCTTGAGGGATATACACTTTCCAATCCTTAGCCATGAGGAATGATTGTATAATGGACAGATACACTAACCTCACTCTGTCCACATACGACCACTCGTTACACACCTTAAGGAGCTCATCCCTTATAGTATATAAGTTGATCTTCGCATTGGTCTTCAGCGCATTAGCCCAGAACCCCTTATCATTCTTCCAGTTAATGAAGTCTACGTCGGGTTCCTCTTTGTACTTCAATCCAGTGACAGCATAAAATTCTTGCATAGAAAACCTAAGAGGCCTCTTCGCAAAAATAAACCACAGCTCGTGAAGCTTGGAAACCCTGAGATGCTTGCACATGAAGCTGTGAATAATCTTCCCTGAGTAGATGAGGTTGTTCTCTATGATCGCCAGAAGAGGCCCGAAGACAGGGTCTTTCAAAACTTCATCATACTCATCTTTCAGAGCCACCTTTACCGCCTTCAGAAGCGTCCTTCTACATGTGTTGTTAATCTTATCCATCTGCGTCTCAGCACCTTCTTGAAGAATGCGTTTAGGAAACTGGTGAGCCATTCCTAAAAAACATGAATTCCATAAGTTAACATCGAACCAAATATAACCATCTCACCTTTAACTAGTTTTTTACAATTCAAAACTACTTTGAAACACAAATTGAAACAAAATATAATGAACTAGCAAATGTGTTTTCCTCTAAAATAAAACAGAGTCAAAGCTACGCACCAAATGAATAACAAAAGACTACACACTATCGACAAATTCAATTCAAATAACAAACTCGATCCCAAAACAAGTATGTAAAATCGATGTCTAAAGCATGTCAAAGTCATTAGCTTTTTCAAGTCTATTATGAATTCTAAACCTTAATAAAGCTGATACCAAACAAACTAGAACTCAAAATCACCTCAACAACAAGTCAATCTCACACCCCACTCAACCACATTCCGCATCTGAAAATCATAAACTTGTTTCGATTTGTGTTTTAAACTAAATCTCTATCTACTACAATTTGTAGTACATGCAAATAAACATAAAGAACAAACAAAAAAAAGCAAAATCGTAAAGGGGATTTCAAAGCCTAACCTTCAAATTGTCAGAACCGAGATGAAAGAAGAGCAAAAGAAAACAACTAATCGTCCTTAATCGGGGAGGAGAAGCTAATCCCGAGCTTGAGCAGCTTCGATCGTCGGCGGCGGCGGAGATAAGAACGACAATCTAACCGTTGTCACTAACAGAGGAAATACGCAAGAAGGAGGAGGGAGAAGCGATGTGACTCCTCGCTGAAGCTCTCCGACGAACCAAGAATCTCAGAGGCGGAAGGTGTCGCCGGCGAGAAAGAAATCGTCTCTCGATTCAGAAAGAGAGTCGGAGAGAACGGGACGAGAGTTGGGAAAAAATAAGGGCCCTATTTTTATTTAATTAAGTATTCCCTTTTTAATTCATATAGTTTTTAAAATTTTATTAACTATTTTAAAAAGAAAAGGACAAAACAGTAGATTCACACAGTATTAGTTCTAAGGGGACAAGAATTAATTCTATACGGACAAGGTTAGAGAATTTAGTTCTAAGGGGACAATACTTTAGACATTTAGTTCCATATTGGCAAATTTTCCAAAATTATTCGCAAAACTCATGTTATTGTTTTGCCTTGGGTCTTTTAATATGAGTAAGCTTTCAGAGGTTCAAGATTATCCCCAAAAAATTGTGACCATTATGGAAACAATACCAAACTTGGCATTGTTGAAATGATATCATAATTTAATGACAAGGGAAAACGGCAACGCCCGAGCTCATTATGTCCAAGGCATATAATATTATTTTCATTACAAATTTACAACGACATCAACATAAAGCTTCATCGTTTTCACATGACTACGGAAATTTATACACCTTTTGTAGGAAAATAATTTTTATTTAAGCCATGTAATAGTATTGTACATGAAAAGTCAGAAATTAGAATCCCATAGTCCAAAAGCTTAACTGGAAAACAAGTTAAAATTACAAAGACCAATGTTGGCATAATATAAACAATAATTATACAAGATCCGAAATTTCACAGCTTGAGTGTTACATGATAAATTATAAAAATACAAAAATAATAATTACATGTTATTACTATAAGTCTACAACCCTGGAAACAAGCGCAATACCAAATACTAATATAAACAAATAATAAGTTGTTTATCATTTATACAAGGTTTTGAAAGCCGGACTGGACCGGTCGGTCGAACCGGTCCGACCATGACTCGTTAAAGAAGCTAAGTCTGGTTCGGTTTAAAACCCGGATTTGAGAAAAACCGGTAAAACCGACTAAAAAGCGGTAAAACCGGTGATCCGGTTCAACTTTAAAACCCGGTTCTACAGAAATCAACGTATAATTAATGTATTTCTGTTGTTATTAAAATATAATATTTCATAATTAATGTTTAATTTTTCTTATTTAATTAGTTTTCTCTTGATTCTATTTTATAAGAAAAAGCGTTTAAAAAAACTCGTTTTGACTCTCATATTGCTATATTCATAAAATTTAAGATTTTTAGTTATAAAAATAAATAAATATTTAATTTAAACAGTCATTCATTTGTTTTTTTTTTATCAATTTTAGTTGATATTGTATTCACTTGTATATATAACTAAACTTATGGTTATTGTTTATTAACTAATTAATAAAAGAGAACATAGAACATATTATATGTAAATATATGATTATTTAGATTTATTTATTTTTAAATAGAAAACACGGTTTGACAGGTTGAATCGTCTGACCATTTAACCTATAGCTTTACCGAATCGGTATCCAGACCGGTTTTAAAAAACATTGCATTTAAACAACAATTGTTACGTTTTTTTCTTCAAACAAATTTAGAAAATTTAATTTGTAAAAAATAAACAAATCTAAATCTAAATTACACAAAGAAAACACGCAATAAATTAATACCTCACACATTTTTAAGTCTTCCCAAAATATAAACAACCAAATAGTGATCAAAATCTCACAAGTATTTAAAACATAACCAGAAACTAAACGTACAAAGTAACACTAACAATAAAAAGTCATTTAGATGAAAACATCTAAAGCATTATATAATTACGTCAATGGCAAAGTCATTGTCAACCCTATCATAAAATTCTACATGAATAAACCCAAACCCGTCCATTGAAGATAATAATAACAAATACCAACTAAAAAAATAAATAATAAGAGATTTTCTACACAAAGCGCAGACAAACCACTAGCCTTAATAAATAAAAGTTATCTACTCTAAGTGATTTCTTTGATAATTTTCGATTTATCATTGGGAAATTAGGTAACATATACATAACAATTATGAAATTAACTATATAACCATAGCAATCTTTAGGCTATGATATTTATGTATTATTTTCTATATTACCCTTTTTCACTTTCACCTTTTCTTTTTATATAACTTTATAAGTTTAAAAAATACCTATTTGAATTTTTTAAATACCTATAAAAAGCATAGATTTGTTTTTGTATATGAAATGTTTTGGATTTTGTAAAACTAACATATATTTATAAATTGAATATATATAGTTATAATAAGATTTTTTTCTATTCTATTTACGAAACATAGAATAGATTGCACTTATACAATCTCTCTTTGTGCAATCTTTCCTTCTATCTATCTTCTCTATCACCATCTTTGTTTCTCTCCATCTTTTCAACTCTATATGTATCTCTTTTTTCCTTTTTTTTTCTTTCATTTTCTCTTTTATTTCTTTCTCCAATATATAATGTTCAAATAATGTATTGTTATATTCTATACTATTTACAAAATATGGAACAGAATTCTAAATATAGTCTCTCTCTCTCTCTCTCTCTCTCTCTCTCTCTCTCTCTCTCTCTCTCTCTCTCTCTCTCTCTCTCTCTCTCTCTCTCTCTCTCTCTCTCTCTCCCTCCCTCCCTCCCTCCCTCGGACTCTCTTACTTCTACATGCAATACTATAGACGTAAATAGTATAATTTTTTGGAGCTTCCTCCTCCTCTTCTACCTCTTTCCTTCTCTGGTTCTCCCTCCTCTTCTTCTTCCTCTTCCCTCCTCCTCTTCTTCTTCCTCTCTCCTGCCCTTGCCCTTACTTCTCATCCCTCCTTCTCCCTCCTCCTCCTCCTCCTCTTCCTTCCTCTTCTTCCCTTGCTGCTTCTCCTCCTCCTCTACAAATGCATGCATGCTACTTTTGAATATTTTTCTGTATTTTTCTATACTATTTACTTAATATACATAGTATGGTATAATATGTTTATTATGTTAGATGTACGTGACACACGCTCCTAAGAAGAATAAAGTCAAAAATGTGTCAAATTGTCCCATCAAATAGTGATTATTGTAGTATGGCTATATTCTTTAGTTTATGTTCTCTTATGTATATACACCAAATTCTCCCTTTATCATTTGTGTTACTATTTCATGGGGAGCTGGTCGAGCTTTCCTGTCTTTGTCCTTCAGGACTCTTAACTTACTTCTCCAACGAATTTGATTTGCACGGTATAAGGGACATACCCGAGTTTCCTAATTTTATCATTTGATCTTCCAAGAAATTTATTTTCCTAAACTCATAATCAACATCTGGAACTGAGAAGACGTACTAGAATAACACATAAGGCTAACATGGAAAGTCTCAATGTACGTTATGTATTCTCTTAAAAGTAACTTTTTTTTTTGGCATCACTCTTAAAAGTAACTAGTATTTTCTTTGTTTCTTTGTTTACATGTTGAAGGAAAGAGACAGTGTGTTTTACTGTTTTTTTTGTATCTCAAGAACCAGCAACTCAGAGAAAGTATATTTTTTTATTTAGATTCTGCATTGTTAGTTTCTTTTAATGGTTTTGTAGTTAATCACTCAACTTTGAATACAATCGTTGGATTGCCTGTGATATTTCTGGTCATAAGCAAGACTGCGTGTTTAACAAAACGAAAAAGTTTTCAATTTAATGCCACCATCATCGTCATCTTTCTAGATTAAGTTCAAACCATATCTAATCTATTAATTAAGGGTCATATTTTTTATCTACTGTTGGAAGGTTGTCATTTAAATTTGGACACTAGATTTTAATACGCACACCCATGCGGATAACATTTCATTTATAAATATAAAATTTATATTCAGAACTGGTTTTCTTGGGACAAGATGTGTGAAGATAAAAAGGAAGGTGGCATTGGCTTTAGAGATATTCAGAACTTCAATACAGCTTTATTAGCAAAACAGCTATGGAGGCTAATTGAAAAACCGGAGTCTCTCTTCGCAAAGGTTTTTAAAGGGCGTTATTATAGGAAATCCGATCCTATGGATCCTATACGTTCATATTCTCCCTCTTATGGGTGGAGAAGTATTACTTCAGCTAGATCTCTGGTTAAAAAAGGGCTAATCAAAAGGGTGGGAACAGGTTCAAGCATTTCAGTATGGAATGATCTCTGGATCCCCGCTCAACGCCCGAGGTCAGCAAATCAAAAACTACAACATCAATATTTGAATCCATTACTTAAGGTGCAGGATTTAATTAATCCGGTAGATCTCTCCTGGAATCTAGATTTACTTAATGCTTATGTTCACAAGGATGATGTGAGTATTATACGGAGCTTAGCTATTAGCCGAAATCCAAAACCAGATTCATATGGATGGTTGTTTACGGATCATGGCAGATATACCGTTAAATCGGGATATCGCACGGAGAGATTATATCCTGATTTAGGATCTCAACACATTGATATGGGTCCTAATATTAAACCCTTGTTAGCTCATTCGTGGAAACTGCGTTGCTCGCCAAAGTTGCAACATTTTGTGTGGCAAATAATCTCTGGTAGCCTACCGGTTACAAAGAACCTGAATTCCCGGGGGATTAAGTGTGATATGCAGTGTCACATATGTGGTGCAGAGGAAGAATCGATTAATCATGTGCTTTTTGAATGCTCCATTGCGAGGCAAACATGGGCTTTATCAAATATTCCTTCACGTCCAGGGATTTTCCCTACCCAATCTCTCTTTACCAATATGGATTATTTATTCTGGAGATTACCAAAAGAACCAGACTTAAGTTATTTCCCGTGGATATTGTGGTATATTTGGAAAAATCGCAATGCTAAGATTTTTACTAATAAAATTGGAAGTCCTCCTCAATTTCTTCGGATTGCGGAGATAGAAGGTACCTTATGGGCTGAGGCGCAGACTAAAGAGGATACAACCAGGGTTTCTTCATTGCTTGGGACCCCTACTCTACAAGGAGCAAATCGATGTAGTATTGATGGAGCATGGAAGGAACATGATCCCTTTACAGGGCAAGGATGGTTTTACAGAGACGAAAGATCCACTGATACTATGATGGGTGCAATGTCTATTCGCAGGAGTTTATCACCTTTACATGCAGAATGTGAAGCCTTGATATGGGCGATGGAATGCATGAAGACCCTACATATCTCAGAGGTGGTGTTTGCAACCGACTGCTCACAGTTGGTGAAGATGGTGTCCACACCAACAGAATGGCCGGCATTCACTACTCACATGGAGGAGTTTCTACGATGTAAGGAATACTTTCCCACTTTCACTATCCAGCATATTCCAAGGGCACAAAACACAATGGCGGATAATCTAGCACGAGGTGCTAGGACTCAGCCTTCTGCTATGGTTTATGTTGACTCCGTTCCTCCGAGATGGCTCTCGACTCATTAGGTTAGGTTTTCGTCAGATTGTTGAAAAAAAAAAAAAAAAATTATATTATTTTGTATATAATAATATATGATAATATATTGCTGTCATTTTAAAAATAACTAAATAGATGATATATAGTTCTAAATATTAAAATTTAACAGATGTTAACAAATTTATTTTTTGTAAAAATTATTACATAATTTATGAATATTAATCATTTTAAAAAGTGAATGATATTTTAGTCACTTTAACGGTGAATGATATTTTATTTATTTATCTTAATGAAAGTATTTTTTTCAAAATAAATTGGTTTACCAATTCAACATAATTTTAATATGTTTGCACAAAAAATAATTTTAATATGTAATTCATTAATTAATTCTATTTTAATATAATGTAGAATAAACTTATAAAATTTATAAAATTAGCAAATAATTTTATTATTTTATTTATAATAAAAATATAAATGAAATTAATTTATAATAACATTATACTACTAATTGCGAAATTAATAAGTGCATTAATTAAAAGAATATTTAAAAAATTTAAAAAATTTGTTATATTTTTTTTCAACAGAATTTGTTATTCCTAAAACTAAAATTTAAATTTATAGTTAAAATGGATTTGTTATTAATATCCTTATAATTATTATTTTTTTTATTCTTATAATTATTTAGAAATGTTATACATTAAATGAACTAATGTAAAGAATAAAAATATTATTTGAATATATGGACCTAGACTTCTAGTATGACTATTTTGTAGTAGATAAAAATAGTATTTTTCTTTTAATAGAGAAGATATTCTAGAATTAATAGATTATATATTACACAATCTTTATCAATACTATTAAAACAGAAGGCCTTTTTTTGAGGTACCCCTTTGTTTCAACAATATTTACAGATTTTTGCCACTGAAATATTTAAAACCTATGATTTTAATTAAATTCTAAATTTTCTTTTATTTATACAACAGAAAATCTTAAAATGAATCAAACACGTTATTAAAGTAAACCGACCCAACGAACGTAAACCAACCAACATACTTAACAATAAAATAAAATGTTGTGCTGGTTCAATCCATCGAAGTATACATGATTCTATATACTTAACACATCTTTTTTTTTTTTTTGAACACCATACTTAACACATCTTTAACTTGATATCAAGTATATAAACAAACAATTTACTTTTTGGAAAAAGTATACAAACAATTTACAGCTTTCAATTCCTATAGGATACCAATTCAAATGTTCTATAGAAAACTAAACCGATGTTGGTATGAATAAAATCATCCATATATCACACTTAAAGAAACCAATATAAACAATAAATATTAAATATATGAACGAAATAGGTGTGGGAATATTCATTAAGAACAGTTAATATTTTCCTAATTAAATGGTCGATAGGATATGTATAATAATCATATTTTTCATAGCAATCAATTAAATGCATCAGTTTCGGAATGCTAACTAACAATACCTTTAATTTTTTAAATAAAATTAGAAAGCTCTTCATAACTAAATAATTAAGTCGACAGCAAAAAAAAAAATTATACATGAACAAAATGACAAATCCTATTAGAAAAATAAATGAATTTATAAGGGTTTGAGATTTAAAAAGGGTCGGTTAAAAAAGAGACGGATTCAAATACATGACAGATTTATTTATTTTAAAATATTATTTTTAAAAACAATTAATTATAAACTTTCTGTATTTTTTTTAATTCACCTTTCGTATTGAAACATAAATATTCTAAAAAAATTGTTTTTATCATGTAATCTAAGAAATATGTCATTACAAATATTTTCTTTACAATTTCATTTATGATAATAATGTGAAAGCTATTTTTCAATAATGTATTTTTTCCTATTATAAAAAATATTAATAAAATCTTTTAATATTTTTAATAATATAGTTATTGAATTCAGAATTATTATTAACAATATTAAAATTATTATGATCTATATACATATTTTTATTTTATAATATTATGATCTATATACATATTTTTATTTTATAATATTATGTCAGGAAAATAAGCAAAAAATAACTAATCCTTGCGGACTAACATTTTTATGTGTAAGCATTCAGTAAAAAAAATTATATAGAACTAAATGATAATCGAATTAGAAAAAAAATGATCTAAACGGGTTTAAAATTTAAAAGGTCAAAAAGACGGGTTTAAACATGATAGATTTACCTATTTTAAAATTTGTGACAAAGTGATATAGACATTTTTAGAGGTGGGCGTTCAGACTATCATTCGGGTTTGGATCGGGTCTATTCGGATTTTGGGTTTTCAGGATAAGATATTTTAGCCCCATTTGGATTTTTATAAATTTTGGTTCGGGTTTGGTTCGGATCTTTGCGGGTTCGGATAACCCGTTTAAATTATTTTAAAATTTTTAAAATTTATATACTTTAAATTTCTTAAAATCTAAAAAATAAAATAATATATAACATAAAATTTTGAGTAATGTATGCCAAGATACCTAAACCTAACATAAAAATTGGTCTGCATTGCTTATTTGGTTAGATAATCAATATATATTAAGTAATTGGTTTTTTAAGTATAGTTTAGCTACATTAGATATTTACTGACTATTTCTATAAATTTTCAAACATTTTGGACAACTTCAAAATATTCTATACATTTTGGATATTAAATATAAAATAGCTAATATATTCAAGTATATAAATCTAATTCGGATACTCAAAATATTTTTGTTCAAATTGGATTTGGTTCCGGTTCTCTAGATACCAAAATTTTAAACATTTTCGCATAACTAACAAGTTCCGGCTCAGGTTCAATACTACTTTCTTGGATCGGATTCATTGCGGTTCTTCGGACTTGGATTTTTTGCCCAACCCTAAATTTTTTAAGAATTTTGACAACATAAAATATTCCGCGCTTCAAAAGATGTCGGTAAAAAAGGAGACGGTTTTAAACATGACAGATTTATCTATATTAAATAATATTTATTAAAATTTTAATTATAAACTTTCTGCATTTTTTTAATTAAAATCCATCTTTCGTTTTGAAACATAAATATTCTATTAAACTTTTTTATCATGTAATATATGTCATTTCAAATCTTTCTCTGTAGAATTTCATTAATGATAATAATGTCAAATCTATTTCTAACCAGTTTAGTTATACCAATTTTAATATTTTTCAATAATATTTTTTTTCCTATTATAAAATTAAATTTTAATATTTTTAATAATATATTTATTTGCATTCGAAATTATTATTAATAATATTTCAATTATTATAATCTATATGCATATTTTATTTTATAATATTATGTTTGATAAATAAATAAAAAATCAATCTTTGTGTGCTAACATTTTTATAAGTATTTTTTTCAGTAAAACATATTTTTATACAAAACTAAATAGTTAATTCTATTAAAAAAAGGATTAAAACGGGTCTGAAATTTAAAACGAATCTGTCAAAAATAAGGCGAATCTAAATATGAGAAATTAACCTATTTTAACTCACGATAAAAAAAAGATTTATCTATTTTAATATTTGTGACTAAAGTGACATATATATTTTTTCGGTTTTTCACAACTTAAAAATCCCGCGCTTTTAAAACGCGGGTCAAAATCTAGTATTACATTTAAAGTATCGACCTTAATTCACTTAATCTAAATCAGCCTCACAATGAATAATATTTCTGTTGTCTAATTATCAAATATGACAAATAACAATACAATTTTTTTTATCTAATCATCGGTTTGACTCTGGTTGTAGTATGACTTCGATACTGCCTATACTGAATATCAACTTAATATACAAAAATGTATATAATATGTTTCTCTTTAGTTAACGACGTGCACCTGCAAAACAAATACCATCTAATCAATTCATATTTGTCATTTTTTCATCATTCTAAAGATTGTCACAATGTCTTTATTTACATGAGTTTTGAATAATACACTATTTCATGCAAGTATGACTCTGCAAAGAAAAGAAAAACTCAATATGAGCATCAGCTTAATATACAATATCATGTTTGAATGTCTTCATTTCACGAACTGCAACTTCAATACATCAAAATCTAATCAATTCATTATGTAGGAGGTATTATGAACACAACATCTAATTGCAAATAAGCTTGAATGTCATATATCCAGAATCGTTTTAATTTTTTAAAAATAGAATATATATATAGATAATATTAATGAATTGAAATTTGTTTATCTAATAAAGATATACAATCAAATATTTAGGTAGAATATTCTAACCACACAATATATATATATCGATTAGATCAAATCCACACTAACTCATCTAGCATTTATTTGTATATCATGTTAGATATGAAAACTAAATCAGTTATTTACAATATCTAATCTATTAATTTAGAATCCTATTTTTATTTACTAATAAAATATTGTCATTAAGATTTTGGACCTATAAAATTTTAGATATATTAGATATATAACTCTGACAATTCTATCACACTAATACAATTTGCTTACCAATTATTTCTGAAATCACTAAACATAACCTGAATATACCAAATGGCATTCAATTTCCACATACAAAAAATATCTCTATAAATACAACATACACAGTGTACCTTAAATCATTTTATTATGTGTTATGTTTCTTTACATTTCCCACTAACTCATGATTTAACCTTCCATTATAAACAAAACATAATCATCAAATACACTTATATAGTATAATACTGCTACATAAGACTAATTCAGACCTTTTATTTATCATGATTTTGATGTATCCCCTATATATTAATTAAGGAACATTTGAAAAGATGTAACCTTAAGTTTGTAAAAATTAAAAAATGGTCTTGCTAAGTTGTCAATCAATTAAGGTGTCTAATTGCCTTACGTGGCAACTTTAGATTCAATTGGAAAAAAAGTAGGTCCAAAATTTTTTAATACGTACTTTGATAGAAGTTTAATTTAATTTAATACAAACGCTGCTATTGATCGCTCCTACATATAAACCGTAGCTATTAATAAGAGACACATTTTTATTCGAAGTCCTATGTATATTTCAAAACAGTACACAAAATAAGAACTATATTTTATACGAAGAGATGTTCTTTATGTTTACAATTCAAAACACACAAACCTGTTATTTATTATTTGCAATATTGGGTGATTGTTTGTTCTCGAATTCTAATTGGTTTTATAGAGGTCATTTGGTTCTTCGTTATTTGTTCCACAAGATAATCCAATGGTGAAAATAAACAGGATGATCGACCTGGATTCGAAAGTTAGATAATTATTTTTCGATTGTGGTTCCACCTTCGTCTAATTCATGCACCTTGCTAAAATTAAGATATATACGTATTAGATTAGATGATCTGTGTTATACAATTCTTCATGATTTTATTGAGGCCAGTTGGTTCTGCGTTCTTTGTGCGTAGTAGATGATAATCCATAGTCGAACATTAGCAGGTTGATCAACCTGGATTCAGTTTAATTGGCACGTACATTTGTACCATGTCATGGCACCGAACGAATTGATAGAAAATGTGGAGGAGCGAAACTTTAGTTTCCACTCCAAAATAATTAGAAGATTTACGTACTATATAAATTTGTTATGCATTCCTTTTATTAATATAACTAAAATTATTGTTTGATACAAAATACAACACTAATTTTAGTTAGGCAAGTCCATATGATAAATGGAAAAACTTTGTCACCAAGTTAAAATTTTAATTGTTTATAGTTGGAAAATAAGGTAGATACTATAATTTGTTATGTTTTCATTTTATTGCTATAACTAATACTATTACTTGATACACAATTCAGCACTCATTTTTTTAGGCAAGTCCATTTGTAAAATGGAAAAAATTTGTCACCAAGGTAAAATTTTATCATTTATAGTTGGGTAGTAAGGTAAATAAAGATAAGTTCAAATCGTACATATTAATGGTAATTATCAAAACATTTAACCTAGTATCAAATTCTATATAAAAGATTTGAAGACCATTACGATATCATCTATATAAATTATGTAGTCGATTTGAAGGGTCCATGTGGAGGATCAAGGTTAAAGTAATTCGATTGTGGAAACATAATGCAGGTTGAGATGGACATGTGCGATCCCTTATATATTAATTGAGAAACATCACAACATTGTTTTGTAGCCACGTGTCACCATGAGAATGAAATTCAGATTTCTTAGAAAAATAGGTTGGTCCATCTTAACTTATACTATATTTTTTTAAACTAACTATTAAATTGATAAATAGTGTACAAAAGAATATTCTCACACTTTTCTCAAATAAAAGCTACGGAATTTCCTATTATGATTAATGTATATATGATTATTAATAAATATGAATGATAAATATTTGATAATAATTTTTGTATCTTAGCTATTTTTTCTTTAATCCCTTATATACTAATTGAGAAACATTACAACATTGTTTTGTAGCCACATGTCTCCATGAGAATGAAATTCAGAATTATTAGAAAAATAAATTGGTCCATCTAAACTTATATTATATTTTTTATTAAACTAACTATCAATCAATAAATAGTATACAAAAGAATATTCTCGCATTGTCCTTAAATAAAAACTACAGAATTACCTAATATGAATAACGTATATATGACATTAATGATTATGAATAATAAATATTTGATAACAATTTTCGTATCTTATTTTTTTTTTGTTTAATTTTATATTATTAAAATATATTAAACAATCACATTAACCATATAATAAAAAATTAATGTTTTTCCTATATGTTTTATTTTTAATTTTTAAAATGACTATAAATTACTAAAAACGTTAAATGTTTCACACTAAAATTTTGTGATCAATAATTTAACTTTTTTGTAATAACAAGATACAAATGATCATAAATCGTATGAATATGAAATCTCATATAATAGAAATTCATATTATATATTAATATAGCTTAAAATTAAATTATATAACATATAAAATACATAAATATGTTAATTTCTAAATTTATATTGAAAAAGCATTGAAACCTTAGTATTTTAATTTTTAAGTTTTCATTGAAAAAATCTCACATTAAAAATTTTGTGTTTATCTTTATCATATGAGCATAAATTTTCAAAAATAAATATTTATATTAAAATATATTATTTATATATAGTCCATATCATTGAAACTTAGTTATATACTATATTAAATAAAAATAATAATTTTATTAATTTATTTAAAAAATATCATAAATAAGCAAGAGATATTGTTTTGATTTATGTGCTTACTCTAATTTAATTATATATATAATATATATAATACCTAAATGAATAAAAATAAATAATAGTAGATAAAAAATTATTTTTATATATGACTTTCATCCCGCGCAATTGCGTGGGTCTTAATCTAGTGTGATGGTAATTAATAACCCGTGCTATAAGAAATTGGTTTAACTAAACCATTTTTTGGTATTGATAAATTGTCAAATAATTACAGCACTAAACCGATTCAGTTAATTATGAATTTTCTATGTTGTAATGAATAATATTACAGTCTATCATGTATGTAATTAATAGATTACCATCATATGTTATTTCTAAACCAATATAGTATATATATGGTTACTAACAATTATAATAGCCAGAAAATATGGTCAATACTTATATTGTGTTGTTTTCTTTGTTCTTTCCCTATTACTGAATAATATAAAATAAAACTAACAAAATAGAAATCCTAACAAATCAATCTATTGGTAGCATATAAAGTTTAGATGTCGTTTCAAAATATTCAACATTTTGAGCATGAAATGTTTAAATTATATTTTTAACACAGATTTACGGGAACAAATTCATCCAAATATTTATATTAGAAACAAAAAAGATTTCTAACAATAAAAATACATGAACTATACGCCACACATTCTAGATTGAAATCAAGTTATAAATTTAATAAAATTGTAAACACTTTTAATATCATCCAAATTTTAGCAAAAAGAAAAAAACACTTCTAACATCATTTTATAAAGTCTAATCCCACGTTTTAACGTGGGTCAGGATCTAATCTTATATATTAAAATAGAATTCTTGACTTCTTTCATGTGTGATTTGTTAATTTAGACCATCACTTAGAAATATTATTAAATGTAATTTATTAAGACTAATAATACATAGAATCTTTAAAATATTTAATCATAATATCTTTTGATATCTTTTTATTTTAAATATAAATATTTTCATTTTAAAATACTAACAAATCTGTTTTAAAAAAGTTTTAACAAGATCTTCATTTTCGAAATTATATTTAAATATTTTAACTAATTTCGAAATTAGTTTGAAATATTATTATACATTAATATATTCAGTTATCATTTATAAAATGAAAAATAAAAAATTATATATTATTTTACCTATTATATACTCATAATGAATCATATTAAAATAAAATTATTATATTAAAATAAATATATTAAATTGTATTAAATTTATAAATTTATATATTCTATTTTCGTAAGTATAAAATATTTATGTTCAAAAATAAAATCTAATATGTTGGTAAGATGAGTTAACATTAGCAAACTATATAATACATGTATAAAAATTAACATATATTTCTTTAAAGCTAATTATATAAAATCTTTGTAACTACTTTAATCATAATATCCTTAATTTGATTTTTAAAAATTAATTTTGCTTAAATATATTAGACAAATCGCAGGATTTATTGTCTAATCACTTTGTTTGCAGCAGCATTTATCAATCTATGTTTACTCCTAATGTTCTCTCTTTTAATTTCTTGATTGTTTCCTTTTTAAAATTATAAAGACCACATATTAACTACAATATATATGTATATATACATACGAACTTGGGCAGCATAACATGTATTGACTAAGGAACTATATTTGAGCTTTCTTAATATTTGAGATTTTGCTTGACCAAAAATCTAGGAATTTCAAAAAATATTTTTGATTCAAAACTAGAGAATCGACTAACCTAATGCTATATATACAACTACAGCTAACTTAAGTTTTCTTATCTCTATTTCAAGCCTAAAATGTCTTCTATTATGTAAGTCACCTCTTTGAAACAGGTGAAACGTTTCAAAACATCACATATGTATTTTTGAAAATCTATATTATTAAACCATGGATAAAACTTTAAAATTAATTTTATACTTACATATTTTATCATGAACTAGATTTTGACTTATAAGGGATTCTATTTTAATAATATAGATAAAACTTTAAAATTAATTTTATACCTACATATTTTATTATGAATTATATTCGTTTCAATAACTGATATATAATTATTTAGTGAAATAAGTAAAAGAAAAATATATTTTATATCAATATTAAATGGATTACATATCGATGAGTGAGTTCAACCGGTTAGTCTTTAGTTTTAGCAAGTTTTTGTAGGTTTTATCGGTAATCAATATTTTTTAAAACCCAAACATGATTACATATTGGATCATTGGTTTAGTGGTTTGACCGCTGGTACGGGTCGGGTATAAAAACGATGATTCAAATACAAAATATTTTTAGTAGAAACATTCCTATCAAATTAACAAAACTTTTGAAATATTGTTAATATAATTTTTTTATCACAAAATATCTCGCGCTTTGAAAGCGCGGATCAAATCTAGTTTGCTATATATATTATTAAACTAAGATGTCAGTTCATTATGAAAGGAAACAATCACACCGCTTGCACAGCATATTCTAGATTTTAGGTCTGGTAGCGTCTTCATGTTTTTTTAGCAACATTTACATCATATTTAATACGATATTGAAATAGGACTAGTATATATTATAGGCTTTTTCAAACGTTTCTATTTATATTCAAATATTATAATAATTATAAATATTCAATATGGATAGTTTAGACATTTTACTTAGTGGAAAGTGTAATTTTAAAAAATAAATAAATGAAAGTGTAGTTTTCAAAATAAATTATCCTTTTAAAGTATATTTCCAAATTTCCCTATAACATTACCAAATATTATATATATATATATAGATCCTCTTGTCTATTACCTGAATTATCCGATAGCCGAAACGTCCGACCATGAAGCAATATCCAAAATGCCCATTCATAAGCTGATTGAAGTTAACAGAGAAGTAAAATCGAAAAAGAAGCATACATTAGGAACTGCGCATTAGGTATGTAAGCAAAGTCTCATATATTGGTATTGATTTTGGTACAATAATATTAGACATAAAAGTGAGATAATATAATTTAATACGGATCTTAAGCTGATTAAAAATATTTGTGTTATAATTATAAATTATCAGTTTTAAATATTTTATTTTCTTCCACCAGATTATAATCTTGTATGAAACAAATAGAAAACTGTTTGTAAAAAGGTTGAAATTTTTATAGATGGATGATTTAATTATGGATGGTCTGACTTATTGCTTCATAGTTTATACATACGATTTATTAAGTTTCTGGGGCTGTTATTAGTTTGTGATTTTTAAAAGATTTTTTGTCATTTGTAAAACTAAATAACTTTCTGAATTTAAAAAGAGTTTTGATGATATTATTTATTTTTAAAAAAACGTTAAAAAGTTTTGTAGATTATTCGATTTTGAACTGAAGATAATTACAAAATTTTGTAAAATTTATCTTTAACTATTTATAATCAGGGACGGATCTTGAATACAACATGTATCATCTACATAAAATCTAAATCTATATCATTCTTTATTAATAGACAATCTAATAACACCAATCACAAATCTCTTCCAATCATGATTTACAAAGACTTTGTAAAGCCACTACAAAAAAAAAAGAAATTCAATTGTATCACTTAAATGGAATCACAACACTACAAGAAAACATATTTTTTAAATATGGACAATATGGATGGACAAGTGGAAGAAAGCGACGATGACAATCAAACCAACAACTCTTCCTACCATTCTTCAGTCGAAAAGCATCTGTCGATCCAAGACAATATGGACAAGATAATCTTCCATGTGTTGTCCAGCCAGACAACATCCTATAAGTAGAAAAATCACTTATCGTCCACAGCAGAACTGCTCACATCGTAAAATTGTTTTTCGAGGAACAATCGTACGTCTTCACCCCTTCTAACCACAATTGCTTTAGCTCTTCTATCAACGGTTGGAGAAATATATCAAGAGACCGTTTTGGATGCTTCGGTCCATGGATTAATATGGTCAAAAATAGAAATTCTTTTTCCATGCACATATCCGGCGGTAAATTGTACGGCGTAAAAATGACTGGCCACAAAGAATATTGTCTACCAAACATTCCAAATGGACTAAATCCATCGGTGTATAACCCACGATAGATATTCCAAATATTTGTAGCAAATTCTGAGTGTACCTTGTTGAAATGTTTCCACGCTCTTGCGTCTGATGGATGTGCAACCTCACAATCTCTTTGGACATGTTCAGCATGCCACCTCATCGACGCAGCAGTCCTCTCAGATTGATATAATCTTTTCAATCTGTCTGTAATTGGTAGGTACCAAATCCTTTGGTACGGTACCCTATTTCTCCCACGGCCTTGCGGTTTGAATCGTGGTTTTTTGCAGAATCGACACTCTTCTAACTTATCATCTTCCTTCTAGTAGATCATGCAGTTGTCGATGCAAACATCAATCATCTCCGAAGGCAACCCAAGACTATAAACCAATTTCTGAATCTCATAATAAGATTCAGTAGACACGTTGTTTTCTAGCAAATACTCTTTAAACAACTCCGCCCATGCATTCATGTAATTTTCAGGTAAATTATGATCCGTTTTAATATTCATCATCCTAACTGCTAGAGACAATTTAGAGAGACCTTCTCTACAACCAGTGTAGATTGGTTGATTTGCAGCATCTAGCATTTCATAAAACCTTTTTGCATCCAAATTAGGTTCTTCTACATTTCCAGTTTCATCAGCTATTGTTGTAGTTGTTTCTAAAAATGCATCACTAATCATATCTTGAACCCTATCATGATCTACCATCTGCTCCTCTTGATGATAATTATATTCATTATGCAAATGATTCGGTTCTTCATTATGATGAGCATCCTCAAAATTATTATTATTATTACTATTACTAGCTTCATTTCCCCCATAACCCTCTCCATGTTGATACCAAATGTAGTATTGTGGTGTAAATCCTTTGTTTACTAAATGCTTCCATACAGTTTCACTACGTGTAAATTTTGAATTCTTGCATTTCCGACTGGGGCAAAACATCTTATCGGTTTCCTGTGTGATCGGTGTACAGCCCGCCTGGTGCATGAATGTCTCTAGCCCGCTCAGAAATTCGTTTGTCACCCTCCTGTCGGAATTTTTGTGCAAATACATCCAACTCTGTAAGTCATAAATACTATCGCCACCGACCATTTTTTTCTTAGATTTTTTTTTGAAATTTTTTTTTTTGTTGATTTTTTTTTTCGTTTGTGTGTTGTAAGGAAGAGAGTTGTGGGAAATGACATATATATAGAGAAATTTTCGAGTTGGATAGTTGAAATATAACAACGATTTTACGAGGAATGTTTTACATGGATTTTACATGGTTTTAACATAATATTTACAACCACTTTACTACGAATTTAGGTAAGTTAAAGCACATTGAATACACGTTTTTACCTAAATATAACGGTAACATGTTTCGTTGTAATGTCAATGTAACGGTTACGACAAATTTCTCTTTCCACGTACTTCCGTCGTAAACTTACATGTACTTTACGACGAAACTGTTTCGTCGTAAAGTTACATGAAGTTTACGACGAATTTTGGTTTCTTCATAATTACGTTGTAAATACTATGTAAATTTACGAGGAATTATTTTCGTCGTAAATCTTCGTTGTTAAAGAAACGTTTTTTTGTAGTGCAAAAATAAGTGATACTATTTTAAATTACTTATTTATAAATGATACAAATATAGAATCGATTGTAACAATTGATGTTAATAGTAATTTAATTTAACATCAATTAACTAATTAAAGTGATATAATTTCTATTAATTCATATCATTTTAACATAATTGATGGTATTATATAAATTTATATCGATTAACAGAACGGATACATTTACGTTTTGGTTATCATCTATTAAAGTGATTCAAATTTTACGTCATTAATAAACTGGTACGAACAAAAATTAGGTAACTATATAGTCTTTTAGCACTGATTTAATAAAAGCGTTGGTAGATTATTTTAATTTGCATCATTTATACCATTTGTTTTATTCCTTTTTTTTTTGAAACAATCTAACGTTACGGATGTAGTTACATGGCTTAAATTATTTTATTTTGTTTTAAAAAAAATATTATATATTAAACACATCCAAAAAAATTGGGATCAGATTCAGTCACAAGCTCGTTTTGAACAAAAGTATCAAAATCTAACTATTAACCCACTTAACCCGGTACGTTCCACTAGATTGTTTTTCGAAATTCTTTGATATCGGTAGCCGTTCTCAACCATCGACGCGGTTTTCGGGAACGTGAGGTTCACCTCGTTGTCTTGGATGCCGAAAATTTCCTTGATGTCTCCGAAGTAGGTAGTTCCCGATGAACTCCACAAAGCTTATACCTTCACTGTCTACGAAGCTCGGGACGACTATAGGGGATGTTTTCGAATACTTACCCCAGCCTTGCAAATGCCACCAAAGTCGGCTTGTATGAAACGCCAACGACACATGAAACGCATCCCAAATCGAGCAAGTGCCCGCTACTGTCGCCTACGAAACCTGCAAAAAAGCGGACTGGAACCAAAGCTGCTCCCATCATAGCCTGTCTCAGCACCTATATGGAAAGTTTGCTCACTACCACCAAGCTCAAAAAGTTAAAGCGGTCCTGGGAAGTAAGCAAAACCAAACGGAGACAGCAAGGCGGGAATGACAACCCGAGTACTGCTTCGCCATCTGCAATCTTTGAGAACCAAAGACCATTTACAGCCTGTTAAGACTTGTTTCCGGTGTCAATATTGGAGCAATGCCAAGAAAATAAACACGAGACAACCAACGAGAAGCGAATGCCAATCAATGGAACAGCTAAAACAGAGCCGTGAAGAAGGAATCCGAAATGAAGTGGCCGAAAACTTTGTCCACAAGCAGCCATAGACGACAGCTTGCTACAGACAGAGAGCTCGTTCACACGAGCCGAACTGAGCAGAGCACCATGACCTACTGCGTGCACTACCCAAGACTCGCCTCCGATCTGACGAAGCACCGGAGCACACTTGACTACTAGGTGAGAGAGCTGGACCACTCCGACACCGGAGAGACCCGAAGAACTAATCCCCGAAGCCGAATGATTCACCTGTCGAAACCCCTCACCGGAGTCTTTAGAGTCAAGACCAACAATCGCCTTGATCAACGATGTTGAGTTCCAGGGAGACTCAAAAAGGAAAATCGATCCACACCACAAAGCCCTAAAAACCGACCAACCGCCGTAAAAAAACTCTTCCAAACCTCGCCGAGGAGCCACAAGTAGCAGAAATATCGCCGGAGACGAAGGTTCTCGCGCATGGCTTTACACTGGAGAGAAACCCTACAGCAAAACTTCAAGCATATCGGAGAAGAAGGCGTAGATCCGGCGAACAGCAAAGAGCAAACAAGAGATAAGGAGAGGATGAGTCATCTGGCGCTGGCATGCGTACTCACACAGCGCCGGAGGCTAGAGACTTTCTTCAAATTAGTTTTGGCTCGAGAGAATGTGGAGAAGAGAGAGAAACGAGCTTCTTGCGAAACATAACAATATTTTATCGTGGTTTTAATTTAATTGCTCCCATTATATAACTGTTTCATCTTTAAAAAAAAAAAACATATTAGTTTGATAGTTTCGATCCTCATTCTTTCTTTCTTTTTTTGTCAACTAATTTATTATATAAAGGAAAATACAAGAAGTTAATCAACCATACCGGAGGTACATGAAATAAAATTGAAAACCATTAAAATTAAAGGATTTCATTGCCAATCAATCCGCCATTTCTTTCTTTATTTCATCCATCTTCTACTCCATTTCATAAATTTTTATCAGTTAAACAGTAAATTCTGGGCAATTTGATTTATAAAGAAAAACTAACGCAACAAGAAGCAATCATCTTTCTTATGAGTTATGATTGTATTAGTTTTGTGCATGATTTGAAAAAATATAAGTCTTTTAATCTGATGTGGAAAGTGCAATTTTTTCTTTCTGTTTATGGTTTGAGAATCAATTTTTGTTGGAATCCATTATCTCCCAGTGCCAAATACGAAGAATCTCTTGCAAATTCGAAGGAGTAAAAGTCTATGTGGAAAGTGGTTGATGGATAGTCTACTGATTGGATTCAGTTCCTCCTTTACAATGAAGACTGAAGATGAAAATGAAGAAGAAGAAAAAGAACAAGAAGAATTCGTTTTAATTGTTTTACTCTCCCGTTTTCTCGATTAATCTTTTTCTTCTTCCACCTTTTCCATGGATGCTCTATATATATTTTTTATTTGTTTTATATTTATTCAGATTGTATTGTCAATGAAAATATAAATAAGAAATATTTAGTTGATGTTGTAAACGTGAAGAAAAACAACGTCAAAATAATACGCACCAAAACTTGACATTTTCACATTGTCATTTACTATGTGGAGCCCACCGTCACTATGCACGCACAGTAACTTTCTCTTTTTCACTTCTATATAAACGATCGTTTCGATCAATTGTAATACACCATCTCTTCTTCCTCTTATAACATATTCTCTCTCGTTATTATCTTATATCAGTAGTATCTCCTTTCTGCGGGTATAAAATTTCGCTCTTAATTAAATTTCTCTATACTATAAAATTATAAGTTATTTTATAACACGTTATCAGCACGATCACTCTGCGATTCGGTAAAATTTATATGTATCATATTTACTCTGCTATAATGGCCGGTATACCGCCTATATTATTATCTATAATTTTATAGTGGTTGTTTTAATTATTATTATTTATCTATATTAATGCGGGCGGTATGTCGCCTCGTTAATGAACCTTGATTGCTAATTACACTATAATTATTGGCTTGGCTGTGCCGCCGCCTAATTTATTTAATCTTATAATTTTTCTATCACCATAATATGATTGATATTTATTTGTTTATTATATTATTGTTATTATATAAATGTTTGGTCACCTATATAAAATATTATGAAATTTACGGAATTTGGTTGACTAATTGTTACAATATTTTCAGATTGATTTTCGGTTCATACGATTTAATCCCAACGGTCACAAAGAAAAAAAAATCAAAAATTTTACCCTTTTCAAACGGCTATGAACAGTATTTTCATCTATATATATACTCATTCTTCACTCATTTACTTCATCCAAAATATTTCATCTTCTCTCAAATATTTCCAAATCGCCACACTCCGATTTTTCATTACAAGAAAGATGATTCGTATATTTTTGGTTTTATGTGCAATTCTAATTTTTGCTTCTATGTTCGGTCTTTTTATTGGAGAATTTGCTCCTGAAGAATTTACGCTTAATGTCGGTTTACTTTTCTATGCGTTGTTTCTTCTTGTAATTGCGTGTATTATTAATATAAATGGTTCGTTTTAAAAGTACGAAATTCTAATAAAACATATTATTTTGTGTTTAGAAATACAAATGGCAAACATCGAGAAACTTCAGTTCCCGGCTCTCAAAATAACTGGCGAAAACTACGTCGGATGGGTCACGAACGTGAAACCATATCTGGTGATGAAAAAGATAACTGAAACGATTGTAATCGGTAACAAATCGCCGCCCGAGCATATAGCCGAGGCGATAATCTTCCTGAAGAAGCATTTAGATGAGAATCTAACGCACGACTATGCAAGCGTCGAAGACCCAGCTGAACTGTGGCAAGCTTTAAAAGAAAGGTTTGATAACCAGAGACAAGTCAACCTCCCTCACGCTCTAGAAGAGTGGAAAAACCTGAGGTTCCAAGATTTTCAAAAGGTTGAGGATTACAATTCTGCTGTCCTGAGGATAGTTTCACTCCTGAAATATTGCGGTAACCCTGTCTCTGAGGAAGAAATGATGAATAAAACATACAACACTTTCCACAAACAGCTTCACTTCCTGCCCGAAATATACAGAAAATGCGGGTACACAAGATTTTCTGAATTGATGGTTGCGCTCATGTTGGCTGAAAAGAACAATGAGCTCCTGATCAAAAACCATAATTCCCGACCTACGGGAGCCAAGGCATTTCCTGAAGTGAATGCTACGGCGATAGAAAATTCGGAAAGGAGGAACCAGACCAACCGAGGTCATGGTCGTCGTTTCAACAACAAACGTGGAAAAACTTACAATCCCAAATGGAAGGGATCTAACAAGTGGGTTAGATCCGAACAAGTTTCTAAGGGTAAAGAAACTCAAGGGGATACCACCCAGAAGCGTGAGACAGTGTGTTACAGATGTGGCTGTAAAGGACATTGGTCCCGTACATGTCGTACTCCTCCACATCTCTGTAAGTTATATCAAGAGTCCACGAAAGGAAAAGCTAAAGAAGTGAACCTCACTGAAAACTTTGAAGGGACATCGTACCTCGATGCCTCCGACTTCGCAAATGAGCTGGACTAGATTACTCCTGAAGAGAAAAGAGATGCTTATAATAAAACTATCGAATAGTTTTCAGTATTGTCATGTATAATTATTACATTTCCTGTTTTAAACAAATAATGATGTTTTAACGTCACCTTAATGTATAATTATTGTGTGTTTCCTTATATGATTATTATATGAATGAATTTTATGTTTTTCTTTTATTAACATTTATGACAATTTCAGAAATGGATCGAAATGCTAATGGAGCAAAATCCAAGAAACGGATTCGTGAAATATGTATATCAGATAGTGGAACAACACACACTATTCTGAAACAAAAGAGATATTTCTCTAATATAAAACCGACAAGAATTGTCGTCAATACAATATCAGGTCCTGCAGACGTGATTGAAGGAACCGGTAAAGCAAACTTTACGTTGCCGAATGGAACAAAATTTTCCATAAATAATGCTCTATATTCTCCGAGTTCTAAAAGAAATTTGTTGAGTTTTAAAGACATATATCTTCATGGATATGACACTCAGTCTGCAACTGAGGATGGAAAGAAATACATGTATGTAACTTCTGAGCAATGTGGCAGAAAACACATATTGGAAAAGTTTCCAGAACTTCCTTCGGGACTACATCATACTTATATCGATGAGATCGAATCAAACCTTGTAGTAAAACAGAATCCAGAAGAGTTCACATTATGGCATGATCGTCTCGGCCACCCAGGCACTACAATGATGCGTAAAATCATAGAAAGTTCGCATGGTGATTCACTGAAAATCCAGGAGATTCCTCAAGGGAATAAAATGACATGTGTTGCATGTTCTCTAGGAAAATTGATCGTAAGGCCATCGCCAACCAAAATCGATAAAGAATCACCAAAGTTCCTTGAAAGAATTCAAGGCGATATATGTGGACCTATACACCCACCTTGTGGACCATTCCACTATTTTATGGTATTAATTGACGCATCCAGTAGAAGGTCACACGTTTGTCTATTATCTTCTCGAAATGTGGCATTTGCGAGATTTCTAACTCAGATAATCAAACTGCGAGCACAGTTTCCTGATTATACTATTAAAAGAGTTAGACTAGACAACGCTGGTGAATTCACATCCCAAGCATTCAATGACTATTGTATGGTAACGGGAATTGAAGTTGAACATTCGGTTGCTCATGTTCATACGCAAAATGGTTTGGCTGAATCTTTAATTAAGCGTCTGCAATTGATTGCAAGACCATTGATCATGAGATCAAAACTTCTAACCTCTGTATGGGGACATGCTATTTTGCATGCTGAAGCACTTATTCGGATCACACCGAGTGCATACCATAAGTATTCTCCACTACAGTTAGCGTTTGGTCGAGAACCAAACATTTCCCACTTTAGAATATTTGGTTGTGCAGTATATGTGCCTGTAGCACCACCACAACGTACAAAGATGGGACCACAAAGAAGATTGGGAATATATGTTGGTTGTGATTCCCCATCAATTATACGATATCTCGAACCACAAACTGGTGACGTCTTTACGGCACGTTTCGCCGATTGTCACTTTGATGAGAAAGTATTCCCAGTTCTAGGGGGAGAAAACAAAAATGTAGAAAATGATATCAAATGGAGTGTACCTTCGTTACTATATCTTGATCCTCCTACTAAAGAGTCTGAACTAGAAGTTCGACGAATCATGCATTTACAGAGTATAGCTAATCAGCTACCTGATGCATTTGCGGATACCAAAACGGTAACTAAATCTCATATACCAGCCGCGAATGCTCCTGCTTGTATCAAAATAACAAATGAGCAAAGAAAAGCAGACGATACACGAGAGTCTAAAACACGCTTGAAGCGTGGCAGACCTACTGGTTCTAAGAATAAAAATCCTAGAAAACAAAAGGAAATCGAAATAAATGAGACACCCAAAATAGCGGAAAATATTTTGGAAGAAACAAATAATGAGGATACTGACAAAGTAGAGCATCATGAGTCAGAAAAGAATCATGAGATTTCTATCAACTACATCCATAATAAGAAGATATGGAATAGAAATGAACAGGATGATGTTGATGATGCTTTCTCATATATTGTGTCAAGTGAAATAAATGAAGAAATCGATGATCCAGAACCAAAATCTGTTTATGAATGTCAAAAGAGACATGATTGGAAACAATGGAAAGATGCAATACAAGCTGAACTTGATTCGCTTAATAAACGAGAAGTATTTGGATCTATTGTACTCACACCTACAGATGTGAGACCAGTCGGGTACAAATGGGTTTTCGTTCGAAAACGAAATGAGCAAAATGAGGTTACGAGATACAAAGCTCGTCTTGTGGCTCAAGGTTTTTCTCAAAGACCTGGAATCGATTATGAAGAAACATATTCTCCAGTTATGGATGCAATCACGTTTAGATTTCTGATGAGTCTAGCCGCTGATAAAAATCTAGAGATGCGTCTCATGGATGTTGTTACAGCTTATCTATATGGATCATTAGATACTGATATCTACATGAAAGTTCCTGATGGTTTTAAAATGCCAGAAGCATTAAATTCCAAACCTAAAGAGTTATGTGCAATAAAATTGCAAAGATCATTATATGGGCTAAAGCAATCTGGACGTATGTGGTATAATCGTCTCAGTGAGCATTTAACAAAAGAAGGATATGTGAATGATCCTATATGTCCATGTGTTTTCATCAAGAAAACAATGTCCGGATTTGTAATAATCGCGGTATATGTTAATGATCTTAACATTATCGGAACTCAGAAGGAAATACAAAAGGCATCAGACTATCTCAATGGAGAATTTGAGATGAAAGATCTTGTACAAACACAATATTGTCTTGGCCTACAAATAGAGCATTCACAAAATGGTATATTTGTGCATCAATCCACATACACTAACAGAGTGTTGAAACGATTTAACATGGATAAATCAACTCCTCTTAGCACCCCGATGGTTGTTAGGTCACTTAATATTGAAAGTGATCCATTTCGACCACCTGAGGAGAAAGAAGAGATACTTGGTCCGGAAGTACCATATCTAAGTGCAATTGGAGCGCTGATGTACCTTGCAAATTGTACACGGCCTGATATATCATTTGCTGTAAATCTTTTGGCAAGATTCAGCTCATCTCCAACTCGGAGACATTGGAATGGGATTAAACATGTTTTTCGTTACCTCCAAGGGACCATTGATTTGGGTTTATTTTACCCTAAAGATTCAAAAGGTCAAATGATTGGTTTTGCAGATGCAGGATATCTTTCAGATCCACACAAAGCCCGATCGCAAACGGGATATGTTTTCACGATTGGAGGCACTGCTATATCTTGGCGTTCTCAGAAACAAACGCTCGTGGCTACTTCTTCAAATCATGCTGAAATCATCGCACTCCATGAAGCAAGTAGAGAATGTGTTTGGCTAAGATCAATAAGCCGACACATCTGTTCAAGCAGTGGGATTGACGGAAATACAGAGCCAACTATCCTCTATGAAGATCATGCAGCATGTGTTACTCAAACAAATGACGGATATATCAAAAGCGATAGAACGAAGCATATTCATCCGAAGTTCTTCTCATACACTCAAGAGCTAGTGAAAAAGAAAGAGATTGAAGTAAGATATGTCCGATCATGCGACAATGCAGCCGACCTTTTCACAAAATCACTTCCGACTGCGGTATTCAGAAAACATGTCCATAACATTGGAATGCGTCACCAGAAGGATCTATGACTGCTCATTCGAGGGGGAGCTTACGTAGTTGTACTCTTTTTACCTTACTATGGTTTTTCCCATTGGGTTTTCCTAGAAAGATTTTTAACGAGGCAACAAAGACGTTAAGCAAGAAGCGATAGTGACACTGGTCTCCAAGGGGGAGTGTTATAAACGTGAAGAAAAACAACGTCAAAATAATACGCACCAAAACTTGACATTTTCGCATTGTCATTTACTATGTGGAGCCCACCGTCACTATGCACGCACAGTAACTTTCTCTTTTTCACTTCTATATAAACGGTCGTTTCGATCAATTGTAATACACCATCTCTTCTTCCTCTTATAACATATTCTCTCTCGTTATTATCTTATATCAGTAGTATCTCCTTTCTGCGGGTATAAAATTTCGCTCTTAATTAAATTTCTCTATACTATAAAATTATAAGTTATTTTATAACAGTTGAAAAGTATTTTAGTACATTTATCTAAGGACATAAATTTAATATAATGCAACAAGTAATTTAAAATAATAATAATAATAATTTGAGTCGATAATTATGAGTTATACAGTTATTAAAATTAATTTTAAATTTTAAAACTAATTTACTTCTGTCAAATTAAGAGAAATTAGGGTTCCTACCAACGTTATTTATTCTAATTAGAACAATACCAATTTCAACTGTTTGAACATTGTATAAATTTACTTATGATACTGATATCCCTACACGCCAACCTCAGTGAGTTATGTGTTTTGAGTTGGCAAAATATTGCCTAGATACGCAAGGATCTTATTTTCTGACAGTTTCTTTATCCAAATCCCTTGTCAGATTGGTTTTCAATTAACCTATGGGTTCCAAACTAAAATTCCAAATCCCTCTCCATTTCCATGTCTCGAAATTTCATTTTTAAACAGAAATCCCTAGAATTTATAGGCGAGTTCGCGAGAAAATAGAGAACGATAATTCACAACCTCTACCATGCCCTAGAAACAAAAGTCTTTGCTTTATCAGATCACGAATGTACGGCTGTTGATTCATCGCCATCTGCAACTGCGCCCGCAACTGTTGTGGCAGCGGCTTCGCTTGCTCTAGGGTTTTGATTTCATCCGACTGACGAGGAACTCGTGAGCTATTACTTGAAGAGAAAGGATCTGGGCAAAACTGTAAGCCTCAATGCAATTGGGGACATTGCTATCTACAAGCATGAGCTTTGGGACTTTGCAGGTTATATGGGTTTCTTTATCTCTTTATTTTTTTATGCACTATGTGATTTGGGTTTCTCTGTGCGACCTGTGAGTTTCTTGTTTCTGATTTGGGCTTCTCTGCAGTTTCGTCTCTTGACTCAATTCTAGGAAAAGAGTTTAGCTTTATGCGTCTTCATTCATTTTCTGGTGAAATTATGTTGTATATTTACTCTTTTGCTACGTTTAAACTGTAAACCTGCCACCTAAATCAACATATTAATTGTGCAAAAGATAGTATTCTGGACAGATTCCATAAGAGTTTCTTGACATCTTGTGCTTCAATTTTGTTTGCTTGTGTTTCAGGGAATGTCGTTTGTTGTTCTCTCGGGACGATTTGGTTGATTCATTATTTCCAGGAAGGTGATACCAAATGGAGCACAGCGAAGACCACCACTCCCCATACCCGAGAGATTTTTCGTGGCTGGAGAATAACAAGTCGAAGTGAGGGTAATGGCGTATCACAAATCCTATGCAATCCGACAATAGTAAACTGATACTATTGTGGATATAGTGAAACTTATCTGTCCAAGTTTTAATGTAAACTGCTACTAGTGAACATAACTTTTCACTCTTAATAGTAATCCTATGATCAGTTACCATGTCTATTTTACTATTTGAGTCTTGTTATGTATTGTTCATATATAAACTGTCAAATATCCATGAGTTTTTATTCTCAAGTTGTTATCCGTGTTGACAAATAAAATATGTCCATCATTTTATATGTATGGCTAAGTTATAATTCAAATTGCCATCACTTCTACGAATCATATATTTGAATCCTTAGTAACCGGCTAAACATTGTTTACACAGTCTAAGATTTAATATATATGTCTTTCATATATTGTAGCCGTCTACAACTTTAACTAGTAAAAATGATAGGCTGAAACCTTTCGTTCGATTAAATATGTATGGCTAAGCCCAAATGCAAATAACCAACATTTTCCAAAATAATATATTTGAATTATCTATAACCTGCTAAACTCCTCTATACACAAGCTAAGATTTAATATATACATCCATGCAATATTGTAGCCGACTAATTATCATATTATCATAGCATTTCTTTGATATAACGTATTAGAAGTTTTTAACTTATTGTTACTATCATCAATATGAATCAGTTGGAACTTCTCAAGCTCACTTCTAAACCTGTTTTACAAGATTGATTCACTCAGTGTCACTGAACAAAATATAAGACAACTAACTATGATCTTTGCGTTAGTTCACATTGCTGATAAGCAAATCAATATTTGTCTATTTTGGACTTTTTAATATGTATGGGTATGGCTAAGTAAATAACCAACATTTTCAAGATAATATATTTGAATTATTTATAATCGGCTAAACTCCTATATGCACAAGCTAAGATTTAATATATACATCCATGATATATTCTAGTCGTCTAATTATCATATTATCATAGTATAGCTCTTTTTTTATATCGTATTAGAAGTCTTTAACTTATTGTGAAATCTCAACGGTCTTTGAACGTAGAAATGAAGCACGTCAAGGCTGGTGAAGTAGACCACGTTCATATTTTGAATAGCTGGCTAAAAGAATAACAACTATATACACAACCATTGGAAAAGTGACCCGAAGAATCTTTGAACGATAGATGATAAACTCCGGTAGAGAGAACTCATAATCTTGTTCAGGACTGTGATGATGAAAGCGATTATGTAGAGGAAGAAAGTGGAAAAAGAAGCAGGGAAATTCATGATCTTCTTCAGTTGTTCGAAACTTGTGAACTCTTGAAGACAAATAGAGAAAATTATGAACTCATAAATTGTTTAGAATTCATGATCTTCTTTGATTTTGTTTAATTCATTTGTAAAATGTAAAAAAAAACAGAGGAAGAAGGTTACAACTGCAGGAGACACTGGTCATTCTCTCTGAACGAGATATATTTTAGAAATCTAATCCAATATATTTTTTCTAAATCTTCTTGTACTTAGCTAGATTTCGGAAGATTCTAATTGTACTTGACTGCACCCTATACAACAGGAAGATCGCTTTTTGTGGAAGGGTAGTTTCGACAAATCCATCTCTCCACGTAACCAAGCAATTTCCTTGTTTCACTATTTTTGGCACTTTATTAGTTTCTATGTCTTCCTTTGTTTTTAGGCAAATTATCCCTCAAACTAATGATATTAATAATTAGAAAGCAAAATACCTAGAGCACTTATATTTTGGCCTTACAAAATTTACAAGTGAATAACCTACAACAAAAATATTTACAGCTATAGTAAAAAAATTCTACAGCATTAGTTTTACAGCAAAAACGTATATTATTTCAGTTTCTAGATTTTCTGGATTTAAATGAGTAATTTATTATAATAAACAATCTATGTTAACACTTAATAATAATAAATATCTCCGAATAACAGAGATATTTGATAAAACGGAAAAATACAAATCTTGTCAATTGTTTTTCTTATGATGCAAGAACTTTCTGAACCAGTGAGCCGATTTCTTGAGATATCTCTTACCACCGTCGTTGTAATCCACATAAACCAACCCGAACCGGACCGTGTAACCATTTGACCACTCAAAGTTATCTAACAGCGACCACGCGAAAAAGCCCTTCACATTGGCTCCAACCGAGACAGCTTCACGAACCATCTCAAGATGTCGAGCGTAGTAATCGATTCTATCACTATCTTTAAGTAAGATTTTACCCGTAACACTAGCTTCATCTCTCCCGTTCTCGGTTATGTACATGACAGGATCCTTAAACTTGTATTTTGCATAAAGGACAAGGTCACGAATCCCCTTTGGATATATCAAAAGCCAATCTGAGGCAGCCTTTGGACCGATGGGAACTCCTTCTCTCACACCCGTGACGCTTGCACAAGGATCAGACAATAATGTAACATTTTCGGTTGAGCAAGGGATGTTCTTTGTGTACGAAGACGAGTAGTAATTGATGCCAATGAAATCATATGAGCCCTTCAGCATCTTTGATTGTTTTGCTGTGAATGTAGGCAACCGACCACCTTTTACGTTGTTGACCATGTCGACAGGATATTTACCAGTCACAAGCGGCTCCATGAAGTAGTCAAATGTGAAGGCCAAGGCTCGTGCCGCGGCTAACTTATCCACCGCTGATTCTGTATAGGGCAAGTTTCAACCCCCGTTCAAAGCAATACCGACTTGACCTTTTTGAGACACCTGTTATACACATCCAACAAAAGATTAGTTACGATTGGAAGTGGAATAAATATATTAAGTTTTGGTGATTAGTGATGGAGACCCGATCCCCGATCCAACGCAGTTCAAACGACTAGCAGGGGCATTGCAATACTTAACGTTTACACGTCCAGATATTGCATACGTTGTTCACCAAATATGCCTCTATATGCACGACCCGAGAGTTCCACATCTACATGCTCTCAAGCGAATCATTTGATATCTTCAAGTAACCAAGAATCTCGGCCAAAAACTCACCAAAAGCTCCATTACCGACTTGGTTGCTTAGTCAGACGCTGACTGGACCGGCTGTCCGGACACTCGACCTCAGGTTACTGCATCTACATTGGCTCCAACTTAGTCTCATGGTCTTCCAAACGGCAGTCTACTGTATCCAGATCAAGTGCTGAAGCAGAATATAAATGAGTGGCGAACGCAGTTGCTGAACTCACCTGGATCCGCAATCTCTTCCTTGAGCTTGGACATCCAATCTCCAGAGCTTCCATTGTGTACTGTGATAACATCAGCTCAGTCTACCTCGCTCACAACCCTGTTCGTCATCGAAATTGACATACATTTCGTCAGGGACAAGGTAGCTATCGGTGAGGTTAAAGTCTTGTTCGTGCCATCATCCTTGCAGTTTGCCGATGTCTTTACAAAGGGGATCCCGACCAGTTTGTTCAATAAATTCAGGACCAGCCTAACCGTGCATCGGGAGGGTGATAGAATATGGAATATTACTCGCTAACAAACTGAGTTTACCCAACTTTCAATTAGTAACACATACTTTTCTCTCGCTTGCGATGGTTTTAACCATAGTGAATTTTAGTAACTTGAGAATCAAGAGATAGATGGATTGTTTTTATAATACTGACCTTGTATTTTTCTCTGTAGACTTCAACGGCCGCTCCGTGAGCAAGGATAAGGTTGTGACCAACGATATAAGGCTCAGTGGCTCCATCACCGGCGGTACAATTAGGGTTTGTAAATTTGGAGCATCTTCCTGGAGCCATTATACCTAGAGCATATCCTTGCTGCACCACTGTCAACGGCTCGTTCAGTGTCATCCAATGCTTCACTCTATCACCAAAATTCTTAAAACAAATATCCGCATAATCTCGGAAATCATTTACAATATCTGCCCCACGAAATCCACCGTAAGCATCTTCAAGGCCTTGTGGCGTATCCCAATGGAAAATAGTGACAAAAGGCTTGATTCCTTTGGACAAAAGCTCATTGATCAACTTGTTGTAATAGTTAATACCGGCCTGGTTGATTCCTCCTTTTAGATTCCCACTAGGCAAGATTCTTGACCAAGAGATGGAGAATCTGTAGGCACTGAAACCAATTTGATGCATTAAAGCCACATCATCCTTGTAAAGACGGTAAGAGTCATCTGCAATAGACCCGTTGCTACCATCTTGAATCTTCTCTGGGTATTTTTCAGAGAATGTATCCCAGATACTTGGTCCTCTACCATCTTCATGAGCAGCTCCTTCAACCTGGTAGGCAGAGGTTGCAGACCCAAAAATGAAACCTTCTGGGAAATCACTTCTTCTTAACTTAGATCTTGAAGACTTTTTCTTGGCAAAAACTTCATTGGAGGCCAAGGCAATGAGCACTAGTAGGAACATATATTTTCCTCTCATTCTTTACTTTTGTTGGTTGTTAAATCTTGTTTTCTTTCAAGAAAGTGAAAGAGAAGTGGAGATTTATATAGGAAGAGAACTGCGTATGCGTGGACTGGGAATGTGAATCTATAAATAGAGAATTTTAAGAATGATTATTTGACAAAGAGAGATTTATTATAATGATTACCTAGTTTTTTTAACTAGTAAAAATCGGACTAATCTTATCTAGTATCTAGTTATCTGTTAGATAAAGACAGAAAAATTCAACAAACGTTATCTAGTTACCTTTCAAAACTGAAAAAAAAAAATTAGTGAAAGCTTTGTCTTCGTACATATATAATTGCATGCTTTTTTTTTCTGGTCGGTCGGAAATCTTGCTTGGGAAAGACATTTTTATCGTTATACAAATACAATAGCAAATAGGTAATTAACCATTTGCTAAGACCTAAAGAACGACAAAATTATCGGCAGCTGAGAACATACATATATAATTGCATGATTTTTTTGCTACGTATAGTTGCATGATTTTATTTTAGAAAAGTTTTCTTAAACCTAAATAGAATACTGTTCTCTTGCCCTTTTCAAGAGAAGTATATGTGAGTGACTCAATGCAAGTATGCAACTGTGCAAGATTGCAAGTGGATTGGAAGATTATTAGAGAGATTAAAAAAATCAACCCAACTTGGCAAAAAAGATTAAAAAATACACAGATTTTAACTCAACTGTACTGGTTAATCTTGGCAAAAAGATTTTAACAAGTATATATGATGGGTCAGGTTAAAATTTTCAGCCCATATATAATTAGATCCAAGATGAGCCATGTTTAATCTTACTCTGTCATAAACAAGGAGTCATATTCATTAGTCACGGACTCACGTGTCACATATTTCGAGAACAACGTATCCGCACGTGCCATTGCCACCGGCAGTTTCCTTTTTCACATCGCACGAGGAAGTTTTGAACTCTTCAAAACAAAAACAAAAACTCTCTCAACCATTTTCCCTCTGTCTAACTTCTTCTCTTATATTTCTCTCTCTCTAGTGGCAAAGTATGGCAGATTGGGGACCTGTAGTGGTGGCTGTGATACTGTTCGTGCTTCTGACTCCGGGACTTCTCTTTCAGATTCCGGCGAGAGGTCGAATCGTGGAGTTCGGGAATATGCACACCAGCGGCGCCTCGATTCTCGTCCACACCATCATTTTCTTCGCTCTCATCACCATCTTCACCATCGCCATCCGTCTCCACATCTATACCGGTTAATTTTACCTACCGGATTTGTAATTTTTCGGTTGTCTTGTTGTCGTTGTGTTCTTCGTACCGGTTTTTTTTCCTATGTCTTTGTTTAGAAATTCTCTGTGTACTATGGTGTAAACATATTTGAATACTATATGTGAGTCTGAATTTGCATTAAGTTAAATGTTTCTGTTTGATTATGGGTTTTCAGGCCGGTTTTGTTTCCGGTTTAATGGTTTTGATTTTTGAATGTGATGGTAGGCAGCGTTGCTTGTTGATGTGAGAATGGACAAAAGTAAACTTGCATGAGTTCGGTCAGAGTCAGATTTAAGCTAAATGATTTAATGGAACAATTTATTTTACAAATTTCATGAATGTAATGTAACAATCAAGACTAAATTTTTTTTTTTTTTTTAAAAAATTAGAGAAAGTGAGAGAAAAAAGAATATTCATCAAAATTTAAATCATTAATAAGAACTTATTTTAAAATTTTTAGACACATCCTTTCTTATTTATTTTCCAAATCATTGTTTTTAATAATATAGAATAACTTTTCAGAAAATTTAAGAAGAGCAAAAGACAAAAAAAATATTCGTTTAAATATTTTTACAAAATTTATCTAAAATCAAATTTATTAATTTTAAAATTACTAGCAATGATAAAATTTAGCTACATAAAATTTATTTATTTTTATTGTTTATTTATTATACCACTGTTATCATGTAATTTAAAAATAACATTTTTTTAAAAAAAAAGAAAAAATAATGCAGGTTGTATAGGAATGATAAATTATTATTTCATTAGTTGTTTTGAACTGACAGAAGTTCTTACACTAAGATTAAAGTATATATTAATATGATAATGTTAAGAAGAAATTAATCTTTTACTTTCTTTTAACAAATAATCTTTTACTTTTATCTGATGGAAAAAATAATTAAAAAAGATATATTTTAACCTTCCTTCTTCAACCCTAAAGTTAAGAAAGTGAA